>NC_138764.1:50325422-50990422 GCF_965113315.1 Podarcis vaucheri | reverse complement strand
AATTGGAGAAGCAGAATTCTTGCAGTTCCACCCATGGGTACAGAAGTCCTAGCACATGATGAAAATATCATATGCATGATGGCACTGCTGAACAGCCCCGAATAAGCCTCTTTGGCTGAGTGAACTGTCCTAGCCTACACCTTCTGCAGTGAACTAGAAGCTTCTGTACACAGAGGCAGGTCCACACCCTCCTGTGTGACCCTGATTTATTGAAATGGAATGGAACTTGCCTGTTAAAATAGATCACTTTCTAATCATGTATGGAATCTCCACAAATAGAAAAAAAAAATCCCACAGGGGAAAAATACAGCTGGACACAGGAAAGTCAGAAGGAGATGCATGACGACAAGGCTCAGGCCAATAGTCCTTTTAGTCACATTGCCCTTTCAGGGCTGTAACAACTAGGAGGGCTATAGAAGCAAAGGGCTCCAGTAATTTTAAGGTAGTGTAAGCAATGTAGAATGGCATGTAGGAAAGTCACCCACATTTCTCACTGACCATGCAGGCTGGTGAAAGCTTTCTTGGTCTGGATATGGCCCACAAGTCCCACATCAGCCTTCCCCAACCCAGCACCCTCCGGATGTCCTGGGCTACAACTCCTATCATCCCTGGCCATTGGCCATGCCCGCTAAGACTAATGGGGCTTGTAATCCAAAGCATCTGGAAGGTACCACACTGGGGAAGGTAGACCTACATTGTCCACCCTGGGTCTTAAAGTGGCCACAAGTGTTTGAGGAGACTACAGGAAGTAAAGTGGCTCTTGTTGCCATTTTAAGTCAATTATGTTCACTACAATAATAGTTTCTATTAAAAACCCAAACTGCTAATGGAACGCATTCACAAACCGTATACAACTGATTTCCTGCCCCTATAGTTTTACCCCCAATAGCTTTACAACATCTTGGAGACAGTTGGGAGGTCACTACCCTAATTGCACCAGACATTATTAAGCTGACATATTGACTGACAGTGGCAAACAACAAAAAGAAATATCATGGCAAGCGAAATATTTTTAGCTCCAATCAGAGAGATCCCTACCCCCCAAAAGTAGATCATCTGAAAATTGGAGAAATGAAAATCATATACTGTGTTTTAATTAGAGCAAGCAATTACAAATTCCCAGTGCTAACATTATTCCTACTCTGTGGATGCTGGGGAGAAATATCATTCTCATAAGGTAAAACAACATCTTAGCTATCTTTCAACATCCTTGTTTCTCAGTTAAATTGATACAGCATGAAAACATTCCCTTACCAGTAGACTTTTAGATACTGATTTAAGAAAAAAATTGAAAGAGTTATTGGCATCTCTTACAGTTTCCCGTATGTCATTAGCTTAAAACGACAAATGAAGAACATGCCATTGCTCTAAAGGGAAGTGCAGTAACATTGCTTTTAAAAAAGCTCTTGACTTTGATGCATTTCTGGTAATGCAGAAGATTGAAGCTTATGAGGTTCATAGGAGACTCGATTACACAGGAATCTAATTATTGGAAGTCTATTTAGTTGTCCTGTTTGCTAAGGCAAAGGTTAACGAGAACTGCACTGAAAAAACCTCCTGTGGTATTACAAAGTATTTCTTATGGTGCATAAAATGTAAATGAAAAGTATTCTAATCAAGTCCTTTAACTCTTTGTTAAAAGTTAGATCTCTGCTCTTGGGTAGTACCATTGAGACATCTTTCTGTCAAAAATTAAGTTATTACCAAAAGAAGGGGAATGAAAAAAGAAAGGGGGGGAATCTGACACAGGGGACTATTAGGCGATAAACTTTCTGAGTGAATTGTCTATAAATGACAAAAGAGAGAGAAGTGTTCTAACTGTTATTGCTAATGTTAAATCTTCATAAATATTAAGTTGGTGGCTTTAATTTCGGATAGAAATTAATTATATTTTTGGGAGTAACACGTTCAGAACTGTTTACACAGCTGACAGGCCTCAGCTGCAGTAGTTTCAAGCTGGGAGCTTTCTGGACTCGTCTGCCTGAAAAGCAGATGACTTAACAATCACCAGTTTCATTAAACTTGAAAAGAAAGAAAAAATATCACCTGCAACATTGTCACTTGTTAAAACAGAGTTTAAAAACAGATTTGTGCATTTTATACATGCTGGACATGCTATCCTACAAGGAGGTGTTATGTTTTTGTTGGCTGTTTTCCAAACAGCTGCTGGCATTTGGATTAGAAATCATGGGTTTTCAAATCCTTTCTGGCCTTAACTCAAATAGCAACAGATGACAACACACCAATATATTTCAGAGGTTGCAATTAACCTTGTCTATGTTTGTTTTTATCTAAAGCTTCAGTTCTACTTCCAACACAAGGACTAGCTACTTTCCCAGAAAATATCAGTGTGGCACTGTTCTGCCAAATGGGCAGCAATGTGCGGCCATTCTTTGAACTCAGGATGCAAAAACAATAAAAATTTAATTAAATAAATTAAATGCAGGGAGACAGCACATTTCCCAACAGGTTGCAAAAGAAATCACAGCCATTGCAGTAGTTATTGTAAGATTAAAACATGATTTATGGCCCTAATCCCAAAAGCCTTTTTAAAGTGGACCCTATGACTAGCACACATATAGTAAAACTTTTCCTTTTTTGATGAGCAAAGACAGGAGGTTCCTTCAGTCCTATTTCCTTCCTGCCACAGACTGCCACAGACCTTGGAAAATGGACTAGAGAAAAGTGTGCAGAGAACTGAAGCCTTAAACATTTCAAGTAGTACTTAAGCACGTGCTCAAATGTTGTTTGAATTTGGCTGTCCTTCCTGAATGGGGGTCACAGAACATCATATTTATGTGGTCCTACTATTCTTCACCTTTTTAAAAATTAAAAAGACTCCAAATTTTATTAAAACAATAGTTAACTTACAACATTAAGTGTATCTTACATCCACTAATAAGGCCCTTCCTATTTTACTAAAAAGGAAAGAGTAGCAAAAAGCATTCGTAGCTGTTACAGATTTGATTCTTTGTAGCTCAAACGCCCCCCATGTAATACGAACTAAGAGTATTTGTACCATGTTGTTGCAATAAACAAGCTACATTTTCAAGAGGTCTCCCATCTGTGCCTTCCTTCCCTTACTCTTATTCTATTGGTTATTTTAGCCATATAAGCCATATCCCATATCTGAGTCAGACATCTTCTGCTGGCCAGGTCTCTATGAAGGCCCCTCCGTAAAGGAGGCTTGTTCTCTTTCTCTCTCACTTGGCACACTTGAAACTCCCAAGCCACACAATGTAGGCGCAGAGCCTGTTCTGGCCCCTTCCAAACCAGGCAGTAGAAATCCTGGACTGTGCTCTGACTGTGCTCTGGTCATTTCAATTGACCTATTCAGAGCAGCTTATGAAATAAATGTTTCAGTGCTTTACTGGATCAGTCAAACAGTTAAGCACCAAATATTGAATTACTAATATAACTTCAGGAGCTTGGACCAACTCCACAATTACATAATACACACAGGAGTATAGTAAAAATGAAATGTTTTCCATAGAGTCTGAAAACAAAACCATCATATGTACTAAAAAAATGAAGTACCGGTAAATTGTGACTTACTGAATCATCTGTAGCAGAAGCAGGCCAGCCTTCCCACAACTGATGACGAACAGGGATACTAGTCAGGTCATACACGTTTCGTTTAACCTACAGAAACAACACAAAATTGTTTAGGCGAACTGATGTTGTCAAAACTATTCATCCTTTGCAGGGTCATTTAAAATGTGCAAACAATTTCACTCAGCCTCAAAACAATCCTGTTCAGCGATTCAGATATTGCTGTGGAACTCAAGCTGAGAAACGACACTTTGCTCAAGGCAACCACAGAGACCTCAATGGGAACTGGGACCCAAATTCAAGACACCTACAATCCAAGCCAAAGGCTACATCCACTGGACCACCACCTTCTAAACAGAGTTATTTGAAAGATATTCCCATGGATTTAAAATGCCAAGCGTAAGCAGAAAGGGCACTGTGTATTTAGTAAACCATAACCGACTGACATGCATAAGATTTTTTTCACCCCATGTAAATACAGTCCAGGGTCCTAGTATCTGTTGCTGTGATGTACCAAAATTAAGGGAAAGTGAATGCACTGAAGTTGTTCAGTATTCAGTTATTTATTTTAAATATCTCTCACCTACTCTTCATTGCCAAGGCAATTCCAGAACAGGTTATGTCAAGAGTATGTTACATTGAAATCAAAACAAAATGCATATTAAAATAAAGCAACAGAACAGGACCCTAAAATCAACAGGATGGCCTGCAATTCAGCAAATTTCTCCAAAGGTCTGAGCAAATCAGCAAGTTTTCAGCTAGTGCTGGAAACTCAACAGAGTTGGTGCCAGCCATAGGGGGGCAGAAGAGAAATCCACATTCTGCACGCCTATACAAAGAAGGCCCTCTCTCATGTTACTGATGTATGTACACAATGCTGGACTATCCACATGGCAGGCAATCACTAGTTGTACACAAACAGTTCAGGACCACTGATATCTTGCAACACCTACTTGTTGCAGCACCTACGTCTGCCTGCTACTGTTCTCTGTAGCTCTAGGTGCATGTTTATTTTTTTCTAACCCATTATATGAGAAGCGCCCCTGTGGAACTTCCATCAGATCCCGTTCAAAGGATGATTTGAAGATTATGAAAATGTATCATGCAATTACGAGGATTGAGGCTGAGGCTGACTTTCCACTTCTTCAACTGGAATGGTCTCAAGTATGGTCTTAAAGATCTCTCAAATATATGTTTTTAACAAATATTGCTTCTCTTCAGTATTTTAATACATAATGTTAAGTAACTACTTGGAAATTCTGCAACTGCAGAAACCTGTGTAATTATTGAAATAAAATGCACCTATTTGAAGAAAATTCAGTATTAGGTTTTAATATTAAGAATACTAGATCACTAGGAACAATTTAGAAAACAGAAATTAACATTATGGAAAATACCACCAGAACCTCAACAACTTTCACCCCACCATCAGCCTGAGTCTAGACCAAACCACAGAGCAGTTTAATTTTCTGGATAGTATTGTGCAACACAATGGACATAAAGCACCATCTTTTATTGGAAGCCTACTGACAGCTACATACACACCCATGCAGTATGTGGGGGGGGGCAGCCAGTACATTTTCCCCAAGCCTTGGAGGGCTAAGCTGGTGGGGGTCCCTGCCAGGGGCCTGCCAAACGTACGCTGTTATGCCAAGAACACCCTGTGCCTCCCAGCCAACCGGGGACTTAATAGGCAAAACGACCATGTATACACTGCAAGGCTTCCATAGTAAAACTTGGACCTGGAACAGATGGTGGCGGTGTCGCAGTGGTGTATCTCATGGACTGCGAGTCTATCTACCATATTTTTCCATGTATGAGACATCCCCATGTATAAGATAAGCCCTATTTTTTGAACCCAAAATTAAGGAAATGAAACCCTAAAACAGAAGTGCAAATCTGGATAATGGGTGGTGGCAAGTTGTTGATATTTTGGGGGGCGATCACCGTCAAAGTTTCCAGCATGAGGTGCATGCAGTTCACCGTGTTGCAGAAGCAAAGGCAGCAACTGGGGCAGTACACGCTCCCCCTCGGTGGCAGCTGCTTCTGTGGGGAAGCAGGCTCCCAAGCAGGATGCCAAGGAAGAGCCGGGGGAAGGCAGTGGCCGCTCTATGTCAGGCCATGCCATCGAGCAAACTGAGCTGAGGAAGGTGGTGACCGGGCTGGGGGCAGGGTGGGAGTTTGAGAGGGGAAGAGGGGGGAAAGGAAAGAAGGGCAAGGAGAGGTAGCTGAGGAAGCTCAATGTACAAGATGACCCCCCCAATTCTTTACTAATGTTTTTTAGCAAAAAAACTCATCTTATACACGTAAAAATATGGTATATCTATATCATTTATATCTATATATAGATATACACGCACAGAAGTCAATGGAGCCCACTTTCTCTGGTGACAGTGGCAGATCTACCCATCAGCTATGAGTAAATTTGTTATTTTATTTATAATATGCACATCCCACCTCAGCTGGCAACTAATACAAATTGGTTTCCAAAATATAATAATCTTATGCTGTGTTTTCTAAAATATCTGTTAGTTTTGGCAAGTCTAGAAATAATGCATAAAGCGCAAAATAATATTTTCTATCACAGCAACAAACATGATACATTTCATTTCAATAATTATGAATATTTCATCAGTCTCAAAAACTAAGATTTTTGTTGACTAACATTAAATACTAAAGCAGCCACATAAGCTGAATGAAGCAAAAGTTTTCTTTCCAAAAAGCCTGTGAAGTAAAAATAACTAAAATCTGGAGTTGGATTCCTTACATTCCTTTCTAATTCCAAAGTACAACACCACAGTATTATGAAATAAACAGTATTCTCCTTTTTCCATTCACTCATCTGTAACTGCACTGATTTCAATAACATTCCTTTGCTATTCTAAGCCTGAAAGGCATGCTCTGGTTATAGTGTTATGTTGGTATAAAGCACAATGCCAGACTGATGTGCTGAACAAAAGTGATCAAAGTTCGAGTAACGTTAGCCAACGCACAAGTATTCTGCTTCATTATTCAACCAGAATGACATCTGTTGAGCAACTCGTTGCAGAATACACTAGTTGTTAGAGTCCAGCCTCAGCTGGGAGGTACCATGTAAAATGTATTAGGGTTATGTTTGATTAAACAAACTGCTGAGGCTATATTCACAAATGGGTTCTGAAAAGATGCCAAAGTCAGTCTCCCTCTCTAACCACAGTATGTTAAAAAAAAAAAAGTCTGCTTTCCCAGTGATGCAACAATGGTGTAATTGTTTAAAAATCTGTCTCTAAACAGATTTTAAAATTTATTTATATAATATGAAAATATACATTCTGTACTGGGGATATTTTTACATAGAATAGATTGAATGACCATATGTATCTATGCAGCTCTCAAACATGGAGGCAGGGAGAGACTTTACTTGGGCTTGGTGGTCTGAATGGAGGGTGGTGAGGATGGGCAAGCTTAATAATGGGGTAAAACTGTAGATCGGGATGGGGAATCCACAGTCCTTCTGATATTCTTGTACTCTCATCAGCTTCAGCTAACATGGCCAATGGTCAAGGGTGATAAGAACTGTAGTTAAGCAATATATTGAAGGCCACAGGTTCCCCAACATAGATTATGCTTGAAGGAGTTTGTGAAAACCTATTGCCTGTTTCTATATGTGGTATCAAGATATTGTAAAATCTTGAGAGATTTTCTGGAGCCAATCAGAAGCAGTGTTAGAGCAGTAGAAGACTGAGTGAGAAAGCTTGTGCCAACAACTATAGGACTTGTAATGTAAGAGGACAGATACCATGGCTTAACATGAACAAACACAATTTCAGCAGGAACTATAAAGAACTCTGGGCCTAGAGAATACATGCCACATAGATCAGGGGTCTAGCTCACACAATGTTAAGCCAAACTTAGCACAAACAAACAAATGTGCAAGTTCCTGGAGAGGAGATTGCAGCCACTTAGTTCAGCAGTAAAACTGGGGAAGAGCAAGGTTTGGCTTTGTGTTGTGTTGAACAAACCTAGGTTCATGGCTAAGCCCTTTCAGAAAACCACAAGCTGTAAAACACAAGGAACCCAATGGTTACAGCTTGTGGTTTGTATGGAGAAAGCTAAACCACAAGCCCGTGTTCTGACAACTTACCAAGCCAAACCGTGGCTAAGCTCAGCAGCAAAAAAAGAAAAAAAAAAGAAAGGAGCAAAGCATCTAAGAGTTTGGCTTAGTGTTACGTGTGAACCAGGCCACAGATATATGTTGAATGCTCTCTCAAATTTAGCCAGAGAAGCCAATAGGGTGTGACAGTCATCTAGCAGAAGGAGAGAGAGAGAGAGAGACAGAGAGAGAAGAGAGAGAGAGAGAGAGAGAGAGAGAGAGAGAGAGAGAGAGAGAGAGAGAGAGACGTACCCTAAGAATCAGAGACAGCAAGCCCATAGGATACACAGACCCCAGAACATAAAATAAAAAAATAGTTCTATCTACTCTCCAATGTACACAGATAATCACTAGATTCCACAAACAGGAAACAGTGCGTAAAGGGAATTATTTCTGTTCATAAAATGAAAGTTAAGATCCAAGTCATTATGCTTTGGTGGTACTGCTACAGTTGGACTTCAGAAAGAGTGTTCAAGAAGATTGCATTTGAATATTTTTCATCCCTTACATGATTTTCACCATCTAAAACAATGAAATGAATGAAAGAATAATTTGCTCCAGAAATGAAAGTAGAGGGTGTAAACTTTATCTGGATGGAACACTAGTGCATTCTAGACACATGCTTCTCCAAACACACACACACACACACACACACAGAGAGAGAGAGAGAGAGAGAGAGAGAGAAATGAGGCATCAGCCAGGGGTGGCCAACTCTCAAGACACTGCGATCTACTTTTAGAATTAAAAACTGGCAGTGATCTACCTCCATTTTTGAGCTTTTTTGGGGAGTTCAGCTCAAACTTGTTGAGCTTTTTTTTAGGGGGGAGAAAGACCCCGCTTTTGGGGGGTTACAAAAAAAGCTTTTTTGGGGGGAAGTTCCGTTTTTTTTGGGGGGGGGTTAAAGGCAAGACACAAACAGGTAAAGTCACTCACAAAAAGATCGCTATGGATCAGCACAGAGAAAGCTTCCAGAGATCATTCAACAATGGATGGCAGGGTGAAGGGGCGTGGCAGGAGTCAGAAATTGACCACGATTTACCAAAACCTCATGGGGATCTACCAGTAAATCGCGACTGACCTGTTGGACATCCCTGAGTTAGAGCATAGGTAGTAATCACAGTGCCCTCCAGATTTTGCTGGACTACAACTCCCATCTGCCCTATGCACCAGAGTCTAACGTGATAAAATAAAGCATTTTTACCCAGAAAGGTGATGACATAGCAACTGGAGAAAGGGACTACAATTTTATTAGTCCCTTTTCAATGTTAGCAATGGGGTCATTGCTAACATTCTGAATTTGGGAATTTCAAGGGGAGTTAGAATTGACCACAACAGCATTTTGGTATGCATATTTGGAGCAGAACTTATATTTTCAAGAAGTAATGCCATATTTGGGGTATCTATACTCTATCTAGCCTCTTATTTTAAAACAATTCAATATTAAATTATACTCTCCAACACCTTGAAATTGAAAATTCAAACCTTCAATGGTCCTAATTTTATTTATTCAATATTCATTTCCTCTTAATACTGATTTTTTCCCACAAAAACTTCCTAGCACAAGAAACTAGTAAGTTGCTCTGAAAATGGCGTTCTGCAGTACTTTATTTTGGGAAATAGAATAAAAAATATCAAGTCTAAATGGCTCTCTGATAAACACTGTGGAAAACTTCAAAAAAATGCCAAATGAATAAATCTTCTAGTAATAATAATAATTGTAATAATAATGCCAAATACCTGTTTCTTAGGCTAGAAGATGATATTGAATCAAGAAATCCAATATCATCTCCTATCATGTAAGCCAATTAAGAACAAGAGCAAACTAATACCTGAGCAGCTTTATCAGTTTTGTACATACGGCATTATTTTACTATCATCAATGGAACAACACGGTTTGCACTGTGACGTATACCGGGATGTCTCTGTCTTTCAAATATCACATGTCCTGCCCCCAACAGACTTGTTGTTTAAGGGCACCTGCAGCAGCATTGGAAAACAAACAGATCAATACAACAGACAAATGGAGTGATGAGGGGTCATTGACGCGGGATTGTATTACAGAACAGGTGGGTTCCAAGGATTCTTTCTGAGATAGAGACAGAGTAAGAAAGAGAGAAAGCCTAAGATTGTGTGCATGTGTTAATGCCACTTTACTCTGGTTTGTGAAGATACTGTCTAAGGCTGAAACTGAAAACTCATTTGCAAAGACGTATATATCACTGAACACACTGAGTAAACATGATTAGGGTTACACTTGTAAAAGGTAAAGGACAGTGCTGAAAAACAACAAGGGTATTTTCCTGTGAAATCCTTACTTGTTAGATCAGAACTAAGTCCCATTAAGTTCAATGTGATTCTCATGGAAGTGTGCATAGGATTGCAGCGTGCAAGACAAACAAAAGACCAAAAATTATTGCAAGACATTTTTTTTCTTCAGCTTTTCCACATCAAGGACCCACTTCAGCCCCATATGCACTATGGTACTCAACTCTGACATTTTTTCTCAGTTCTGATTTTTTTAAAGAAAATATAATAATTTTGGACTTCTCTATATTTTTCTCTCTCTTCCTCACTCCACCTCCCTTTAACTATATCTATATATCTATTGATATAGATATAGATATAGATATAGATATAGATGATATAGATATAGATACATATATATATATATATATTCATTGATTACTAGCCCCACTTTAACTTTCTCCTTTTCTTGCTCTGTCCCCCTCTCTTTCTCCAAACCCTTTCCCTCTCATTAGAAAATCCTAATGATTCCTAACATGGAATTTGCCTCTCTTTTTCTACAGCTGCCACAAACTAGGCTGGTATCTTTATCGAATTTTCTGCCACAACTCAAAGATCTCATTCCTGGTCAGTCTCCATCAGATCATACGTTATTAGCATACATGTGAAGTTAGGGTGAATAGGATCTCCCCTATTTTGTTCTCACTCTTTTTAATTACAAACCAGCAGGAGACAGAGGTCTGGATCTGGAGGAAATCATTCCCAAGCTGCTGTTTGCCCTGCAGGGGAATTCACACAGTACCATACACAACATCTCTTGCCCCACCTTTAGTTTGGCCCTCATTCATTCCAAAGAATATTTTCTTGGCTACAATTTCATCCAGCCTTCAGTAGCTTTCTGGTGCCAATCCCTGATATCTCAAAGGGAGCAATAGGAGAAAGCCCTCGAAGTCAAATAAAAATTGAGAAAATCTTCTTGATCCACTGAGAGGCACAAAAATAGAAAGACAGCTTTCTTAAAAACAACCAACTTTCTTGATCCTTTTGAGGTTCTTTGCTCGTGACCTCACTATTTCTTTTAAATTTTCTTTTTATTAAATATTTTCTTGGTTTAGAAAAGTACATGCCTTCTCTCTTTTTTCAGGTAGTACTGTCTCTCTTACAAATTCGTTACATTTGTTGTGAGATATTATTGTTGAGTACAATATTAAGTTTGGGGCAGAAGGGGATGGGGAGAGGAGTGCAGTGTACGTGTGGGGTTTTGTGCTAGCGTCAAGTGGGTGGGTTCTCTTTCTATTCGTTTATTACATGGTAGTGAGAGGTATTGGAGGACAGAGTGTAGTTGGTTGTCTGTGGTTGGCTGCAGTGGGGTTTGTTTGCATTGTGACGGGGGGGGGGATTGTTGGGTCAGGTAAGCCAGATTGATTCGTATGGTGTTGGTGGATTCTTGTTGTTGTCTTGCTGGGCTGTGTATGTGATAAAGGGGAGCCATACTAAGGTGAAGGCATCCTCTTCCATTTGTCCTTGTGTCAGTTTCAGTTTATTGGTTAGCTTTTCTAGTAGGGCCATTTCCCATACAATTTGATGCCAGTGGTCCATGTTTACTCCTGACAAGTCTCTCCAGGGTCTGGCTATGAGGCTTCTGGCTGCTGAGAGTAGGTGGGTTATAAGCTCTGTATAATGTGAGTGGTCATTATGATCTTGGAAGATGATGGCCTCACTACTTCTAAGAAACAAAAGAAGTATGAGAATATATCAGAGTAAGAATAAATCGGTATATCAGGCAATACCTATTACATGCCCAGCAGCCATGCCTTGATATCCATCAACCTAATATAAATGGTATTTCAGTATGCAATAAAAATGTTGTCACAGCCCAAAGGCTCAGTGTGAGTTTCCAGCATTCCTTAGTACAGTGGATCATATCTGCTGATTGTACTTACAGCAGAACAGAAGAGGAGTCCTTATACTAGACCGCATACCATTTTCCACAGTAGCCAAATGGAGAGCATCAGCACCTGATACACTGTGGCAAGGGGTTCCATATTCCCTTTCCAAAGCTTATATAAAAGGGAGAAAATGCTCACTATGTTCCAAATTCACAATCCTCTCAAATCCTCTCCATGTTCTTAGGTGAAAGGCCAAGCATTTCATTAGTAGCAAGAGATGCTAGGAGTTACCAATACATACAAGTGACAAACTCCCGAAAGAAGATAAGCTGAATGCTTAACAGATAAAGAAATCACAGAATGCTGTCTATAATGCTGTTCTCAAATCTTGTTGAGTTACCACAATAACTCAGCAGGTGCAACAGAAGGTTTTGCTAGAGCTAAAATGAGAACAAACTACACAATTCTTAATGTTGACAATGAATGAACATGTTTGGAGACACTTAGCTGTTTATCATGTGTTTGGAAGGGCCAGATACTTTGGCACATATGGTGACATTTTCCAGCTTGACAAAGTATGGGCCAGCAGTTTGGCGTAAGCCTGCAGTGTGTGTTCCTTTGTCTATGGGCATTCAAATTGTGTTTATTGGCTGCAATACTGGTAACATAAGAGTTGTTGGATAATCTGAATCCCTGGAGCTAGAAAGTTTATTTATAAATATATATATATATGAAATGTTTAAAACACCATAAGATAACCCCCTGCAACAGGCATTAAAGCTTTTCTGTAAAACCTGGACAAAAATACTGTAGTGATATTGCATTGATTGCAGCAATGGTATAGCGCTGCAGCATCTAAATTGCTATGAATAGTTTAAACTATCATCTCATTGATTTTACATTATAAAATGAGGTCTCACACTTTATAGATAAAAACTGAAATGCTGACAAACAGAGCACATCTTAAGTAATCCTGCCTTGCAATACCTCAGTTCTCAAACAGCTCCGTTTTCAAATGTTTCAGCTTCCGAACGCCAAATGCTATGGTTTTCAAATGTTTTTCAGAATCTGGACATCCGATGTGGCTTCCACTGGGTGCAAGAAGCTCTTGCAACCAATCATAAGCCGTACCTCGGCCGTTGAACATTTCGGAAGTCGAACAATTTTCAAGAACGGATTATGCTTGACAAACAAGGTTTGAATGTATAGTTTTACTTTCCGTGTACTTGTGATGCAGGTCAACATGGCATGTTTCCAGTCACCATGCAAGAGAAGTGACCCAGGAATTATAATTAGAGGTTGTCACACAGTTTAAAAGAGCCTTGGAACAAGAGATCTGGTAAATGAGTGACTGAAGAGCCAACCAAACCCAATTCCAGCAAACAATTTTAGTGGAATCAGGCTGGTCTAAGATTTTTTGCTGCATCTCTACACTCTAACTTGGGGCTTAATAGAGCTGAGTAGTACAGTATGTCCATTCCACATTGCATGATAAGGAACTGACTGTAACACTCTGTGTTTGTTTTTTAATTTAAAAAAGGGTGAAAACAAACAAATTTAAGTTTGATTCAGTAACTTAACTACCACACAAGTGGGTAACAATATGCTGAATAAAAATTTATATCCAGATTCCCTGACACCATCACTAACATACATGAGGATCCCCAGTTCACTGGTATAAACATACAGTGAAGAAGTGGATAATTCCATCATTTTGCCATTCCTTTAACCACCTGATTGCAGATACAACATACAAAGATCAGCTATGAACCAAATTGAAAAAGGCTTGACTGACTGTTTTGAGGAATGGGAGACACCTGAAATGCTAGGGGGTACTTTCATTCTAACAAGAAGTTAGATAACCTTTGTGCATCTCTTCCAAAAATGTAGACAGTATCTCTCTGTCTGACTGTCCTTGAATTATAATCTTTTTAGGCCTCAGATTAAACCAGGAGAAATACTTATCTCTGCTTCCCACAGCAGCAATGCGGGAAGCAGCATGGGGAACAGGTGAACACCCCACCCTGATTCTTTCCCTGATTCTTTCAACCTCGGACATCGTAAGTTGAACAGATCAGAAAGGGAAGCTGGTTCAAAGAGCAGTTCTGCGAGGAAGAAGCAGTTTCTATCAAATGGAAACCACATCTCCTTCTTTCAGATCAACAGGTGGATGGTTGGAAGCACACCTTTTTCCAGCAAAGGAATTGGGAACCCACTTAAAGCTCCCATTTGCTCCTCTGAAGCCCTGCCCTCCCTTATCTGCCCCACACCTGACATCATGTAGGACCTCAAGTGTAGAATGGATCGGAGTAGCTCTCCTAAGATA
This sequence comes from Podarcis vaucheri, assembly GCF_965113315.1. NCBI lineage: Eukaryota > Metazoa > Chordata > Lepidosauria > Squamata > Lacertidae > Podarcis > Podarcis vaucheri. The sequence continues at coordinate 50,976,279 of NC_138764.1, read as the reverse complement.
GCCTGAGGACCAAAGGTTCCATCACCCCTTACTTATCCCAAGCTTTTCAAAGGTAGCTGAACCACTGTGGTGGAGTGGAACACTTAAGAGAAATTTTGAGCCTCATAGCAGAAAACACTAAGGGGATCTCAAGTAAGATCAAGTATGTGAGGTTAGGGGAAAAATGACCTTGAGAGATTATTTGACTGAGCAGTTTAATTTGTGTCTGGAATAAGCCAAGATAATAATGAAGCAGAGAATGCCAAAACAAGCCATTCCAAGCAGAGGTTTATTCTCATTCTCTAGAAAAATCTCAAATGAACATTCACAGATGTTCAATAGTTCAAGTGTTCAGAGATTTCCCCATCAAATTTTAGGTTCTGTCTTTAATACAGTATGATAATTTAATAGTAATATTAAATTAGTAGGTTCATAAATAGCATCTAAAAGTACGGGGGAGGCTGTGCACAATTGTTTCTGAGTGGCCATTCCCATCACCCTCTCACACTCTTACATGCCCACGCAAGCTATTAATATGTGATAAACCATAAACAAACGCACTGCTCATACAAACACCATTGACATGTACTACATGTACATAGACTCGTTGCTAGCCAATATTTCAATAATGCTGCCTTTTCCCTTCTAATTTTCAGTCTACTTTTGTCAGATCCTTAACTTCCACAAGATAGCTGGAATTTAGCGCAACTGTAACCAAGGTTATAAAAATAAACTTAAACGACAAGGTCTATTGTTTTCAGAGCTATAACTATCTATTATTATCTGTAAGAGTAAAGCGTTTAACTCCACCACACATTCTCATACAGATTACACCTAATTATAAATATACTTCATAATGAACATTAAAGTCTGTGGTATTAAGTATTCTTACGTTGTCCTATTAAGCGACTAACAAGCTGTCTTACTATATTCATAGAATGAATTCTTTTTTTAAAAAATTACTTCCATTTAAACTGTTCACTAACAAAGCTATTCCTTAGCTCATCCCTGCCATAACCTGCTCTATTCAGAAACATATGGGAAAAGACATTAAATAACCACTGCAAAGCATAGACTTCTAGTATTAGTGCTACACACTGCATACCCCTATTCATTATTCCACCTCCCCTATTTAATCTATCATTAAGATTCAGTGACCCTACACTAAATTTAAAGCAGATCCTTCCTTCCTCCCATGCCTAAATTCACATACTTTTCTAGTTGTAGATGCCCTCAAGTATTACCCACTCTACAGGGTTTCTCTAATCTCAGCTCTGAGCTATACAACCATGGAATTGCCGTTTTATATCTTTAACTATGAGGGCTTGCACTTAAAAAAACCAACACTGTGCTATTTCATTAGTAAAAAAAAACTTATTTAGTAAATTCCAACAGTGTAGGGTTTTTTTAAAAAAATAATAATAATCCCACAACATTTCATATTCTATAGTACCGCCAACATTATCTTTGTCAAACGCTTTGACAATACATCTCATGAATTGTTATTAGTTTTATCAACAGCAGTACATCCTAGCCAAAGCTTGCTCATCCCTATCCTATCAATCAACCCAGGCATCCATTTAATGAGAAAATAAATGTTGATTTTTTAAAGTACAAAGATGATTATTTAGGTTCAGCTTTGTGTTTTACAATTTAAAATAGCAAAAACATATGCGCCATGTGGCAGTGTCACAACGTGCTCTGCGAACCCCACAGGTTTGCTGACCAGCCTGGCAGAGCGAGCATAGATTTCTCTTGGATATGGTGGTATGTCTGGGATCTGAAAACTTGACAAGGCATTGGAGCTGAGCCTTCATCAGTTCTCCTGCACCACATGCCTGAACTGTTCCCAACACACCACCTTTTGGGCTGTTTTGGTCAAGAGGGCCACAGAGGTGGTAGTGGTGAAATCCAACATTGGCTCTCCCTCTCTGAGGCAAGAGATTTCTCTCCTACTAGAGATGTTAAGTCTGTAGCTTTAGCATGTTAAAACACACAAAGATTTGAATTAATCCAATTCTGCAAAGCCTTTGCTTTATAGCAAACCTGAGAAAGCCAAATAACTGAACACACAATTTCAGTTTTATGAAATGGAGGGATAGGTCAGTATTAAAGTTATCCAAGGAAAACAGCAGAGGGCTACTGAAGAGTTCACTTTTTCTATAGGGTTGGGATATTGGGGGGGGGCAATTATATAATATTTATAATATTTCCAGTCTGGAAAGATTAATTTGGCTTTGCTTTGGTTCTAGACCTTCCCAATGTTGAAATGCTTTTGTTCATGCTGCTCTATCAGTCTGGGATAAATGGAAATCTAAAGTAGCTCCATCTACTTTTCTATCTTTTTTAATGGGGTGTTAGGGGAGAGGTAGTACTTCTGGTACTACCTACCGTGCTCCTTCTGGGGTAGTTTGTCCGGCTTTGGTCCCCACCCTGCACTCAGCCCTTCCCTGTGGCTCCTAGCAGATGTCAGCATGCAACAGCAGCCAGATCAGGGTAGCCGATGGGTCTCAGCCCTTGGTGACTTAGGAACTTCGGCTGCATGTGAAAACAGGCTCCAGAGGATTGAATGGATGAGACTAATCATCGTTCCAACGGTCAATAAGGTGGTTTCTGCACGTGTTGTAGAGGGAAGTAAGGGGCAGATGGGGCTCATCAACCTGGCAAGGTAGCTCATGTAAGAGAAGGAAAACTCTGGTCCTAAATCTCTGCTGCAACGCTTGCACTGATGGAGCAATCTGCTTGCCACTGTCTCCCCTCTCCTTTCCCCACATGCTCTTCTGGGGTTTCCCCCCCATTGCCACCATGAGCCAATTTGGGGAGGACATGGGGGAGGAGATGGAGAAAGCCCTGTTGTGGTAGCTCAAGTCTTTGTTCAGGCTTCTGCTAATAGAACCTGTTAGTTGAATCTGGCCCCTCATGTCCAATGGAAACATACCCCCAGGTAAGTGTATAAAGGTTTGCTGGGGAAATGTGGGTATAAAAGAACCTGTTTTCCTCTCGGGCCTGTCTTGAGAATCAAAGTTTTTGGTCAACAGTTATACTATACACCTGCACTGTTACAGGTTACAGAATTTCACCTGATCCATTAATTAAAGTGTTTGACTATGTGGATGTTTTTCTTTGATTTGCTGTCCCAAATAGCTGCACAATGGAAATCAACAGGATTAACTTTCCATATGTGGCTGGTTTGTTCATATTTGGGATGCTATGATCATGGAGAAGATCGCTGCACACATTACTGACTCCACAGGCAGCCTTTTTTCTAAAGCATATATGGGATGTTGCTTCCCCTTGGTCTTCAGACAGGGCACTGGCAAACATACACACACACATCCCAAAAGAAAGAAAGAAAGAAAGAAAGAAAGAAAGAAAGAAAGAAAGAAAGAAAGAAAGAAAGGCAAAATATTTTTTCATTTAGTGTCTTTAAAATGTCTTTATCACCTTTTCCCCTATATGTATGGTTCCACTAGCCTTTATACTTTTGATATTTATTTACCATACAGTTTGCCGCATTACTTTATTCAAACCTTCCCACTCACCCTTTCCCCTGTCAAATGTCCCTATCTGCTGTTACACTGTAATACCATTTAGATTTCATACTGGCACCATATTCAGTTTTATATTCAATGTTTAAAAACTATATTAAAATAAATAGCAAAGGAAAGGGTAAGATGGGGAGAGAAATGATTTGAAACAGCTGCTACTATTAAGCTTGTACTTTGCCAGGATAAGGCATAATTGCACCAACAAAATCACATAAGCACACCAGAGTGGCCTAGCTCACAATGGCTGAGCAGTCATGAGTGCAGTACACAAATCTACCCTTGCCAAAGGGGCACAATTGGTGTGGGGGGGGTGTGTGTGACTGAGAACTAACACAGCCATCTGGTGCACGGAGGCTCTCTCAGGCAAACATTAGGTCATAAAAGCCATAACAAAAGACTGGTATGCAATAAAAACCACAGTCATACAAATATTATGAATGTGTTCTGAAGTCCTCTACATGAAGTTCATAATACAGCACACACAGAGATACATGGAGTGCATCAACAGAGAAAAACAGCCACTGACATGAGCACAGGGGGCAACAGAAGCCTGGGGAACCAATTAGCTCCACACAGAAAGACTGAAGAAGCTGGAAGATCGGTGACAGTGGGGAGTCAGTGGCTTTGAGGGTACTATAGACACTGGCATACTATGTTATAGAGGAATTCTGCACTCCCACAGTCCTGAACAATGAAATTCCATCCGTAAGAACACCGCAAGCAGATGCAACATTAAACGCGACACTATAGATGACACTATTCAATGCAAAGGAAAAGGATTATTTTTTTTTAAAGATGAAAATGAAATCACTCTGTACTTCTCTATCTGCACTGTAATGGATCCAGAGTCAGCCCAAAGAAAATGGAGAATATACATTTGCTATATACAGAGAGAAAGAACTAGGAGAAAGGAATACCTCACAACTAGGAATTCTAGTTCATTGGTCAATATATAAATATATTAATCTAGGTCCCTTCCAACTCTACCGTTCTATGATTCTAGATAATCATAAATTTGGGTGAGACTTACGTTGTGCATCAGTAAAAGGGGATTAAATGTGAAGGGGGAGAACCATGTGCACCGCCTTGAGCTCTTTGGGATATAAGCACAATAATTGATTGAATAACTAAATAGTACGCAGTTAAACTAGGGAATTAGTTACCACAAAATGTGGTGATGACCACCAATTTAGATGGCTTTGAAAGGAAATTAGAAAATTAAGGAAAAATATAGCTACAACGGCTACTAATCATGATGACAACAGGCCTCTGTGTACCAGCTGCTGAGAACAACAGTGGAAGAGGAATATTATCCGAGAGGCTGGGATTCAACTAATGAGTCTCACCAGTGGAAGCCCTGCACAAGGACTTCTGCTTGTGCAATGAGGCTTTCAGCCTCTCCTCCCCACCCCATTGGCTCTGGAGGGGTGCGAGAGACCCTGGAACAGGGCGAAGGGAGGAGTGGGAAGATCATTCTGTCTGGCAAAGTAAAATGCTTGGGTTGACAGAACAATCAGAAGAACATGATGCTGAATTCCTTCTCAGATGCCTTGTTTATGGGCTTCACTGTATGAAACAGGATGGTGGACTAGACAGAACTTTGATTGGATCCGGCAGGGCTCTGGTAGTATAACAGAAAAAGCTGCAGTGTACACTTTAGTAGATTTAGGAAGAGAAGAAGGAATAGAAGACATGCAGAATATTATCCTAAAAGAAACAACATATATATAACACAATGACATGCAAAATACTAAAGATAGTTTGAAAACATTCAAAATACATCAAGTGTATTACAATAAAGGTTATAAAAATGAAAATTTATTTAAAAAAAGAAGTGCAGGGAATAGGAGAAAGTCTTGCAATATTTCCTGTAAGCCCTTCATGCATGTGAGTGAGTGAGTTAGTGAGTGAGTTAGTGAATGAGTGAGTGAGTGAGTGAGTGAGTGAGAGAGATTAGGTAAGGATGCACTTCTTGTGCTCAGAGACACTGTTACTATATTCCTGTTGATTACCAGTCAACAGTAGGGAAATCTAGCACACCCCAGTCAGCAAGGAACCTAGATAGAGGGTTCAGATAGTATTCCCAGGAAGAGCATAGATCAAAGAATCATAGTTAGAAGGAGCCATGAGGGTCATCTAGTCCAGTCCCCTGCAATACAGAAATCTTTTGCCAAATGTAGGGTTCGAACCCACAACTCTAAGATTAAAAGCCTCATGCCCTACGAACTGAGCTATCCCAGTTTCCAAGCTCAAGTTTCTATCACAGTATTTGCTTACAAACTTTACTAAATGGCACGTAGGAAGATGCCTTATACTGTACCTATGTTCATCTAGCCCAGAATCACCTGCTCTGACTGGTAGTGAGGTCTTTCCCATCACCTGCTAATCCTTGCAATGGGAGAGGTCAAGACCTGGAACTGGGATTTTCTGCAAGCCAACCACATGTTCTAACTGTGAGCTATTGTCCCTCCTCTATGATACCTGATCACTGAAAACTATTCCCTTTGTAGACATGAGGAATTATTTAGCGTACAGTGGTGCCCCGCAAGACGAAAGCCTCGCAAGAAGGAAAACTCGCTAGACGAAAGAGTTTTCCGTTTTGGAGGTGCTTCGCAAAACAAATCTCCTATGGGCTTGCTTCGCAAGACGAAAATGTCTTGCGAGTTCCTGCGGGTTTTTTTTCCTTTTCCCCCTTTTTCTAAGCCGCTAAGCCACTTATCAGCTGATCCGATAAGCTGATAAGCCGCTAAAAGCTGCTAATAGTGCTAATCCGCTAATCCGTCAATGGGTTTGCTTCGCAAGACGAAAAAACCGCTAGATGAAGAGAATCACAGAACGGATTCTTTTCATCTTGCGAGGCACCACTGTAGTGCTAAGCTAAAGTCCCATAGTGGTATACTAGTCAATGGAGGTGACACAGTGTGACGGGGGTGGGTGGAACTGTGGTCTAAACCACTGAGCCTCTTGGGCTTGCCGATCAGAAGGTCGGCGGTTAGAATCCCCACGACGGGGTAAGCTTCCGTTGCTTGGTCCCAGCTCCTGCGGTGGGAAGGTAAATGGCGTTTCCATGCACTCTGGTTTCCGTCACAGTGTCCCATTGTGCCAGAAGCGGTTTAGTCATGCTGGCCACATGACCCGGAAAGCTGTCTGTGGACAAACGCTGGCTCCCTCGGCCTGAAAATGAGATGAGCACCGCAACCCCATAGTCGCCTTTGACTGGACTTAACCGTCCTGGGATCCTTTACCTTTACCTTTTACGTAGTAGCTTACAATAGCAGAATGATTTGCACAAGAGAAGGCACAGGAAGCCAAGCCCAATACTTCTTGTTGCACAACCAGTTGCACAACAAGATTCCATTAGTGCACTATTGCACTGGATTTCATATGCTGCATTATACTCACTCCTATGCTAGTGCAGCAGCCTTGTGCTGGCAGTCGGAGAACGCTGAATCCAGACCTTAATATCTGAATGAATCGGAGAATACAATGTGCATAATTTGCACCAATGTTTCTTTATATACCAAATGGATAGTTTGTATATAACCTGTGCACTGTTAACTATTTGCATAATTTGTTTTACTTAGCACATTATGCAACAGTAAATCAAAATATTTGAAAAACTTTGCAGATACTTTCCAGTGCATTGGATTTTTGTCCCAATATCCACACCATGGCCTTGACAGTACATGTATATGGTGGGAATCAAAACAGAAGCCTCTTAAGGAGATTTTTCTCACTACTGCCATCTTTTGGCAATGAAATAAGCAACCATCTGCAGATTCCATGGAAAAGTATGAAGAGGCAGAATAATTGGGGCCAAAATAGCAAAGAAACTGGGAGATCTGCCTCCTTCTAACTCCCTTCGCCACCACCCAGAAAAGCTGTGTATTTGATGGGAAGAAATAGTGGTTATGAGACAATCTAATCAGAGCAGAATGGGAAAAGAAAAGCAGCCCCCCAGCGGTTTCCCCAAGCTGTCTTCTTAACTCTCTCGCTGCGCTCCTAGGAAAGCAACTGGGTGGGGAAATTTTGATTGTAAATAGGTCAAAGTTAGGAACAAACAGAGAGACAGAAACAGAAGGTGAGAGAGCTGTTGCTCCTGTTAATGTACAAACCCATGCCAGGGGCAGACATTGGTAAAATAGTGCCCAGAGCAAGGAGAACATTTGGTTCTGCACCCTAAATATTGCTTTTTATGGGTCTTCTCAGTCAGTAGATACCTGAATAAATATTGGGATGATATTATTATTATTATTATTATTATTATTATTATTATTATTATTATTATTATTATGAGTCCCCTCAGTTTGTTGCTCTGTGTAGGGGAACTGCTTAAAAAAGGTAAAGGAACCCCTGATCATTAGGTCCAGTAGTGGCCGACTCTGGGGTTGCAGCGCTCATCTTGCTTTATTGGCCGAGGGAGCCGGTGTACAGCTTCCGGGTCATGTGGCCAGCATGACTAAGCGGCTTCTGGCAAACCAGAGCAGCACACGGAAACACCATTTAACTTCCCGCCAGAGTGGTACCTATTTATCTACTTGCACTTTGACGTGCTTTCCAACTGCTAGGTGGCCAGGAGCAGGGACCAAGCAACGGGAGCTCACCCCGTCACGGGGATTCGAACCACCGACCTTCTGATCGGCAAGTCCTAGGCTCTCTGGTTTAACCCACAGCACCACCCGTGTCCTCTGTGTAGGGGAACTGCTTACACCATCCTAAATTCAGCGCAGTCCATAGCCACATTTCATGGAGGAATATGTTGAGAGCCTGACCATATGGATCCCAGCATCTTGCCAAGTTTGGTTCTTAACATCAAGTGTAAATAATATAAACTTCAGAAGAAATAAGCTGAACTCCACTCTACTAGGGCCCCCAACACTATCAATGTCATTGATTCTTCTATAAAGTTTGCAACTTTCAAAACTTGTATGCACTATAAAAATATTCTCATCCAAAAATATTAACTCTCTTATGCTTTTAAACAGCTCTTGGGCATGGATCGCACAGAGGCAGCTGAAGTGATAGACCAGTGCTGGGAGGCAGTGATAGGCTGGGTAGGCCAATAAACTGAAGCTGAATCTAAAAAGACAAAGGTGTTAATATGCCCTGAGTTCTCATATCCAGGAGGTGGGCAGACAGGTTGGCATTGTCCCTGGAGGCCCAGGTGCTCTCAATGACTAAGAGTGCCTTTTTTCAGCTGTCTGGTTCCCCAGCTTTGGCCCCTTTTGGATGACTTGGCTACTGTTCTCCATGAGCTGCTAACTTCCAGACTGGATTATTATAATGCACTTTACGGGGGCTGCCCTTGAAAATGACTCGGAATCTTCAATTGGTCCCAAATGCAGTGGCCAGATTACTGGCTGGGGTTCAGATCTCATATAACCCCTGTTTTAAAGCAGCTGCACTGACTGCCAGTACGTTTCCAGGCCCAATTCAAGGTACTCGTGGTAGTGTTTAAAGCCCTAAATGCCCCCCAAACTGAAATGCCTCCTCCCCTAAAGACCCTCTCGGGTGCTAAGATCAGTGGAGGGAAACTTCTTGGTTCTTCCACTGTCCTCAGAAGCTCAGAGGGTGGTGGACTGGGAGAGGGCATTCTCAGTGGCAGCCCCTAAGTCGTGGAACTTGCTTCTCACAAAGATATCTAGCATCTTCATTATACAGCTTCCAGCAAATGCTGAAGACCCTCCACTTTACCCTGGCTTTTGACATTTGAGATGCATATTTTTAGTGCCCATCTTCTGCAATTTTAAGTTGGGACCTTGAAGTGAAGGGTGGGTAATTAATTGTAGTAATAATCATAATAGAAGTAGACTGGATCTAGACCTTTCTTGCTCAAAGTTAGCCTACTGTGTTCCTATTACCTCCATCACTTTTTCTCCAGATGCAACTGCTGCAGTTGCTTATTTCATGAGGGTTGCAGATCCTTGCTATCTCTCAGTAGAGTGTTCTTTGATCCCAGATCACAATATACAGTGGTACCTCGGGTTAAGTACTTAATTCGTTCCAGAGGTCCATTCTTAACCTGAAACTGTTCTTAACCTGAAGCACCACTTTAGCTAATGGGGCCTCCTGCTGCCGCCGTGCCGCCAGAGCACGATTTCTGTTCTCAATCTGAAGCAAAGTTCTTAACCCAAGGTACTATTTCTGGGTTAGCAGAGTCTGTAACCTGAAGGGTATGTAACCTGAAGCGTATGTAACCCGAGGTACCACTGTATTTGTAAACCACTTGATAAACCATCTAGCTTTAATGCCATAATCATTTGAGGCCCAGATACTTAAAGACCATCTCTTGCCCACTCTCTAACATCAGCTGGTGTGGTCCTTCTTTATACCTGTATCTGAAGTATGTTTGGGAAGACCACCTGAAATAATTTTAATACTCCCAGCCCTTAGAGACAGTTGGAGGTGCAACTGATCGCCATACATTAATCAGATCAGCTGCTTTATAGTTTGATGTTTCAAGGTCTTACACTGGGCATATGCTTCCAGAACATAAACTGCAAATGATTATTTGTTTCATTTCTGGCCCATTCTTCCCCAGAGGAATTCTAGATGGTGAATATAACCACCATATGAGAAAGGTCACCCAGAGAACACCATGGCAGAGAAGTAATGTGAACCTTATATCCCCCCTTATATTCTCCCCCACTCCACCCCCTGCCCCAAACACGCCCAACAGTGTCCACTACATGATCTTCTTGACAAACCAAAGATGCAGAACTTAGTCAAATATTCTCCCTACCATATAACCTATCCTTCCTAACAGAGTATGCCTTCAATGCACTAATGAAAATGAACTATGGGACACAGGTGGCACTGTGGTCTAAACCACTGAGCCTTGGGCTTGCCGATGAAAAGGTTGGCAGTTCAAATCCCCACGACGGGGTGAGCTCCCGTTGCTCGGTCCCAGCTCCTGCCAACCTAGCAGTTCGAAAGCACGTCCAAAAGTACAAGTAGATTAATAGGTATTGCTCTGGTGGGAAGGTAAACGGCGTTTCCGTGCGCTGCTCTGGTGTCAGTGTTCTGTTTCGCCAGAAGCGGCTTAGTCATGCTGGCTTAGTCATGCAGAAAAACTGTCTATGGAGAGGACAAACGCCGGCTCCCTCGGCCTGTAAAGCGAGATGAGCACCGCAACCCCAGAGTCATTCGTGACTGGACTTAACTGTCAGGGGTCCCTTTACCCTTATATTTAAATGAACTATAGCTTTAAATCTGACTGTTTTACATACTTCTAAAGAATATTGGGATTGAGGGAGCATTCCCCCTATCTTCAAAAATGGGCATATAAAAAAATGAAGGTTGTCTATTGTTAAGTGCATTCTTTTAAATGTCTTCAATATACATTGTTGGAGATGTTTTATCATTACAAAAGCTTTCATCTATGATTAAAGAGTCTCAATTCATTAACAAATTAAACATTCTGTAATACAGGCAGGCAGTCACATGTTGGCTTTGTATCATTTACGTTGCACCAGCTGGACAGAAATGCATGCAGTTCTGGAAGTTTGTGGGAAATGAAATGTTATTTTTACAAAATTTGAAAATTGGGTCAGAATGATAAAAAAAATACTCAGGAGACTGCTGTAAATTGCTTGATACTACAATTAAATGCATGTGTTTTACATGTTGCTGTTAAATACTACTTGGGTTTTGCAATGATGTACCCATATTAAAAATCAATTTGTTCCTTTTCTTGAGGACATCACTTATAGCAAGTGTTAAGTTCACAACCTTATTATCACAATTATAGGAAAATTATTATTCTACCCTCCCCCCACTGATTTAAGACTAATGCTCTAGCTATTTGTGAGATACAATATTAGCATTCCTCCCTCCTAGCTTTTCTACTGTGATGACCCAGCACAAAGATGCTTGTTTTAGCTGTAGCGTCTTTGCTTTATCTACCAGGCCATGTATGGTGACAGCTGCATTTGGAAGCAACTTAAAAGAAATTTCATCTTGGTGCCACCTAATCCAGACCCTGGTACAAACAGCATGGAAGAGTCAGTGTCAAAATTAAACAATGCTGGATTTTCTAAGAACAGATGCTTTTCCCTTGCAGCTGTAAAAATCTTAAAACAATCCTGTGCCACTCTGTCTGGTCACGCAACAACCACAAAGCAAGGCATAAATTTGGCCACTTATTGCAAATGTTTGCTGAGAGCTTTAAAAACAGTAACAGGGATTTATTGGGGGTGATTATGAGGCTGCATTACCCTTTAAATGAGCTTCGTGGTGGTTTAATCTACACCCATGATTTTTATATGTTGACAAATGAATAACTTTGCTACAAAGAGTTTTTAGGGCATTTTATTCTTACAATAAAAGCACATTTTGAAATGGGTAGGTGCAATTAGTACACTCTGATACCATCTTGGATTATTTAAGTCCTATTTACAGCTGATAACAAAGCAGCATTCATGCCTCACAGAACTAACACTCTAGACAGAAGATAGATAGCAAGCAGACTGTTCAGATCAGAGAAAATGTGATACTAAGGTACAACTGTAATAATATTATGGTGGTAGTTTACATGCTAATGTCAGTGACTGGTAGGGCCACACTGAACTGACTCTCACCTGTGAATTGCCCTGATACCATTAATGCAATATGTCATTGTATTTAATATTATACGTATGCCCAACTAGTAAAAAGACAGCATGTTGTAAGATCAGGAGTCGGTAAAAATTTAAATACAGGCTTAAACTGATTCCCATAATGATGTTTATTTTTAAAAAATCTAGGGCCTCACTACACTGTGAGATATTTCTTTCACATTTATCCTAACCATATTTGTTTGTTATTCTTTGTATGCATACATTTACAATACTTGACACATACTTTAACTTTTAAAGCAATTAGAAATATCTCTTAATGAATACTTTCAAATTGGTGATTATTTTTAACTCAAGTTTACAGAAAACTTTTGTCAGAGTTAACAGTTCATTAGCACCTCCCTACTTATCAATATAATTGGATTGTTTGATGGTACAAAGTCATCTTCTTCTCAAATCTACTTTTAAAAGGCAAGGTGAAAAATGACCAGATTAATAAGGCTAATCATTGTTACCTAAAAGACAGTATTGGGAGAGGGGAATAAGGCTTTTCCCCCTTGCATTTTAATTGTACATCAAAAATCAACCCTCTTTTCCCTTTCTTCTCCTATCTCCTCCCCCACCTCCTCAAGATATTATGTTTGATATACAGGCATATTTTAAAAGCACATTGAAATAATTTAAAAATTATTGTTTTATTCAGGGTTTTTTTTTAATGCAAAGTGCCTACATATTTACCAAATGAAAAAATAATAATGTTGTGTTATAAAATGCGTCACAGAAACTTAGATTTCAAGTTTAATCTTTACACATATTTCATCTAAACACACATTCACTTACAAGGGAAATGGCATAAGTGTTGCAATTCTGACCACCCTGATTATTTGTGAACTGCAGTTGTACACTTTTATCATTTCACACTAACACCTTTTCAAAAGCAAGCATTATACTGTCAGGTTTACATTAAAGAACATTTCAAAAGTTTTTGACTAATCACAATACTGGCTTATATTTTTTTATTACAGTTCTCTGTAAAGCAATTAGCAAACTTAGGGCCCAATTTAGGAGCCTTGAAGACCAAGTTGCCGGTTGTTGTTGTTTTTTATAAAAAAAGCATATATCAATGATTTTTTAATATGACCAAAAACAACATCCATGACTATGTATTTCTAACATTAAATAACATGGCCATTTATACATAAACATGTATGATTTGGACTACGAAAAACAGGTATTTGTGCATGTCTCTCTCTCTCTCAACATATATAACTTTCTCCATGCACACACATACACATATACATACATGGAGCCATACACAAGTGCTCACAAACCAAAGACTAACAGATGTGTGACTTCTAATTAGTTATAATAATCTCTGCTTCAATGCAATTGGAAAAAGCCTCTCTTTTCATTCAAAATTAGCATCCTTTTGAGTTTTAAACTCTCTGGATACTTCAAAGTCTGGTTTCTTTTTTAAAAAAAAAATATGATGATGATTATTAATAATAATAAATCTGGCTTCTGGTTGGAATTTCAGACCTCTACTGTGCTAATTTTACCAAAAAAAGGAAAATATTAAATTATAATTATCCTAAACAGACACAGTCTTGTGAAACTAACCTCACATTCATATTAAAATACAAAGAGCCGACTATAATGAATTTGATTCATCCTTGGGACACAAAGCTTTACCACAGTAAACTCAGTCAACTGTTGCTCTTGCTTTTATATTCATGGTACTTAAATAGCGCACTTTAAAACAAAAAAACCCCAATTGGCTTTTCAGACATCCACCCTCCCCAAAAATAACGCACTTGAAAAACCCAAAATGATATGAAAAGGCTTCAAGGCCTCTTTTCTCCCTTTCAGAGCAGTTTTTTTTATTTCTGTTTGCAGTAATCTGCCTTTCACTTTCTCGTTGCTACAGAACAAACGAGGAGGCTCAGGACTTTGAAAAGGGGCTCAATGTGTAATGGGCCCACTAGAATTAATTTAGTTGCACCAAATCCATTGAGCACCGAAGGGGTTTCTCCCCCTCTTCTTCTCAAATCATTCCGAGTTGGACGCAGCCCCCCAGCCTTTGTAATTCTAGTAAAGCACTTAAAGTGCACAGTAGGTGTTCATCAGGACCATCTGGTCAAAAGCAAAACAAGCTGCTGATTTTGCCTTTGAATAGAATGAAGCAAGTGTGAATTAGTCTCTTCAATTAGCACTATTACAACCTGTCAAGTGCATATTGTAAAACAGGATTATTACAGTATTGGTCACCAGTGCAATTATTTACTCTCTGCCTTTTCTTGCATATAAATATGTCTTGGTTTATTAGTTTCTGATAACTGAAAATGGTTTATTTAAAAGCTACGCCTTTCGAAGTAATCAGCAACATGAATTACAGGTTATGAAATATATTCTAGCAATACAATGCTTTATCTGATAATTAGAAGTGTGGTTGTTTTTTAATGCCTTTCGTTTTATCAGCTTCATTGTTTCAGTTATGTATTAAAAAGTCCATAAGGATTCATGGCTGCACAGATATACCTATACCTTTAACACGCCAAACTACACCCAGACATTAGTATATTCTAAGCATCTCAGATCTGTCCCATCCAAACAGATACACGTAGTGGGTTCATTACCTGCAAGGTCTCTTTTCTTACCTGCTGTGCAATGTGCTACTGGTCTACAAAATACATTTACTAATACATTCTCGTTCACATGCAGTTGTTGAAGAGTAAGATGACTCAGGGCCATGTTCACAGCCTGTTATGTTCCCTTTTTAGCATGAATTGAATTGATATTTGAAAAGCACAACTTATCATCTTGAAACGATTTGCTAATTCTCACATTGTGCTTCAAGAGTACAGTTAGGAATTTTTAAAATGTGTGCCTTGGGTATTACTTGATGATAGAGGCATAATATTTCAAAACCGTCCTACAATCTACTCCTTTCGCTAAAAATACTCAGTTCTACAAGTTTAGCTTTCCTAAAGCGAAAAAGAAGTAAAAAGAAAATTTATTCATCTGTTTTAAAATAATTTTTGATTAAAAATTAACGTTCCACCCAAGTGGTACAACTAAGGGCCAGGATTAAACAACCATAAAGGTGATTCAATAAAGTCAACAAAGTTTATACACTTTGTCTCTTTTGAAGAGCATATCTCATGTCAAATGGTAACCAGCTTTGGAAACTAAAGAGTGACATTCAACTAAGTTTTACTCAGAGTAGAACTACTGAGATTTATGTCCATAACTTAGTCATCTTCATTAATTTTAGTGGGCCGACTGAGTAAAACTTAGCTGAATAACACCCTGACAGAATTCCAAAATCAATTTGTGGTAGGGCAATATTGGGGGAAGGGGTGTTCTGCTGTTCAAAGAAAAAAACCACAAAATTTTCCTTTCTTTTTGGATACAGTCATGGAACATAATGACTTATTACTGGTAAATTTTAAAAAGGCAATATACAAAATTATATTTCTTAATATTGTTTTATGCCCCTGTGTCCAAGGGTGGGTGTTGTCATATGCTTCTTGAAGCAACTCTTTGCACACAGATCCTAGCTGAATGGGAAATAGGCACAAACCAACTCCTTTTAATGTAATTACCCTGCCAGATTCACCACCAGGATACTGTATGCAAGCCCCATTTGGTTACTATAAATAGTGCTGACCAGCTGTTTGGCATAGTGAGAGACTAGACTTAGTCTTGTAAATTCTTTCCTCTCTGCTGAGTAAACCGGTATCTTATTGGGGTACCCACATGCAGTGCTGGCTGGTGGGTGTGAGCACCTATGTAGATTTGGAGTTGGCACAGAGCCTTTGCTGTTAAGGAGCCTTACTTACCCTTACCTGGGTAAGTTGAATGTGGAAAACCCCAGATATTCTTCCAATTACTTTGTGTGCAGATTAGGTCTACTTTTCAACACATTGATTGGCTTATTGCGAATATCTACATTTTCTACAGATACAGCAAAAGAGCATGAAAAAAATAAAGTTCAAGGTCTGACGCAGTTTCTACAAACCAGTACAAATCATTTTCTGCCACTGAATGTTATTTCATAAGAACTATTTTATACTGACATCCTAGCACAGTTCAGATCAACAAAACCAAACAAAAATGATATCTGATCTACAGAAGCTCCAGTCAATGGCAGGGATCCAATAAAATTATTAGCTATCATCCATGTAGGCTGTTTCCAGCTACCATCTTACTACCAGAGCTACCATCCCCTGATAGTTAGGAGATCCTTTAGGAGCAGCATTCCTTTGTACAGGAAGGACTGCACACACAAAAAACCCAAATGTACAAAAAACAAAACAAAAACAAAACACTCTGCACCACATACAATGTATCTATGGTTTCTGATAAAGTTTATGGAACTTTGTCGATACCACTTTAAGACATTAGTTTTTCATAAGTCTCAAATAATCATACTGTTATTCCCTTTTACCACCACCACCTCTTAAGAGTCAATGATGTCATGTAAATTTACTAGATTGACACAGGATAATAAGTGGCAGGTAGGTTGGTGGCCAAATAAAAAAGATACTTTATCCATGAGTGTAACACACAACACAATACCCAGTTAATCCAGAGTTTCTACCATCCTCCAGTTCTTTACTCACAATGGTCACATGAAAACAAAGTTTAATAATCCAGGTTATGCACCACATGCAGCATGGACCTACATGCAGGCAGCTCCTTTTCTGCCACTTCACCCTTCCCATTACATCAGTGGCAAAACAAACCTGAATTTGGCACTTAACCATAGCTTCCCCATTCTGCAAGAATTAATGACATTCAAACAAGCCACAATATTAAGCCAACTTTATATTCTGTCTTGTTCAGTGTATTAAACCAGGATCTGTGGCTTAATATACAGGTGATATCAACCTCCTATTGGTCTGAAACATTGAGCAAGGTGGCATACAGCATACCATCACCATTCTACCCCTTCACCCCCCCCCACTTGGTCTGATCTCCTTATGCACTTCAACAATTTGTGTTGCACCACGTCAAACGCTGTAATTCAGATGCAGCCCCCATGTTCTCTGACAGTGAATCCTCATCTAAATATATTGAGCCTGCACTCAAACTCTCATAGTTCTTGAATCTGCTGGAAAATATGTCTTTAAGAAAAGACATTGAGTTACCAGACTGTAAATGTAGAAGATCAAAACTTTTTAGTAAGGAGTCACTTTGTGTCACCCTAAACAATTTATTCTCCTTAGGGTCCCTTTGGAAGAAGGTAAAATCCAATGCCATTCAATGGTTGCATTGACAAATTCCCTACAGATGGGAAACCTTGCCTGAGGATATAAAAGCTCACTAGGCTTTGGGCTTTGTTAGACTAACACTTGTCATTCCTGGGAGCACTTTCAGTCCTGCAGAACCTGACTCTAACCTATAGTAGCTACTTAGAACTTGCTGTAGACTGACCTGTTTGAATTTATTGATTTGTTTGAATCATTTATAGCTTGCTTTCCCTGAAACTCAAGAATCCCAGAAACTCAATAACTTAAGACAGCTTGGCCATAGTGATACATGCTCTGGTAACTTCCAGATGGGACTACTGCAATGCACTCTATGTGGAGCTGCCCTTGAAGACTTTTTGGAAGCTGCAACTAGTGCAAATTCAGCTTTCAAAGATTTGCACCAGTTGTCAGTTCACTAAGAGGTGCAATTTAAAGTATTAACTTTGACATAAACAACTTGGGTGCAATTATATGAAGGAGTGCCTCCTCCCATAACCAGCCTCGGTGCTAAGATCAGCAAGGGAGGTTGAAGCTTCTGTGGTTTGAGTGGTGTGGGGGGGCCTTCTTTGTGGTGACCCCCAGACTGTGGAAGGACCTATCCTATAAGGGGCACACTGCACCATCACTGTATGCTTCTGACAACTCATCAAGATGGATCTCTTTACTCTTTTGGTTGAGTGAGTGCCTTCTGTACTTCTGCACTGCTGGTTGCTCTGTACTGCTATTTTGTTATTCCTACATTAATTATTTTTATAGTTTGATTTTAGGATTATAATTGTACACTATGCTTATTTTAATTCTGTCCCCCCAGAAAACCCACCCTAGGGCCATTTGGTGAAAGGCACGCTATACAGTAAGTATGAATAATAATTGTCTAAAGATACAATTTGGTGTTACTTAAAGATAGAACAAAAAGTATCTACTGATTTCTAATTGTGCCACCTCCATTCATAGCCTAACTGGATAGCTCAAAAGTCAAACAAAACAGGCGTGTCTTGCCACAACTTCCTTTCTCAGGGAAGTCATCCTACAGTTGAAAAAGGGAAACCATAGTCCTCCAGATGCTGCTTGGCTCCAAGTCATCAACCCCTGCCAGCATGGCCAATAGTCAGGAGTCAGGGATGATAGGTTCTCCATCCCTGCCCTACAGCCTCAGGGCCACCACTGCAAAGGAACTGTTCTGAGTCATGTGAAGATTCTGATCCTAATTTAGTGTTCCTCAGACTTATAAAAGTGGTTAGACAGGACAACCATTCTCTGGAATTCTAGGAACTAACTTCTTGTCAAGTAATTCTTTCTTTAGCTGAAAATTTGTGGGTTTTGAGAGAGGTGAGGGAGACCTGAACTGCTTTTCTACCCTACTTTATCAAAAAGGTATGACTAAGGTGCTGGTGAGGTAATGATGGCCATTACTATTGTAAATAATCCATTAAGGCAAATAAATAAAACATTTCTTAATATACTGGATATGGACAGGTAAACCTTTACATCTTTTCTATACTAGAAGTATAAAAAAACCTGAGACAATACCTATCAAATCAGAATGGGAAAGTATTATTTACATGGCCACCACAATGAAGTATCATCATCTAGAAATGCTTCAACTGACTTTTGAGATCTAAGTATGACTTGAACATCTCACCTTATCAGCATCACTTTAAAATATGAAGACCTATCTGTAAATCCAAGATTGGCTTGATTGCCCCTTTTGTAAAGCAGATGTTGGATCACTGTGAAGAGTTGATGAATCCCATTATTCTTGAAACTTAGTAACACCATGAACCTGCCCCTCTTAGCCTGTTAAAGATGTAATCCTGGGAATCCCCTATACCCCAAACTCTTAGCAGCTAATGAAATAGTTTTGAATGATTTACAGAGTTGTTTTATGGGTGGTGTTTTTGTTTTTTTTACTTATCACTATTGCTTTATTCTCTCTGGAAATTGCTTTGAGGGTTTTAAAAAAAACAATCAAGGGCTGTATAAATTTTATGAAATAAACAGTTCTTGATATAAGATATAGGCTGACATGGTGTAAAAATTGGAAGCTTAATGCACCTTCTTCCCCAAGTCAAGTCCTCCATCAGCTTTAGTGTTCTAGCCCACCTGGAAAGCAGCTAGAAGAAACAATCTGAAACAAAATCAGCTACCACAGTTTTTTCTGAGTCTTTGCCTCTTAAATAACTCCCTCTCAACCTTAGGTGAGGGGCCTAAGAAGCCCGCCAAATGCACTATGATATAAGATGATGAGATGATATAAAAGAGACCTATCAGTCCTGTTGCTCGAAAGGTGCAGTAACTAGTTAAAGAACATGAAACAGATAATAAGCATAAATGGACAATTTCCCAACAAAACCATGTAACAAATCGGGTCTCACAAGCAATCATATTGGGACCTGTGCTTTTAAAGTTGTTCATAAAAGTGCTGGAGTTATGGCCGAGCAGGAAGATCACCAAGTTTGCTGGTGATGCCAAATTGTTCAGGGTGGTAAAAAACAAAGGGGGGGGTGTTGTGAGAGCTCCAAAAGGATCTTTCCAAACTTAGCAAATGGGTATTAAAATGGTAAATGCAAATCAATCTAAGCAAGGGGGAATCCTAGCTTTGCATAAAAAACTAGTAGGGTCTGAACTGGCAGTTACTGACCAGGAAAGAATGATTGGAGTCATGGTACATATCTTGATGAAAATGTCAATCCAGTGTGTAGCAGCTGTGAAAAAGGCCAAGTCCATGTTAGGGATCTTTAGAAAGGGATTGAAAACAAAACTGGCAATATCATAATGCTGTTATACAAATCCATGGTGTGGCAAGTCTGGCGTGTACAGTTCTTCTCACCTTACTTTAAAAAGAATATTGTAAAGCTGGAAAAGGTGCAGAAAAGGGGTGACCAAAATATGGGACTTTTAGTTTAGAAAAAGTGGAGTAAGGTGGGGGGATGACATGATAGGCAGGTGTAATATTATGCATGGCATGGGGAAAAAGGGATATTGGAAGATACAAGACACACAAAATGAAGTACTGTGGAATTTGCCACCATGGGATGTAGTCCCCCAACTTGGCTGACTTTAAAAGGTGTTTAGAAATATTTGCGGAAGATTCAGCTACTAACCATGATGGTTGTGCCCTACTGCCAGGATCATAGATGGCATGCTTCTGAATACAAGGGGGGGATACAACTGGGGATAAGGCTGCTTAACTCAGTCCCTGCTTGTGGTTTCCCCTAAGCATCTGATTGGCTACTGAGAGAAGAGGATGCTCAATTAAATGGGCTTCAGTTTGATCCAGCAAAGCCTTTCCTGACATTATGGTCTATAATGTGATCTAGACCAACAAAAGACAACACTGATATTGCTGGATTGCATTTATTATCATCCCTGACCACTGGCCATGCTGGCTGGGAGTTGTACCCCAACATCTGGGGAGAACCATGTTGTTCACTTCAGGGCATTATTCAGCTAAGTTTTACTCGCAGTAGACCCATTAAACTTAATGGATCTAACACAATCCTGCTCATTAATTTCAGTGGGTGTACTCTTGAGTAAAATTTGGTTGAATGCCATCCCTAGTCTAGACAATCCCTCCCAAGCTGCTCAAATCCCCTTTTGTAACAGGTAATGATCCAGAGATGTGAGTATTCTCTCTCCTGCACATTTTTTGTTCTCTTATCCTATCAATCCTCTTTGAGCAGCCTGAAAAGAGTTCCAAGAATGACAAATCCCTCCACAAGTCAGGAACAAGTAGTAGATTGGATAACTTATATACTATAGGCCTTTCTCTTATATTTACACTTGAAGTTGCCCCTGATGACCTGACTTAGAATGGTTCATCTTAAGACTTTCCTTTTTCTATATTCTGTCCTAGATTTGGACCAGCTGCTACAGGGTATGACATCTCTTTCTCAAGCCCTAGTGTATGTTTCATGGACACCAGACTTTCAGATTATCTGGCTAAACTGCAGCTTACATTATTAATTCTTAAAAGCAGCTGAAAATCACAAGCTGAAACACTTTTAAAATGAATTAAACTGATTTCTATATGCTTGTTTCCCTTACTATTGTTTCCCTTAATATTCAGAGGCTAAAATAACTTGAAAGGAAAAGATGCTCCAGTCTGACATAAATCAGAACTTCTGTTTTTAAGTATTGCTGCTTTGAGTTTTAATCCTGTTCCAGAAAGTCAATGTGATATATTCATATAAAACAATTTAGTTTTAGAGAAATCCCATTATGATAACCAGTATGCATATTTGTAATTTAAAAAACAAACCACCACCACCAAGGAAGCAGGTTCACTGTATGGAGCTTCTGAAGACGAAATACACTGAACATCACAACTTTGTTTCATGAAATTTTACTCTGATAGGAAATGGTATTTTTGATAACTCCCACGTGTTCAGATCGCAATGATTCAACGTATAGTCCTCTACTCTACACAGTTGTACCAATATATCATTCTATGGTGCTAATTCCTGTGCCCCATTCTATCTTCTGCCATATAGCAAGAGATAAGCATAGGACAAGGTGCCAGACATACAGCAGTGATTCAAGTGTTACCTTGTGCTTTGTTACAAGGGATGGAGAGAGCAGCTGCCTATGCGCTACTGCAACACTAACATGTTTATATGCCGAAATTTAAATCATGTATCTATCCTGTTGCAAGTGTTAAGGATTTAAAAAAACACACACTTATGAAATGGAAAGATAGAACTCATATATTACAAATAGATACGTGTTTCATCATCCTCACATAGTTTCACCCTAAATCAATCAATCAATCAATCTGAAACTTGTGACAAAGACTATTTTTCCAAATAGGCCAACGTGGAATCATTGTTTCCAAATTTTGACTCCTACTCTCTCGCCCACTTCATTTTCCACAGCTCTGTGGCAGAGCATCTCCTCTGCGTGCAGAAGATCCCAGGTCCAATCCCTGACATTTCCAAGAAGGGCTGGGAAAGGCCCCCACCTGAACCCCTGGACAGCAGCTGCCAGTTAGTATAGACAATACTGACTTGGCTGGAGCAATGGTCTGACACGATGTAAGACAGTTCCCTACGGTCCCAGTTTTAGAGATCCTGCATTAACTGATGTTTCATTTGAGCACCATGAACTGCTAATTACCGTATTTTTTTGGCTCTATAAAACACACCAGACCACAAGAAGCACCTAGTTTTTGGAGGAGGAAAACAAGAAAACAAATATTCTGAATCTCAGAAGCCAGAACAGCAAGAGGGATCGCTGCGCAGTGAAAGCAGCAATCCCTCTTGCTGTTCTGGCTTCTAGGATAGCTGCGCAGCCTGCATTCGCTCCATAAGACGCACACACATTTCCCCTTACTTTTTAGGAGGGAAAAAGTGAGCCTTATAGAGCAAAAAGTACGGTAAATCTTTTATCAAAGGAGGGAGATATAAAACAATTTAACACACACTACATCTTGCCATTCTGAAATTTACTGGGAGAAGACTACCCAAATAAAACATGTGTTTTTGTCAACCCCATCTATATTCTAAGACTGTGTCTATGCAGCAGGAGTGCACAGTTAAAAGACCTCCAGACTTTAATTTTCAGCTAGGCTGGTCTCGTACCTAAATTCAGGACCAGCATAGGCTCTGCAGTCTACCACTGCATAAAGTTACCATAGTGTCACCTTGCATCACACTCATTCTTAAAAACAGACTCTTTCTCTTGAACCATAGTGCCAAACTGGGAGCAGAAGGAACTCTCATGCAAATGTTTCTTGATTTTTTTTAGCCACTCTCTTACCAGGATTTCAATTTCAATTCATTTGTTTCTTTGTCACTCTTCAATGTACATTCCAAAAGGAAATCAAAGTGCCTGAAACTAGGGGAGGAATAAAAATTCATGTCTTCCAATCTAACAGATTTATCATTAGCTCACTACAAAAATATTCATGACCCTACTTAGTATGGAAAAATAAATTTAAAAAGTATTGCTTGCCAGTCATTCAGGCATTAAAATACTCCTAAATATTCCAAGTAACTGAGTCTGGAGAGACAGTTGCATCCAATAGTTGTCTTGAGGCCTGAAACATTCCTAGAATGTTAAGTATTTCCTTTAATAATTGATGTAGACATTTTGAATTTTCTGCATAGGATATCAGGTGTGAGTAGATTGCATTAACACTGCTTAAACATTTCAACTTGTCAGTATGGCCAACTCGATTTCTGAAATATTTGCAGTATTTTCCCATCGAAACAGTAATAAAGGTAAAATAAATATATGCCACTGCTTTATAATCACTGAACATTAATGAATATTTTATGTCTTTTTAAATCTCCCTGTTTAATTTTAAAGGGTGAAATTAAGTCTCCTTCACGCAATATGCCAATTATCTGAAAATCAAACAATAACTCAGCCATTATACTCCTTTTTGTTAATATACGGGAAGCTAATTTGAAAACACGGGATAGCATTTTTAGAGAATAATTGAATAGTCCTTCCTGCCCTCTGGTGGCCAACAACTGCAACTTGCACATGTTCAATTACTGCCGTATAACAAAGTATATGTAAACTTGTGATATTTTTTAAAAACCCACATTTGAATGGAAACAGAGGAAATGACAAATTTACCAGTAGCAACTTCAGATAATAATGTTTTAAATAATTAACACTTCCTTTCACAGAAGGCAACTGATTCTGTTTAACTGCTAATGCGCAAAATGTTAATTCAAATTTTTGAGCTGAAATGCAAAATAGAAGTCTACAGTTTAGATCTCTTTTACACACAACCAAGATGTTCATTGAAAAGAAAAGAAAAACAGAAAAACAGCCCACTTCATTCCACAACACAAATTGCTTTTTGAGATTCTTTTGGCATGCAGCACTGGGATGGGGTGTTTTCCAAAAAGGGGCAAATGCCTCTGAGCATCATACTGCTGTTTTCTGCAGTACATCAATTAATTCCTAACCTTTACTTGGCTTCTTATGGGCAAAACCTCTATCTGTATGAATGCTGTTTTATTCAATGAGGCACTCCCCAACTAATGTGAAAATCCTCAATTGGTTAAATAAAATGTGATCAAGTCAGATCTAGAACCTGATTCTTAAATTCATGCACCCATCACACATTCTGCTGAAATTAATGTGATCTTAACAGACGATAGATTTGGGGATTTCATCTTAAAGACCCCACATTTTAATCCTTGTTAGCACTGAACAATTTCATTTGGCATGTAGGAATGTCAGACAATGCTACAATTGTCAGAGTAGGACAACAACAGATCTACTCTGATTGTTTTGTTAATTCACTGGAATCCCAAATTTAGTTTATTTGTAAGGCCACTGTTCATCACAAGCAGTTGCTATAATGTACTCAATGCAATGTGATAGGATGCAAGCATTCGGACCTATTACATGATATCGTAGGGTCTTTCAAGGCCAATAAAAACCAATTCAATTATTCATTTGTAACTTGCTTGCTTCTCACTGAAGCTAAAAACAATATTAATTAATGCATTCTGCACTGACAAACACAGTTCCA
This sequence comes from Podarcis vaucheri, assembly GCF_965113315.1. Lineage (NCBI taxonomy): Eukaryota > Metazoa > Chordata > Lepidosauria > Squamata > Lacertidae > Podarcis > Podarcis vaucheri. The sequence continues at coordinate 50,951,447 of NC_138764.1, read as the reverse complement.
CATACAAGGCTTGATTGCCTACAATCTTAAAGTTGCTGAGAGTCAAAAAGTTGATGTTAAAACAGCAGAGATTTGCTTTTAGTATTACCAGCACTAGTGCTAAAATCAACTCAAAATAAGAAACCGTGGAAAAACTGCTAACATCCAAGCATCATGCATGGAGGTCTGTGCATACATAGAAGAGTCCTTAGAGTTGTCCCATTAATGCCTTCAGAAAGGCATTGATGTATACAAAGTGATGTGTGTTTAAAGGTGTTTGGCTTAATATCACAAGAAAATATTCAAGAGAAACACTTGATTTTGAACTGGATAGAATAATGCATTGCAAATGGGTTGTGATAAGCACAAAAAACAGCAAAGCAAGTTATTTGATTTTAATATACAATGTTATGGAACAGACAGGGATTTCAACTTTTAAAATAGAGGGCAATGTCTATTTTCGGAAGTATATCTGCCTTTCAAGGATCAATCAGCAAGGGACTGTTCTTTGCAACATCACCCCTTGCTGGCTGCTTTACAGAATAACAGTGGTATCATTTTTAAAAAGACACCACTTCTCTGCCATTCCACTCACAGCCGAGATGACACAACACAATGGCAGTGTGTTTGACACAAGGAATATACAGGAAAACACAGTAGTATATAATCAAGAAAGAAAGCAGGGGGAGCCTAACTAGACAACACTAGTTCATCTCTGGCGATGCATTTTGCTACTAAAATGCAACATGGAACAAATACACTACTGCTTTGGGCTAAAATTAATGCAAATTTTATATGTAGGTCACACCATCTGATGTACCTACAGTAATCTTTCATCATCCAGTTAATTAAAAGCTAAAAACTTAATAACGAAACACGAAAGGAAGTCTGCAGCCTGAATACATAAGCCCTCTTTAACAAAGCTGACATTAGTTATAATGAGCTACATTTATTCTTCAGCTGTGAGACAGAACTCACCTCCTGAATGGTACTGCTTCCTGAGAAGTTGAGGTTGTACTCCCGCTGGACTTCTCGATGGGTGACGATCAGCATGAAGTTTTGATTTAATGATTCCTGCAGGGCACTGAAAGGGTTGAAAGAAAAACAAGAAAATCAGGAGTGAGCATGTTCTAGCTTGCTTTACATTTAGCTGCGAAAACCCCAGGAGTACCCTAAACTCAGCAGAGACAAGCCCAGGCACAATGTTATCATCGCTTTCTTTTTTACTCCTAAAGGCAAGGAAGCATGCAGCAAATAACCAAGGGGGCTAACCTGTTAACTCCTTCTCTCCTAAGGTGGCTGAAGCGCCTAAGGCTACATTTTAACTCCTTAGAATTTTCACAACTCAACTGCTATTGCCACAGTGTTCAGCTATATTTAACCATATATATTTCTTGAAACTGATACGTTAAAACTATATCCTCCAAAACGATGCCTAAATAAACTGATTACACATAATTTTTATTAAAGAAAATAAATATATGCCTATATAAACACTTTATTTTATTTCTAATTTTGGCGCACTGCCTTTTTGGCAGTTTTGTCTAAGATGATGTACCGTCTTAATGTGTTCTGATGTTACCTTACAGCAAGTTGTAGCCGATGGCTGTGGGTGTGCAAACACACACACGGGGGGCATGCATGACCATATTTTTCAGCAGACTTGGCAGATGTTAACAATCACTGCTAAAGTAGACTTTTCATGACACTAGTCGGCAGTGTTTGAAACTCCCATTGTTCTAGGAGCATTTTGCGACAGAGAATTTCATTAGTGTGAGCAGTTTCTGAGCTCTGGGCGCAGTACTGCACTTAAGATTTCAGATTAAAACTGCAGAATTGAAGGAAAAGAGGGTCTTTTTCTGTGTCTCCACTTCTATCTACTCTCTGAAGTCTGGAGAAGAGACCCTCTTAAGAAGACTGGGGGGTGGGCAGGGGAAGGGTTAGACTATGTGAAAAATGAACTGCAGATCATTCATTTTCAGCTTTGTATTCTTCCTATAAAAAGCGCCCCTAGACATTCAGTTGTTGTGTAGATTTTTAAGGCGCCATTTAGCTCCTAGCTTTCATATCTCAGTTTCTAACACTACCAGTGGGAAATGTTACAAATACTTTTACTAGTAAATCTCAAGAAACACTGTCAAATGACCAAATCCCATTCCCATTTTCATAGATTACTAGTTACTGCAGATGTTTACCAAGGCAGGCTAATTGGCAAAATGAATTCTTTTCAGGCTTATAATTTTATCTCAACTACTGCATCTTCATTATCCATTTCTAAATGTACATGGTTCCAAATGTACACGGTCCATTTCCATTTACATGGTTAATCTGTACCAGAAGCTAGACCCAAAAGCAGAGTATGGACTATCAGTGCTTAATTTATATATTTAGAACATTTATAAACTACTTCATCCAAAAGACAAACAACTACCTCTCCACATGGTGTAGAAAATAAAATTATAGATAAAACAACTAAGATCCATACATAAGACCACATCATTAAAAGCAAAGATAAAATCAATAAAACTTTTAAAACACATATAGGTAAGTAAATCATGTGTCTGGATAGGCTTGCCGAAACAGAAAATTTTTCAGCAGGTGTTTAATGCAGGCATCCCATCCCCAAACTTGGCCCTCCAGATGTTTTGGTACTACAACCCCCATCACCCCTAGCTAACAGGACCAATGGTCAGGGATGATGGGAATTGTAGTCCCAAAACATATGGAGGGCCAAGTTTGGGGATGCCTGGTCTAATGCTTACTTTGGCTCATTTTCTTTCCTTACAGGGCTAGACAGCATGTCCCCTTTTGGCAGGTATAAAGCACATGAGAACGGCAAAAAGTGTTTATTCATCAATGGACTGCAAGACTGCAGCATTCAGGATCGGGCCACACATGCTGGTGAGTGCATCATATTGTCTTGAACCACCTCGCACAGATTCAAACCAGCTTCAGGCCCCAGTTTATGAAGTTGACTTGTTTCCACTAACCATAGTTACAATTAACCACTGTTTGGGGTTTGGGACAACACACTAAACCGTAGTTACTCCAAAAAAAACCACACTAAAAGCTTCTGACCACCTCCTTGTGGCAGGTCTGGAGGTGGAGGAGACAACTGCAAGAGCCTGTAGGGAAACTGGCTCATTCTCTAACACTAAAGCATAGGATAGAAAAGTGTGGTATACAGTGGTTCCACCAGCAAAATGTATTTGAAGTTCACCATAATAAATCCTCCAACTTCACCAGGATTCTCTGCTGGTGTAAAGCAAGACAATAATTGGTCTTTCTTTAATTAATTAAATCAACATGTATTATGCTGGTTAGAGGACAAATTAGATTATACTGTAATTTGTCCAAGTGAGAACTCAGCATTAGAGGAAGTGCCTTGCCTAATGAATGCATAGTGAGCATCACTGATTTAACTCTAATAAAACTACCCATTAAAATACTTTCAGAGTGGCAAAAAAAAAGCAGCAACCACTTCTTGACCAGCTTGTACTATATATTTGTTATAAGTATTTAGAACAATACTAAGAATTATTATTATTCTGCATGATTATAGCAAGGAAGAAGCAAAAATGTACATCTTAGTAGAATGGGTTTATTGTACACAATTTTAAATTGGGAAGTACTTTCTGGGAAATTCCACTCATTTCTGTTATTTTGACACTTTTTTTGATCATATCCAACACAAATGATGCACATGTAAAAGCAGGTTTCCATAAGGATCTCCTTTTTGAATAATAAGCTATACATGGCAAAGGGATAAATTACATGAACAGTTCTCAGCACTAAATCTTTACATCTTGGTTCCACATATACTGGAAAGATACATTGCTGCTTATATGATCACCTGTTAGGAAAGCAGAGAGCCAGTTTCTCTACTTAGATTATTCCATTTCAGGAATCCAGATCCCCTTTCTTTCCCCTACTTCTCTTTCCATTCCAATGCTGTCAAGCATCATTTTGATATCTAGACATTGCTCTAAGACACTGATGAACACCTCACTGATAGCTACACATATATCTGCATGGCTCTGTTACATATCTGTAGTTTGATACTTACATATGGTACACACATTTGTTGCCTTAGCGCAAACCTGCTTCAGCCCAAAGGACTCAAGATTACATTTTTAAAAGTAAGAATTCTACAAGATTTCGGAAATGCAGGATACAGCTGTAAACACCCCTTCATTCACATGCAACCACATTTTGAGAAGTACTCGAGTGTTCAGCTTCTCAGGCAACAAGGTATGACCCAATGGACACTGGAAAAACCAGGCACTTAAGGCCCAACTAGACATGGCAGTATTTGTACCAATGCAATTAATGTAAAATGGCAGATATGAGAAACAATCTTGGAAACCTGGACAATGGAGGAGAGGAGAGAGAGACAGACACAGACCCAGAGAAATTGTCTCTCTGCCACAATCCTAACAAAAGGCTAAAACCAATGGAATACTTCATTTGAAGCATCAGAAAGGAAATTTTTGTTGGTACCAGACAGGGACAGAAACTCTTTTTAGCAAAGTGAGAAAGCCTGGGATACAATGTAGCCAACAAATGCATTGACTACCAATTATCTTCCAGAACCAATTCAAGGTGTGATTTTTATCTTTAAAGCCCTTCAGAGCTTGGGACTCCCACGTATCTAATAGGCTGGTATAAGGAGATGCAGTTTAACTGTTGCCTATGTTATCAGGCACACTTCCTGTATCATATGTCTGTACATGCAATGTTGAGGTCATTGCACCAAGGAATGAGACCTTTACTGTAACTTATCTGAGGCTCCAGAATTATCTCCCCATGGGGGTTCTGAGCTGCTCTGGTCTTTTAACTTTTCAGAGAGGGCATAAAGCCTCATTTTCCCTGAAGATGTATGGTATCTCTGTGGACAGAGTGGCTGTCTGTTGCTGATTCTGTAATAGTATTACAGATATATCTTTTTCTGTACACCTCAAGCTCAGAGCAGTTCACTCCATCTCCGTCTCTATAATACCTCACACATTCCCTGACACACCAGTCACTACATACATTACTATGTAATTCAGATTGTGCTGTAAATCTCACCAAATTCAATGGAGCTTACGCTATACAGTAAGTGGGTGTAGGTTTGCAGCCCAAAAAAGCAAGAGTATTTCACTTCGGCTGCTAATAAAAGTAAGGAAAAAAGCAATAAGTCAGTTTAATTTTTCCATGGTTATCCTACAGCTAAAGCAGCTTACCTTTAGATGTAATATAACACCCATCATCCCTGGCTATGCGGGTTAAGGCTGATGGGATTTGGAGTCCAACAATAAATGGGAGGGCAGCAGGTAAGCCAACATTATAACTATATTTTGATTCAGGTGTGTTCTTTCATGGTTTTCACTGTACAAAAGGGAATTTTTCTGCATGATCATGATTATGAGGAAACTGGAATACATGCAGAAAATCTAAGTTGGCTTTTTATTAGTATTATTATTTTCAAGGGTTTCATATTTAGATATTGATGTTATAGTTCCAGATGTTCCTAATATACTTTGGAAAATTCTCACCTATTTCAGTGCTTGGGAATAGCATCTAATCTCAATTATTTTAGCTATTTAGTAGATAAATCTGTCTCTGAAAATAAAACAATGTTTTCAGAATCAGCATGACTGGGGCAATGGCTTGCCACCTCCATTATTCTAGGTTCTGCTCCACAAAGGCTCTTCATGAATTTCAGCATAAAAAATATTCATTATTCATATTGATTCGTTTTTCCCTTTAAACATCTAAATTTTAACAAAATATCATGACACATAATGATCAACATTTCTATTGCAAACATACTGATTTATACAAGCTCGTGTCAACAGACATCCAAATTTACTATAATTACAGTTTATTTACACTAAAACAAAATATGAGCTTGGTATGTAAATGTAATGTTTGTTGTAGCTAATGCAGCAGGAGATGGCAGATTAGTCTCAAACATCAATCAGTCAGAAAATCTGGCTAGTATGATAAATGAGAAGGGTTTCTGCTTGTTTACATTTTTAAACTTTGAGATTTTCTAAACTGTCTCATAAAAAGCCTGAAATAAAAAAACTTTAAAGTGTACAGTCACTAAAACGTGTGCAGCTCAAGCTTATACATATCTACTCCGAAGTAAGTACCACTGATTTCAATGTCAAATTGCCATGAAGACTTTCTCAGAATAACTTTCCCCAAGATTATGTAGCTTAGGGCTGCCATACATCCAGGTTTTCCCAGATATATCCAGGATTCGTCCATCGGAAATAGTGTCTGGGTGGAATTTCCAAAAATCGGTAAAAATGTCAGGTGTATGGCAACCTATGTCAGAAGTGTTGTTTTTTTGGGGTGCATTTCCTTAAAAATAGCTCAAAAACTTCATTTTGGGGAGGTTTTGCAAAAAAAAAGAAAGCTCAACAACTTTGCCAAAAATAGCTCAATAATTTTGTGTCCGGATTTTCACTTTTTGAAATATGGCAACTCTAGTAGTAGGTACTGACCACCCTCCTCAAAATTTAAGGTGGCAATTCATATCCCCAGCTAAGGGGGGATATCAGCTTGGGGGGAAATGTTGGAAGGTTTAAGCAAATGGAAAGGTTGTTCAGTGCCCAGCAAAAGACATAAAATTTAGCACCAGACAGTCCTGCACAACTGTGAAGTCCCCTCTCCAGTGACCACCTATCTAACTCTATAAACAGGGAGTGAGGGCTCAAAGGAGGACCTCTGAAGAGGTTCACAGCATTCAGCCAAGCTCATGAGGCACTTCCAAGGCACTTAAGGCTTTTAAAAAAGGTAAGCACAAGCACTGTGAACAGTGCCTGAAAACAGATCAGTAGCCAGCATAGCAGCTAACGAATGACAGGATTGTGTTCCCTTCCAGCGATCCCACTTAGCAGTCTAGCAGCTCCACATACAACACCTTGAAGTAGTTCATGGATAGCTAATGTTGTTAGAATACAATACTCATCAGCCCTGTCCATTGAACATGCTGTCTGGGGCCAAGGGGAGTTGGACCCCAAAAACATATGGAGGACACCATGCTGTTCTCCAATCCCGATTGAATCCTAATTCTGTCTTCTTCAGCTATCCATTGTATGCAAAGATCTTTCACCTATATATACAAGGGAAAGGACTGACACCATTCCTAAGATGGTGGTCTGTTTCTATTTAACTGCACTCTTGTGTGTGCAGACACTTGCACATTAGTAGCTGTGTTACAGGTCAGTACTTAAAAATAAATTCTCATACGTTGTGATCAGCACTCACATTTTATTTTGTGGTTCCAACTGCTAATAACTGAAGTGTTCAATTGAAAATACAACTGGCTTGTAATCTACATGCTGTTCAGGTTATTCACACCCATAAGCACAGGAGCCTACTTCTAGGGGATGAGGTCCCTCCGCCTCCCCCCCCCCATAAAATATTTAAGGGGGCTGCCCCCTCCCAAGTTTAGGGGCATTGCAATTCAAATGGTATATGTGTGCCATGTCTTGGGTTCAGTTTTGCAGGGTGGGACTTATCTTCCCCCTCCAAATAATTCATTCAACTTTGCACCCTTGCCCATAAGTTATCTACCTTGGGAAAATGATAGATATGGCTTGAAGGAACCATAAAATAATCTTGGATGATCTCCCACTCTACATGATGATTCCTGTTCATATTATATCCATTCTACACATCAAGAACACCCACCCACCAATTTTAATTACCCGGATTAGAGTGTGTCAAGAACAAGAATTTAAAAATCTATTAACAATTATCTTTGAAGAAATTGGACAGAAAAAATATCTCCCTTCTAGTATTTATTACCTTAAAGGTAAAGGTAAAGGGACCCCTGACCGTTAGGTCCAGTGACAGACGACTCTGGGGTTGCGGCGCTCATCTCGCTTTATTGGCCGAGGGAGCCAGCGTACAACTTCCAGGTGATGTGGCCAGCATGCCTAAGCTGCTTCTGGCGAACCAGAGCAGCACACGGAAATGCTGTTTACCTTCCCGCCAGAGCGGTACCTGTTTATCTATTTGCGCTTTGACGTGCTTCCGAACTGCTAGGTTGGCAGGAGCAGGACCGAGCAAAGGGAGCTCACCCCATCGCAGGGATTCGAACTGCCGACCTTCTGGTTGGCAAGCCCTAGGCTCTGTGGTTTAGACCACAGCGCCACCTGCGTCCCATTCATTTGTTACCTTACCTTTACATAAATGTTTACTATGGGGAGAAGTGAGCACAAAGTCCAGTATTAATATTATTTTAAAACAAAAGGCAACGGAAGTCTAATTCTGATTTGGCAACATTGTTAATGCAAACCCCTCACATGCTGTGCTATTTTACTATGCTCAAACGTATTTTATAAAATTGTATCTTACCCAGGCATACTTGATGAGGAAGGTGGTGGCAAATCAGGTGTTAGGACATAGAGGCTGTTGTTTTTTGGCAAGTGTAGAGTTTTTAGAACAGTCTATAGGGAAAAAATGTTGGAAATTAGAAACATTTTGCATCAGGTACATTCACCTCAAAGCAAGGGCCATTTTGGTTTATCTATAAATGAATCATTAGCGTTCATGTCTGTGTTTTTCTAAAAAAATTACAAGTGTACCCCCAGGAGCTCAAGGCGGTGTACACAATTCTCCCAATTCCTATTTTTTCTTCACAGAAACTATATGAAGTAGGTTAACCTGAGTGTAGCAGAAAGCCCAGCATTTGATTCTGGGACAAATATAGGAACTTACACTGTCATCTACGTCTCCAGTTTTCCAGCCTTTTAGCAACATTTTTGATGAAGGAATCTGAAGCTCATTTTCTAAAATGTGTTTGATCTCTCCTGCAAAACAAAAGTATTGTCCATATTTATGTTTTTTCGGCATTCATCTTTAGTAAACATTGGCAAAAAGAAAAGTTACTAGGCCTGAGAAGCCCAAACATTCCATACTGTTACTGTAGTTTCAACATTACCGAAGACACAAATCTAGAGATAACATTCTCTCTCTTTCTCTCAGCGTATATAATAGCATAAAACAAACAACAGAATGTTAAAATACTATTTAGGATAAATTCTAAATCATCAAAGCAATAATAACTATCAAAACATTAAAATATGCCAAAACCAAATACTATCATTTTATGTCACAAATATTTATTGGCTTTAAAATTATTTGTTTTTCCAATGTCAGAAAAGATAGATACAGTGACCCCAAATGGTATACAATGAACGACAACGAAGTGCATAATTTTTGTTGTACAGGATATATAGTTCACATGCAACCCTTCAACTCCTATTGATTTTTAATATGTCAGTCAGTACTTTTGCTTGTAAGTACTGCTTAAGTATATGTTTAAAGTTCACAAAGATTAAGATCAAAATACTATCACTCATTTACCATCTTACAAAGCAGACGTGAGGAACCTGAGGTTCAGGGGCCAAATACAACCCTTCTATCTGGCCCTCAGACCTCTCCCTAGACCATGCACCGCCTTCCTGGGCCAAACACCTCTTCCTGACACCATACCAGACACTGGCCACTCTCCATGCCATCCTCAAGATCTTTTGCCTGGCTGGAATCTGCACTTGCAACTGTGAAAAATGCCCCTTGCTGGTCTGGATAGGAGAGTGAGGAGCTGGAGAGATGTATGTATAAGTGTAGAGAAACCTTTGGTTTTTGCAAGGTTGGAACATAGCATCACAGCTCCTCCCACCACTGGCAAGTGGTCCCCAGAAGGAAATGTGGTTCTCATGAAGAAAAGGTTCCCCATCCCTATTATAGGGGAAATAATAGGTTGTTTTACAAGGGACTGAACTAAAGGTCTATTTAGCCAAGTTCTGTCCACACAGACAGGCAACAACAAGGTGCCTGTTAATGGCTTTTCCCAGGTCACCTGCTTCAAACCTTTACAACTCAGGTGCCAGGGCTGAACTCTACAGCTATGAAAAAATCTTTCTCTACATCACTAACCATTGGCCCCTTCCAATGTCACTGCAGAAACAGTTTCCCATTGCCTATTATTGCCATCAGTGGGACCAAAATTGAGAAATCTTATCTATCTCTGTGAACAACACTGCGGATTTCAAATGTACAGATGTTTGGAAGATACCAAGATAGAAAAACAACCATCTCCTTAACAGTCTTTGTATTATTTTTCCGATTCCGATTTGTGGTTCCCCCATGCCCTCCTTGAAAACGCCCTACAAGCAAGCAATTGCCTCACCATACAGAATTACATTAAGCATTGTCCAAAAGAGCGGTCATTTCACAATAATATGTGGAAAAATTATTAGTCTCGTGGCATTAGGTAGATGTCATACAAGTCAGACTGTAATGAAAATTACATCTTTATTCATTGGTGGTGTAGCATAACTCCATCTAGCGGACATTTTGTGCAACAGCTGCTAAACATGGGCGAACAATTTTAAATACTAGTTCAAAATACTACAACTGTGACATGTACATAGTTGTAAACATGTGCATCATCAAGCCACACTCATTGGGGACCTGAGTGGCCTGCTGGAGGGTGCACTTGATGGCAAATCTAGGTTTGAGTACACGTAATGGGAAAATGGGCCTTGAGCACAACGCAGATGGAGGGGCCCAGAACACTGTTTGTGTTATAATAACAAAGATTAGCTAAAAAAGGGATTCTACAGTGGCATTTAAGAGGTGCAAATGAAGTGTCTGGTTTTTTCACATATCTCATAAGTATGTTCATGTAATATTGCAATGAAGCAAGAGGAAGACTGGTCGTTCTTTAATCCAAAAGCCAAAGGAAAGGTTTCCTATTGTCTATTCAATGTGTTCTCCATATCGGAAGCACCTTCAAGGTTCTTCCTGCCCCCCCCCCTCCAGGTTACAGGTATTGTTATTTTGCATTTTTTTTAAAAGAAAGGAGAATGTAACCATGGTGACTTTACACTGCAGGAGGAAGGGAAATAAATTATCCAGATAAAGTAAAAGGTAAATTTGTGTGTTTGTGATTCAGTAACACTACCCACATCCTCCTGTGAAGTTCAGCTACTGAACCAAATATCACGATCTGAAATAATATTCTAATGATACACTGGATTAATATACTATCTTAATTACTAGTTGGGCAATATACCAAAACAAAGCAGTGGCCTGGTTTGGATAGTATCCACCTTTACTTTCTCCCTATCTACAACCGGTGGAGGGAGGGAGGCAGGCAAGATTATGCCTTGTCTGATCTGCCCACTGAGCATACCTCCTCCACTTATGGCACTCCTCGGCAACCCCCACAATAACTGTCATGTTTAAAACAAGAAGCACATGAATAAAAGCCAGCACACACAGGCTGAAACCACCAAGTCATCCTCCCCACCAAATCAATCAATGTAATGTACAATTTGGGTCTCTTAGCAGCCCTGAAAAAGCCTCTCCTGAAGATCAGAAGATTCCACTCAGGGGGAGAACTGTGGTATGGGGGCCAAAGATCCTAAAGGGATCCCCAAAAACCAAGTACAGAAGGTGAATTCATGTGATTTTCAGTGATTCCCCATTCCCTCTCCATCACAGGCTAGGCTAACCCACTGAGTAGGAACCCCAACCTTTAGAAAAGCCTTTTCGGGGGCTCAATGGCGAGAAGAGGGATGTAAAGTCACCTTCCACCCACCCTTCCTGTGAGTGTTTCTCTGGATCCAACCCTTTGTTTTGAGATGTGTTGCAGCAACCACCCTATGTGAAGAGGCTTCCCCTTTTCACACACAAGCATGAATGCCTCTTAAGGCAGATCTTGCCGCCTCCCCTCTTTTTCAGATTAAAGCCTTGTATTGAAGACCCTAACAAAAATTCAAAAGCCTGCTGCCTCATTAATCAGGGGCACCTTTTTAACCTTATCAAAGTGTTAGGACTGACTAAATGTTGTTGCTCTAGGCACCATCCTAATGAGAGTTGTGCATATTGAATATTGTTCTCTCATCTGCAAAAAGAAGTTGAAGGATAGTGAGCCAGCAGAAATTATGAAATCATGTCCCCCACAAAAAAAAGTTCAAACAACTAAATGAGGTGGAGAATTGAGCATAATAAGGGGGGTGGGACTGGGAGGGGGAAATAGAGACTGACCAAACAAGTACATGCTCAGCCAATAATTAGAACATGCCACTAGATGTCACTCTTCGATCATATATTACAATTAAAGTTTTAAGATGCTTCACCTTAGCTGATGTGGAGCAAATACTAGAAGCAATACACAGATGGTTTTGAAATACACTAAGCACGAAAAGGAAATCATGTTCTGGCCTCTGCTACAGGTCAGGGGACCAAGGGCCACTGGTAGGCTCCACCCCCTGCATCCCAGAAAGAGCAGGCCAAGAAGACAAACCTGGCCTTGGCCAGTGGAAAAGCTGCTCCAATGCTGTCTTTCCTCTCCTACCCCATTCCTTTTTCCATTGTATTGCATCTGTAGGCAGAGACTAATTTGTCTTTTAATACATGTACAGAAATTAGAAAATTATAGGTGTATTTATGCATTGAATAATAACAATCCAAATATGTTATCATAATCTGAATACATTTTTTAAAAGGAAATGTTTGCATGCCACCTCAGTGATCAGGGGTCATTGAACGATGTTCTTAACAAACAAAACACGAAAACAATTGTATTCTCCTCCAAAATTATTTGGCCAAAGGGGTTATACAGACTATGGATGTCTCTAGTTATATTCTCAAGTCACAGAAATATTATTTAGTAAATCCCATATGTTTCCAGTTTATATAAAGTGACTTAAGAAGAGAGTAAATTCACTGAGAGTCAAACTGGTACTGCTTAGTTATCTTTGAGGCTTGTAGGAGTACCAAAGAGATAATGATAAATTTTAAGAAAGAAAGAAAAGAGTCCCTTATTTTGCAAAAAAAGAAAGGCTCCAATGATGCTGCTCCAAGAAGGGAAGAATTTTAGAAACTTCTTTCGAGTCTTAGACGCTACTCTCCCTGGGGATTATCACATTTCTGGGCCCCCATCACTGTTGTGCAGCAAGAAAATTTATGTCCTGTTTGTCATGTTGATTTGTTCACTCAAAGAACTGGCCCCCATTCCCCCTACTCAAACAGGTAGAGCATCACTGGCTTTAAAAGTGGTGCTTTCAAACATCCTCTCTCCCCACAAGCCTCTCAAAGAAATGAACTTGCACTGTAGTTTAGGCACACATCCATTTTAATTTTGTCTGTCCCTTCTCGCAACAGCTTTCTTACCAACAGTTGAACTGTCTTCAAGTACTACATCCACATTTCGGTCTCTGTACTCAACCCTGAAGTCAAGCATTCGTGGTTGTCTTTCCACTATCTGTCTGGATGGCACTACATGGCGAAACGCAGAAGATGAAGAAGGTGTTGACGATGAGGAGGAAGGATGGCTAGCGGGACCATAGGCTGGCCCTTGTGAAGTCTCTCCACTATATTCACTGGGGAGGGAAACACACATACGTAGGCTTTTAAGAAAACACAGGCAGTTAGTTTGTTAGAACAACTTTTTTGGGTTCTCTGAACATATCTTGGGATTGAAACCAGGAATGGCGCAGAAGCTAGAGTTCAAGTAGCAGGCATGTTGCTCTTGTTCAAGACTGATTCTAGGAGTTATTAGCCACAAACCGGCATGCTTGAAATGAATTCCTCCAGCATCCTGAAATAGTTCATCAAGTTGTCAGGATTTGGACTACCTTTTCTACTCTGGATGCCTTTAGATGTAATACATTTTTAAAGGTACCATTCCAGCTATAAAAGGGATGAAAAGCCACCTTTACAACCAGCACTCACTTGGTTGGCCCTACTTTTTACAGTCATCTTTAAAATATTAAAGCTAAAGGCTTATGAAATACTATATTTGCCAGATTTCTTCACTACAATTGGTGACTGAGCAATTCCTCCTGCCCAAGACTTCCCATGAGTGATTCGGCAAACTCACTCTAAAGATAAAGGGTGAAACCTACTACAAAAACTAACACATGTAAAGATAAGGCAGGATTTCTGGCTTATTGTGGTTTGACATGGATAAGCAACATACGGGTGCAACACTCCCACTTTGCTATTCTCTTGTGTGTGAGTAACATATGCAAATGAACCTGCTTTCCCATTATGTCTGAACCAGATATCATGGTTGGTTACTCCCTAATAAGCCACAATCACCACCCAATCTTAAACGATGGTTTGTCAATAGCTAATAGATCATGGTTTGTTAGGCAGCGAAAAACTATGCTCTCTAGTTCAGACATGACGAGAAGCCAAGGCTTCCTGTTTTTTTCACCCCACTCATGCCAGGGTAAGAATGAAAAAGCAGCATGTGGGCACCATGCACCAGCGCGACCATTCATGTTAAGCCATAAGTCAGAAACCCTGGCTTACTGATACATGCAAACACAGACAATGGTTCTTTTGATGTGCTATCCCAGACCTTGCAGCTTCACCTGGGCATGACTTGCAGGGTTTTACTACTACACATTTAAAATATTCTGCATCTCCTCATAGATTAATTACAAATGCAGTTGAAGGATACTAGGTACTGTGCATTAATAAAAATGCATAGGTCTCTTTTAGCAGGTTTAACATCTAGAGTGAACTCTGTATAATCACTCACAGTATCTTATGCTAAAGAATATCAGGAGACTGCAGCCAATACGGAACACGACAACCCATTTTGCAAGGGTCACCAGAAGCATATTAGACCAGTGCCCTGGGGACTGCATTGGCTTCCTGCCCCCCCCCCCAAAAGCACAAATCAGTTCTGGAAAGCCCTAGATGACTTAGGCCTGCCATATATTTGCTATGTCCTATTATGATCCCTATGTGTTTGAAAGCAGTCTTTGATTCAACTCTTGCTGAAAAGAAGACAATAGTATGGGCATATACATTTCTCCCCAGCTTTGGAACCCCCTTCCCTTGAAAGCATGTATAAATATATAAAAACAACTACTGAACAGATCGATATAAAGTGTTTTTATTTAGACAAGCATCTAATCAGGGATAGGCAGGGGGTTATATTAGTAGCTCTGCCAAAATACAGTGTTCTGTTACCTTTTCCTTCTATTCTTAGTTATAAAAAATACTGTGAGCATTGCCACAGAAGTGGGAGAGTGTTTTAAGTAGGCAACATTTCAGTGGAAATTCTAAGTAGTTAGTTATGATCAAGCCATGATGTCTAAATTAAGAAGCTTTATATTTATAAGCCGGCAGCTAAAAATTTGTCCCTTCTCATGTCTCTTCCTTTTTTTAAAAAAAGAAGGGAAGTTCATGCTGACCTTTTGTATATGGTTTCAAATGTCCCAAGGGTCCAGTGCAAAATAAAAGCATAAAACGTTAACAAACTCAGATGTTGCCAGCTTGAACTGTGCTGTGAGTGGTTGCTTACACATCTGCACTGCTTCAGCCTTAGAACATTTATCATCTCAACGGTCCGGTAGGGTAATTCCTATCGTTCTGCATCCCAAATTGTATGTGTGTCGCGCAGGGTGGGTGGGTCAACAAACAAATAGAGCACTATGATTCTCTCTTATACAGAGGCCTCTTTTCCTTCTCGCTCATCAGGGAGAACAAAGAGCAATTCTCAACTCTGAAGCCATGGGCCGTTTCAAAGCTAAGATGAACAATGGATGTGCTGTGTTTAGGTGTATACATTTCCATGCAAAACTGTATTGGCCCCAATTCAGAGATTTTGTGTGTGCTGAAGTGGGCTGCAGGAGCATTACTACATGCGAAGATCTTCTCTGCTAAACAGATGGCCAGGGCTGTGAGGTTTCAGAGCTAAGTAGGAAAAGAGAAGGGACTAGCCCCACTATCCTCCCCAAACCATACTGACCTATCTGTTTGGCGGGGTGCCGATATAGAAGCACAATGCAAGTAGCCCCATGTCTGGAAGAAGGGGATTGGTTTCCCTCCGTACAGCACCTTTTTACACACACAGTACCTAAAAGATTATTCAAATTCAGCTTTCCCCCTGGTTTACAGATTGCCCCTGCTGGATCAGAGCAAAAAAAATTCATAAGCTGAGCAATAAAAAGTTGCAGATTTTAAAGTTTTAGCAGTGAGATAGTCTCTGCTCACAGGCTTACAACATAAAAAGACAGGACACAAAAATAAAAGGTATTGGTAAGCAGGAGGGAAAAAGAAAAATTGGTCCACTATTTATTAAGCTCTTCCAACCTAGAAATTTTAACATTTGAAAGCTACAGCAAGATACAGGAACAACTGGTGCCAACAGCAGCTCACTAACAATAGAAATGATTTGTTCCATATGCTTAGGAGGACTAATAGTGAGAAAGTTTGCCACCTACCTTTGTAAAATCCCATTTTCCTGTGGTATAACACCATTTATAGCTGCCTGCAGAAAAAGAAAAGCATGAAGCATTTAGTATATCCACAAAATTAAATGAGAAAGCTTGTTTAAATAAAACTTAAATGTTACAGCATTTGCTAACTGATCAATCTGCATCTTGAAGTGTAGAGGGAGGATGTGTGTGTCCTACCAAAAGTATCATGGCAGGCTATGCTATCTATTTTAATATAACTAACAAGCAACCTTACATTGTTCCAGTAAATCACCATTATTATTTAGAACATCTCAATGTTCTTCAGAGGATTATAAGAATTCACCATATATCTGTTATTCAATCTAAATATGTGGATACCAAGCAAACAATGGTGGAGCAGAGTTGCTAACATTTACAGCAAATTATTGTAACTTATAGACATATGGCAGCATTCACACAATGGTACTGCCTCAGCAATTTGACCTTGTGTGTGTGTGTGTGGAATATTGAGCCTAAGGTGGATCACAGCAGAGACACCACAATTTTCTTTGCTTGAGTTTCTTTTTAAAATGAAAGGGAGAGATCAAGAGAAAAGGACAGAGGCAGAGAAAGGTAACCAACAGCATCAGCAGGTGGGGGAGGTAAATTAGGCAAAACTACAAGTGGCCAAAGTACAGCAAGATTTTCCTCCATTTATCTTTCAGAGCCAGCAGGCAGTGATGGAGCCACAGCCAGCACTATGCAAGCACAGATGTCTGGAACCTGCACTATCCTCTTAGCAACTGCCTGCTTACCCAGTGCTGAATGGTACAGGTGGGAAGGCATCTCCTCACTGTATCACCATGGTTGCTCTTGGTTACACCCAGCAAACCACCTCCCTACTTCGTGCTACCAACCAAATGCAAAGGAAGATGGATTCTCGCCTTCAATGGTTGTGTAGAAGAGGATATTTTGATAGGTGTGGCATTTTCACGCATGCACAAGTTGCACCTGCAAAAGTTCCCTCAATTCTAGATAACTACTTAAAAATTGCATCTAGCCATCCTAAAAGTTGTGGGGGTGGGGAACAGTCACAGATTGCAAAGAATTAAAATAACCCAATTTGCTTGTTTTCTACCTGAGCTAGTATGAGCTGGCTTCTTAGGTGGTTGCTCATCCAGCTACTGGTCTACCCTAGTTCTGCTTGGCTTCAAATAGATAGATAGATAGATAGATAGATAGATAGATAGATAGATAGACAAAATGCATCTGAAAAAGTGCATCAAAATGCATCAACAAAATGCATCTGAAAAAGTGATGGCTTCATACTATTTTGTACACTAGGTCTTCAAGCTCCAGCACCAAAACTCCATGAGCCCTTTTGGGGAGGCCATCCAACCCATACAATACACAGGATACTTCTCATCCTGCAGTGGCCCTTTCCTCCCTGTGTTGAATAGAGGCGAAGAAGCACATGGCTAGCATGGATAGAGAGGAACACAGTCCAGGTCAAAACGAAGCCCAATTAAAATCTCCCATGTTATGTGGTCTCTGTTCCTCGAAGGATACTCACGCTCCAATCTCTAATGCTGAAACTCAAAATAATAAATAATAACAGTCCTTATGAGTGTTCAAAGCATGCAATTTACTTCATCTAAGTAATCCTGAAATAAAACTGCAGGAAGTAATTTTCCAGCTGTGCTCTAGGTTCAGTCCTTTAGTAAGAGGCCCCCAGATAATTCTGTACAAAGTCACCATCCCATCAGAGTAAAAGTAGAGTCAGGATAGTACACTGAAAATCAGTTTAACAGAGCACTTAAGAGTGCTCAGACTACAATTGGGAAGAACCAGCTACAAATCCCCACTTGCAGGGCAATCTTAACTATGTCTGGTCAGAAGTAAAGCCTACTGATATACAGTGGTACCTCTAGTTATGTACATAAATGGGGCTTACTCCTGGGAACCTGAGGTTAGGATAACAGCCTTAGCCATGAAGCTGACTCCCCAACTCTCTTCCTAACCAACTTCAAAGTATTGTTGTTTGGATCAAACGAAGGTGGACAGGCAGGGGATGGTGAGAACTATAGCCTAAAACATCTCGAGGGCACCAAGATGGGGAAGACTGACCAAGTGTGTTGATAAGTCTGCTGTGACAGACTATTAAGATTCTGTTGGCAGGTACCATTATACTCCACCACAGATCTCTCACACATGAGGATAATAATACTGGACTACCTGGTAGGAATTTTGTAAGAATTACTCAAACGCTCAGAAAAAGCACCATATAGAATCTAAATGTAATAAAAATGTTATCTACTTTCCTTTATGTGAACTGCACATGATAGAAATGCATCTTACATTCTTAATAGGACACATACATGTCATTTTCTTCTTATTTTCCCATTCACACCTTGTAAGTACAAGTAGAGAGATCTAGCACACTCTCCCTGGCCAACTGACCTCTTCCTAAAATATAAATTTAGTTCTGAGTTTAAGCAGTTCTTGCTAGGTTTAATATTAACTTCCAAAGGCTGGGTTTAATATTTAACTGCCAACAAATATGGTTTGTTTTTTAAAGAGATGTTTATGCAAAGTGCATGGAATGGCACTAAAATAATCACATACTTACTGCAATAGGTGGGGCACTCCTAACAGTAGCAGCCCAGATTCATAACACTAAGGTTTATTAACTTCAGCTGTAAAAACACAAGACTCTCTTTTTTGTGCTTAGCCACTGAAGGTACATAGATTGATTCTCCACAGAACATAAAAATCATTTCAAATGGCTCCACGGGAAATTAAAATATTGGCTACTAACTCCTGTCATCTTTAGTCAGAGTCACCAGTGATACCTTCCAGTTCAGGAGAAACCCTAGTGGGCAAGGCTTTCAGATAACTAGTGGTAGCTAGACTGTATCATATGCTTCCATGCTTCCTTATTCCCTACTCTCTCTGCCTAATAAATCACTATCTCTATTTTTGTCTGTGGAGGATGCAAGTTGCTTGAGTACATTCATCAGAATTTAGCTTCCTCAGAACATCCTATCAACTATTAAACCAGTTGAGGACAGGTCTAATGCAGAAATGAATGACTAAAGCATACAGAAAGCAGGGCAGAGACTTCTGCAATGTGCCAAATTGCTGGGGTGGGGCAGTTCAAGCAGTGGTCTTTGGCTTGATAATTGAGCCATGGCAAGCACAGTCATACCTTGGATCTTGAACACCTTGGCTCCAGAACAAATCGGCTCCTGAACGATCGAAACCTGGATGCGAGTGTTCCAGTTTTCAAATGTTCTTTTGGAAGCCGAACGTCTGACAGGGCTTCCGATCAGAAGCCGCGCTTTGGTTTTTGAATGTTTTGGAAGTTGAACAGACTTCCGGAATGGGTTCCATTCGAGCAGTTGCCGAACAACTCCAGGCACGCCTGGAAGAAGCGGACCATTTGGATCCCTTCCAGTTGGGATTCAGGCCTCATCATGGGACTGAAACTGCCTTGGTCGCACTGGTTGATGATCTCCGGCGGGCTAGGGACAAAGGTGAGAGCTGTTTCCTAGTTCTGCTGGATCTCTCAGCGGCGTTCGATACCATCGACCATAGCATCCTTCTGGACCGTCTTGAGGGGCTGGGAGCTGGGGGCACTGTTATACAGTGGTTCCGCTCCTTCCTCCAAGGCCGTGTTCAGAAAGTGGTGGTGGGGGATGAGTGTTCAGAACCCTGGGCCCTCACTTGTGGGGTGCCTCAGGGTTCTGTCCTCTCCCCCATGCTTTTCAACATCTACATGCGGCCGCTGGGAGAGATCATCAGGAGGTTTGGGCTGGGTGTTCATCAGTATGCGGATGATACCCAGCTCTACCTCTCTTTTAAATCAGAACCAGTGAAGGCGGTGACAGTCCTGTGTGAGTGCCTGGAGGCGGTTGGAGGATGGATGGCGGCTAACAGATTGAGGTTGAATCCTGACAAGACAGAAGTACTGTTTTTGGGGGACAGGAGGTGGGCAGGTGTGGAGGACTCCCTGGTCCTGAATGGGGTAACTGTGCCCCTGAAGGACCAGGTGCGCAGCCTGGGAGTCATTTTGGACTCACAGCTGTCCATGGAGGCACAGGTCAAATCTGTGTCCAGGGCAGCTGTTTACCAGCTCCATCTGGTACGTAGGCTGAGACCCTATCTGCCTGCGGACTGTCTCGCCAGAGTGGTGCATGCTCTGGTTATCTCCCGCTTGGACTACTGCAATGCACTCTACGTGGGGCTACCTTTGAAGGTGACTCGGAAACTACAACTAATCCAGAATGCGGCAGCTAGACTGGTGACTGGGAGCGGCCGCCGAGACCATATAACACCGGTCTTGAAAGACCTGCATTGGCTCCCAGTACGTTTCCGAGCACAATTCAAAGTGTTGGTGCTGACCTTTAAAGCCCTAAACGGCCTCGGTCCAGTATACCTGAAGGAGCGTCTCCACCCCCATCATTCTGCCCGGACGCTGAGGTCCAGCGCCGAGGGCCTTCTGGCGGTTCCCTCATTGCGAGAAGCAAAGCTACAGGGAACCAGGCAGAGGGCCTTCTCGGTAGTGGCGCCCGCCCTGTAGAACACCCTTCCAGCAGATGTCAAGGCAATAAACAACTACCTGACATTCAGGAGACATCTTAAGGCAGCCCTGTTCAGGGAAGTTTTTAACGTGTGATATTTTATTGTATTTTTGGTTTTTATGGAAGCCGCCCAGAGTGGCTGGGGAGGCCCAGCCAGATGGGCGGGGTATAAATAATAAATTATTATTATTATTATTATTATTATTATATTATTCCAAGGTATGACTGTATTTTCATCTATGAAATGTTATAGG
The DNA here is from genome assembly GCF_965113315.1 of Podarcis vaucheri. NCBI lineage: Eukaryota > Metazoa > Chordata > Lepidosauria > Squamata > Lacertidae > Podarcis > Podarcis vaucheri. The sequence goes on along the minus strand of NC_138764.1, from coordinate 50,930,417 downwards.
AGGATACGTTGTAGAGTCCTTCCTGTTCATCAGTTGCAAGGCAAACAAATGTTCCAATATTGGTATTTGACTAAAAAAAAATTTACTATCTGGGCAGCTGGTTTCTAGTCAACTTTTTCTTATATAAAAACCTTGTAATTAACCTTAAGAAATGATGTCCACTTGTGCTTCCCAGACAAATGGGTAAAAGCAAATCATCATCCCCGGCAGCCCAGAGCAGCCAAAACAGTAGAGTATCTATTACTGTTAGCTTTACTCAGACTTCAAGGCTTAAAACATCAAAGTGTTCCAACTGCTAATGCAAAGTCACATACTCTTTTTTTTACCATGAAAATGACAACATTTGTTCCATTCAGACCAAAGCAAAGCAATGGCTGCACTGTTTTGAAATGCAGCGGCCTGTGCCACATATTTCAGAATCCTCTTCTATGTAAAAGGCCAATGTTCTTGAGAAATTAAAAAAATATATATTTAATGCTTCCAGAGCAAACATACATCACAATACAGTGGGTATTATTATCCAGCATTGAAGTTACAGATTTCTCCTTCATCTGCAGCCTTCATGCACTCCCAAATCTGCCCTGACGTTTCCCCAACACTCCAGAGCAGGCCTGGGGGGCATGTGGGAGGCTGTAGTAGAGAGAAGGGAAAGTCTCACGACACAAATGGAAGCAGATTCCACACCACTGGATACTCCCCAGTATGTTCCAAGATCCTTTTGCAAAATCTACCGTATTTTTCGCTCTATAGGACGTACTCCCCCCCCAAAAAAAATGAAGGGGAAGGGTGTGTGCGTCCTATGGAGCGAATGCAGGCTTTTGCTGAAGCCTGGAGAGCGAGAGGTGTCGGTGCGCAGCGACCCCTCTCAATCTCCAGGCTTCAGGAAGCTATCCACATGCCTTGGTAGCCTGGAGGGAACTCCCGCCGGGCTCCGCAGGCTTGCGGATAGCTGCCTGCAGCCCGAAACTGTTCTAGCTTTGGGATGTCTGCACAAAGTCTCCGCAGGGCGGCGGGGTGAAGGCACCCCGCCGCCCTGCAGAGGCTTGAAAGGCTGTCCCTGAAGCCAAAACAGCGAGACGGGGCACTGCGCAGCCCTCCGTCTCGCTGTTCTAGCTTCAGGATGGCTGCGCAAAGCCTCCGCAGGGCGGTGGGGTGAAAACATACCATTTGTGACCTGTGTAAGTGCCATGTCACACCAGTTACTCCCTCCGATTTTTACTCCCGAAGAAACTTGAGACTTACAGCCCAATTCTCACTGGGTTTACTTGTCATGAGCCCCACAGCACTGTCAGGCTTGGGCTTGGACTGGCAGCCCCAGAAAGAGAAGGAGAAAGAAACAGAGGTGAGATATTAACTGTGTGGCCCTGGGTTGGAGTATGGGGGGATCCCACACCCTTAATGTCAGTCACCTTGGAAAAGGAAGCAGGGAAGATGGCTCTGACCTCTGAGGCTCTATAGAGCGGAGAGCCTCAGTAGAGGCTGGGGAGGACTTTAATCAGTCAATGGAGATGAACAGGTGGTGTCTGAACAGGAAAGTGCAGCTTTGTCACCTAGAACCAGGAACTGCCTTCACAGGTGAGAGGAGACCCACTCACCCCCAACAGAATGTTCGCTTGCAAGCTTGACATTCCCACAGTGTGAGAGAGTCTTGCAGGTGAGCAGACCATGCCTCATGGTTTGGAGGGAGGGGTGGGAAAACCTGTTGGGACATCTTTGTTGCTTCCATCCAGTTCTGAACTTCTTGCCCTACTCTTGAATCATGACTCTTGAGCACTGTGTCTGCTGCTGACCCTGTACTTGCCTGAATAAAAATCTCTTTCTTACAAATAACAGCCTCTGCCTGTGTGTTTTGGGTGGGAGCCTGAACATTCCTTGGAACTGTCCCACTGATTTCAATAGGACTTCATTTGAAGTAAATAGGCCTGTGATTGCAGCCTCAGCCTTACACCCAGATGCCAAGTGCTGTTGCAAAATCCATATAATGTTACAGGTCTGATGTGCAATAAACCCACACTGCATCACTCCTATCCCAAGAACTAACAGTGCAATCCTATATGTGTCCTCTGAAAAGTAAAACTTATTGACTAGAAGGTTAATGAACTGCCACATAATTTTATCATTGAAAAGTACCACGTTTCTGTTGCTATAAGCTAAAACCTTTGAGAAAAGAGAGCTATGAGCTTGCAGGCAGCAATAATAATTTAGAATTCAAGCAAAGTTTTCATATATCCAGTTCACATGCTATGCTAAAGCTCATTCTTTGTTTACTGCTCATGGTTTCTGTGGTATGAGTTAAACCACAAACCCAGGTTCAGGTACAACATTAAGCCAAACTATGACTTAGCCATGGGTACAACAGCAGCTGGATCGGGGGAGGAGTGTTGTGGCTGTGATCTTTGTTCCAGGGACCTGTACAATTGGTTGTTTGTGCTAAGCCATGGTTTGTCTTAGTGTTACATGCCAACTGGACCATTGTGTATGAGGGAAAACCACATTCCAAAAAGCTACTTATGGCTATGAATTCTTTTTTTAAATCAGCCAAGCAACCCACCATAATTATTTTGTTTCTGATTTGAGGTTTTGAACACTAAAGGTTTTAGCAATATTTAATATTAAAATTGGACTTTATATTTGTATATACTAAAGTATCAAAAGTTTCATAATCAAGATTTAAGCTTAGTACACCAAAAATATGAATTTGTGATGAGAAACGCTAAACGAGAAGGGGGAGGGATATTGGTTAGAGACTGCCAAGTATTTCTGTACTCTCAGGTGCTGCCTTTTGTGTGGACTGTGAATACAAAGAACTCTCTATTACAAGAAATAGAGTAGCTTCTTCATAAAAAGAAATTGACATTTATTAGCCTCGCTGCTCACTTGATGACTCTGCATTTCTGGTTGGCAGCTGTGCAAGGATAATAGAAGTCGAAAGAGCTCATTACTGCAGTAATGAAATTTCAACTACTATTTAGATAAGGTTGCACATGCTGCTTACATTACTTTCATAACGTTGACACCAAGCCTAACCAAACTCCTACCTCTGTTCTAATACTGTATATTGTAAGCCACATACTAACAGAATATGTGATTTAATGGCAAGAAAGAAGTTAGGTGGCAAAAATAAATGCTGCCGGCACCCTGATTGCATTATATTTTCCTAAGCACACCTTGGGGGGAAATTAAATAAAGCTGGAGATTCAAACATAACAACAACAAAATTAGAAAGGCATATTGATACTTTAAGTCAGATCCAACAAGCAATACTAGGCACCTAGCATAGTGCACTTGTGAACGCTACTGATTTAGCAGTCCAATGCCTCCAGATTCTGACTGCAGGAAATAACCACACAATGCATTTCATAGTAATTCACTGATAAACACTTCACTTTGAGGACAGGGGAGTTACAGATATTGCCAGTTCTCAATGAGGTATTGGAATTGCCAACTTTTTCTGGCAAAAAAATTGCCTTTGCTAATCACAGGTCAGGGGCCGTGGATTTAACGAGTGAATGAAATGTTTTCTATCACAGCTGGAAAACAGAACAGTTTCATCTTCTGAATTTCTCTCTCATGTACCTATTAACAGTACAGAAACCCTATTAGAAAAAACGGTGATGCAATGACGACAGACATTATTACAAAATAGAAGCTCCATGCTCAGAGTCAGTACTGTATATCCCCACTTCAGCTTCTGGAACAAAGAGGGGAAAGCAACTGTGTTCACAGCATTCTTACAAGGTTCTCCAGAGCCACCTGGTAGGCCATGTGGGGCATTTCTGATTTAAGAAAATTCATATGTTTTCAGGAAAGTGATTGTATCTTTTCCCAATAAAACTTATACAACAATGAGTAAGGCACCAATTCTGAACTGGATTTTGAATGTTTAAGTAAAAATGCAAAAGGCACAGGAGAGTTGTCTGCACTTCCTTTCAAATGTCCCCCAAAACAAAACAAAACCCTACATAATTGCCAAAGTGTACTTGCATGGCTAGCCAAGTCATAAACCATTTCACATAAAGACAGAGGAGATAGACCATACCTCACATAAAACTTGATGGACCTTATTACTAAGTGCTTTATGAGGACATCAAAACTTACAGTGTGACCTAGCAAGCTCTACATTCTAGCACTCGAAAGCTTCACAAAACAATATATACTGAAACTGGACTTCTTTATAGACTTGCTAAGTGCTATTTTTCTAGAAAAATAGGTGCCAGAACTCACCATGAACACCTCCCTTGTTCCCTTATACAGTGGTACCTCGGGTTTAGTACTTCGTTCCGGAGGTCTGTTCTTAACCTGAAACTGTTCTTAACCTGAAGCACCACTTTAGCTAATGGGACCTCCTGCTGCTGCCGCGCCGCCGGAGCACAATTTCTCTTCTCATCCTGAAGCAAAGTTCTTAACCCGAGGTAATATTTCTGGGTTAGCGGAGTCTGTAACCTGAAGCGTATGTAACCTGAAGCGGTATGTAACCTGAGGTACCACTGTAATAGTAATGCTTCCCACCTGAGAAATGCCGGAACTGAGTTCAGGCTGAAAAAAAGCCCTGGACTTGCCCCAAATGTTGGGAATTGTTTGCCCCTCTTCTTTCCTTGTAACAGCAAAACAAACAAACACTCCAGAAAAGTTCATAAGCACATTTCAAACAACAAAGTCTGAATCAAGTAAAAACAATTAAAATCTGGAGCCTGTTTGAATTGTTCTCCAACCTTCCTTGGGAAACTCTGTTACCTGGCGGCTGGATGACTAGAGTGCAGAAGCAAAGACAACTTCACCTCACATGTGTGCCTGTTTAATTTGTCCTTAAACACACAGGGCCACATTCCAAGAATATATAGCAACATTTTACATTTACAACCAGTTGTTATTATTATTAAAGGCTTTTTTTTTGTAAATTCTGCTGCTTGAGTCCTTAAGAATTCTGGGGCTTGCCATATTCTCTTCTGCACCCCAAAAAGGCCAAGGGAAGTCTCTGGAAAGGCATTCAGCAAGACTGCAGCAGCTAAATTCAGAGACCGACCATGTACAAGTGAAAGCACCTTACAAAATGGAGCAAGTCCATTGGATTCAAGCCAGTGACTATACAAATTAAGACTATAAGAGCCCTGCTTCTTAAATTCTGTAAGTTTCTAAAAGTGGATATATTTGTGAACTTGCATAATTTATTCCCATTTGATAGCAATGGAGAGGGCAAAATATTATGCAAAAGTTCACTCTAAAAATCCTGCCTAAACATCCCTTGCTGGCTTCTGAACTTTGACTAGCAACCCATATTCTGGAAAACCGATATTAATGGCTATAAGGACTAACGACTTGCTTTTTTCATTTTTAATAAAACAAATCTTTTCAAGTTGTTGATTTATCACTAACCATACCAAATTCTGCATCTGCATGGCATCACACAATGCACACAGGCCATGTGACAGAACATTAATATTCTTGTGGTTAGAGAGAAATATGAGTCTTGTCTCTTTCAATATGACTAACTGCTTTCAGTTTGCCCAAGTTTCTTTTGTGTTTTCATCGACTCTAGACTGTCCTCTTCACAATATGAACTGTGTATTTTAAAAAGATGCACGTTTTTATGTCTTGATACAGCAGAACTCCCATGATACAGAATTTGGGTATGTGAATTTCCTGTGTGTTCTTCTTCAAGGTCTACATTAACATGACTTCTAGCTAGGGTTGCCATCATCCAGAATTTCCTGGACACAGCTGGGATTCGGTGGTGGTAAACAGTGTCTGGGCAGAAATCTCTGCAAATGTCCAGGAAAATCCAGACATATGGCAACCCATGTCGGAAGTGTAGATTTGGCGAATTTCATTTAAAATGTCTCAAAAACTTCATTTTTAATGAGATTTTTTTTTGGGGGGGTTGGCATATTAGTATTACAACAAATTTATCATATGTGTTTAAACCAAACACAGTGTGTTGTAGTGGTTACAGTGCTGGAACTGGGAGAACAAGGTTCAAATCCTCGCTCGACCATAAAACCCACCATCGGCCAGTCACCTAACTTATCTCATAATGCTGTTGCAAGGATAAAATGGGGAGAGGGATAACCATGTACTTCGTTCTGAAATCCTTGTATGAAAATTGGTATATAAACGTAATAATGAATAGAATATTTCATGTCAAAACATGACCTCAAACAGATTAAGCAGGACCTGGATGAAAACTGCAAGATATGCTACAAATGCACATCTGCAACCATATTGGCTGCAGAAGTAGAGGCCTGCTTCCATGTGTAGATTTCTCTTGCTGGGTGAAGATGAGCATCTTTAGGGTGCCTGGTATGTCTAGTCCCTCGTAAATACCAGACTTCAGAAGTCACTTCCATGACTCGCTGGACTGGTAGGTCAACCCAACCTTCTTCAAATTCTCTTAAGATATCAAATAGCCATACACATCTGAGTGGAGAGATTATCCAGGTGAGAGATAAAAGTTAAAATTTGATCTGAGAATGCCATGGAGTGCTTTAGAGACACCTGGTCAAACTGTCTCTAGGAAAGGGGGGAAATTAATTAAAAGCTTCCCTTTTGCTATGTGGATTTTCAGCCCTATGAATTTGTTCATTTTTTTTCAAAAATGAAAAAAGAACATTTTAAACAGTGGCTTCTTTATACGCAGGATTTATCTAACCTCTCTAATGTGCTAGTTTCTAAGAGGAGACCTCTCCGTTTTTCCATTTTCAAAAGGAGTGAATATTATTATTAGGCTGTCCATAAAATTATTAAAGTTATGAAACTGAAGTATTATAAAAACAAGGCACAGAGCAGTTTCTGTCTTCTGATCCTTAGAAACAACATACAGGAGGAGCTGCAAGCCATCACATTAACAGGTGTGCTAAACCACTGACTTTACTGCAAAGACATGGTTGCTTTGAACCACTGCCAGCAAAAAGGATAAAGAAGTTAAATATAGCAGTAAAGCAGACATTTCAGCAAATGTTGAAATGTACGTTTTAGAGAATGTATGCTTAAAACTGGGATAATCATAACCATTTGCGGAGCTTCTACAATGAAACGATGTTCTTTGCAAATGGGTAGATGGAGGCTACATTCACATTAATATGAAATAGCATTTACTTTTCTACCAGAGATAAATACAGTGAAAACAAGTACAGCAGATCATATGAAAAGTGGCCAACATGCAGCCAGCAGGCTACCAAGGCCCTGGAGGGCCATTTTGTGTATCCTGGTGCTTTTTGATAAAATCCTGAAACTCTCTACTTTTTGTCCCTCATGGTTGCAAAAATGAGTTTGAAAACACAGAACACTGACTTGCCAAAGACCACAAAAATGGAAAGCAAGTGACTATATTTTATGAGTTGCCTCAAGTTTTAGCAATACCACAGCTGTCATTAACCTCCATTGACTTGAATAACCAGATAGCAAAAGGGAAACTTTTACTTACCAACATGGCAAGATCTTTTCACTAGAAAATGCTCTTAATTCCTAAAGCACAGTCAAACTGATCCAGACAATACTTTATTACAGGATTGACTGCACAAGGAAAAAACCAACAACTTTAAGTTGTACAACTCTCCCTGAGGCAGAAAAATAGTGTTTCCTACAAATAAAGTTAACCAGTTTGCAATATGAAGTGTGCAAATTCAGTGTCAAGTATTTCTCAAAATGAGAATAACAAAGCCAAGAAGCACACATCTGAAATACTAGGGCGAAATGAAGAGCTACATCAGGGGTTCTCAAACTCCAGGGCACATTTGAGAAGATTGAGAATAACTGAAGCCCACTAGTCACAAAATGGCAGTGCAGGGGCAAAGACAGCCACAAAATGGTGGGAGATGGAGGTGGAGTTTGGCATGAACAGCTGACACAACTAGTGCTATTTTTTTTACTGGTACTTAAACCCTCTTTGGAAATTAATAACTTTCCCATAGAAATTTCCTTGGGACTCTTGAGCTCCATAGTAGTGCTTTCCTCAGGTTCTGGAATTAGCTCTGAAATTATCATGACTCAACCTACCCATTTTAGGTAGAACTTGCTGATTCAGAGGATCTAACTGGAAATGGCTATTTATTTTCTATCCCCGCCCCCACATACGCCTCTCCAATAATTTTTAACCATTTCCTCTCACTTCATCTTCCCTTCTCCTTTCATACATGGACAGATAGTTTGGAAGGAGTGGAGAGGGTACAAGTTATTTCATCCACACTCCAATCTGCCCACTCAACCTCTTCTTCCTGTAACAACATCCCTTCTTCCTCTCAATTTCCAGCTGTTTTGGGTTTTTTTAATTATCTCTTTCTGCTTTTCTTCATAGTGTCCTCTAGCATTTTCCTTTCAAAAAAGGAAGATCTTTGCTTCTCTCCTTCCTCAACCCCTTAATCTACTGCCATCTTTATTCAGTGGCACTTTCTCTCTCCTACTCACCCACCCTACATGGGCACACAGTTGCACACACTGACAATCCAAATTCTGGCAGTTCCTCAATACCAGGTTTTTCTTCTAAGGGGGAGGAAGAAACTATCACCTTCAGTCAGCCAGGAAAGACCTCTTGAGTCAGGAGGAAGCCTGGGGTGTGGGAGTATGAATGAGAAAGGCCGAAGGCATAGCAGCACCCCTGGGTGCATCTTCTCCTCCTCACCCTCAGTGTGACCGTCCCCATCCCCATTTTCCTTCCTCACACTCAGATAGCTGTTGTAATCGCTGCTGTCCATTTCCTCTCTCCTGGCTCCTTTCCAACTTTGCATGCTACAGGACAACTCTCTAACCTACTCCTGCTCCCACATGTACCTATACACTGCTCATGGTGTAGCAGTTGGGAACAGGATGTTCAAGTGAGGCAGCATTGGGCAGGCTGCAGTGTTAAGCCCCTCTGGTGGTCCCATCACACAGTCTGAGGAACACTGAACAAGTTGCTACATCCTAATTCTATGGTGGGGGAAATACAACAAAAGTAGGTCACAAAATCAGTGTTCTTGAAAGGAAAAATTAAATACCTGATGCAGCAATTTACATGGGGCACAACAAGAGGAGAGGGAGGGAAGTCCTATTATGTAAACTGAAACCCTTGAAACCCAGATCTACTTTGTTGGATACTGCCCTTATCTTGGATCCAGCACAGAGCTAGCTGAACTTACTTCCCATTGAAATGGGTAGGAGTTAAGTATTTCTTGCATTGTTTTCAACAGAAACCAAAATCAACTGTCTGGAGTCAATTCTTCTCCCTTTAATTTCATATATTTCTACTGTACATTTGTATGTTTTGCTGTATTTCCAGTTTCTCAACGAAAGTTTAAAGAATACAGATCCTAATACAAACCAGCTGGGCCTTTTCACCTTTATGATGCCATTGTAATGTGTGATGTGTTATACCCACTCCCTGTTTCTCATTTTTTTAACCTTACACTAACCCATGAAAATGCCTTCCCTTTATTGGAAAGGTAAGGTAGCTCTGAGACGTTTCGGTAAGGAATTTTGCAAAAGATTTGCTGGAACTTCAAATGCAAATAGGTGCTTACTGACCAGAGGGTCTCAAAATACTAGCTTTTTACCCCTGCATTTGCCAAACAAATAGTCCTTCACTATATACCTGAAGAACCTGGTGTTAACATTAATTTGTTCAATCATAACCTCAGCCATTCTAGAAACTTTGCTTAAGGACCTGGGGGGGTGGTCAACATATTGTAAGGGTCGCCAAGCAGATTCAATATTGCACTTGGTTGAGCTGTGGAGTGTCAGTACTGAGACTAGTATGAAAGCACGGTGTCATTCAATACCTGATCAAAGCTAAATAAACACTACTCGTGGTTTACTATGAGGAGCACAGCATCAAAATTAGTAAGCAATACTGATGTCCACAGAGGGGGAGGGGCAAGGTAATGGCGAAGCTGACATGGACCAAACATGCCAGCCACAGAATCACATTGATTCCACTAGGGTGTTTGCACCATGCACACCTCACCCCTCCCCTCTCTGACCCAGTTTACAGAAGCAACACAGTCAGAAGGAGGTCAGGTAAGCAGCATAAACCCACTGCACCATGCACTACTGGACAGATGCATGGTGATCATGAAATTAATAGCTGATTGGCAACAAGTTTTGTTCTGGCTCTCTTTTTTCCTATACGACCAGTAAAAAACAGTACTTACCACTAAATCCCAGTTATTTTGTTCAAGTAAGGTGATAGCTTCATCAATATTTTCTATACCAGTACATGCCTAAAATGAAAAAAATAAATAAAAGGGTTCAGATGAAGAAATCTCTCAAGTATTAATTCTTTAAACATTAAAATAAGACAGGGGTCACCAACTCAGGAACCACCATGACACCCATGAAAGCCTTGAAATTTCTAGGAAATGAGCCAGCCTGGCTGCTCCAGCTTATCACTGTTTTCAGGCAATGAATGAAGTCAGAGCTTTGACTGATAAGTGAGCTGTTTGGACACCAGGCAACAGGAATCCCTGGGACCCTAAACAGTTGCTGTCCCCACCCCCCTTTAGTGCAATTTTCCTGTTTACATCTCATTTTCTAGTCTCTGGGATTCTCTTTAGCTTGTCCTTTCTTTTCCCCTAGCAACCAGGAAGCATCTTTCCTATGACAGGCTTGTCTAAGATCAGGAAGCTCCTAGATGTTATTTTCTGCAAACAGTACTATACAATAGTGACGGTGGAGGGTAAAGAATCCCCCTCCCTCCACGAAAGGCAAATCTTGGCATATACAACTAAAAGAATCTCCAGTATTCATTTCTCAGATGTATACCCCATCTTTCTACATTAGGCATTCAAAGAGGCCAACAAAATTAGAAGTGGATACAATAAAAAAAAAATCATTATCAAGAAACAAACAGAAAATATCAGTTCTTTCCATCACTCTTAGGAAAACTATACTGAAAGAACCGGGCCTCCTGGATGGGAGAAGAGAAGAAGAAGAGAAGAAGAGTTTGGATTTGATATCCCGCTTTATCCACTACCCGAAGGAGTCTCAAAGCGGCTAACATTCTCCTTTCCCTTCCTCCCCCCCACAACAAACACTCTGTGAGGTGAGTGGGGCTGAGAGACTTCATAGAAGTGTGACTAGCCGAAGGTCACCCAGTAGCTGCATGTGGAGGAGCGGGGAAGCGAACCCAGTTCACCAGATTACGAGTGATCTTAACCACTACACCACACCACACACAGAGGACATAGGATTAAGTTTTCTTCAACATTTTCCCATGTTTCCTCTGACTTGTTATGTGCCTTTATGAAGCCCATAAAGCATAATTAACTGGGTCACTCTCCTTATTTGAAAGAAAAACATGGGAAGAAAATTTCAAGCTACACTGACAGAGCAATTATATCAGGCTTCCTCAACCTCGGCCCTCCAGATGTTTTGAGACTAACAATTCCCAGCATCCTGACCACTGGTCCTGCTAGCTAGGGATCATGGGAGTGGTAGGCCAAATACCTCTGGAGGGCCAAGGTTGAGAAAACCTGAATTATATGAGTGCTTACTAAGAAGTTAAGTTCCACTGTATTCAGTGGGACTTTCTCTCATGTATGTGTGCACAGGATTAAAGCCTGAATATAGTTAGAAGCAAAAGGCGATCATTGCACCTGCTCCTGTAGTATTTGAAAATGCATTATATTTTTTAAAAAAAGCTCTTTCCAGCAACAACTTGCATTTCTTCTACTGAATAGCATTCAGAAGTGTGTTGGCAAAGAAACAGATGTTCATTACCCTTCAGTCGCTCTTCATTAACAACGAATCTTCATAAAACCGTATTTAAGAGTGCCGCTTATACTTGGTATTTATATTGCCGTTTGCAATGGAATTCTCATAACTCCCAACTGCAACTTTTCCATTAGAAAATAAGAAGCAGAAGCTGATTAAATAAAAACCAAGCACCATGCTGAACTGATGCTCTCCATATGCACATCCTCTTTGTAAGAGCAAGGGAAAATATTTTATAAAGAAGCAGAATTGCTTTGAATTAGTGTCTGTTATTCAGGGGGCACTCTTAAATGTATTCAAACCAGTTGCTTCATTACAAAGAATCCTACAGCTATACCTCTGAAAGCTTCTATTTGAGGCTGTGTTCGCACTACTATTTCATCAGAAATTTGCTCTTTGAGATGCTGCTACAATCATAACAGATCTTTACCAGTGCAAAATTCAATAGGAAAGTTCAAGCATCAGCTCTAGATGTCAAAAAAAGGAACACATCAAGACAGTGTAGAGCAGCCCTTCAGAGTGTCAGGAGCAAGAGCAGAGCAACCTACCTGTGGTATTTGGGGACTGAGGGCAGTAGCTGAAGTTTCCATGCCATTAAACCTTCTCAGTGGGCAATAAATACATCTCTGTGATGGAGTGAGGCTAACAGAACAATCCTAAGTGAAGGAAGCTATTGGAATGAACACCAATTTAAATTAAGCTGGCATAAAATACCCCTATTTCAAAGTGGGTTCAGCAGCAGTGCTGCTACCTCCAGCTGAGCTAACCCAAGTCTAACAGAGGGGAAACAAGCCTTTAAAATAGAGTTTGACTTATACCACCCTGAGTTCCAATAGGTTGCCAGGCATAGCTGTCAACTTTCTCCTTTTCTTGCGAGGAATCCTATTCGGAATAAGGGAATTTCCCTTTTAAAAAGGGAAACATTAACAGCTATGTTGCCAGGTCACAAGACTGAGTTAAAAGATGTCTCCCCTTACTCTGTCCTGCCATGCCACACCCCTTTTTGAGGAGTTCCACCAGTTTAAGACCCCCTGGCTGAGCCAGTATAACCCAGCTCAAGCACACTGAGTGACTTAATATTGGCATATCCCTGGCTGAGCTGGGCAGTCACTCCAGCTCAGCCCAAACTCACTCCTTTGTGCATATCTGGGGTCTGGACTGCACTATAATATTACTCTTCCTCCAATATGCAGGGGACCTAAGCACCTTAGGTGAGATAATCAAATCTTGCCCTTCCCGTTTTAGACTGAAAGCACTTTTCTTTATAACACTGTATTCCTAATGTGTTGTCTTGTTTCTGTTGAAAGCATGGAAGAGGGTACAGCTACCAGAGTACAGTAGTAAGGAATTAATAAGGAATATTATTTAGGTAAATATATGAAACGAATGCTGATATTGTATGTAATGGATCAATGCAAAATTTATTTTTCTTTTAAAATAAAAATGAATAAAAAGAACATTTTTTAAAAAAAGTTTGAAATACTGCATTAAGTGATTTTTGGTGTTTTGACATCCCACTTAACCTGGGCAATGTAGAGAAAGAGGACTGGAGTCAGCTTTTCATTCAACCTGGTCTTCCTATAGCATATAGTATCTGATTAGTGATTAATTCTTAATGAATGATTTAAGGGAGCAATACTCCCCATAAATGGAAGGGGCTGGAGAAATGGGTTCTTTTCAAGCACAGGGCCCTTACTTAACATATTAATATTTTTTAAAGTAGATTCGGCCACTTTCTCAGCAACCTATACTCATATCGTGTAGCACAATAACGTCGCCTAAAATTTGTCACATGAAATATAGGCAGAACTGAAGCAAGCATAATCTGGTTTACAGGAATACTCTCCAGTCCTATTTGGGTGACAGAAATGCCACCAAGTTAGCACTGTCATTCCGCTATCGGTTTGGAAGGAAAATTTCAAAGGTTGTGATGTATCATGAGAAGACAACCAAAGTGCCTCTTACTAGATGTGAAGATATGACACATAATACAAGGTGCTGTTGCAGCGGGCAGCATTCTTTTCACAACAATAACAATTCATCAACTGCTCCTGCAGAGTCATTAAATCCCATACAAAGGAAAGGGAACCCCTACATTCCTAAAGTCACAGCTAATTGTGTCAACACAGTCAAGAAATAATGATAATAAAAGGGGAGAAGGAAGCTTCCAGGTAAACTTCTGCTTTGGTCAACTATTTGCCCTAAATACCTATCTTTGCACTGGTTTTAGGAGAGTAGCTGCGGTAATCTGTTGCCAGAAACAAACAATTCTTTTCTCCTTAACAACACTGATTGTGGCATGAACCTCTGTAGACAAGCATCTACTACACGACATCACATGTGGTATGGGAACAGGCATACCATCACATTTACTGTAATTTAGCAAGGAAGCTTTAGGGCTCAGCCAGAAACAAAAGCTTTGTTCTCTCCCTGATTTTTGAGTTTACTGTATTCATACATGCATACAATATTGTTGGCTCTATGGCAGCCAGGTGTCTTATTTTACAGAGAACTGTCCTCTATTTGAAGGTGTCCTCTATTCAAAGGGCTGACTGGTCCTAATCTGGTTTAAAGATAAAGAACCATCAGGAAGCAGAGCAGGAGCCTTAAAGCTGCTCACCAAGAGTTAATAGACACCTAGAAAGCAGAAGAAACAGAGGCCATCTGATTGCAGTCTTCTGCACCATGATAAAATGTACTTCTGTGCAGGTATGCATTTCATGCTAATCCATGTCCTCTTTGAGGGGGCAATACATTTATTCCTTATTCTTTTTATTTTTGGGGGCGACGTGCAAATAGCCATCCTAGTTGGAGCTGTGCATGAAACATACACAACACACCATTGGGCACCATTTTTAATGTGGTGGTAGTGGCCTCTGAAACCCTGAAGAGCCTGAAACAAACAAATTTAAAGAACAGCCTTTGCCTCTAACTGCAACGAATGGGGACAAGAAAGAGGCCCTTTTCAGCAGGTGTGCCAAAGCTACAGAATTAATTCCCAACATGACATCTTCTAACTCCTTCCTTGGTGCACATGCATTGGCCATGCCCCATATGATATGTGACTGGGATCAATGTGAAGCTGGTTCTACACACAGGAATGCAAGCATGTAACCCTCTGCTCTCAGACTAATGGTGATCGTGTGTTGCCCAGAGAGCAGAGCTAATGCACACATCAGCATCTAAGTGGAGCTAGCCTATTCATGCATAAGAGCCCCATCACATGTTCATTCTGACCATCTAAAGACGAGAGCTACAGTTGGGGAAGGAGGCAATGCATAGTCAATTGATCTAAGGGGCCACTAGCCTTTGGGGGCCTGTGAGCACATTTCAGATTTTAGGGAAGTGGCCCATCCCCTCCACTGTGCCACTCCACTCCCAGGTAGACAGGAAATATGTACACATCTTTGGGTAAACAGTCAGATCCAGCAGAATGAAAATGGATCCTGTTCAAGGGGGGACCCCTCCCCCCCAAAATAATTTCAACTTAAAGCTTATAGTGGTACATATAACACAATTTTTAAAAAGCAAAAACAGATCTGGTGCTTGCCAACACCACAGAAAACAATGATCTAAGACAAGAATCATCAAATGGTTTTTACATAGGATGACAACAAAGCCACCAACATATCACAGAACACACTTGTGGACATAGGGCAGATATTCAAGTACCTGCTTTACTTCTTAAAGCAGCACACAGTTAAGCTATGGAACTCTGTACCACAGGAGGCAACAAAGGCCACCAACTTAGATGGCTTTAAAAGACAACTGGACAAATTTAAGGAGGAGAAAGCTATTGATGACTACTAGCCATGGGGGTTATGCTCTGCCTCCACACCTGGAGGCAGTAATGCTTCTGAATACCAATTGATGGAGACAACAGGAGTGGAGACTGCTCTTGTGCTCAGATCCTGCTTGAGGAGTTCTGGCTGGCCGCTATGGTTGGCCACTATGAGAACAGCATGGGCTACTGGGATGATCCAGCAGGCTTTACTTATGTCTGAAGTAGACCAATGTTCCTTTACATCAAGGGTGGGAAACCTCTGGGCCTATATATCCTGTCCTGCTCTTGAGAATCTCCATTGAACACGTGCCTCTCCCCAAGCGATAGCCCCTCTCTCCAAGGCAAGTTACAGCTGTCTCTGGGCCCTTCTCCACACACATCTTTGAATGCTTTTACAAAGCCAGAATGCGACCTTGAACTATAATGCCTCTTTCGTGCCTGGATGGCGTGTACAGAAGCCTCTGACTTTTGCATGGCTGGAATATAGCTTACCATACAAAGGTAAAAGTCACATCTCCTGTTTTGCCCACTTTTGCCTCTGGCCCCAAACACCACTTGCACAGAGCCCTTCAGAGGTAGCCCATAAGAGAACACGACATTAGAGCAGGCTAACTCCTGTTTTACAGTAACAATATTTTGGCAAGATTAAGTATTAGAGAAATTTTATTAGAGAAATACTAGAGAATTTAGTTCACACAGAAAATAAACTGCTGAGAGTTAGTGTTGTACTGTGACTGATAAAAAATGCCTTTTTTAAATTAAAAAAGTGCGGTTATTGTTTTTTTTAATGTGAGGTTCCACACAGCTGCAGTTCATCTAAGTTTACCCCAAGCGCTCCCCTACAAAAACTAGGACAAATAGTGAACCAGAAAAGCACTTGCAGTAACCAGGGAGAAGCAGAACCAGCCATTTGTTTAATCTCAGTTGAACCTCCTGACTTTCTACACCAAACTGCTAAATAGGCGTTTCTCAGCCTCTTACCATAATGCCATCCATCCTTGCTCCAGTTTAGTGTCAGAAACCATATATTCAGACTGCCATTGCCATGCCAAGGATGGTGACAATGTTGGCTTTCCTAGCATGCATCTCTTAGACCAAGCCAGACCTGTTCCCTCCAAATACACAAAGCTATAGGTGCAGCACATACTCAGAAAATGCCAGAAAAAGAGATTATAATGAAATACACCATTTACAAAGCTATGCTAAATAAAACAATACTGGATTATTAATCTACCTTAATTTTATCCAAGTCTTTGTTTTGCTAGTCCCTCTATAAAGCAGACACCCATGTCAAAGTGTCATTGAATTACAAATAATGTTTGGCACTCACTGTGAAAATGACTTGTTACTGATTTACTGTACCCTTTTGCAGGACTATCTCTTAATGGATCATTCCCCCACATCAAGAAAAGCAATGAAATTGAAAGAACATGGCAGTAAGTGGGAGGAAATCCACCTGTGTGTTTCATTTCCAACATGGCAGGTAGCCGAAAGGGGAATTACAAAGTACAGTATCTTGTACAATTTAAGCAGAAACACGGGGCACAGGATGATCTTGCAGTAACACATCTCCCAACTGGATAGCAACTGCAGCGAAGCTATTACATTGGTGGTCATTCCAACCTGCTGTTTAGATTAAATGGGTCATATGCTTAGGGACATGACTTGGGTGGCCAGCCCAATGCAAACCACACAATTGGGCAGAACCAGTGCTTTTTTCTGGGGGGACGGAGGGGGACACATACCCCTAAACATTTTGTGAATCTTTGTACTTTTGTCCATTTACTGTATTTTTCCCGATTTGACCTATAAAAATGTGATTTCCTTGAGTCAAAATGAGAGTACCCCTAAACATGTTTTTAGAAAAAAAAGCACTGGACAGAACCAAAACACGAGCAAACTAGGAATCTATGCCTGCTAGCCATAAGAAAGCTGGCCAAGATCCTACTTTTTCCAAGCTCCCTGATCTGCCAGTTACGGAGGTGAATTATTAAGTAGAAACCCTTTGGGAATCACATCTCTGACAAAAGCTAAATCCCATAGCAATCTTTAAAGATAAAGAACATGAACCAACCAAAGTAAACCACTTTTACATCCAACTGATGTCAGTGGAAGAGTTAAATATGTGTGTAAATCTCATTCATTAAAGTCAATGCAACAGAATGGGGTGGGGGAATGAAGTAGTATATTCAGAAATGTCTTATCAGATTTAGAATCTTGACAGTGCAATCCTAGGCATGCCTACTCCGCAGTAAGTCCCAATGAGTTCAATGTGACTTAGTCCCAAGTAGGTGAAAATAAAGTGCATGTAATCATATGGTAAAATTGTGATGTGTGCTGGATATTTATGAACAAATTGTTTAAGTTTTATTCAAAGTACAACTTTAAGTACTAGAGTCAGAGATGTAAGTTTCTGCACCCTAAAGTAACATTTGTCATGTTGCAAATAGGCAAAAAGAAAATGTTGAAAGTACAAACCATTAGTATTATAGCAACGTTCTATTATTTGAGCTTAGAAATAGTTCATAGACAGTTGTTATCCAGAAACAGAAGAAAATCATGTTTTAGAGGACAAGTGTAGAATTCATGTCTGTATACTGCAATTAGAATAATTTCACTGTTAATTCAGAAAAAAGCAAATATTTGGCAATTTTAAAAAATCGTATTAGCTGTACACTGGTGGGGAAAGACACTTCCACACTTGAACTATTAGAGGTCTATGCATAGCTGAGATAGTATAGTATATATATTTAAAGAATTATCCTACTAATAAGACCTATTGTAGTACAATAAATACTAACAAGACAATCTGCTATTATCAGGCAGAGCCTATTACACACTTACCTTGGAGTAACTCCCATTGAACTCAATGGGGGTTTACTTATGAGTAGACATGTATAGGTTTGCACTGTGAAAACAGCTGTTTAAACAAAGGACATGAAACAGAAACAGCAAGAAAGCATTTTGATTGTCCCCCTATTTACAAATGAGTGCTGTAGAAGCCACATCATTAACTCAGCACATTCTTTGTTCAGTCAACAAGAGATATGAGAATCCTGAGGGGTTTTTTTAAATAATGCGTGACAAAAAAGTCACGTGTTAACCCTAGAAGCTGTAGAACCAAAACACTCAAATCCAAATTTAAATATGTACAAACATAGTAATCCATCTAAAAACACATATTAAAATAATACCGAAAGAATAAGATCAAACCCTGATGTGGTCAACTTGCAAAGTAGTGTACCAGCACCTGGAAGACCTAGATTCACATCCCACTTTAGGTCACTTACAGACCTCAGATACAAATTCTACTGAATTAAATGGGAATTATTCCTAGGTACTTATGCATAGGGTGATTGAAGAAGGCTTCAGTCCTAGTTACACATACTTGGAAGTCAATGGAGTTTACACCTATGTAAGGGTTATTATGAGTAAAGTGCAGGTGACCTTGGAGAAGTCATTAATCCTTACCTTTGCAATTGGTAAAAATGAGAATGATTACCTAGTAAGTCCTGAGAACTAGTAAACTATATCTGCAACAATATTACACAAAACAGTGATTTAAAGGATTAATAAAGCCTAAAATGACTAAATCATTATGAAACAACCCTATATGATAAATTGTTATTAAATTATGGACCTCAGAAAGTTATAAACCTACAGAACTATAATTAAGGCAATTCTGAGTTCATCATTGTTGTTCTTAAATCACATTTAAATACCTGACAAAATTAGAGCTGCAGCAGGGGAAAGAAGCTTTAAACTTCCTACACTAGCTTGGGATACATTAGTTAAACCCTGATCCAAAAATACAATGTACTGTATATGTGGAGGAGGATTGCAGCTTGCCAAACAATGCCACATTTTTGCCAGCTCAAAGACTAAGATTAAATATAGGTAGATTTTACTGTCTATTTATAAGGTGTCTGTCTTTACAGCTGTCAACACATTTATTCAGAGTATTTAATTCCTTGCAGACATTCTCTGCAATTGTAGAACATCTCTACAAGCAGACATGAAAATGCATTTTAATTAAATATAATAAAAGTTTAAAATACAGTAAATGTGGACTTCAATCAAAAGCTCAGAACCAAGTTGGTACAACAAGATCAGAACTTCCCTGCTCAGGTAGAACAGGCAATAATATCAACAAGCTCAGTGAATTTCTGAAAATTTCCAAACATAATTAACAACTTTCTGATCCTTTAGAATGAGATCTTAACAGTACATTTTAATGTGTTGTAAATATTAAAACTGACCTCAAATATTATTAGTGCTATAAACAAGTAAGTTTTCTATTAATGTAATAATGGTTTCTTAAGATCCAACAAAAAAGCAATTTCCATTGAGTTTTCATTAAAATGTTGAAGTATACATATCTGTCTAGCCATCGTAAGTTGACTTCTGTTCCTAATTAGCCGAATTCACTGCAGGTTCACTTTGAAGTGAGTTCCATGGGACTTATGTACAAAAAGTAAGGGTGCCCAGAACAGCAGCCTTGCATACATACTTATGTGTAACTTATTTCACTCATGTTCTTTAAAAGTCTCACTGATTATAATCATGCTAATGAGTTTGTTTGGAACTAGGATGTCAATCATAAAATTCTACGTTCATTTTACAGTTTATATTTTTGACATTGTTAAGTGATATGTAGTATTAATACTAAACATGTACCCATTCAACTTTCTATGAAAAAAGAAAATTAAATATACCTTAATTATTGTTTTTAAAAGCATGCATTCATATGCAGAAAGGCAGAAGTGAACATATTTTTTAGAAAATTATTAAAGGTACACTTTTAGTAAGATACTGGGTTTTAGCCTTAACCTAGAAATAAAGATAAGTCCCTAGAACTATGAGTACTATGTATATCTTTAAATGTTATGCAGATACATACACACTATACATACATAAGATCCCAGTAGCTATGAACAAGCATGGTACAAGAGAGCACTGCTTTTTCCTAATTATACTTTTGAAATATGTACAACAAAGTACATATTTCAGATTTGGATTGTATCCTATTTGGACTCAGAACAAGTTCATGTTAGGAAATTTCCTCAGACAGGAAGTTGGTAAGGAAACTGCCTTATTAACTTAAATTATAATGGAAGAATATCAAAAAATCACAAAAAATACACACCATGGATGAAGTGAAGCTCTTACAGAAGTACTACGTATCTCTTTGAAACTGGATGTTTTGAAAATCAATTTTAGTGGAAAGGGAATCAGTGGATTTTCTCATTCCAGATGTCTTTTCCACCCCTACTCCCTTCTTTAACATCTTTCCTCTCATATCCATGAGTGAAACAGGTATGGGCCCCTGGAATGTTGGCAAGCCCCTTATAATGAAAGCATCTTAGTCCCTGCCCCTTGCAATTTATTATTAAAAGCTCACAGGAATGGTCAGAATGAATCGGTGAGATGAGGATACAAACCTAAAAAAAAACCAAAGACAAAACAAAGACATATGCATATTATCTGAGGTGGTTTTTTTCTTTGTGAAGCACAGAGATAAATGCCTTGTTTATAAGTGGAGGAGCTTTTTTCGTCTTATTTATTCCCCTTGAATACCGAAAACTGGATACAATGGACAAACAGCCTCCAGAGTGTTGTTGTTGTTCCTTGTTACCCCACTGCTGTTTTGAGAGCAGGACTCACGTTTCCAGAGCGAAAATCTCCCCACAAAAGCACAGAAAGCAGAGAAACGGGGAGAAAAGGAACCATTTTTAAAATAATAATAATAATAATAAAAAGAGGGAGAAAGATTATGATCAAAATATGGCAGTGGTGGATGTGGTGGAATTTGAAATTTACCTGAAAATCAGCCAGTATCATTTCTCTATCCATGTTGGACGCCATTGCAGCCGGTAGTGTCCCCTCCTCCTATCTGAACTGTGCACCTGCAGGTTGCTGCTGGCGAGAACCGGGCTCCAGGGAGTTGGGGCTGGGGCGGGGGGTGGGGGGGCGAGAGAGAAAGGGAGGCTAAGAGCTCATCTAAAACTCCAAACTCAGCCAAACCCCTCGGAGCCTCTCCCCAAATATCTCCCCTCTCCCAAAATCCACTGTCCCGGCTACTGGGGAGCTCGGGGAAGAAGGACTCCGGACCTGAAGGGTGCAAGGCAGCAGTCAGCCCTGCCTTTAAAGAAGGAGAGGAGACTCCGGAGCAGCTTCCTCCCTGCCTTGCAAGCGGCTGTCGCACATTTTGCCTGTCATTGAGGTCGCAAAGAGACGCTTTCCGGCCGCCACGTGACTCGTCCTTCTGTCAAATGCTCGCAAGTGGCCGGGCCGGGCCGGGAGGGGGCGGGGAGGCCGGGAACGGGTTGTGTAAGGAGCGGCAGAATGAGCCTTGCAAGGAGCAGCAGGGCAGATTGCACCGGGGGCGCCCCGAGGAGCTGGCCTAAAATGGTGCAGGGAAAGAAAGGAAAGGCTGGCGCGGGCGGGCGGGTTTCTCCCTCCGCTGCCTCTTCCTCCTGCTTCCTTGCAGAAGGGAAGGGGGCGGCGGAGGAGCTGCAAAGGTGGGCTCGACAAAGAGCTGCTGCTGGTGGAACTGCAGGCGCAGGAGAGGAGGGCTTTCAGAGGCGCTGTCGTAAATTCACGTGCTCTGTGTCCTGTGCCACGGGGTTACTGTAGTGTAGGCCTCTTCCAGCAGAGAGAACGACGGAGACTCTATATCCGGAAATGCAAGAGAAACTCCCAACAACTCAAGCATATGTGCGAGTTTCTAGGAAGTAAGTAAAGGCTGCAATCCTGATCCCAAGGAGCACCGTCACTCCAGAAGTTAGTAGGACTTCTAAGTAAAATTCAGTGGGGATTATTTCCAAGTAGGAAAGGTTGCAGCTTTGGGGAACGAGGGGGCGTTTGATTCTTTTTGCTAAATGTGTAGAGAGCGCTTTATAGATTGTGGCTCTCAAGGTGGCTTCAGAGGCCACGTCTTAAGTAGAAGGTGTAAGGATTGGCACTTCTTTTTGATACAGAGTTTCTGTGCCTAGCCTGCATGGTAGACATGAATTCCGTAGGTCATGCTTTTCCCTGGCAATGCAAGCTGATGGGAACTTTACCTGTTGAATTTTTGCATGTTGCGTAGCTTACGAAGGAGCAACAGCCCGTTCCTGAAAAAAGGTGGCAACTCAAGGTGAACATGTGTGAATTTAGCTGTACCAATCACTACCAAACATCTAGCCACACCAATCTCTTGGTGTCTTCCAACAGGGGTGGATAACCACACCCATCTGTATCTTATGGATGGATCAACATGTATTGCATATTATTGAATGAGTGTCAGATCTAAATTAATATTGAGACATCCACGGGATTACCTGCAGTGACTGTAAAGCACTAACACAAACTGCAGTGAAAAGGCAGTCATTCTCATAAAGTGGCTGTATCTAGAATTTATATATATATTTTTCTACTTCCAGCACTGTTTTTCTGGCTGGAACCAGAGTTAAAGAAGATACAACATCTTAAGTTTTGATCTGGCTGAATCTGAGGCCCTTCATGAGAGCCAGTGTGGTGTAGTGGTTAAGAGCGGTAGTCACGTAATCTGGGTAACCGGGTTCGCGTCTCCGCTCCTCCACATGCAGCTGCTGGGTGACCTTGGGCCAGTCACACTTCTGTGAAGTCTCTCAGCCCCACTCACCTCACAGAGTGTTTGTTGTGGGGGAGGAAGGGAAAGGAGAATGTTAGCCGCTTTGAGACTCCTGAAGGGGAGTGAAAGGCGGGATATCAAATCCAAACTCTTCTTCTTCTTCTTCTTCTTCATGTGTCCCTTCCACACAAGGTCTGGAAGGCTGCAACATAAGAACAGGCCTTTTCAGTGGTGGCTCTCCACTTGTGGAATGCTCTCCCCAACAATTGCCAGACATCAGTGCTTTTTTCTGGGGACATGCATGCCCCTAAACATTTTGTGAATCTTAAGTTTCACTTAGGAAAATGAGAGTACCCCTAAACATTTTTTGGGGGGGGAGGGAGCACTGTCTGGCACCATCATTAGGTACCAGGCAAAAACATACCTTTTTCATCAGGCCTTTGGCTTTTATTTATCTGTGGCATTTTTGCATAGGTGCTTTGTTTTTATCTAGCTTTTTAAAAATAAAATTGTCTTTCCAATTTTCTAAACTGCTGCTTTTAATGTGTGTGTGTGTTTTGCTTAAAATATTGTAAATTGCTTTGATTTGCTATGGCAGGACACTAAAAATAAATGACTACTAAATTCCTGATATTCCCCAATTCAGGAGTGTGCCTTGGGTCGTTACAGTATTTGTTTTTTGATAGCTACACTAAAGACTACTACTGTGACAGTTCTCAAGGTGACTCAATATAACCTAGCTTTAAGTTAGACTTTAATAGTGGTGACTGAAAAAGGAGGAACAATGAAGTACTTAATCTGAACCAAGCTCACAACCTATTTTCAGTACCAGATCTCATGTCTCGAATGTATAAAGGAATGTATAAAGTGCCTTGGTGTGCATTGTGCTACTAATACCAGTACCCAGACATAGAAATTATAGGCAGGTTTAGTCAGAGTTAAGTCACACTGATGCTTGGAGCCATAGGCCCACTGCACTACAGTGGTTCTGGGGCAATTTAGTTGCAAAAATCAAAACCTGTTGATTCTGTGATGCTTACTTTTACCTAAGTGTGCTAACATAGCTTTGCACTGCAGTCCTAAATAATGTGGAAGTAGATTTCTTTGATATATTTAAGTTTAAACAATTGTGGATTTCATTAATTTATTGTGCCCAAAGTCTTCCTAATATTCCTGATATGGATTCCTGTCAAGGCTCTTGTCCCACTGTTGAATGCTAAGATGCATAGAGTCATTGACACAGTCACTCCTGATTGCCCTCAGTGTTGCTGTAGAGAGCACATAGAGTGCCTTGGTATTCTAGTGACCTGCATGTGATGAAAGAGGAGCGTTGGTGGGTAGAGCACAAGTGGCATAAGACTCAGTCTGAATCTGACTGGAAACAGATGGGACTACACCATCATGCCTACTTCAGAGTTTACTTCTCCCATCAGTACATCTGCAAGTAGCCATCCAGCAGAGCTTTTCCAAGTGGTGAATTTTGCTAGTTTGCCTCACTGAAAAAGTGGGACATATGTGCATGAGTATGCCAGTTTATACACTAATTCAGATTATACTACCCATTTTCCAATTGTTGCTCCTTTAATTTCATTGCTAAACAACAGCTCACCTTTTGGATGGTGATGAAAGCATCTTATTATTTCACATCTATTTCCTGACAGCTTTCAGTGAGACCTGGATTTACCTGCCTAGCGAGCTGAACCTGTCAAACATAACAAAGTCACAGTCTCCATGTTTTGTTTACATGGTTATTATATTCATGTATGCACTGTTAAGATATAACTAGGATTAAGCAAAGAGTTACTAGAGCAAACAGGAAAATCTTTGTGCTTGGTTTGCTTGACATCTAAATAACGTATCTCTTTCTGATAATTTATCTAGACATTTGGAGTCCTGGGGGAAGAAGCAAATATGAGATATCAGATGCACACACTTTCCTGTGAGTAAGACAGGCTTGGGCACAAACACACTTTTCTGGGATCACATCCTATTGAACTCAATGGGATTTGCTTCTGTGTAAGATTGCAGTGCCATGGGAAGGGTCATATTTCAGTGAAGGAGTACATACTTTTTGAGTTAGTTATTAAATTTATATCCTGCCTTTCCTCTCAAAGGAGTCCAGGGCAGCAAACATCAGTGTAAAAACAATATAATTAAAAATAAAACAGCAACATGTTTTTTTTAAAAAACCTTTTAACAGTCACATACTTTCACAGCAATAGTTTCAAGGCCGCCAGAAACAGAAACTTTCAGCCATCAAATGCTAGGGAAAACAGGAATGTTTTCAAATTCCTCCTGAAAGTTAATGAAGGGGGACAGCCACACCTCACTAGGGAGGGCATTCCAGAAATAGAGAACCACCACTGAGAAGGCCCTGTCACAGGGCAACACCAACTGGGCAACACCCAGTAGCAGCAGCGCCAATAGGGCCTTGCGTGCAAAAGGTCCCACATAGCTGTCAACGTTTCCCTTTTTTAAAGGGAAATTCCCTTATTCTGAATAGGATTCCTCGCAAGAAAAGGGAAAAGTTGACAGCTATGTCCCACATTCAATCCCCAGAATCCTCAGGTAGGGCTGGGAGAGATCCCTCTCTGAAACCCTGGAGAACCATTGCCAATCAGCACAGACAATATTGTGCTAGATGGACCAATTGTCCAATGCAATATAAGGCATTTTCCTATGTTCCACTGTAATTTATCTTCCTGCTCTGCTTCAGAGTGCCACAGACATGAAGTCCAAGCATAGGGGCATCTTTCTTCTTCTTCTTCTTTGGCGATCATTCGTTGCCGAGTAAGATTGTCTTCCATAGACATGGTTTTAACAATGAGTCCGTAAGTGACTGTGGAGGCCAATTCTGGACCCACAAGTCCTTCCATAGTGGGGACATTGGTTTCTGGGCAGGAGTTGATCACAGTGTGGGTTTGCCAAGCATGCCTTCCTCTTAGGCATATATGTATAGGCACAGAGAGCAATAACGGGATCTCCCACTGCAGTATATGTTGCCCAGGTAAAGCAAGTAATTAGAACTTCCAGTTACAGAAAAATTCTGTAACTTTAGATTCACATTGAAGTGAACATTTCACCTGGTGTAATTTTTCATATCACTGTGGCAAAGTGATTAGAAAAGCCCTATGTGCTGTGACTTTTCCTGCTATGCTGCTATTAAAGATACAGAAATCCCCTCAGGGCCATGTTGAGGCAGTGAAAAATAATTCTACACGCAACTGAGTTATTTGCCACCCACTTGTGTGGAATTGCTTTATGCCAGCACAGCTACCTCCAGGAACCTGTGGTGCTCGAATGGTTATTCCCCACACAACTGGGCTGAATGACACAATAAGTGGCATACAAATATTATGGCCGCACCCCACAGAAGTATTTTCACAGCCTTTGTGGGGGTGGTGAAATGTTTGAATCATCTGTTTGGATCTACAAATAATTAAAGGTGAAATGTCAGTGGTAGAAATATACTGATTCATACCTTCAGCTGACATAATGATCTATGAATTTGTCTTAGATAAACAAAACTTATTTGTGGAGGAGGAAGACAAAAGGAGATGATGATGATGATGATGATGATGATGAAGATGAAGATAGGAATTGATAACAGAAAAACCTACCTCCTGGAACACTTAGGAACACCAGAAGTTCCCTTATACCAAAACATTGCTTCATTTAGTTCAGTACTGTCTCCACTCTCCAGAGTTTCAAACAGGTGAAATTGCCCATCCTATCTGGGTAAATGCCAGAGACTGAACCTAGGTTTTCTCCATGGCAAAGCAGATACTCTTATCACTGAACTAAGACTCTTCCTTTTAGTGGAACTCACTTAAAAAGATAGGTATGTTTGATGTGCCTGTTGCTCAAATAGTCTGTAGTGATCTTAATTAAGGACAACCCTACGCTCATTTTACCTAGGAGAAACACCCATTAAACTCAGTGGGGCTTACTTCAGAGTAGACATGTATAAGATTGTGCTATAAATAGCCTTGTTCTTAAATCTGTCAATAATGTGTCTATTAAACCTTCATTGGCTAGAGCAGTGTGACCCAACTTTTCTCCCAACTGGGCCACAAGAGTAGTTTGGCACAGAATCTGCAGGCTGCTCACTACCTTGTTGCACAAGGGGGAGCAAGGCCAAAATTTGATGCCCCCTCCCCTCAAACCACCTTCCCAAAACTGTCTAAGCAAAGTGCCAGGCTTTGGGAAGGAAGCACAAGGCTCTAGCAGGGTCCTAGAGCCCTGCCACCTAGTTCCCAAAGCTGAGAAAGCACAAACAGGGCTTTGGGAAGGAGGTGGAAGGACTCTGGGACCCTGTCAGAGCCCTCACACATCCTTCCCAAAGCCCAGCACCTCACTCACCCAGCTTTGGGAAGGCAGCATGGGGGGGGGGGCTTTCATATGTTACCAAGGGCCACCAAAAATGCCTCAGGGCTGCGTGTTGGACCACCCTGGGCAGGAGCATACCTTTCATTTCTCTTCTGTTCTCTGTCCTGCATCAACATAATTCACACAAGGTGGAACTAGCAGGAGAGATTCCATGTGCTTGTTAGCCTCACAATTGGAAAATGCTCTAAAGAGGTACTCTGCTACAGTAACCTAAGTTTTTCTTCTTGAAAAATTATTAATCTTTGGGTCTCCCATGTTTTTAAATAGGGGGGGGGGACTTATGTTAGGAAGCAGATGGAAACTCTGTACGCATATAACAAATCTGCTTCTATGGCTAGTACAGTATCATTAATCCTGTCTGCCTTGGTCAATCTTCTATGTAATCTATGGTGACACAAAAGCCCCCAAGGTAAAATAACAAACAGACACTAGCTGATTCCGACTGTTGCAGGAATGACAAAATGCTGCAAGAGGTTTAGATTTGTGTTTGGCATTTTAATGACTTCTTGATGCTTTTATCAAGAGATGTATACAAACCCATCCAGAATCCATATGCTTCCTGCTGAACAGCAGAGGCATATGACAGAGCTGAAAACTAAAAACAGAGAAGGCAATTCAAGGTTAACAGTGCAATCCTGTTCGTGGCTACTCAGAATTAAGTTCCACTGAGTTTAATAAAGCTTGCTCCAAAGTAAATGGGTACAAGATTAAACCAGTTATGTATACAGTATATGCTCAGCAATTTGTTTTCTCCACAAAAAAGGACCAGAACATAGGTTGGAGAATAAGAAGGTCCTTTAGGATCCAATTTTTTTAAAAAAAGGATAATTGAAGGACAGTGGTAATTCTTGATATAAGTTTCTGTTACAGGCTTTTGGTAACTTTTATTAGAACTGACAGATGATACAGCTCTTGCCCAGAGTCTTCTACATATTTGTAGTGCCCTCCATCAGGGTTTGGCTGTAAACACATTCCGTGATATGCACAACCTGTATCTTTGTGCCAAACAGGGTATATATACTTAGCTGCAAACAAGTCCACCCACACGTTATTACAAAGTGGCTATTTAAAACAAAAAAATTAAAAAAGTTGAGAAGCAAGTTTTGAGAGTTGGGTGAAAGCCATTCCATTCCTGTCAGCCTTTAAAATTGTTGCATTGTCAACAATGTTGCAATATCATCTACAGACATCAGCTGAGGTTGAGAATTAGTCATTTTCAGTTCCTACGGGCAACACTGAAAGAAAGCTTATAGCCATTCTAAGACATGAATGACTGAAATGGTTCCCAAATGCAAAGAATGAACTGAAATGAGGTGAATGCAAAATAGGTACCGTATTTTTTGCCCTATAGGGCGCACCAGCCCATAGGACGCACCTCGTTTTTTGGGGGGGGGGATGAATAAAAAAAATATATTTCAGCCCCCAGAACAGGCTGCTGCCCGCAAGCCTTGCGAGCCCGGCGTTAACTCCCGCCGGACTCGCAAGGCTTGCGGACACCTGCGCGAAGCACGGGGCACCCTCCGGAAGGCGCTTCGGGCTGCAGGCTGCTGCCCACAAGCCTTGCGAGCCCGCGGGAACTCCCGCTGGGCTTGCAAGGCTTGCAGTTAGCTTCCTGAAGCCTGGAGAGCGAGAGGGGTTGGTGCGCACCGACCCCCCTCGCTCTCCAGGCTTCAGCGAAAGCCTGCATTCGCCCCATAGGACGCACATACATTTCCCCTTCATTTTTGGAGGGGGGAAAGTGCGTCCTATAGGGCGAAAAATACGGTATATCATATGCAGTTTTATTTTATTGTGAATAGAAATGGAGTTCTTTTCCCTCTCATTCAATTCAAAATAATGATTTTCCAGAAAACAAAGGATAAATTATTATTTACCCTTCAGAATGAGTGTGTGTGAAGAGGGTGGTTTCATCGTAATTCTCATTATTCACTGCCAGTCCCTAACCTCTCACCCAGGGCTGACCAAAGTGTCTGAGATGGAACATTAAATACCCCACTCAAAGAGAAAAAAGAATTCAAGGTTCATAGTACCCAAGCCTAGCCATGTCCTGCAACCATCTCTCCCAAGAAGTTGTTGTGGTAAAGAAGAGGAAGAATAAGAAGAAAATTAATAATGATTATTTCCATAACATCCACATTACTCTGCTTAATGGCCTCATCCCACCCCTATGGTGTCATGATGAACCCCAGGACAAAACTGTAAACCAGAGACAGAAGCACCAGCCTTCTAGATGTTGTTGGACTACATCTCCCATCATCCCTGACCATTGGCCATGCTGCCTGGGGCTACTGGGAGTTGGAGTTCCACTAAAGGTGTAAAGGTAAAGGACTCCTGAATGGTTAAGTCCAGTCAAAGGCAACTATGGGGTTGCAGCGACCATCTCACTTTTCAGGCCAAGGGAGCCAACCTTTGTCTGCAGACAGCTTTCTGTGTCATGTGGCCAGTATGACTAAACCACTTCTGGCACAACGGAACACCGTGACGGAAGCCGGAGTGCACGGAAACCACGCTGGTATGCTTTTGAACTGTTAGCTTGGCAGAAGCTGGGACCGAGCAACAGGAGCTCACCCCGTTGCGTGGATTCAAACCACTAACCTTCCAATCAGCAAGCCCAAGAGGCTCAGTGGTTTAGTGCACAGTGCCACCCTTGTCCCTATCTACATCTAGATGGCTCCGTTGGTTAGAGCATGATACTGATAAAGCCAAGGTCATGGGCGCAATCCCTGTATGGATCCTCTAGGTCCCTTCCAACTCTGCATTTGTATGATTCTATGACCACATGTTCCCCACGACTACTGTATGTCTTCTGTGTAAGGCTCATATTATATGTGTGTTTTAGTACAATCCCTAGCTGCTAGGAATTGCCTACCAGAGCAAGGTGCTCAATAAATGTTTAGTAGTGTTTGCGGTGGTCAAAAGGTGAAGTCATGTCACTGAATAAACATTTATGTGTTAACAGCTTGAGCTGTGCACATTTCTTCAGAGGTAAGTCCCAATGAACTGACTGGCTTATTTCCAAGTAAACATGCAAAGGATTGGTCCGTCAGTAAGACTATAGACTTTTACTAGGAGGTAAGTTCACAGTGGAATGTCAGAAAGCTAAGAAATAATGTTTAGGATTGCACAGCAAGAAGAAAATTACTTCTTGTAGTTTTAATGCTGGTATTTGATACAGTGTGCATATACATATATGTGCACATATACATCCATGAACATATACATAAACATAAACATAAACATTACGTGTTATTACTTACAGCCCACCCTTCACCAAATAGTCCCAGGGCAGGTTACAAAAATGCCACATTTAAAATAAATGCAACACATTAAATCATAAAATAAAACTATAAAGTGACAAGATAACAAAAGCAAACTGCAGCATCGGATAGTAGTGCACAACAAGGCAGGAGATGAGAAGACATCCATGCAGCCAAAAAGTTGGGTAAAGAGGTGCATCTTCACCAATCATTGAAAAGCATACAGTGAAGGTGTAAGTTGCCACTCAGAGGAGAGGTCATTCTACAACCTGGGGGCTACCGGAGAGAAGGATCTCTTGAGCACCTCTGCTCCTCAAACCACAGATGGGGGTGGCAATACCAACACAGTAGCCCCTGCTGTTCTTAATACCTGATCAGGTTGGTGTGAGGGGCAGCATTATTTCAGATATTTGGGACCCAAGTCATTAGGGCTTTATATGCCAAAGTTAATACCCTGAATTGGATTTAGTAGCAAATTGGCAACTGGTGCAAAGCTTTCAAGGGCAGCATAATATGTATCCAGGCAGAGACATTCACCAACAGCTTTGCTGCTGCATTCTGCTCTTGCTGCAGCTTCCAAACTATCTTCAAGGGCAGCCCCACATAAAGTGATGGTAATGGTGCAATCTGTAAATTATCAGAACATGGATTACTGTGGCCAAGCTATCTCTACCCAGGAAGAGCCATAGACAGTGAACCAGCCAGAACTGGAAATAGGCACTGCTAGCCATGTAGGCCTCAGGTGATAATAAGTACACCCCTCACAAGCTTTGCACCTGTTTCTTCCACGGAGTGTAACCTCATCCAGAACTGGCTGTCTCCCAGACTTTAGAACCGGCAATGCATAGTGCCTTTGACTTGTCTAGATTCCGTTTCAATTTACAGTGTATTGGTCCACATTCAGCCTATTACCGCCTCTAGGCAATAGTTAAGCACCTGTACTGCCTCTCCTCATTCAGATGGTTTGGAGAGATAGAGCTGGATGTCATTAGCATACAGGTGGCAGCTTACTAAAAATTCCCATATGATATCTGTTAGTGGGTTCGTATAGACGTTAAAGAGTATGGAGGACAAGACTGAACCCTGGGAAACACCACAAGCTAGCTTTCAAGGCAGCAAGCAATGGTCCTTCATTGCTGCTTTCTGAAAATGGACTTGGAGGAATAATTATAACAGTGCCTCCCAGTTCCCAAACTCTGGAGCCACTTGATGATCAACAATATCAAAATCCATTTAGAGGTCAGAGGGAAGAAATCAGTTTGCACTTCCGTCTTCTGACAAAGTTCACCAAGGGAATTTCGGTGCCCTATCCTAGCTTAATCCACGTCCTCCAAGCATGCTGACAATTGGATCACCTTCCCCCTCAAGCAACTTGCCCCCAAAGTGGGTTTTGGTGACTGAGCAATAGCTGTTCAACATTTCTGGGTCCAGGGAGGTCTTATTGAGAAGAGAACACACCACCATCTCCTTAAGGGCCAATGGCTCCATAATGAAGCATTTACCATTCCCTAACCACAAAGCTTCAGCTAACTTCTCTAAGCCAAGAAAAGAACGGAGTCCATGTCAGCCTTCCTCGGCAAATAACACTGATTGGGTGGGAGCCAGGTTCTGCAATCATGAGGCTAGGGAGTTGACTTTGAGGGACAGTCAAAGAGGCAAGGGCAACGGTAATGCTTATTTTGACACAGATAATTGCCTGGACCAGTTAACTGAAGTTGACTGACAATCAAGTGACTCTGGGGCCCAGGTGATTCAGATCCTCTCCTAGAACATACCAGGTTGGAGGAAAAAGGTAAATGACCCTGAAGTCATTTGTTTTATCAAGACTTTTGACATCTTATTACAAGAAACCTGGGCTCACTATGGAATAAATTTGGAGGGATTCAATTTGTACTCCTTCCCAGCCCATAAATCCAACATCATGGGCCAATATAAAGCAGGACTAACCCTTCTTTGCACCCAGCAGCCTAATCTTGAAATCATTTCCCTCCAACCATGTGACAACATTACCCAGGCATTCTTATTAAGATCTTCAAACTTGGTTCAATTATAATCAATGTATATATACCCCCTTGCCCCAACCAGCAGACATCGATGGGCTATTGGAACTAACATCTGCTAATTGCAGCCAATTTCAATGCAAGAGTGGGTAAAGACAATTTTGAGCTTGCAAGAGAGCTGGGCTCCAACACTGAGGATCACCTGCCTGAGCTTCTCTCTGGCATACAACATTCCAAAGACACCCATATCAATGATGCCGGAGTTTGCCTTGCCAAGTTGTGTGTACGTTTCGACAGAGTGATCCTGAATGGTTCATTACCAGGTGACCAGCTTGGGGAGTTCACGTTCGTCTCCAGGAGAGGAAGTAGCATGATCAACTACATCTTAGGCTCCTCTGCACTGATAAACCAGGTTGAAACCTTTCAGGTGGGAGACTGCATCAAGAGCAATCACCTCCCTGTGGCGCTTTATCTCAGAGTATCTTTGGAACCAACAGCTTTTCACTATGCCTGCCAGCACACCTTGAAGGACAATTGTGCAATGAAGGCCATAAGCAGACTCTCCTATCCTGCTCCTAGCATTAAAGGAATTTACAATACACTTCTGAGACAACCTCCTCCAGTCAGCAAGGCTGTGCAGAGGGGCGATACATCAGCAACATCCCTACTCTGTTTGTCAGACCCAACACCAAGAACAATCCTGAATCACAGAGCAATGGAATCTTTGTGGATGACAACTCCCTGCTCCCATCTCACTGGCCTGGTGCTGCACTGAATACCTCCCCAGTTTATTCACCCAGGTGTCAGTAAAATATGCCAGGTTGGTCCCCTCATCTATGATCAAACTGTGGATGATTAATTACTTATTTTGGACCAACCTGGCTTTCAATAATAGCACCACCAGGAGAGCAGTGGTGTAGCGTGGGTTGTCAGCACCTGGGGCAAGGCAAGTAATTTGCGCCCCCTAACCCGTGGATTTGCGCCCCCTAACCCTAACCCCCAGATGTTGCGCCCAGTGCGGCCGGCACCCCCCACACTACGCCACTGGGGGAGAGGTTGATTGTGTGTATCTCCAAATTCTACTAGCTGGAGGGCAGACCATAAGGAGTGATAGTCTTCATGTAACTAATGTTCCTTCTCTGAACCACACTTCTTTGCCTTCCAATGCCATACGTCCTTCTCTCCATCACAATAGCAGCCCAGACACATCACACTCACCTCTGCTATTGTTTTCAGGGAAGCAACATCATAAAGAGATCAAAGAGCATGTAAGAGCACAGTTATAAGGCCATGACCACGTTGGATGGCGGAGGCTCATCCAACACACCTGATTCCTATAAGCTACATGGCATTCTTCTTATTCACCCTTCCTGCTATCTGCACAGCAACCAAGTGTCAGCCATCTCTGGCCATGCAGCAGTAACTCAGTCCACACTAGGAAATTAATTTATGTCAGCACAGAAACCCCAGAGTACACCATACCTTGTTTTCTCTCAGGTACTATTTCCCACACAGTAAAGTGCCAAATGAAGAGTGAGTTCCCATTTGTATCAGTCAGTGACTGCAAAACCCAATGATGTCTTAAATGTGTGGAAAGACTATTATGGAACATCTGCTTTTACTTTAGACTCAATAGAAGCAGTTCACATGTTCAGCTGTGATGTTATTGAGTAATATAGTTGCCTGTGTGAATAAGCCTTAAGAGTACATGAAGTTTATATGTGGGCATATTCCACATTGCTACAGGGAGTTGAACTACATTCAAAGTTGAAACAAAATGACGGTATTTTTATTCTAATGAGAACCAAACTTGAACCGTAATTGGAACCGTCTTATTGAACCTGAACTGGAGCTAAGACAAAAAAAAGAAAAGAAAAGAAAAAAGCTTTTGGATCACTAGTTAAGAGAAGTTCAGCATCTTTTTTTCAAATAAAATATGAAAAATGTTGCTAAAATCAAGGATAATGTTGTTTTGATTATAAAACACGACTACAAATAACTAATAGACCTCAGAGTGCTACCAGAGGTCTGCCCCACTATAATGAGAATTGAAAGAGATTAACCCACTAGAGTAAAGATGGGGAGGAGGAAGCGAAACTGGCGCAAGATGTACACCATATGTGATAGCATGCCTCAGGCACTCTCCCCAACAACACCACAACACTGAGAAAGAGGTGTAATGCTGTCTGATTCCAGGAAGATAGTGGCTCACCAGTTTTACTATACAAACCATTTCCTGTACACACAGCTTAGTTCAGGTATCATCTATCCCCAAATACTTTGCTAGCGAATCAAGAGGCAAAACCCACTGCTTCCCACTCCCACACCTTCCCAGCAACAACTCTCCTTAACCGCTCCCTAACAGTACGTTCAATTCTGATTATTACTATTATATTTTGCTTCACAGGAAAAATGTTGGTCTAAAAAAGTTTGTGCAACAAATTGACAGTATTTTCCCCTGGCTTATTTAGTCAAAACCT
Source organism: Podarcis vaucheri (assembly GCF_965113315.1). NCBI lineage: Eukaryota > Metazoa > Chordata > Lepidosauria > Squamata > Lacertidae > Podarcis > Podarcis vaucheri. The sequence goes on along the minus strand of NC_138764.1, from coordinate 50,895,231 downwards.
GGACCCAAAGCCTATAAAATGCACCTGAAACTAACGTTTGAAAGGGCAAATACAAATGCTAGTTTGGCGGTTTGAGCTTCCAGGTTTACGACCCAATCCCATGGCTCTTGCAGCACCCAACCAAGCACAATAAATTGGACATAACTACCTAAGGCCACACCAACCTTAGCACAACTGCTATCAGATGCAGGATAGGACACAATTATCATTGCACTAGCACTTTTGCTTGTGCCACTGTGCTGGTGGAACTGGCTGAGCCACAACACTGCATCAGCACAACAGCGTGGGCTGATATTACTGAGCCAACATTGTTCTCCTCTGTCAGATATAATACAGCAAGTGTAGAAAAGGAACACAATCGGGAGCAGGTTGCACAGTTGCACCAATAGGAATCAGGTTGGGTCATGTTCTATCCTAAGGAGGCCTCTTAGCTACTCTGAACTCATCTATATTTGCATGTCCAGCCTACATCATTTCAGTGGGATAATAAGCATAATGGAACTGCAACTGACAGTCAAGTTCAATTGACCTGACATAAGACGTCACTCATTGTAAGCCACACAATATGCTACTAGAAGAACAATTGTTTTGATTACCAATCATGGGGTGGAATCTGACACTTACAACCATACTTTCATTCATTCTTCTCTTTCCCCCTGTAGCCCCCTACACACCACCAAGAACTGTTCCAGGTGGTCCCCCAACCCTCAGAGCAAAATTTGAGTGCATGGAAGCAGGGATGACAACTGGAATAAAATATCTGGGGGGCAGGTAAGTCCCACCCTGAGTATTGATTACAATAGGTGGTACACACACCACCTGAATGTTGGTGCCAAAAAAAAATATTTTATTTGGGAAGGAGCAAAGGGACCTCAGCCCCTCAGAGTTGGCTCCTATGGTTACAGTGACTGATGTGGCTGGAGAGGATGTTTTGTTGCAGCTGGGGCAGATATGTTGATGCAGGTGGACCATGATGTTTATTCTTTCTGTGCTCCTCCCAGCGATCATTCCTCCCCTGGTCACTGCTGTGAATACACAACCAGACTGATGGCCTCCAGTTGTTGTGGCTGTCTACAATGTATTCCCACGCAGTAGGCTTCAAGTTGACAGCCTTTGTGTCATGTTTGGGCCTGGTGTCTGAAGCCAGTAGACTCCTTTGAAAGCAACTGAAACGCAAGTAGACTCTGTTGAAATCAATTATATTTACTGCTATGTGAATATAATAAGTACTGGAGTGTTAAGAATCTTGACTCACCTCTCAGGCCTTTGATTCACCCACCCTACCCATCTACCAATACAAAGACAACAAAAATTGGAATGTTGGCAGTTTTATTTGCAGCAAAAAAAAAAGTTTGTCCAGAACTCTCCAACTCTGTTTTGGTGCTGAGGTTCAGCTTTGGAGCATGTTAAATAACAATAAAGAAAATGTCTCTGAAAATATATTGAGTGTAACAATTACTGTCCAGCCTTATATATTAACTACTGGGTTTATTCCTACTGACACAAACTAGATGTGCTTTAGGCCTTGGGTCCCAAATGTGGTTCCTGTGGGCACTACAGGGTTCAGGGTTCTTGAGACTGGTGGCTTACAAGGACACTGCTATTTTCTTGTGTTTTCTTTTTCTTTTTTCACCATTGGTTGGCTGTCTGGGAAGCCAAATGCAGGCATGTAGCCATCCTCTCCTTCCTTTCCCTAGAAGGCCTCTAGCTCTAGGCCCCATGTGGGCATGTTTTACCTGCTTTGTTTGTGGGTGTTGCCTGCTTTTTCTTTCCTTTGGTGGGGAGCTGGTTTGTTTGAGGGTTATTTTTTAAATAGTGCTTGGTTTTGCCTGTTTCAGTTGTGCCGTCTCCTTATTTTTGTCTGTGCTTTATTTGTTTTCGGGTGCGTTGGTGTTGCTTATAGCTGTGATATGTGTTTCTGGGTATTTCGTGGTGCTTACATTATAGGTTTCCAAATGTAACCCAGGCCCAAAAACGGTTGGGAGTCCCTGATTTGGACTTATTTCGCACTTTTGAGTCAACCTACCTTTCAGAGAGGACAACCTGTGTGGAGTTCATTCCTGGATTCTGTTTCTTACTTATTTTAAAAGGACATGTTGAATTCACTTCTTAATTCCGCAGCTCACTTAAGGTTTGGTGCAGCTCCCACACCTCATAATGTTTAGTATACATTTAATCCACCTATATGACGGGCATCTAAACCCTTTTTGCTCTACTGCCTTCTGTCTAGTACACCAGGGTGCCTCTCTTTCTCATTCCTGCATTGGAAATAAGCAGCAATGCTGACAAACCCGCTTTCCATTTTCTCCAAGGTGCAGCAGTAGACACAAGTCTGGCGGGAGGGCAACGGGGTGGGGTGGGGGAGAGAGAGAGAGAGAGAGAAGTGAACGTTTTTTCGTTTGCTACAGTTGGAGCAATCTGACATTGACCCTTCAACCTGACCTTGTCTGGGCCGTCTCCTTAGTAACGGAGACCCAGCGAAAGAAAACCTGCATATCGCCTCCTTTAGCTACCTTTCTACCGGTCTGATGTCACTATTCCCGGGTGGCAAGGGGTGGGCTGTGGAAAAGGAAAGGAATCTTCGAGGAAGAGATTAGCTATTTTGCTTCGCGGCGGGGGGAGGAAAAATAAGATTGTGGCGCGGAGGGCACACTCACTACACGTAGCCTTAACTTTTGGCCCGCCTCCTTTACCCGTCTCTGCGCTGATCAGGCAAAAAATCATTGCAAGCTTAAGACATAGAGAGATATTAAAAAAAAAAAAGCGTGCTTGCATCGTTTTGGCGGCTTGGCTTGTATCTAGGGCTAGAGAAGAGCTCTCCAGTGACGTCAAAACCCTATAGGGAGCCCTGGAGATGACAGGGGCTTGGGCGGGAGCGGGGTTTGGGATCGGTACGAAAGGTAGATGCAGCAATGGCAAAGCAGCAAGAAAAGGGGCACGCGCGCGCCAGCTTGTGCTTGGGGGCGCGCGCGATTGCCTTTCAAGTGCGCCCCAGGCCCTCCGCGAGAGCAGGCAGGGCCCCGTCCATTCGTCCGGCGACGCGGGACAGGGAGGCCTGCTGCTGCCCGCCAACAGCATCGGGGGAAAGAGGCGAGTGGGAGGCGCCCTCGGCGGGACTCGCCCTCCCGCGCAAGGCCTTCCTGCTTTTGCCGGCAACTCGCTGGCGCCTCCTTAAATCTCTGCCGTTAGAATGTGGGCGGGTGTTTCAAGTCAAAGAGCGCTCAAATGTTTTTCCTTTTCAAAAAAAGCTGATGCGGGGGGGGGGGGTGAGGAAAGAGAGAGAGAGAGAGAGAGAGAGAGAGAGAGAGGAAGAAGAAGAAGAAAGAAAGAAGAAGGAGACCGAGAAGCAGGGAAGCAGCAGCAGCAGCAGGAGGAGGAAGAGCCGGCTTCCCTGGGCTGCGACCGGCGAAGGGCTCCTGCAGAGGGGGCTGCTTGCTTGCAAAGAGCCGGGCGAAGAGTGGCGACCCCGGCAGGCGCTTTTTGCAGAAAGCTGCCTTTGCCTCTCCGCAGCCTTTTCCAGAGCGATGCGAAGCAAAGGCTCCTGTCAAAGAAGCGGCGGAGCTCCTGACCCGCCGCCCCCCCCCCGGCACCTCTCTCTCCATCGCTGCCGCCCGCGGTTGAATGAAGGCGGGGAAACCAGCAGCAAAGCGACGCCAGGAGAGAGGCGCGGACGCTCCAGAGAAACGGCGGCGACTCCTCTCCCGCGCGCGCCTGGAGATCGCTGGTGACCGCCGAGCTCCGCCCGAAGCATGCTGCCGCCGCTGCCGAGTCCCCGGAGCCCCCGTCGCCCTTGGTCGGGTGGCGTGGAGCAGGGGGGACTCCTGCGCTTCCAGCAACCTCGGGGCAGGGAGGGAGGGCAGCCGATCTGGCAGCTCCGGCTGCGGTTAACTCCTTCGCTGCCGCTGCTTGGAGAAAAGGAAGGTCCTGGGGGCTGGTTTGTGCGACCCCCGCGAGACTACGAGGGGAGGTTCTTCGGTGGAAAGGAGTGCGCGTCGGATCTCGGGCGTCCCCGCTGGAAAGAGCGGTGAGTCCTTTCCTTTCCCCCCCATCTCCGCTTCCCTCCTTCCCTCCCCGCCTCCACCTTGTTCTTCACCTTCTCTGCTTCTCCTCGCACGTTTGGCTTAGCGCGGCCGTGTTTCTCTGGCCGCGTACTACACTGGCTGCAAGGGTACATATCAATTTATTTCCCGCTGGCCAAGGTCCTCCAGGAGGGGGGGGGGAGCGTTGTGCGTGTTAGAGGTGCAGAGATCTGCTTTTCAAGCGGAGCTGCAGCAGTGTGCGTCACGTGTGAACCCAAGGGGCGGGCTTTTGGCAAGGAGCTTCTTTACGAGTATTTACTACAAGGTCTACTCCAGAAGATTAACATCCCCACTCCTTCTGTCAGTTTCCGATGCCATGCCCGGCTAAAAAGAGCGATAGTAATAATAATAATAACAATAAAAATTGCAAGCGCAAGTCATCTGCTCGCTGCCGATCGTCCGCAAGGAATGGCCGAACCTTTTGCGAATGAGTTGGCGTCCGCAGCTGCCAGAGGGGACCTAGCGCAACTTAAAAATTTGTTGGAAAAAAATGTAAACGTCAATGCACAAAATGGATTTGGGAGGACTGCGCTGCAGGTTGGTATCCAGACGGACAGAGGCAATCTTTCGCCACTAGGTGAACTGGTTTGACGGGGACGCGAACCGTTTTTAAGAGGGGAGGAAAAAAAAAACACCCAGCATTTTTTAAAAAGCGAGTTGGTTGCCATATTTTATAACTTTAGCGGTTCCAACTCCCTAAAGTGACGTACTTTAAGTAAAACTGGTCAGTAATGCTTTAAAAAAAATATCTGTAGACGAACTCGTCCACACGTTAATTCGATTTTTTTTAAAAAAGAAAAACAACCCTTTTTCTGGGGCAGGGAAGCAAGTGGCGGAGGGGGGAGGGGGAGGGAACGAAACCATCCGGGCTAGGTCGTCTTTCACTGCAGGTCGGTAAACACCTCCTTTCTATTCTTTGAAATCCCGGTTATATGTTTAGCTTTCTAAAAGCGGGGGTGCTCTCTTTCTGATGGGAGCGAGGTCAGTTTGGGGCTTCACTCTCCTGCTCTCTTTCTCTCTCTCCCCGCGGTGATCGCTCCCCCCCCCCCCCCAAGTTTACTATCTGCACTGCATAGCTAAGATGTACATTAAAATAGTTGGGCGATCTGAATCTCTGGAAAGACAGTGCCCTGGATTATTATTTTTAAAAGTGTTTTGGTGGATCGCTACGCGGCGAAGATTTCCTTGCCGTAGGTACCATCCTTGTATACACCCATTTCCACTGTTTAGATTTAGAGGCGGCAGCTGGAGCCCTTCCAGTTCCTAAAATCCTGGACCCGCTGAAAGATGTTTTCTTTTAAGAACATCGCATAACGGTGCTGAAAGTGTTACAATGCACGAGGGAAATAAAAGTGGGGGGGGGGAACAGTCACGCAAGAGATGTGGAAACGTAGGTGAAAGCCTGCGACTGGGGGTTTTTTGGTGTGTTTTTTGTGCCAGGCAGAGGATCAAGAGTGCAGTTGGGACTACTGATTAGGTTTCTCAAAGAAAAGGGATTTGTGTTTTAAACTACAAAAAGGTGATCCACATGTCTCATATGTTGGTGGGTGCTAAAGAGAGAGAGAGAGAAACAGAAGCCCCCTTTTGTAAGGGAGTTAAAAAATAATAATAACCCTGCCTGTGAGCTATCTTCCCCCCCACTTTACAATTCCTTTCAATAATCCTTAAATTATTTCCTTTTCTGAGAGCGATGACAATGCCCAGAGGTCTTCTAGGCTCTTTTTCTTCTACCGACCTACAAATAGGAAAGCTTCAAGGCCCACAGGGCCGGGAGGTTGTTGAGTAAAGCAGGGTGTGTGTGTGTGTAGGTTTCTGCCTCTAAAATGGATCTCCAATTTCTCTTCTAAGCGCAGAATCAACGAGTTGTTGCAGGAGCAGATCACAACAATTGAATGGCACATTTGGCCATTTTTAAAAAAAATTACAGGGGTGTATTTTCTAGGCAGAGATGGATCAGGGAACTCTCTGGGCTGCCCGTGTATCTTTTCCAACACCCACTTTTTATTGCTCCTTCATCGTAAACAAGGATTTGACGCACGCTACCAAATGTGCACACACACAAACGCACACACTCCTCTAGAATAAAAGCTAAACATAGAAGAGGCTGACTGCTTATTTTCAGTATGTATAATCCAGAGAAAACTAGTGGGTGGATGATAGAATTTGAGAAAGTTGATAGTCAACACAGTCCCCAATATTGCTTACTCTATATTATACCAAAGAAAGTGAAAACACACTTTGACTTTGGTCCTCTCATCCAGACAGCATTTCGCTATTATTTTCTCTGACCTTTTCTCCTTCCTCACCTTCTGCATTTTGAATATGCATGTTTTAAAGCAGGCCTCTCTCTCTTTTAGATTTGGCCAAGCTCCTAGGCCTTTTCTTTCGTATCTGTCCCCTTCCCTTGTCAAAACAATACTACATCAGCAACCTTCACATCTGAAATGGTATACTAAATGAAACTTGTTCCACATCCTGATCCTGCTTTCCTTACTTACCTCAAATTGCACAAAGTGTCATAAGGCCCTGCTGAGTGAGAGTTTAAAATGTTTCGGGAGTACCTGTTGTGTTGGAGGTGTTGGGAAGCCACTCACCTTGCTGAGTGTTTTGCACATACTTAACATTACTATTAATTTCCAGAAGACTTAGCAGTCCTCCTGGCTATTTGCAGCCCAGACCTGCCTGAGAGAAGTCAGATGATATACAGCAAAGCATGCAGGTATCGCCTAGTCAATATTCCACAATGTAGATGCTTTTCATACTTACTGCTGTTGTATCGTCCGGCTCTCACTTCCCCACCCACCTCAACAAAGTTGGGACATACTTATTTTTACAGCTCTTTCCAGTTTTGTTTACTGTAAGTGTTCTCCCTTGTTTATGCAAACAGTGGAAGGCAAAATTCCTTGCAGTAGAAAATTGTATGGAGCAGATAGGCAGACAGACAGATAGCTATCCCTTTCGAGAAGAGTGGGTAGAACAGAGGTGGGGGTGGGGGATGGAATTGAAAGCAAATAAGGAACACATCATGCTCCAAAACTGGCTGTTCCAAAAAGAAAAGAACTTGACCGAAACATAACCTTCAATGTGTGATATTACAAAAGAACTGACTGCAATTTTCCCCCAAGTCATTGTGAAGATTCAGAATGCCTGAGGGTCTCTCTGAACTAGGCAGACCTGCTCCTGTGCTGAAAAATATTATGCAGGTTCCATATTGCAATTTTTAAAATTATTTATTTTAAAATGGCAATATCGGACTACCTTTGCCTTAGCAGGAAGCAGTATGAATGATGCTGAATCATCAGAGGCATCCTTTTAGTGGCAGTTGGAGTGCTTTCACAAAAAGTAAAAAAAAAAGGAGGGGAAGGACCTTTAGGGAAGCCAACAACCTTTGAACACTTTTCCATTCAAACAAAGCCTAAGAATTTGAGGAATATGTTTGTCCCTCTCCAATTATTAGAGGAAACCAGGATGTGTGTTCATTTGCATTCTAGCAATTATAGAGATACCAAAAGAAACTAAGATTGTGATCTTCTTATGTACTCTTACTTGAAATTAAGGCTAACTGAATTCAGTAGAAGACTCTTCTGAGTAAAGACATCCATGAGGGCGCGCTGTCAACAGGTGTGGTACACCTGCTGTTCTCAATTATTCATGTGTCATCTTTTTTAAAAAAAACAAGCAAACTTTTTAGTCTAAAATATAGACCTAATAGGGTTGTGTTGTAGCTCACTGCCAAGGCAGGAGCAGAAGAACTCTATTCCTAGTACTATTCCAGCCCTCTCATCTCATCATTGGAACTGACTTTCACCTTTGCTGAAGTTTTCTCCTTTCCCTGGCTCAGTCTGACAGAGATTCCTTTTGGGTCTGACTCCGTTTTTTTTATTTCCGTGTGTCATGGTCCCCCCCCGCACTCCCCCCCCCAGAAACACATCTAAAGTAAATGCCCCAAAGCTTGCATTTCTACCAACAAGTCAGTGCAGTTCAATGTATTATCTCAACCTGCTTATGTGCCTTTGACTTCTGATATCATCTGTTCTGATATGACTAAATCGCACTTGAAGGTTAAGAAGGGGGTGGGTGGGAAGAGTGGGATTATTGATTGCTTACGTGACTCCCGACCGTGGTGGGATGTTTGGGGGTTTTTCTTTCTAATTACAATAAACCAACTGCTAAACAGACGCTTTGCCCGCCCCACCTCATGATGAGGACGAAGTATCAAGATGGGAAACAGTTTTATCTCAAGACCTCGTTATTTCACTCGAGGAAACGCGCCTAGGGTACAAAACCCTTTGGGTTTCAGTGGGACCGGCTCCCCAAGGCTGAGGTCAGCGCGCAGGGGCTGAGGGGAATCAAATTGGCGGGGAAAACAGACGGAGGTTCCCTGAACGTTTTCGCCCTCCGCCCTCAGGATCCTCCTTCGAAATCATGTCAGCATGTTGCCAAGAAACACACACCCGCACGTTTTAAGTAGGTCTGCCACTTCAATTAATCCCTGTTCTGCATTAGATACCCTCCCTCGCGACTCTTCTGGGGTATTGAATCCTTCGTAACCCTAAGAGGAAGGAATATCCCCCCATCGCCTCAGTAGAATTTTCTCCTTTAATTTTGTTTTCCCCCCCTCCCAGCACAGGAATTCTGAGGGGCAGTGGTGACTGGGCAGGTGGAACTTCTCCATCACCTGCCTGGGAAAAGACCTGAGCCTCTGCCTTTGTCACCCGGCTGTTAAAAGCGGGCTGGGGCGGGATGGCATCCCTTAGGAAGGGAGGCAGCGGAGCCCTGAGGACGGAGCAGTCAGGGGAGCTCGGAAAAGACAGCAGCTGGCCCCACCTTCTTCCACCGAAATGGTGGTGTAGGGAGGGCAGAGGATAATCGTTAGGTGCGCCCCCCCCCCACGAGCCCTGGACCCAGTGAAATACAAATCGATAGGCTGGGTTCTCCGACCCAGGTCAAGCGACGGCTCTCTGAGGTAAGGACACCCTAGGGTGCTATGTTGAGGTACACGCTCCCGTAACGTGTGAACGCAACTCAGTCGTGTGCTTTTGTTCCCCCCCCTTGTCTTTCCCGCCTTCTCCCGTCAGGTGATGAAGCTGGGCAACCCGGAGATCGCTCGGCAGCTGCTTCGGCGGGGCGCCGACCCGAACCTGAGGGACCGCACCGGCTTCGCCGTCTTGCACGACGCGGCGCGCGCGGGCTTCCTGGACACGCTGCAGACTTTGCTGGAGTTCAATGCGGACGTGAACGTGGAGGACGCCGAGGGCAACCTGCCCTTGCACTTGGCCGCGCAGGAGGGCCACCTGCCCGTCGTGGCCTTCCTGCTGGAGCGCACGGCCAGCCGCGTGGGGCACCGCAACAGGAAGGGCGACACCGCCTACGACCTGGCTCAGCTCTACAGGAGGAGCGCCGTCGCAAAGCTGCTCGAGGGCCGCGCAGGAGGCAGCGGGGACTGAAGCCCCTGGCCGCGCCTGGCTCGCTCGGACTCCGGCAGAAGGAGGGAGAGCCTCTGCCTTCCCTGCCCACCCTCTCCCGCCCCTTCTCCCCCTGTCCCGTCTCTCCATCTTAACCAAACCACACCAGTAAATATTGTAGGTCTCTTTCCATTGCAGACGTGGGGGTGATTTTCTTTCTTTCTCTGGAAGAAGAAGAAGAAGAAATATCACCCCAGTAGCAGCAGCTTTTCTCAAAGGCGGGAGAATAAAACCAGCCAGAAGGCCGGTGGCTTTCTCTCTCTTTCTGTCTCTCTCTCGCTCTGTGTCTCTGTCTCTCTTAATTCTTTTTTTACTTGGTTTATTCCGTCCCTTAAAAAAACAAAAAAACCCTCCCCTGCCAACACAACTTGCATAAGGACCTTCTTTATGTTTGCAGATGACTTTCCTCTTTCTTCTTCTTTTAAAGATCTTTGAAAGTTTACTGTGATTTCTCCTCCCCTCCCCTGAATATCATCTTGCCTAACAAAGGTTAAAAGAATATGAAAAAAACACATGAAGGAGTGTGTGACATGATGTGAAAAGGGCTTCTTTGCCCAAAAGGGGGAGAAAGAGGGAGGGGAATAAGAACTTTGGTTGTGTTTAGATACATCTAGATACTTAACTAGATGGTGACACTAACAAAAGCTTTTGATTTTGTATTTCTTGCGATTGTGGCTGCCATCCTAAACCATTTGCAGTTCAGTCCTATATGTGTGTATTCAGAAGGAAGTCCCACTGAGTTCAATGGGGCCAAATCCTGGATTTCAGCCTTGATTTGAAGAAAGTGATGTTGAAATCATTGGGATGTCCTTCAGAGTAAACGTGTTTAGGATTGAGGTTTAGTGGGTTAACAGAGTGTGTCTGTGCTGGGGCAGGGGAGGGAGAGAAGCAAAACGTGTCTGGGTGTTTGTTTTAATGTCGAAGGTTCAGAAATTCATCAGGAAAAAAGTATTTGCTTTTTATAGATTTGTTTATAAAGATCAGTTTTCCCCTCGCTGAATTTCACATGAATAAGGTTTTACCAATTTGCTTTTCACAAAATGATATTATGACCACAAACACACCAGTTTCGAAAACTGACCTTGCAATATGGAGATTAATTCATAAGATTAACTTGTGTTTACTGCCTTTTGGGGAGTGCTCCAAGAACGAGTCTTGTTTGGTTGAACACCATTTACTCCAGATAGTTCCATTTGTTCTCACATAATGAAGCCAGAACAAGAATGTCTTGTTATGGGTTAAGATTTGAAAACCGAGGTCAAAGCCTGCTTTTACAAAGTCAGTGAATCATCTTAAACGTCATTATACTGAATAAAAGCTGAAGGATTTAAAACGTATTTTAAAAGCAAAAATGAGAAGGGGGGAGTGATTTAAAATGGACTGTTTTAGTTCTGGTTTTTAAGCTTTCCGGTAGAAAAAAAGGAAGGGTGTTAAAAACATTTATTTTGCATAGGAATAAACTACAAAATCTATAAGAGTTTTATCACATATTTAAAATGCTCTCACTTCTGATACTGCTTTCTGATTAAAAGCCTCAATGTGTTGCGAAGTTTGGAGCATATCTGTCTTTATTTTCACCGTGTTCAGTAAATAACTTCTTTTAAAAAAAAAATCGGACATGTCGCAGGACGGGGTGTGTGGCCCTGTGAACGAAAGGACACATTGAAGGATGTGATTATCATAAACATGGGGGAATGGGGAAGTGTTTTAATTCAAGATTTTGGGTTGCTACTTCCAAGAGCGCAACATAGCCAGCTCGGTGTCGTTTCCCTGTCTGCGAAACTGCAATATTAGGCTTGAGAAATTGGTAAGATTTGCCCCCTTCCCCATTTTTTTAAAAAAAAGAGTTTTAGAAGTGGCTCCGGACAGTTTTGTTCTCTGCTGAAATGTGTATCTTATCTGAACTGCACGAGCTTATTCTGCACTGAACCGAGGTTTCAGAAGGGTCAGATTAAAAAACAGCGAGTTCCACCGCTAATAAAAACAGCGACCTTTACTGCAAGCCAGAATTTAACCCAATCATATCCTTTACTGAATGGTCTCTTTTTCTTGTGAAATCAAACTGTGGCCATTTAAAAGCAAACCAGAAGCCAAACGCTAACCCTGGATTTGCCATTTGATAAAGAATCTGATTTTTTTTAAAAAAAAGAGTGAGTGAGTTCTGGTCGGTTAAGCATACAGTTGAGTTGTACCAGCTTAATGAGTTTTAAAGGTTTTAGCTTTGGTTATCCAAAAAGCTAAACTATTAATATTCGAAGCTGGTGGTATATATAGTGACAGGCCTTTTAACAAGCGGCAGGAGTTGGCTAATGGGTTCAAAAACAAAACACACGGAGAGACACAAAATATAGTCAAATTTGTCATTGCTTTGCATTATTCGCGCAAAAGAAACGTTATGAACTCAGCGTGGTTTCAGAAATGAGTTTTACGGTTCCAGGGCTGTAAGGCCAGAAGAACAGGAACACTCATTTTCAAACAAGCAATAAAACCCCAAAGTTTCAGCATTATTTTTAGCCGACAAGAACTCTTGCCCTGGATATTGTCCGTCTAAAAGCAAAGAATGTGGATTTAGTCATGAGGACAGACCTAACCGACCTTTATAAAATATTGCATAAGCTATTGAAGATGTTAGGCTTTTAAAAAAGTGCTTTACAGCCCAGTTCTTCCCATGACTACTCAGAAGTAAGTCCCCTTGAGTTTAGTGAGGCTTTCATAAAGACAAGTGCGTATAGGATTGCAGTCTTAAGCTATGAACCCAAGAGCACTGCTGAAGGGTGAGTGGCAACGATCCTCAATACCATGAACAATATTATTTTAAGAGCGCGTTTTGCCAAGTAAGCAAGCTGAAGCCATATTTCGCAAGCAAGCCTCCTTTCAATTGCACTCACTCCCCATTAGAGTATGCGCAGGATCGTGGCCCAAGAGGTGCTTATTTTAGCGTGCTGATCCTTGGAACCAAATATCCGACACACACACACACACACTGATATCGAATACGGATACATATGTCGGGGTTAATGTTTAATAAACAGTCTAATAATATAGATAGGGATGAATAAAATGTCAATTGGCTGCGATGCGCTGGGCGGAGGGGTGTGTGCGTGCACGCACTATAGCGTGTGCCTGCTACAAGATAACTCCTGTAGTCTTGGAAAGTAACTAGCAAAAGTTTCCATTAAACTTACTTTCAAGAAAGCACCATCAGGAAAAGCGTTTACAAACAGGACCAATAGATTTCCGCAGAACTTCCTTCCATGGGAGAGCAAATGAGGTCAGAAAAGTCCTGTGGACTCCTATGGCTTAGCCTTAGGAAGTAAGTGGCATTTATTTCGACAAGATTTCCTGCCAAGAAAGTGTGTTTAGGATTAGGGGAAGCTGACTTAGTGGGAGCAGGTTCAGCTGAAAGCAACGCCACTTGCATCTAAATAAAAGGATGGAGGTGCAAGTCAAATCTGGAGCGATAAAGGCTGGGTGTGAGTGTGCGTGGGAGTCAATACATGGCATGCTCCGGTAAAACGGGCAGCGATCCAATGCACATTCAGCACACCTAGCAGCCCTTAGATCCCACGGGGTGTAAGCGCGCATAATAACGCTGCCCGGGTGGCATATAAAGTTCATGTCCAGGTTCCTGACAGGCTTGGCAACGGCGCGCTGCTCGATCACAAAACTGAAAACGTGCAGCTTCCCAAGCATTTGAACAAATCCACACCCCTCGCCCTTCCTGGGTGCTCTCCGCCCGCAAAGGAGACGTGCGTAATTTTTAGCGGTTCCACCAGGCTGCTCCTCGTCCCAGGTATGGCGCAGGAATAACAGCCAACAGTTGCCCGCCTATGGCGCTCCTGAAACCTGCATCCCGCTTAATAAATCCGTTTGTTTGTTTTTTTGTAAGCGGGTGGGGGGGGGCAGAATCCCACCCCGTCATGGCAGGCCGGCTTCTTTCCCCAAGAGCCGCTCTGGCCCAGAGGCAAGGCGCTCAAAATGTCGGTGTTCACATGGCCTACGCGCCCGCCGCCGCGCGCCTCCTTCCCTCCTCTCGCGCCTCCTGGTGCGAATCTGCCGGCGGCGGGCGGTGGTCGTGTGGCCGGTGGCGCGAGGGCAGAAGACGCGGCCCACCCGCGACCCGTGTCCAGAAGCCGAGCGGCCGAAGGGGAGGAGAAGAGGCAGCCTCTGGACCGTTACTTTCCCCCCGTCCCTCCCCTTGACGGTTTCTTTTCCCCTGCTCTTCCTGTCCAAACATTTTTAAATTTCCGCGCCTTCGCCGATTTTATTTCTTGGGTTTCCTCCGCGGGCTTTGCCGGCCTTTGCTCCGCGGGCTTCGCCCTTCTGGTGTGTGCGGGACTTTCCCCTCCGCCCCTTGCCCGGCGTGAGGGAGCTGCAGCCCCTTCTTCGAGGCAGGAGAGACCCCCGAGGGAGAGAGGCCGCGCGCCGCGCCTCGCCTCTGGCCTGGCCCACCTGGCTGCGAGGAGCTCCCAGGTCGCCTCTGCAACCTGCTGCCACGCAGGGTCGGGCGAGAGGTCGTTACTCCCCTCCCGCCCTCGCTCCGCGCCAAGCCAAGCCAAAGACGCCGGAAACTCTGGAGAAGAAACTCCATCCCTCCGCCGTTTTCCTTCAGTGCCGTGGAGGAGGCGGTGTGCATTTGCGCACTTCTGGGAACCGGGAGTTGCTCCTCTTCCTCCTGGGAAAGCCAAAACCAACTATGAGAGATGCCAGGCGGCGGCGGCGGCAGCCTCTCCTTGCTCAAGGCTGGTTCATCCCGTGGAGAGAGAAAGGAACCAGCGTTGTCTTCAGGTTTGCGGCAAGTGAGGTATTCTTCTGATTTTGGTTATTTTAAAGTTACTCTGGCTTTACAGATAATAATAATAATAAAAATAAAATTGACCTACAAACGTTAATATTGATTTGACATGTGAAATATGATGTCATCAAACCATAATATTACATGCCTATGAAACAGCAGCCATCCCTGGAAGTCAGGATAACTTGCTTATGTCAAATTCTGCGCCCAGCATTAGTGCCAAGTTAATAAACAGCGGGGAACCCTCTCAGTTCAAATTCCAGATGAAATATGCTCGCTTGTCATTGTCACCACCCCTAGAAGTCGATGCCTAAGTGATAAGAGCCAAATGGGGTGCTGAAAGGAATGGAGGGTGGTTAAAAATCTGTGGGATCTCATGCCAAGCCATTTTTAGAAAGCAACCACAAATAAGATCCCAAGGCTTTTGCACCTTTGAATTACCTGGATGTAGCCAATGCAGTTTTAGGTTTTGAACATCAAATATCACTCTAAGCAAGCTTTCATTGTTGCATCACCTTTTAAAGTGAGAAACAGTGTTAAGAAGCAGGTCATTATTAAACATGCACATTTCCATACCCCTTAATGGCTTTGGGACTTGAGCTTCCCCCCCCCCCGCACCCCCAAATCTAAAAAAAACCAGATTAACACCAGAGGGTAGTGCCTATTCTTTTTAAGGCACGAACTGACATAATGTTACATCTGGGGGAAATCTTCAAAGCACGGAGACTATAAACTGTTGGGAAGAGAGTGTACCTATTCTCTTCAGCCTATCTTCTCAACGGCATTGCAACCGAGAAGTAAGCAGAAAGCTCAATTGATTAATTCAGTGCTCCTAGTTAAATTTCATTTTCATTGAAGAGTCAGTATTCTGGGGTTCCAATTTTTGCTACTTCTTAAATAACAGATTTAGGGGTTTATTCAGCACAGTGTTGGTGTTCTTTTCTTATTTACTATACTATAGTTCAATAAAGGTAGCAATCATTTATGTAACATAAGCCCTGGGGGAGATGAAAATACAATCTTCAGAATTAAGTGTTTTATAACCATAAGGATTTTCAGCTAACGGATTCAAGGCATGGGAGGAGAAAGGTTGGTATTAAAGGTCAGTACTGGAGCGTGCTGACTTGCGTTAAGGAAATATTTAGTTTTACTGCAGTGCTGCAGCAGCTGACATTTGAAGAACTCTACAGTTGCCTTTAAGATGATAAGCTCCACAACCTTGCAGTTGGAATTCTTTTCAGAGTTTAGACAACAATATAGTGTAACATGTAATTCAATTTTTCTTATCCCCTGTTTCTGAAACTCAGAGCAAAAACAGTTATATTCAAGTAACAGCCATTTTACTGGAGCTTTAAGTAGGAAACACCATTTCAGGCCTTGAATTTTAAGTTTCCTGTTCAGTTTCATACTAAATGAAATACATGGCATTTGGGCCCTATTTATGTCCTTGGCAAGGGCATTTTCTCCTACATGTGTGCTAGTACAAAGGTGATCCTGCATCTGTTTTGCATGGTGACATCTTATATCCAGGATTATAATAGAGACTGCATCTTGGCAGTACTGTCTATTCAAATATCAGTTGTTATTTCTATTTTGGGTTGCTGCTGAACAAGGAATGCATTATGTTTGAAAAGTTTCCAGTGGTTAAGGGAGGAAAAGCAGAACTATTGGACTATTAATTAAAATTTCCTCAGTATCCCACACAGTCCATTCTTAAACAGGTCTTCCAATAAGAAAAAGAAAGTTGGTTAGCAAAAGCCCAATTTAATAATAATAATAACAGTTTAATAGAATTTCCACTTGATGGGGTTCTCAGTTCTACTTGTTCATAGCTGTCTCCTGGCAAACAAAGCTGCAAAAGGGGGGTAAAGCACCTATTTGAGATCCAGATTCCTATCCTCTTTTAAGTGTAGTGTAGTGCATTTTGAAGCCTGCCTTTATCATTTGATAATATTGATTACAACATGGATTAACGTAAACAGTATTTTTTAGGTGGGGGGGGGAAGCTATGATATTTCTAATTTAGGTTATAGCTCTAAGCATGTTTGCTTTTAGAAGCAAGTTCCATTAAAATAAGTGGTACTTACCTCCTATTTGTGTATGGAACCAGGTATTAGAAAACAACAATGGTGTTTTGAGTACATTAGGTACTATCTTATTTACTTTAATATGTATCCCTTTGTGGCTAGAGACAAAGAGCAGTAGCTTTTACCATAGTATGTTCATATGTCTTCCCTAGAGGGGGAATAGTGTTGATATAAGATATAATATGCCCAGCCCATTTTGGAATATAGTTATATGTTCACAATTTGAATGAGAATTAAGTCACCTGTAGCTCAGTTGGTAGAGCAAGAGAGTCTAAATTTCAGGGTCCTGGGTTCGAGATCCAAATTGGGCAAAAGATTCCTGCATTGTAGGGGGTTGGACTAGATGACCCTCATGGTATTTTCCAACGCTACAACTCTGTGATTCTATAACTGATGCCATTCACGGGAGCAGATATAGTTCTGTACTACTACGTTAGTCTAGGAGACAAAAAAATAATCTTAGGGCACCTTAAACACCAACGTTTATTGTACCATAAGCTTTCACGGACAAGAAATCACTTCATCAGATGAAGGCAGTATTACCCTCTTTGTATACCACATGCACATAAATGGACCCTCACGGAGAGAGATACAGAGAAAAGAAAATGTAAATAGTCCTGTTCCATAGTTGTGCATGTATTGTTAATTATGTAATTTACAAGTAGCCAAATGTACACAAAGCAGTGCCCAGTGTATGTGGAAAAACACTCTGGAATAGTATTGCCAGTGCGTTGGGGGGGGGGAAGGAGAGGGTTGTTAATAATAATAATAATAATAATAATAATAATAATAATAATAATAATAATTTATTTATTTATACCCCGCCCATTTGGCTGGGTTTCCCCAGCCACTCTGGGCAGCTTACAACAATATATTAAAAATACAATAAAACATCAAACATTAAAAGCTTCCCTAAACAGGGTTAGAGTACAGGAGTGAGGAGAGCCACAGCAAGGTTCAATGGCCCCTTCTTGTATTTATTCATTATTAAATTACAAAAAGCAGTGCATTTTAAATATCACATATTGTACCTCATAGTACAGTTGATAATAAACAGAACACAGCTGCTATCGAGAAACACATGTGGCCTGAAAAACATGGGGGCTGCTGGGGAACTTTCTGCCTTCCTCATTGTCACCCCTGCCTGCACAAATGGGGCAGTGAACCGCATTCGGTACATTCTGGCACCCTAGAGCACCTGATAGACTATGATAAGCATCCCCATCTGTCCCTTGATTTAGAAGCCTGTTACTGCATGTTTTCCCTCCTGTATAGTTCTAGCTGCATACAATGCCATTTTGCAAACAAACATATCTGCATTTGGGTCAGGATAACACCCTATTGCATAATGTTCATACATTATTTAGCTTTGGAATTTGTCCTTCTCACTCTCATGTCAAAGCAACAGCTAGTTGAGCAAAAGAGATCACTGCATTGCTTGATTAGAAAGGCAGCCCAGACTGTTTTTGGTCAAACCCCAAACCATGTGCTAATCTCTGTGCCTGTCATTTGAGGCTCTCTTGCAGGTGCTTTCAGTTTTTGAGATACTTTGCATGAGGATTGGGGAAAGGGCCTTTTCAGTCGTAGCATCATGCCTTTAGAAAGTTCGAGCTCTGGCCCTTAGGGCCTACTTTTTTGTCTTTATTGTGCTGGGCAAATATATTTTCATTCTCCCAGGCCTTTTAGACCTTTTAAGTCACAGTTAAAGTTTTTTTTTTTTTTAACCAGTTCTGTCCTATCAAGTTTTTATTTATATTGTTTCTGCTGTTTCTTGCTCTTCAGGATATTTTTATAGTGAAGCATCTTGTGTGCTGAAAGTCTGGGACAGAAATTTAATGCAGTAAAAAAGAAAAGGAGAAAGGAATTATTATCATGTTAATATTATTAATTGCATTCAGAGACTAATTTACCGTCTTTCAGATGATGTCTATGAGAGAAAGGGAGTGATGCTTAAATCTTAGTATTTTAGTTTTATACCAAAAGCCCATGCACAGATGTTAACTCCAAGGAGCGTTCACTTATTAAGAACTTGCCTTAAATGGTATTGTGGCCAAGACAAGGATGTTGCAAACAGAACTTCCACCTGATGCTCTTAACAGTTCTGTGTGGTGCAAAGCACTTCGAGTTAACTTTCTTGAAGTTAGAATACTTTCTTCCATTTTGGCAGGTTAAAAAGGATGCAGTTACAGGCGATGTAAGCCAGTAGTTGAGATGTGATTGTCTTCTGCCTTATGAATATTGTGCTTACTGCTTTCTTTTCATCATACCTTACTTACTTGCAAATCTGTAAATAAACCATTTTAAAGATACTGTAATATTTTTGCTCTGTCTCTTTTGAAGGAAACTGACTCTAGTAAGGCTGCCCAGTATGTCTCAGTGCTCAGGAAAGAGGAAGCAATATTATATTTTAAAATGAGTGCAGTCCCCCCCCCCCCACATTCTGGTATATTATTCAGTTTACAGCTAAGGGAACACAACTGCCACAGTAACTTATGCACATGATCTCACACACATTTTCAGTTAACCTCTGTTTAGCAAACCTCCTGCTTCAAAATAATAATGATAAAGAAGCTGCTTATTTAGGCCCTTTCCAAATCTTGTCATTGTATAATTAAATTATTGGACTAGAGCACTGTTTTTCCTTTGACAGAAGTGGGATACAAAACCTATGCAAAATTATTTAATAGCCTTTTAGACAAGAAATCTCAAACTATACCATTATTTTGGGATTATGCCAGAAAAACTTAAAAGTTGCCAAAGTGTTGCTAATAGCTTCAGCTGTTAAGAGTCATCATTGAATTATTAGAATAAAGCAAAATATGTTGGTGGAATTGCCACTGAAGTTTAAGATCTTCAAAGGCTCCTTCCATAAAAAAATGTCTCTGCATAAATGGCAACTTAGCACCAGTCTCACTATGATTTTTAGATTTGGCATTCTAGATTGACTTTTAGTTTTAAGCAGGCTATTTGTCACAGAGTTCCCAAGCTTCACTCACGTTAAATCTTCACCAGCAAGAGAAAGTAAGTCTTTTATGGGTAACCATAAAATTGGCATTTCCTATTTTGACTCGCTTTTTGACCAGGCAACCTGAAATAACATTCTTTAATGTAATTTTTGGACGACATGTTAAATTAAGGGTAAAACAAGGCTCTAAGGCACTGTCCATATCCTTTTCAAGTTTTGGGCCTTTGGAATGCAGTATCTTCCCACTGCTGTCAAGCTGCTATATGACATAGCATGTGCATTGTTTGAGAAAGTCTCCCTCTTTTGATTCTGCCTACATTTTAATGCAGAGACCAGCAAGAATTTGGAAAGCATTTGTGCTTCAAATAAACAGATCCTGGGAGGAGCTCAGGGTGTGCTGCTGCTACTGCTCAGCCATGAAGAGGGTACAGACCTAGTCCCCTCTGCACCAGATCCCACCCTCTCCTCTCTCAAATCCCACCCTCTTTTGCAGAGGCAAGTGCTGACAATTGCACTCATCCTTCAGTCCTTGCTCTCCCTGGCAACATGCCTAGAAGTCTAGATCTTTGCAACAGAATGCGCAGTGGGGGAGGGTGAAAACTCTGAGCAACTCCTATTCTGATTACAAGCTTTTCCTACATGTGATTAGTCAGAAATAATAGCCTAAAGTGGTGGAACTAGAAATATACTGTTAATTTGAGAAGTATACCCTTTAAAAAAAACCTGGCAAAGCAGAGGGCTCTTAATTTACCCAGTACCTGCTACTAACTGCGATGAAGATGATGTCATTCTCAGAATGTGACAAAGGGCTAATAGTATATGCAGTAAAAACAATGAGTCAACAGTTTCTATGCCCTTGAGGTCAAACTTTCCACAGATTGAAAGTAGCCTATTCTTTTTTTACACACAGGATTTGCAGTTATTAGCTACTGCACAATAAAGAAATGTGCAATGTCAAGATAACAGAGGAACAAAACTTTTTTTGTTCAAAGTAGAAATCCCTGAAAGTGTTTACTGTGACAAAAAAAGGAAAGAAGAAAACATTCAGATGTTTTAGAAAATGAATTCTTGAGCCTTTGCCTCTCAAAGCAGTGCTAAGAAATGCTGTGCTTCGAAAAGCAATGATATACATATGCAGAGTTGCAATATGCAACCTCGATAATTCTGAGAACCCAACTTCCTGTAAGGTTGAGAGGAGAGGTTCACTGTTGCTGTTTAAATGGCTTCATCAGCTCCATCTCTATGTGGGAATCTTCATAAATATCAAACAGCTTTTGTTTTCAGCAGTACAGGGTAAGAAGCTGCTCATTTCTGAAGATGTTTTTGATTATGCCCATTGGTTTTGGTTGCCTGAAGGACAGTTAAACTGTGAGTCTTGTCTGTTATGTTTACTCAGAAGCAAGTCCCACTGGTTTCATTGGAGCTTACTTCCAGGCAAGATTGCGGCCTTGAATGTGAAAAATTGTTGTTGTTGTTTAGTCATTTAGTCGTGTCCGACTCTTTGTGACCCCATGGACCAGAGCATGCCAGGCAGTGCCTCCCGCAGTTTGGTCAAACTCATGCTGGTAGCTTCGAGAACACTATCCAACCATCTCATCCTCTGGAATGTGAAAAATAACATCAAGTAATTGGATGGACCGCAATGCCTCATTAGCTTTTATTTGTAATATTCATCAAATATTTGGTGAAATATTGTCTGTCTTTTGTATTAACTAAAAATTAACTAATTTGTTTAATGCCAATTGCACTCTCATTTTTCATACCACCATAACAGAAAATAGGTATGGTGGAGCAAAGACTGTGGGGATGAGAGAAGTGGCAGGAGCCAACATTCTGTCAGTCTGGATTACTGATATCTGGTTAAGAAGAAAACGTATATAAGCCGCATTCAGCATCTTGCCTATACAGACCGCTGGGTGTTTAGTTCTGTTTGTTTTTTTTGTTTTATACAATGTTTGTAAGGATTGTTCTGCTCTATGGTAGCAACTAGTAACTAAACTGAATGGACATATTAAAACTGAATGAAGGCATATTGGCAGCCATGTTTGTATACTGTTGAGTCCATTCTATCACCCTCATTAATTTCTTTATGGCCTCTAGAGAAGCCACACTCAACTTGCTCCCACTTAAAGCTTGCATTTTACAAAGGGTGGTGGTATCTGGTCATGTCATGGCTCACTGACTTGCTTAAATAAATTGATTTCCCTGGATCTGTTCTGGTTCAAATCCCAGGCATGAACTTCACTAGCTGACCTTACAGGGTTCCTCTGATGATAAAATAAGAGAGCAAAAGGAAAGGTGGCTATAAATATTTTTTGAAAAAAATGTTTTGTCTGGAAATACTTAGTAAAATACCACCCAATATATATATAACTCATCTAACAATATGTTCCAGTAATTTACTAAATGTGTACTCCAGAAGAACGATAGCAAACAGTTATAACATGCTTTACAAATTGTTGCTGCCAATTTCCTTATCATTTAAAGTGGCTTTTCTTTCATTATTTCATTACAGATCAATGCTTTATTGAGCAAGGAATGAAATCTGAAAAGGTTGTTTGTAACCACACCATTGAAAAAAGCAGCTTCCACAGTTTCATCAACAAATCCAATACTATTTGGCTCTGCTGCTATTTGTCAGGTAACTGAATTTATCAAATGCAGAAAAGCCCAGGATTTCACTAGCTCAGATTGGCCAGGAAGGCCCATTTCACTCCAAATAGGAGGACACCAGTTGTGTTGTCATAGCATCAGAGCCAGGGTCTTCGTTCCTGGTCCTGTGAACTGCTGTGCCCATGATGCAGGTCATGGGATTGTTATGAAGAGATTTCCTCTTATAAATGCCACAGAAGGTGTCTGTGAAAAAAAACACAGTAAAGAATCAGGCTTTCATTTAGCTGCTCAACTATGGCTAGAGAAACCCAGCTTGAGCCATGCAGGTGTTAATGTTTGCATTACATCTAAAAAAAGAAAGAAAAACAATCATAAAGATTCTTTGGCACCCAGGCCTAAATGGCATGTATATGGAACTAAAGGTCAGTTCGCACAACCCTGGAAGCACAGCAGAGTGTGGGCTGACTGAAGCAGCGTTACAGGGTTGCCCAAGGTACCCTTGTCATCAGAGTGCATTGCCATGAGTTCAGTTTGCCAACAATTTCATGTGGCGCTGTGCATTTCTGACTCATGACCCCAATACGTGGTGAAATCTCAGGAAAAAATGCAGCGCAGACCAGTTCCTTATTATTCCCTCCCCAAAGCTAAGTACCATTGATAAGTGGGCTTTCCATAGCTCTTTGCTTTGCAGTTTGAAAAGAGTATATTCATTGTGCATATATATATATATATAGAGAGAGAGAGCGCTTTTCCTCTAGTTTTCATCACTGTGACCAAAGGTCTGGGAGATTACTACATCGTATTTCACATCCTTTCTCACTTTTGTACATCTATATTACTGGCCAATAGGAAAACCCATTTGGATTTCTTTTTAAAGGACAATCTTCTCTACAGACAAGTGTGTGCTTTCCTAGACATTCCCTCTTATAATATTTATTTATTATTACATTCATATACCATCTAAAGGTGGTGTACATGGTTCTCCTCCTCCCTATTTCATCCCCACAACAACTCTGTTGTGGGAGCTTCATATCTGCTCAAGGTACTATTTGTCTTTTTAAAAAAGAAAAGGAATTAAATTTTCTTTTAGTTTCGATTTATTTATTTATATAATGAGCATTTTCTGTCTTTTGTTAAAATCAATATGGGGTGGGGGTGGGAACAGAGCCTAGCTCTTGGAGATAAGTCATTTCAAGTTAAAATGATTCCGCTCACAGCTATGTTATTCCCTGTTTTGCTGCTGTTATGTAATAGTGAGAGAAAACAAGAGAATACACCGTATATGCTTTGGATCTACATACACTCATAATGCAAACAACCCCCAGTGCTTTGTAAGATTCATTTTTTTATGTTTGGTTACTGTCAATTAACAGTACACGTGTCACATAAACTTTAATGTGTTCCTACAGCAATCTGCATTGTATTGATTTTTTTTTTAAAAGAGTATGCCACTTTGAAAAAACGCTTTTCGGATAAATGCAGGCTAGAACAAAACAAACTTCTCAAATCAATTTATAATGTAAGAAAACTATGCTGGAACAGACCAATGGCCTACCTAGTTCATATTCCAAGAGGCCAAATAGATGCCTCTGGGAAGACCACAAGCATGACATGGGCAGAATAGCAGTCACTTGCTCATGTTCCCCAACCAGCAACTGGTATTCAGATGTATACTGCCTCTGTTAATGGGTGATATATAAACCAGTAGTGATGTTTGTGATGGGGCAGACTCATGCTTCAAACATGGCAGCACTGCAGCTTACCCGGATATGCTGTGGGGCAGCCAGGTGAGGGCTACACAGGTGCACCTGTGGCAATGCTGGATTGGGCAGTGGCAGCCTCTCTGGTGCAACTGTGCAGGTCCAACCTCACCACCACTTTTCCCTGTTTGAGTAAGCAGCTGTTCATGCTGGTTTTGGGAGGGTGGCTCCATTGCATCGCATGTGCTGCCACTGATGTAGCCCTTACGACCAGTAGTTATTGATAGCCTAATCCTCTATGAATTTCTCTAATCCCCTAGTAAAGCCAACCAAGTTGGTTTTCATCACTACATTTTGTGTAAGTGGATTCTGTGCAATGTGAGAAGAATTATTTCCTTCTGACTGTCCTGAGTTTCTTACTGTTCAGCCTAATGGGATGATTCTGGGTTCTAGCATTATGAGGGGAGAAGATAAACTCGTTTTCCACTTTCTCAGCTCTATGTGCAATTGTATACCCATTTATCATGTCCATTTGCCTTTTTGTGCAAAATCCTTTTTTATGTATGCAGAACAGTTGGTCATTCCTCCACAAAGAGCTGAATAGTAAAAGAAATTCCAATAACTGCTAAATATCAGCATGAGTCACTTTGGAAACTTTTAGATAAAACTCATTTGACCATCTCTAAAATATTTGGTGTGACGTTGTTGCTGTTTTATAATATAGAACAACTATATTTATTCCACTGTTAAAAAACAGAAAAGGAATAAAATAGCACAAAATGAGAAAGGACATTTTGTATTTTGTTCGAACCTGTTTGGTTAAATGCTAGTGTGTGCCGGATCATGGCCTTAGTGATTACATTGGTTAATTAATGTTTATTATTTTAGTGACAGCAATTGTTTGCATGTCACATTGAATATAATTTTGCCAGAAAAGCCATCTAGAAGTTTTTTGTTACTTAGTTTAACAAGAGAAAAAGAGTTACTGTTAACTCGGTGGCCTTTGTTAAGAGTACATTACTTCAGAAATATCTTGCTTTTCTAATACAGTAACCCAATATATTTTATATCACATGCTTTTATTTGCATAGAGTATGTACTCATTATTAACCTTTCAGCCATATTCTCTATTTTTTTTTAAAAAAAACCTATACAATGCCAATTTTTTTTAAAAAAAATACTCTGGAGGTTAAAATAGCAAGTGCTGTATACAATATGCCCTTTCCCCTTCCTTGAAGCATAAAAAACCTATTTGTACTTGAACTGAGACACCAGTGTAGTTGCTTATTAAACCACTAAAGCTACACAAGCTAGAGGAAAGTCTAAGAATCAGGGTTTCACACACTGTCTGCATGGATTGTATAATCTCAATAACACAATTGTGTTCTGTTTGGCAATTGTGTCAAATGAAGAAATATGCTATTGGGAATCTAGTAATGACAAAAACAATAATGAACCATATGGCAGATTGTTTATATTTCCCCAGGGCATGCAATAGCTATATTTCTGACATACACACAAAGACTGTTATAGAATACTGTCTTTTCAAGTGAAGAAATAAAAAAGAGCAGATTGTGAAAAAGCAGATTACTGACAGTTTTCTTTGTAACTTAAAAACAGAAAGCATTATTGAAATGAAACCAGTTGAGCAGATCTAAGAGAGTTGCATTTGGCCTCAATATTTTTGGTGAGAGGAAGCATACACACCAGTGCTATGTCCTTCTATACAATCTTTGATGCAAAGAGAGTCAAGGCTGAAGAAGCTTTATGATAGCTGCAGGCAGATGAACCCAGAGGGATGTTTCACAGCTAACCTCACAAACGTAACTTACACAATGAAGGTGCTGGAGAAACAAAGCCAGCAACTGCCTTTAAAGTTGCATCTCAACTGCTATCTTGAATATTTGGTCTGAAAATAATAACAGCAACAATTGTTATTTGGGGTTGAGTTTCATTCAGCCCTTTAGAACAGATTTGGGGGGAGTGTGGGTCATGTGGGCGAGAGCAGGGCCGGATTTAGGTTTGATGAGGCCCTAAGCTACTGAAGGTAATGGGACCCTTTATATGTCCAGCTGTCCTTTGTCAAAAACAAATTGTTGCTTTTTTTGTGTTGAATATATGCTGTAGGGTACCGTATTTTTCGCCCCATAGGACGCACTTTTCCCCCTCCAAAAATGAAGGGGAAATGTGTGTGCGTCCTATGGGGCGAATGCAGGCTTTCGCTGAAGCCTGGAGAGCGAGAGGCACCGACCCCTCTCGCTCTCCAGGCTTCAGGAAGCTATCTGCAAGCCTTGCAAGCCCGGCGGGAGTTCCTGTGGGCTCACAAGGCTTGCGGGCAGCAGCCTGCAGCCCGAAGCATGGGGCGCCCTCCGAAGGGCGCCCCGTGCTTCAGGCGGGTGTGCGCAAGC
Source organism: Podarcis vaucheri (assembly GCF_965113315.1). Classification (NCBI taxonomy): domain Eukaryota; kingdom Metazoa; phylum Chordata; class Lepidosauria; order Squamata; family Lacertidae; genus Podarcis; species Podarcis vaucheri. The sequence goes on along the minus strand of NC_138764.1, from coordinate 50,869,119 downwards.
CTTGCGCACCCGGCCGGAGGTCCCGCCAGGCGCGTGAGGCTTGGGACGGCAGCCCGAAGCACGGGGCGCCCTTCGGAGGGCGCCCTGTGCTTCGGGAAGGTGTGCGCAAGGCTTGGGGCAGCAGCCGCGGCTGGGGGGGGAATTTTTTTTTATTCATTTCCCCCCAAAAAACCAAGGTGCGTCCTATGGGCCAGTGCGCCCTATAGGACGAAAAATACGGTGATTTATGGACCTAATAGGGATCCAAAGCCATTTTATTTGTTTTTTATGTATACCCCGTTTTTTTTCATTTAAAATTTTTGGGGCCCCCCAAGAGAGTGGGTCCCTAAGCTATAGCTTGTTTAGCCCATACGTAAATCCGGCACTGGGAGGGATGAGGAAGAGGGAGTTCTGTGGCGTTAAGCATAAATCCTTGCTCTGACAGGGCATAGTTGGATACTGCCCAGTACTGATATACCTTGCGCTCCTTTTGCAGTAGCAATACTTTGGGCATCTTACAAGCTGTTAAAATTACCAAATAAACAAACCCCAAAAGAATAAACTACTAAAATATAAAGAGAGACAAGTGCTGAGGACAAAAACTTCTCAGGCAGGAGTCTAGTCCACTAAACACTATTGAAAATGGCAGGCCAAAAGCCTGCCAGAATGATCGCTCCCCCGCATAAAACGGGGGGGGGGCCCTTTGCGTGGACGCGCACAGCCCCTGGATCTGGAGCGGCTCCATCAGCATAGGCTTGGCTTTGCCTTCCCTCAGGTGGGATACCTGGAGGTCTCCGCCTACCTCAGTCAGTTGTCCAATCCCACCTGGGGAAGCGTTGCCAAGGAGACCAGGCCAGGTAGGGGAAGGATTACCTGCCCACACAACAGAGGGAGGATCTTACCTGGGAATCCTCACTTGGCTCCAGAGTCAAGGCATTCCAGAAAAGAAATGCCTTGACTAACTGACAAGAAAAGCGACGACAGAGAGAGAGAGAGAGAGAGAGAGAGAGGGGTCCAATCCGACCTCCACTGTCAGTTCAGACAAGGGGCTCTTTTGCACCCCAACTGACAGGGCAGCCCCCAATGTGTATAAAACATAGTTCCCCTTATGTACTTTTTATTTTACATCAGAGTGTCCTAGGCCTTGTTCCCATGCATAGGCGCCGACTCCATGGGGCTTGAGGGGGCTTGAGCCCCCTCAAAAAAAATTTTGGGGGGGCTCAGCCCCCCCAATAATCTCGGGCGCCCTTGCCGCCGTCCCCCGCCTCCTCCCCACCTGCTCCCTCCCCAGCCAGCCAGCCAGCCGCGCGCCCTAGCTGGAGAGCCCCGGCCGTCCCCCGCGAGAACAGGGGAATCCCCGGGGGCGGGGGCTTCTGCCTCTAGCCCCAGGTTTCCCCGCATATCAGCTGTTCCGGAGCTGATTAATAGGCAGCAGCACGCTCTCCCCTATTCGCTCACGAGGGGGCGGCGCCACTTTATTTGCATATTCATGAGCTTATTTGCATATTCATGAGCTTATTTACATTTCACGAGCTTTCCCGGGCCCCCCCAATATTTTTTATAAGTCCGCGTCCCTGTTCCCATGTGAGAAAATGGTCTCCTTCTTACCCATGATATTTGCTCAGTTTTTTTAATTCTCAGAGGCCTATGGATAAGAGTATGAATTATCCACTATGAGTCTAGCATTAAACTGATCCACTTCACTAGAAACTGTCAAGAGCCATCAGTCAATAGCCTGCTTGGGCCTGTATCCCAAGCTAGTCACTGAGTCGGCTTGTGGGATTTATCAGATGCCACTTTTTAAGATGAGTCAAGCAGCATAAAATATGCGACAGTGTGCTTAACAATACCTGTTGTCAGTAGAGTTTGTCATTTGACTGGCATCGATTATTTGGCACTGTGTGAGTGAAGTTTATCTCATTTGTGTCATATTAGTAACTAGTGGTTCTACTAAGAATAGACAAAACAATAATATTTAGGTTTCAATTATTTACATTGATTTGTTAACACTGTAGTGTTTTTCATTAAAAAAAAAATATTAAGCAAATTTGCAATGTACGGTAACTGGGCCAGATTCAACTAACTAGGTGTGCTTGTGGGAGTCAGCACAGCAAATCCTGATAATGCAATGGGACTTTCTCCTCTTTCTTCCCTCTGTGCATCCTGCACAACACCCCCCCCAAAAAAAACCCCTCCCCTCTGCTCTCCCTAGAACACTGTCGGCGCAAGCTCTCCTTCCCTCTCTACAAAGTGGTTGGAAGAGCACGGTGTTTAATTCCTCCTGCTGCTTCTCAGCTTTTCAGTAATTAATACAGTTAGTTTGGTTTTATCTGCATAGTAGCCATAGGCCTTAACAGAGACTCAAGACCCAATGTACGCATCTACGGAGACCTAGTTTTCACACAAAGAAAATTTCTATCCATGGTATTCATGTCCATATTTACAGTGTTACAGTTTCATTCTCAGACTTCTTTGGGTTGCTGAACCGTTGAGTGACTGGGATGAACTGAAATGACAGCTCTATAACAATATGGCTGTAGTGGAATCCCCTTTTGTAAGGGTGGCAGGAAACAAACGGCAGTATTGACAAGACCAAATTGTCCCAGAGTTGAGTTTGTGCCAACAGCTACTGCCTCTGAAATTACTGCCTTTTTACTTCTTCAGCCAAGGTGGCACCTGGAAGTCTATTTGCTTTAAGAACTGTATGCTGCTAACACATGTAGTGCATTCTGACCGTGATTCCACTAAAGAGGTAGTACCTAGACGGCAGGCAGGCAGTCTTACCTTTCTCCTTGACTTCTATATAAGCTCTGAGCATCAGCATATTATGATATTAACTACTAAGGGAAATTGATGTGGGGTTTGTGTTTTCCTCCTGAGATATAGAGGCTCCAAGTACAAAGAAAAAACAGCTGACCCCTCACAGGCTAGTCCCAATTCCTCCTGCCCCCCTGCCACTGCTATTTGTAATTAAAAACAGAGGTATAGTCATTCATTTCCATTGTAAATGGTAGTTTGCCCTAAGCCTGGAAACCAATGCTAATATTACAATAATATTGACTGCCAGTTTTTGTTCTTTTTTTCTTTTTGCTGGTGACCTGTTTCTGCAAATTATAATCCATTTAATTGTAATATGCAGACATTGAAACAGTTTGTTTTTAAAAAGTGGGAAATAGATATCATATCTACCAATATACTTGTACTTATTTCCTGTGTTTAGATGTAGCCACAGTAATCCTAATACCACAATGACTAGAACGTATAGCTGAAAGCGCAGCCCTCTGTAAATCATCGTGTATCAAAATGAAATATACACATCCTACAGGATGCTACTACAACTCTAAATTCCTTCCTGTTAGCAATATGCATATATTTTTTAAAGTTTTTGTGCTGCACTAAGCATTGTCCATGGAACTTCACTATTGTGAAATACACTGCAGTATAAAACAAGTAAGTTATCACCAATAATTATTATTTTTCTAAATTGTTACATGTAAAAAACGTTCTATAGCCATAGAGACTGTGGGTGTTTCCAGCTCTGGCAGCACTTAGTCCTGGCCTATTCTTATTTTGTCATTGCAAGCTGTATGAGGAATTGCACTTTTCTTTTCACATATTGAGAGTTATAGCTATCTCTCTTTCTCTTTCTTTCTCTCTCTCTCTCTCTCTCTCTCTCTCTCTCTCTCTCTCTCTGCTTTCTTCTACATTCCACAGAGGGTGTCAAACAACTGTGTGGATGCCAAAGGAACAATTAACCAGAGTATGCCATTTTTTATGCCATTTGTTCCAGATCAATTTTAAAAAATAATTTCTGAGGTGCTCTTTAAATTTCTAAGCTATCGTTGATACTTTGGCATTAAGGAGGAAACAGTAAAAATGGGGGAGGGGATTCATGTGTTGATAAAATGGTGTTAACTGGAAAGGCTCTATGTTTGCGTGTGCGCACACACTGTTCTTATTTAGTTTTTTAATATGTGCTAAAGTACTTAACAAAATTAAGCACTATTGCTTAAGTATTTCAAGTTATTTAAGGCAAAAGAGTGATAATGAAATGATAATTTTAAAAAGTATGGCTAAAATGGCACACACTTGGCACCATTTGGATAGGTGCTAAACTGGAATGCCTTGGTGTCTATACTACCTAGTAAGCACCTTCCCATATGCAATCTTGATATTCAACAGAGAATGGACCTCTTGAAATTGTCCTGAGTTTGAATTGTTTTGGGCCCACAGAGACAAGTTATTAGCAGCTGATCCCTAGCCTGGAACTTTGTATCTGGTGACATGCCAAAGCTTAGGCTAGGAATTTTCCCCAAATGCATATTGTAGTGATCGGTGATGATGAGTGCAGAGCCATTTCAGTTTTCTGTTTGTAAGTGTTTAAATTCCACGTTTTATGCATTTTGCAAATGCAGTTTTTAAAACTGATGTTTGTCATCTTAAGCCTAAGGGATAGGGTGGGTGTGAAATCAAACTAAATGGTATCATAATTCCATATAATATTTAATCATTAACAATAGCTCTTTACAGTGTGTTTATGTCTAATAAATTGTTACATTATGCATTTCTCCTCTCTCTCTCTCTCTCTCTCTCTCTGTAATATTACAGTCCTTCATGGCTTAAGAGTGAACAACATGATACACCCAGAGCCAAGATCATATCCCCTTCTGTTTTATTACTTGTTTGACAGAGCACCACCTTGTGGACAATAAAAAGCTACTAGTAAAAGTCAGTTAAGATAATCACCACTCAGCAGCTGGTATATATTTTTTTAACTATTTCAGAAATGATTCTGTACATAATATTCAATATTAAGTAGCAGAGCTATACGATGAGGCTATGTTAGACAGTCTTATTTGAACTCCGGTTCTTGAAGCCATGTACCGCTGTTCCTATATGAGATGACAAAAGGCTGAAAAGCTACAAAAATGGAGAGAACTCTGCAAACATAAAACAAGCCGATTAGTTCTAGAGGACAAAACTGAAAGTTATTAACAATTAAGAGGCATTTGAGTTCCTTTACATTGTACATTTTTCACTAAAGCCTTTCCCAGAAGACCTACACAATGGTAATTTTGTTCCTCTAATTACTAATAAGTTAGAAGCCTTGTTTATGTCTGGCTTATCAATCTTAGTCAACCTTTTGGCTCCTTGTCATGTTGCATCAGGTCTAGTATGGCAAGGTATATAGACAAAATCTTTATATTTTTATATACCTGTGGAAAATAATATTGCATATACCTATACTGGTCAGTGGTACTACTCACCACTGTTCATGGCAGTGTTCAGCCCTCTGTAAAGCTGAACAGGAATTACCCGTTTATTAAAAATCCAGACCGTTATGAAATCCAAGGAATTGCCGGGGAAATAGCCTATGTCAATATGGCAGGGCCACAGTGTATTACGGCTTGCTCTTGGAGTGGCTGGGACTTTGGGGGGTATTTGTATTGGCTCTTCTTCAATGACTATTGGGTTTCCTGTTGGGTTGGTGGTATTTTTCCTGCATGAATAATTTTCCTTTACACCAGACTCTGAGTGTTGTTTAAGGTTTTTGATACGCTGCTACAGTTTAGTTGTATTAACTTTTCAGATGTCTGATTTTTCAAAGTACAAGTAGTTTTACCATTCAAACAGCAATTGAAATCCTGTTCATATTTACTTGGGAGTAAATCAGCAATCATGTTTTCCTTCTGGGAGCTCAGAGGAGATGCTCATGAGTCTTTTAAAATCAGCTATGAAGAGGCTTGAGTTGTCAACCAAACTTCCATGGTAGCGAGACCAAACTGGACATGGTAGTGGGCCAAACTGGACATGACAAGAAATCAGTGATTGCAATTTTTATGTAAAAGGTATAAAATTAAAAACAGCAGCTCCTGCAAGCCTAGGCCTGAATTAAAACTGCAGCACCGGGGGGGGGGGGGCTTAAATCCTTCTTAAGATGATATTTGCTATGAAGGGGGGCGAACTGGAGTTATGTTAGGAAGTCCCAGGAGGTCTGAGCCTAAGTACCGTAAATAAAAAAGTCATCAAGTGTGCTAAGCCCTCTATGGAGCCCAATTGTGCTTTTTCTTTTGCAGCCTGCTTGCTGGGCCAGGTGTCCAAATTGTAAGGTGTACCCTGTGGATCAGGTGTTGTGTGTTAGGCCAGAGAATTAGCTAGCAAGATTGCCACAGTCATATGTTTTGGTTGTGGGACATCTTTGAGAGAAGGCAGCTTTTTGTTAGTAAGACAGCTTGGAGGAAAGGGTTTACCCCCATCCCTTAATTGCCAGTCTGGAATGGGGCACGAGTGTGTTCTATAGTTTTATTGCCAGTTATACCTCACCATATCTATCTATCCATGAATTCTCTCTAACAAATTCAATATAAAATGGACAATGACTTACCATACAAACACAAGAACTGATATAAACTCATTATTCCCATATTCACATTCATTGCACTTTTGTTTAATAAGTAGATGTATCATGTGTTTGACCTTACATGCTGCTTGTGCCTGAGACCTTTGACATGCATGGGACATTCTGGGTCTCCTCAGAGTAACATTGTGGTTTTGCTGGCCTGCAAAAGTAGGAACGCTTTTCTTAGCTACAGACATTACTGTTGCCTTATCTTACTAGTGTGGGCTTACTAGGTGGGCTATGCTGTATTTTACAGTGCAACCCTAACCATGCCTATTCAGAAATCAATCCTATTGAGTTTGATAGGGTTTACTTCCAGGCAAGTGAGACTAGGAATGCAACCATAGACTGCAATCCCTGATCTTCTAGGCTAGTAATGTTTTTACTGCTGAGGTATTGTGTCTCAGCAATGGCATTCATCTTTCCCTGCCACCTTCTTCTCTCCTCCACAGATTCCCAGGTACTCACACAGAGGAATAATACATTGTAGGTGATGCAGTTGCTTCTGTATTTCCATATAGAGATTTCCCATCCTATCAGCGTCCCCGCTGATTATTACAGCCCGATGAATTCAAGTGCGTTTGGGAGTTGCAAAGGCTCCCCTATGGATCTGTGTGATAAAAGCTCTAGAAAAGGTTGCTCCCTTTAGGGTGGTCTGTAGCAGCAGTAAACTGGTAGTGAAAATATTAACGAGAGACTTGATCACTTCTTTTGAGCCAAGCACAACATAGCCATAACAGCTGCAGGCTCCAACTGTTTTCAACTGTCAGGCCCCGCTCATCCTGTTCCATTCCAACAATCACAGCAGCGACGGCTGTGGAACATACCATTTACAACAACTCTACCTCTACACCAGCCCGGAGGAAGCCATGCTGAGCACTAGATCCCTTATGGCTACACTGCTGGTTCTGGTGCCAGTCACAGGGTCTCCTGTTCTGGGCCACCTGCTTGTCCTTTGGGAAGTGTGGCCAGGTGAGAGGAAGGCATAGAGTCACAGCTGGGAATGGGGTTTGCGAAATGAAACTAGGGGGCTCCTTCCTTGCTCACTCTGTCCCTGGTATTTGAAAGGAAAAAATGGGAGGACTGTGTGGTATGGGCTTGAAGTCATGGGTAGCATTTATTTGGTGGGACTGAGGTTTTAGTGCCCTGCCCTCAACGCAGTAAGCATGGCAGGGGTATATATTGACTTCAATACCTTCTCCAAGTTTCATAGGCACTGCCGTTTCCCAACAATATAAATCTAGAGTCACTCTCTGACTTTCAAACCTGAGAATTAAAGGAAACTTTATATTTCAGACATAACAAAAATCATTATCGGTTAGATACAACTGCCAGACCCATGGTGGAATTTACATAGATACAAAGTCAAATCTGAATTAAACAAACAAGAAAAAAACCAATAGTAATTCTGAGATGTCTCAAATGAATCTACATTAAATTACCAGTGTGTTTATCCTTTATGTTTCCTACCAAATAGGGAACTGCTGGCAGTTCCAATCTCCTTATAGGCAGGCTTTCCTCTTGATTTGGGTACAGTGGTGCCCCGCAAGACGAATGCCTCGCAAGACGAAAAACTCGCAAGACGAAAGGGTTTTTCGGTTTTGTGTTGCTTCGCTAGACGAATTTCTCTATGGGCTTGCTTTGCAAGACGAAAACGTCTTGCGCTTTTTTTAAAAAGCCGCTTGAAGAGGCGCAGTTGCGACGGACCGTGCTTCACAAGACAAAAAACATCGCAAGACGAAAAGACTCGCGGAACGAATTATTTTCGTCTTGCGAGGCACCACTGTATATTTTAATGGCTGCTGTGATAGCTGATTAGAAATATAATCTGTTGTAACTTCCCTCAGCGTCTAACCCATAGGTAGGCAAACTAAGACCCGTGGGCCGGATCAGGCCCAATTGCCTTCTGGATCCAGCCCACAGATGGTCCAGGGATCGCCACAGGGATTGCCAGCACGCGCATACTTTCCCTCTCCCTCACATGGCGGCAGTGGCGGCACCTTCTACCTCCCTCCTCCTGACTTCTCCCCGCCCTGCCTAGAAGAGGAAGGGGGCTGGGCTTCGAGTGGCTGCCATTTTAACCAGCCCCTCTCTGGAGCCCTTTCATGCGCCGCTAGCAGCCACTGGAGCTCATGGTGCTCTTGCATCCCCCCCAAAAAAAATAAATATAATCTGGCCCCCCACAAGGTCTGAGGGACAGTGGACTGGCCCCCTGCTGAAAAAGTTTGCTGACCCCTGGTCTAACCTGTGGCACTCCAGATGTTGTTGGATTACAATGCCCATCATCCCAGGCCATTGTCTGTGATTGGCTGAGACTGATGGGAGTTGGAGTCCATCAACAGCAGGAGGTCCACTGCCTAAGGCTGTAATCCTGGTGCCACTTGGTTGGGAGTGAATTACATTGAATTCAATAGGAATTACTTCTGAGCAGACATGGCTTGGATTGCACTGGGCCATGGGGTTGCACTAAGGGGTGTGGCAGATTGGGGGTCACGATGCCTCGCTACTTCCCCAGCTCCAGCAGCATGGTAAGCTGTAGCAATTCTTCTTTTAGCAGGGGGGTTCTGCCTCACCACATGCACCATTAGTGGTTACTGGTCTTATTGGTGAAAGGGATGCTGAGGGGGAAAGTCCCCCTTTTTGCATAGCATTTAAAACAGGCGTTTCATGGAGACCGTGTCTAGGCACCGTGTCTCTGTGTCAAGCTACAGTATGATGTATGACAAAGAGAGACAGAAGGCATCATGTGGCTTTTACAGTTATGACAATCCTAGTCCTTATCAGTTGTTGTCATTTTAGTTTTTTATTTATACTTTTCAAATTTGTACATTTCATTAGTTTTACAATCAATTTGACATTCCAAAATTAGACTTCCTTCCCCCTCTTTCTGTGGTTTTTAAATTTTATTTCTTAATATCTTCTGCATATCCAAGTTCATTTAATTTACTCATGTCAAAATAAAAAAATTCCTTCCAGTAGCACCTTAAAGACCAACTAAGTTAGTTCTTGGTATGAGCTTTCGTGTGCATGCACACTTCTTCAGATAAGTGTGCATGCACACGAAAGCTCATACCAAGAACTAACTTAGTTGGTCTTTAAGGTGCTACTGGAAGGAATTTTTTTATTTTGACTATGGCAGACCAACACGGCTACCTATCTGTAATTTACTCATGTAATTATCTACTGTAAATATATGCTCTTATAAAACTGCAGGTTATGACACTAATCCTCCTAATGTTTTTTTTATCTGTTTACAATTTTTCTGTAAATATTCAACAAACAATTTCCATTCTTTTATAAAAAGTTTGTTATCTTGATTTCTTATTCTTCTGGTAAGTTTCTGCATATTCCATAAGTTTTTGTATCCATTCTTCCTTTACTGGGACTCTTGCTTCTTTCCACTTATAGGCAAGTAACATTATTGCTGCTACAGTAGCAAACATAAATAAATTTCTGTACAATTTAGGTAGTTCTGTCCCTATAATTCCTAAAAGAAAAGCTTCTGGGTTTTTTAAATAAAAGTTATTTTGATCATCCTTTTCAATTCATTATATATCATTTCCCAGTAAGCTTTAACCTTACTACAAGACCCCCACATATGGACTAGTCCTTAGCAGTTGTGATGATACATAATGCCACTATAAATTTACGAAAGTCTGCCATACTGTAAAGTTTTCTGCGCTGAGGGAGTTGTTCATAAACCCTGTCCTAAAGAACTGTGCACTGGCAAAATTAGCTTTATACGTAACTGAGCTTTAGCCTTATAATAACTAGAACTTGGTGCAGCTTAAAATATTTTAATTAAATTAATGTTGTTTGCTTTGTTGCAGGACACGTACTAGAGTATCAACAAGTATCAGTACCAGCGGCAAAAAATTGTTCATGCAAAACATCAGGAAATGTGATCTTAGACCAGTCAACGCAGAAAAGGGGCATCAGAAATTACAGCAGCTTCAGAACAAATTTGAAAACATCTAGGAAGAATGCTTACAGGAACTATCAGCATAAAATCTTGCTAAAATATGTAATATTATATAAAGGAAATCCATATCCAATTACAGATGGAAGCATAAGTGTACACATTTCAAGAAAACATCTAGGAAGAAGTGAACTAATTCTGAGAAGAAAAAGTTATTTAAGACACATACTCAGGAATATTCTGAACAGAAAATGTGGTGGTTATGAAGTAAAAGTGAATTGGCACAGTATTTTGAATGGTGCTAGAAAGAAATCTGAAACTAAAAGAAAGGAGCAATTGCAAATCACATACTTTGAAAATAGGCACAATTCCATAAGAGCTGGGTCACTATTGGGTTATATAGCATGTCAAACAAATATGATGTTAAACGTTGAAGAAGCATATTTCCAAAAAGATCAGGAAGGTTTAGAAAGTATGGTGATAAAGTTAGTAAAACCACAGATACCAAGAGAAAAAGTGCTTACTGAAGCTGAGGTACTACGAAAGAAAAAATCTAAAAATAAAAGTAATAGAATATTCACTTCTGTCAACGAAAGGGTCTTTTCTAAAGAGAACACAAATATTTACAATAAAGAACAATTCAGAATGACTGATGGGAAGAAAATATTAAATGTGGAATGGAGCAGCCCATATATGGGATTTGAAAAATATGGCCAGTTCTCTAAAAGTTTTCTGCGGGGGACAAGCTTTCCTATCAGAGAAAATATCAAGTTGCAAAAATGGAAAACAAGAACTAAAAATTATATGAATGCAAATGAGAAGTTTCCGTTTATACATGCATTTACTTACCAAAGAAGTAGTGCCAGCAAACAGAAAATATTCTCAGGACATGAACCTGTAATGCCCAACATTCAACAAATAAAGGAGTCTGCATTTCAAATAAAAATGTACAGAAGCAACAAATTAATGAAATTAGTCAAGTGGCTCAGAGCTAAAGAAAATAAATCTGGGGAAAATGGAATAGAAGTTTTATCAACAATTTACTATGTGCAGCCTTCCTTAATGAGTCCTACCTTTCCAGCCATTAAAACTGCTGTGGGTGTGAAGAATGAAGTATTTCCTTCAGAAATGGATGAAGCAAAGGCATCAATCTACATGACAAAAATGCTGAAATATCTCATGCAACCCTCAAAGAGAATAAAAAAGAAATACTTGAGTGTTGCTCATAAGGGATTTAGAATTTCGCCTCTAAAAGCACTCATGGTAAGAAAGCATCTTGATACGGAAGAGAGTTTACCAATATTGTTATATCTCTTTAAACACATTTTTAAAGGTCCATCGGTTGTTGAAAGAACGAAACGATCGGCAAAAGCAGAAACGGTACCAATATCTGTAGGTAGGTTTACGCTGCTGTTATTTATGCTATAATTTACATATAGAATAGAAATGATATTTTTTAAGAGTTAAGGCTATAACATTTAAAAATTGATAGCAAGCTTGGGAGTTAGGAATCTGTGACTCCAGATGTTGTTGGACTGCTGCTCCCATCATTGGTAACTGTTAAGTTGTGGGTGAACATATCAGACGACACAGCTTTCAAACAGCTCTTGTTTATTCACAGGCCAGGACAAAACTGAACTGAAGGGCTCAGTCAGCCTGCTTATATAGAGCTCCAGTACCACGTTACTGTAACAACTTTCTAAAACTATCCAATCACTGAACGCCACTTTCGATCCTTCATTTGCATAACTATCTACAGTATCCCCCTGCTGGCCCAGGGTGAGAACTTCAGTAAATAACACTAACCATTGACCATGCTGGCTGGCGCTAATGGATGTTGCAACCTACTCCTTAGTTAGAGGCATAGCTTAAAAATGTATCCTGATTTTTAAAAGCGTCCCTGAGGGCAATGTATTTCCCTCCCAAATGTTAAACATTTTTAATATGAGTACTTATACAAAAGTGAAGATGGCACTTTAGAAAGGTCATTCCCTCTTACACAGGAAATGCCTCTTTTGAGATGGTACTGCAGAATATGTATCCATTATCCAAAACACTAAGGCATGGGCGTAGTCAAGGTGGGGGACTTCACAAATATTATTGAAAATCATTGAAAGTACTCAATTATCTGAGGTTCTTCCCCGCCCCCCCAGCAGAAGCCTGCCCCCCATGCCCTATTTAGGGGTATTTTACTTTGGGTGCCCACCCCAACGATAATCATGGCAATGCTCTTGCACTAAGGAAGTATTTTTTGCTTCATAATAAATGTTTAATAATGCAAACTTATGCAGATTTAATAGATTAATAAATTAAAACCAGCTTGATTGATCAGCTGAGATTTCTTTAAACATAGGACAGTCCTACAAACCATGTTTTCTTTATATTTAAAATATTTTTATTTGGGGAAGTGAAGCCAAAGTTGTGAAAGGCTCTTCTGGCCCCTTATTAACCTTCATATATTTAGGGAAGGATGTCATACTTCCAACAGGTTTTAAGTATTGATAAGTTATCTTCTCTGACTGCTGGTTTTGCTGAGGCCGCTGCCTTTGTTGTCCGTTGTGCTCACTTTTGTCCTTGTTTTGCTCTGGCAGTGCTAAATTAATGTTAAGTTTGTTTTTCTTTTCTTTTCTGTTTTTTTAAATATTGCCTTGAGGACTCTTCTTAGTTGGGAAATGTCTTGTAAATGTTAACACAAATAAAAAATAAATATAAATAAGAATTGTATTCAAGGATTTCTAGTCTGACACCAAATTCTAAACATCTGTGCTTTCTCTTTTTGGCATATCAGTAAATTGTTACATACTGTATATGAAGCTGCATAAATATAAGAGTTAGTATGCCCCATACTGCTGATGGCGCTAGATTGTGGCCTGAGTAATAGAGCTTGTATAATCTTGGAGGCCTTGGAAGATTCTGTAAGGCTGATATCACTCAAAATGGAAGGAACATAATATTGAGCCTTGCAATTTCTGAGTTCCTTGCTGGTTACAGGGCCCTGTTTATGGACTTCTGCTACAGACCTTAGCCTTAGTCTCTGAAGTTCTAGCTACTGATATGATAGATTTGCTGGAGATGGAGTAGACAAACATCATCATCATTATTATTATTTCATTCATGAAGCACTTCCCATGAGTCATCCTGCAATGGCAAGTCATCTTGCCTTGAGTGATTCTGTACTTTTTTTTACAATCCATAAGTGTTTTATTGGTAATATCTTAAGCCTTGTTAGATAGACAGGCCTGCAATCTGGCAAAAACACGGAAACATATCCTTAATTAATTTTCTATTCTCCTGCTCACTATGTTGTGTCACCTTGGGAAGTGCTGGTTCTATTATGTGTCTAAACAACCTAGTTCTGTTTGTCAGTGAGATGACAATAATTTGTTGTTGGCATCTGTCTGCCTTGAGAGACAATGGAGTGCGCCTCCGTGGGTGAAGTAAAACCACTGTATTAGCAGCACCAAAGCGACCTCCCTGGGGTGCAAGCTTGAGCAGTGTGTATGGAGGTCCTGGGCTGCCCAGGTGGCAAGACCCCACTCTTAGCCTTGCTGATGTGGTTCAAAAGAAAGCAGAGCAATACATTTGTCGCCAGCATGCATTCTGTCACATTGGCAAAACAATCTGTGCCAAATGTATTAAAGTACTGTAGAGGCTGATTTTGAAAATTGTTGAAAAAATACAGCTAGATCTAATATTACTTTTAAATACTCATCTATGTTTTAAAGAGTGGGACGCGGGTGGCGCTGTGGGTAAAACCTCAGTGCCTAGGACTTGCTGATCGCAACGTCGGCGGTTCGAATCCCCGCGGCGGGGTGAGCTCCTGTCGTTCGGTCCCAGCTCTTGCCCACCTAGCAGTTCGAAAGCACCCCTAAGTGCAAGTAGATAAATAGGTACCGCTTTATAGCGGGAAGGTAAATGGCGTTTCCGTGTGCGGCACTGGTGCTGGCTCGCCAGATGCCGCTTAGTCACACTGGCCACGTGACCCGGAAGTGTCTCCGGACAGCGCTGGCTCCCGGCCTCTTGAGCGAGATGAGCGCGCAACCCTAGAGTTGGACACGACTGGCCCGTACGGGCAGGGGTACCTTTACCTTTACCTATGTTTTAAACAGAATTTTAAAAGGCCAGTGCTGACCAAAGACTCACCATCTATTTTTCTATCCTATGGGCAGAGAGACAAATTACAGAATGAAATGTATACTTCTAAAGTAATCTGTCTCTTGGCCCATAGGGGAAAAATAGATTGTTGTAAAGTAGTGGTGATGGTAATTTAAAACAGAGGAAACAGCCCAGGAGGAAGGGAATAAGAGACCCTTCTCTTCCCATTGCTTTTGCTCCTTTCAGCCCTAGATGTATGGCAGAATTTCTGCTAGCTGGGTTTATTTCTGGTACTGGAGTCAAAAGGTCAAAAACACAACTTTGTGAAGGGATTGTTATGGTCAAAAGTGAAGGACAGGGAGAGGTCAGCACCCATATCCCACCTACTTTTAATTGCCCTACGTCACTCTGCTTTACAGCTGTGTAAAGGACCTGCGTTCAGTAACATGGATATGCTGCTATAAATGTCTAATTAACTTTGCACATTCAAAGTGTCTGGTTTGTGACAGAAGTGTGATTTTTTAAAGAAGAAACACCCACAAAGTACTGTAAATGTTGAATACATACTATTAACTTTCAAAATATTTTTTTCTATTTAGATGTTTTGACGCATGTAACTTCTGCCCTTATAGCATGTGCCACTATTTTTGGACTAGCTCTGTTTACTTTGGCATTAGCAGCAGGTTACCTGTACTATAATAGAAGGTAGGTTTAAAGGTTTTAGTAGTTCATCTTGTTATATATATTCTAAACAATGTATCTTAAAAATCCCAAAGATCTGAAAGGCACTAAATGTTTCAAGACATAAATAAATAAAAAATAGAGTAATAAAATTAAAAGGTACCAAAAAGACCACAGTGTCGCCACAAATAAAGTCTCTTTGGGGTAAGTATTCCACAATCAGGGTGCCACCACCGAAAAGGCTCTCACTCTAGCAGCCACTCTCTGCACCATGTTTGGTGGTGGTATATTGAGAAGGGCATCAAAATATGTTCTTAAAGTTGAGGCAGTTTTATGTGAGGAGTTGATCCTTCAGGTAAACTGACTGCAAGTTGTTTAGGGCTTTTAAAAGTTAATATGGACTGGAAATGGACTGGAAGGACTGACATAATATATTCATACCAGACAGTCACAATTAACAATCCTGCTGTATTGCTTCCACGACAGGGATGTGTGGGGCTTAGGGCAAGGACTGGTTGAGTATCGCACCTCTTACATCTCCATGAACTGGGGAATTTTCATTATTGACGGATTTATTGCATTTATATACTGCCCTTCTGCCAAGGCACCCAAGAGGACTTACAATTTTAAGCTACTAAGACAAATAAAGTATATAACGTGGAATTTTTGCCCAGGTGGGGAGATGGACCGTCCAATTGGAGCAGGCCTTGATTTTGTCTTTGTCTCCCTCCCTCTCCACAGGGCAGGTGGTTCATACCCTCCAACATTTCTCCAATGACATCCCATTTCATAATGATAATTTTACTATTTATACCCCACACATCTTACTGGGTTGCCCCAACATATATGAAAACACAATAAAACATTAAGCATTAAAAAAACTTCCCTATACAGGATTGTCTTCAGATGACTCAGGAGTTGGACAATTCCATACCCTCCAACTTTTCTCCAGTGAAAATAGGGACATCCTAGGAAAAAGGATGCGGGTGGCGCAGAGGGATGCGGGTGGTGCTGTGGGTAAAAGCCTCAGCGCCTAGGGCTTGCCGATCGAAAGGTCGGCGGTTCGAATCCCCGCGGCGGGGTGCGCTCCCATTGTTAGGTCCCAGCGCCTGCCAACCTAGCAGTTCGAAAGCACCCCCGGGTGCAAGTAGATAAATAGGTACCGCTTACCAGCAGGAAGGTAAACGGCGTTCCGTGTGCTGCGCTGGCTCGCCAGATGCAGCTTTGTCACGCTGGCCACGTGACCCGGAAGTGTCTCCGGACAGCGCTGGCCCCCGGCCTATAGATGTGAGATGGGCGCACAAACCCCAGAGTCTGTCAAGACTGGCCCGTTCGGGCAGGGGTACCTTTACCTTTACCTTTAGGAAAAAGTGGGACATTCCTGGATCAAATCAGAAACTGGGACACCTTCTCTAAATCAGGAATGTCCTTGGAAAATAGGGACAATTGGAGGGTCTGATGGTGTCCCTTAACCTTGTGGGAGGGGGCAAGGAGGGGGCAGTGTGACTGGGAAAGGGCCACAAGCACAATGTTTTATGGAGAGCCCCTTTGAGTATGAGCATACCAAACATTTTAAGTCCCAGGTAGAGAAAGGTTATTATGGCTCCCCACCTCTCTGCCAGAAGATGGTGCACATCTGCCAAACAGATCCAAATAACCCTGGGATTCCATTCCCCGTTACAGGAAAATATACATTTGTGTAATTTGGGGTTCTGCAATTTACCACAACTAGTGCCTTATAGTGGTGGTCTCTATTCCTTCCCTCTGCAATGTTGCCAGCTGCCTTTTGAATAAAGATAAAAAGGGAGATAAAAGGGAGCGGAGCAACAGATATAAATTTTGCCCATGAGCACATACCACTTTGTATCCTCTATCCAGAAAAGCAAGAGCACATTCCAGCCACTCAAAAACAAGGAGTCATTGAGGGCCATGGCCTGTGGAGAGTTCTGAAGGCCAGATAGAGAGGAATAGAGGACCACATTCAGCTCCGAGGCCTTAGAGTTCCCACCTCTGATATATACCAGCGAGGCATTCTTTAAAACCTTGCTGTTTAATTTTATTACATGTTAGTTCTTTAGATTCATGATCTATAGAACCATTATATTTATATATTAAAATGCATTTCAGGCAATTTGTTCCATTTCTTGAAGCTGGTTTGAAAGGCGAAGAATGCAAAAAGGAATGGAAACACACTGCTTCTCAGTGTTGTCCGCCTATTTCTCTTTCACAGAATTTTCATTTTGGACAACCACAGGTAAAATATAATAATGGAAAATGAACTGTTAATATATGTGGCATTTTTGCACTGGTAATATTTTGAGGCCAAGTTAATACCTCAAACCGAAACACGTTTGCACTAGTTTAGCAAGGGAGGTCTTTCTGTAAGATGGCAACTCTGAGCCAGAGGAAACCAATTACATTGGAGCAGAAGTCTCAGTAGGTGAGTTTCTGCAGAACAGGGGTTGGAGGAGGACAGATCCACTAGAACAGGAATACAGAAGCTTCCTGAGTCTCTTACAAGCCAGCTATAAACCAAGCAAGCTACAGTTGAAAGTACTTTATTTTATATCATTTTTTAATATAATAACCATGGTGCTTTGATGATAATCTTTCCTTTTATGTCTCACAGGAATCAAGGAAAAATCAAATATTGGCAACAGGTATTAAAACTTTTCTTAAGAGTGCAGTTTGAAAATTTGTTATACTGCTGACATCGCTTGTAAAATAAAACAAAGTAGAAATCATATAAACTACTAACTATATGGAAATGCATGTTTCCTACTATCAGTTGTCTATTTTTAAAGACTAGAAAAATTAGATTCAGGCAAAACATTTTGTGAAAAGGCTCTTGGTAACAATGTGATATACCCCTACATACAATAATATTGTATGACTGAGGATGCTTAGGCCACGAAATAAATGTAGGGCAGGAAATAAATGTAACGTTAACAAATAGATGAAACAAACAGATGAAGTCATCATACCATGTTGCACTGTCCATCCACAAGAAGGGGCTGTTACACAGAGACCATGTTGTCTAAAGTGCATGGACTTCCTTATGAGGAACATCTAATCTTGATCTCTTCACAAAAAAAGTGCCAAAAGGAATAAAACAACACTTTCTCCCATTAATACTCAGAACCTGCAGTTCCTTTTACAGCTGCATTTTGTTTGTAGAAATTTAACACTTAAAATACAAGTTTGCAGTATGGAAGAGGGTACAAAAAACCCTATAACAGATTCTAGCTCTTCTGGTCACTTTCAATTACTGTATAGTGAAAATGGTGCTTTTCAGACACACACTGTATGTGCTTTTGAAAAGCTGGCCAATAATCATTATTCTTTAATAAGAGAGTCTTCAATACATCTACCCTAAACTCCAACTTGCAAATTAGAACCAACTTTTAAAAATTTGTCCTATATGGCTTTTCCCTTTTCTCTGCCACCTTTCTCTTTCTGCTACTTTTATTCGTCCCATTTCTCTTTTGCCTGACAAATGTAATGAATTTTGGTGCAACCTACCTAAGTTTGGGGTGCATTTGCCATTCTGACTCACCACAGCTTGCTACTTTGTTTCACGGCAAGAATCCGTTGAATTGCTTTTGTTGCTTTATTATTCACTTTTTAAATACGTTTTGATGCCCTTTTATGCTTGTGCATGTTTTCTTATCTACTGCGAGGATCCTTTCAAGGGGCTGAAGATGTGAGATATAAATAATTAACAAATACACAAAAATATTAAAAATTAGTTATACCACAGGAAAAATAGCACATATGCATGGGAGTAGCTGGGGGGGCAGGGGGGGCAGCTGCCCCCCTGAATCAATAAAAATAAATAAAAATACATAGCAAACTGAGGTTCTTTCCCCCAAACAGAACGCCTGCCCCCCCCAATAAATCCTGGCTACGTCCATGCACATGTGTAGAAGGAACTCTGAACTCATATGCGTGTATCAAATACACCAAAATCACTGAAAATCAGGCATCTAAGCAGCACTCCTATTCGCAGAATCTGCTTCTCCTTGACCTTTACTATCTCTCCCTTCCCTTGTGCCACAGCCAAATCCATTCATCAGGGTCTCCCATCTCTTGAGGGAGTCATTTTAGAGGTGTTATGGGGCTGCCAATGAAAGGAAGTGCTGGTAAAAACAGCTTCTTCTTTTTAAAAAAATGATATTTATTAAAAGTTTAACAATTACAGAAAAAAGAAAGCAACACAAAATTTAACAAGACATACATTACAATACATAAAAAGGAAACCATAAAAAACAATACAACAATATAACCAAAAAAGAACAATAACACTAAAAATCCAATATTCCAAATCTTTATCTTTCATTTACTTGTTTCATCGACCTCCTCACACCTCCCTTTTTGTATTCTAGTTCAATTAATTGTTTCAGCAAATTCTTTCCCTCTTTCTCAATTTTTATTCTATAATTTATCTTAACAGTCTAACCCAGGGGTGTCAAACTCAAATTCATCGGGGGGCCGCATCATCAGTTTGGTCACCCTCAAAGGGCCGGTTCGAGTTCGAGTGTCTTCAAAGCCCATGACACCTTTAACAGCTGGATTAAGTAATGCAGAGCTTCTGGCTCATGGAACACTACACCTTGATTTCATTTGAATACATATATGAATATAAAAATTGTTTCCTGTTTGGCTTGGTGTTTAAGTTACACAAAATGTGCAGGTTTTAATTTTTCTCATTCCCCAAATTTTAATCGAGCATTTGTTTGGATTTCCCCCCCTTTGCTACCTACCCTAAACCTTTGAGGAGGGCGGGAACTGATGGCCGGACCCTGTAATAACATTGAGGAAAAAATTGCATGATGTGTAAATACCCTAAAAAATAAACCAATTCCTTATCAGCTTTTTTCCATATATAAATTTTTGCAATGCGCACCCTGCGGAAGCCGCGCCTGACGTTATTTACAAAACATGCACTTGCGTATCGAATTTGCTTTTGAATCGCGAATCCCCAGAGGCAGAGGATGCTGTTCATTGGGCAGCACGGAAACGCACCTAAAGAAATAAAGAAAGAAAAGCAAAGCAAAAGCACGCCGCCCCGAGTATTCACAGGGCACGCTCCCGAAACACAAGCGCGCTCTCGGTCTCCCTCTCTCCAACGCGCGCGAAGCCGGCTCTGCCCTTCTCTGCGTTCCACCTCGCGCAGGCGCGCTGGGCTCCTGCCGGGACTTATTTCACCCCGGCGAGCCCGAAAAGAAGTTGAGAGCAGCAGCAGCGGCCTCCTATATCCAACCCCGCCCTCGCCGTGTCAAATAAGTTTCGGCTAGGTAGCTGGAGGAGGGGGAGGCCTACGCAGAAGGGACCCGAGGCGCCCTGTGCGCGCGCCGTAGCCCAAGCTTCCCTCACAGATATACGGTATATAGACCAGACTACACGGGCCACAAGATGAGGTCTCGCGGGCCGGATTTGGCCCGCGGGCCTTGTGTTTGACACCCGTGGTCTAACCTATTTATTAACTCAGCAAATCCTTTCCATCTTTAACTGTATTCTGTCATTAAATTACCTTAATTTATTTTAACCTTATCTTACCATAAAAAACCTTAAAACTTAAAACTTAATACTTATTTATACATAACTCCTTGTATCATTTCTACTAAAGCCAAGTAGTTTCATTCCAACATTTTTCCTAACACTCATTAATTTTACACTAATTCTCAAAATGAATTTTTTAAAAACTTTCTTCCAATCTTCATCCAACGTCTCTTCTTCCTGGTCTCGGGTTATGTCAGTCCTTTCTATCCATTCCATCTAGTCCATCAACCTGGTGATCTTCTGTCCGAGGCTCTTAAGTCTTTTCCATGTCCCTTCTGCAGATCTTCTTCTTGTTTATACCTGCACTTTACTTTGTCTTTTGCTGATCTTATTCTTAATTTCCTTCCTTTCTCATTGAGGAGTAGGTCTCGGGGAGACTCCAGTCCAACCATGTCTCCATCCCCCCTCGGCAGGTCAGCCCATTCTCCACAGTCAGCACTGTAATCCAAAAAGTATTTGTAGGCATGTTTCAAATCTCTCCAAAGTTAAGAACCCCCACAACTCCAGACTCCCCCTGGCCCAAAACCATATCCCAAAAGCTGATACATCCCTGCATAGGGGGGTCCATCCAACTTCCCATCTCCAAACCAAACAGTACTCCATCTCTCCAAATCTGACTTTCTCCAGATTCAGTCGTCAAAGACAGCAGCTTATGTTCCGACAAGGCCTCGGGTCTCTCCATTTCTGTTACTTGAGGTTCAACAACAACCTCCTCCATTATCTTCTGCACTTGCCATGTCAAAGCAGATTCCTGGGTGGGTTCCTGAGTGGTTTCTATATGAGTATTCACTGTTTGTCCAAAATTACTGACTACAACAGTCATCGAATCCATCTTCTCATGCAGCTGCTCCAACAAAGCACTTGTCTTGCAAAAAGCAAGCACCAAAACTTCTTCTAAGCACATTCTTATCCAAGGTCAAAGTCTGGTCTCACGATCCTTAATCTCCACAGCTGTGGAATTCCCCAGATCGACTCCAGCAACAGTTTAAAAAGCTCCCTCTAGAGGAGACAATTTCTATTTGTGTCCATCTTTTGAAAGCAGGTCCAGCAAGAAAAAAAATATTACTTTCGTTTTTCAAGTATTTTGTTTCTTTTAAATGCAAAAGGCAACATTGGAATCAGTATGTTTCTCTTTTTTAGCTATCTGTCAAAAGACGTTTCATTCACAGTCGATGAACTTCCCCAAAGCGTCTGTCTCTGACACCCCGTTCCCAGGTTCGAGACGGTGGAAATTTATCTTTCTTTACTCTCTCTCCTGCAGGTTTAAACAATCTAAGATTCCCCCCCCCCTCTTCTCCTGCTTCCAAGAGGGGTTTTGGTAATTTTAACTGAAGGAAATTTAGTCCTTTACATACGGCTTTCCAGACTTTAGCTTGCAAAATTTTTGCTTCAGTCTATTTACAAAAGTGGAAGGCGGACTTCCTGTTTAGAACCTTCCCGCTTCGGTGCCAAATTAAAATGTTTCGTAGTCCAATTTTCCGTTCTACTCACGGGTAGTTGTTTAGAGTCCAATTGTCCACAGGAAAAAGTCAGCGCTCTCCGGCAACGGCTGTGCGGCTTCGCTCCGTAAAAGTAGCAGTCGATTCAAAACACCACGCCACTCACCCCACTTCGCTTCGGATCCCCTAAAAAGGGTTTCCCCGCGAGTAGTGGAGGCGCTCTTGGTGTCAGCCGAATCCCACGTTCCCAGGCTTCCTCCGTCTGGGATTTTTGAAGGGTCTCCGCCTTTGCTGCGGCGGCAAGACCCGATTTTCACGGAGCGGGTTCCTCTCGGTCAGAGAAACTCCACCGTTGCCGATGGTGCTAACCCGGAAGTCCTGGTAAAAACAGCTTCTGCTCATCCCCTTCCTCAGACAGATCTTTGGTTCCAACTCATTTTATCTAATATAAATTTATGATATGGTTACATTTTTAAAATCATGCACTTCTAATGAACAATGTGATCCTTTTCATTGCAGCTACTAAAACATGTTCCAAAGAGGAATTTGTTATTATGAAGGAAATATATAGCAGCTCTGATACAGAAGGCAGTTCAGAAATATCATGTAGAGGTTTGACTATAAGATCCAGAGCGATTGTGCTTCCGTCTCGGTCCAGTGACAGCATACAATCATTATTTGATGTACGTGATGAGGTCTCTTCCCAACAGTCCGTGACCATGGATAATGGTTCCAGCACTGTCCCCCCAAAAAACGACCTGGTTCCTGTTCCACAACAGCCAGATAATCAAGAGCAGAGTACCTCTAATGATGTGTCATCACAACTGAAGAAAACAACTATTTCAAAATCAAAATCCGACAATGATCTCACAGTATCTAGTAAAGTATTGCAAGGAGTCCAGCCAGACCATTGTTTATATGATGTTAAAGAACCAAGTACCTCAAAGGATGTGACACTAAAGAAACCAACCATCTCAGAGCCAAAACCTGACAGTGCTATCACAGAGCCTACCAAAGCATCACAAACAGGCCAGACACAGGCAGTTCTGAAGTCAGAGCCTGTCAATGCTACCACAGAGCCTTCCTCTACTGAAGCATCACAAACAGGCCAGACACAGGCAATTCTGAAGTCAGAACCTGGCAATGCTACCACAGAGCCTTCCTCTACTGAAGTATCACGAACAGGCCAGACACAGGCAATTCTGAAGTCCGAACCTGATAGTGCTACCACAGGGCCTTCTTCTACCGAAGCATCACAGACAGGCCAGACACAGGCAATTCTGAAGTCAGAACCTGATAGTGCTACCACAGGGCCTTCTTCTACTGAAGCATCACAAACAGGCCAGACACAGGCAATTCTGAAGTCAGAACCTGATAGTGCTACCACAGGGCCTTCCTCTACTGAAGTATCACAAACAGGCCAGACACAGGCAATTCTCAAGTCAGAACCTGACAATGCTACCACAGGGCCTTCCTCTACTGAAGTATCACAAGCAGGTCAGACACAGGCAATTTCTAACACAGGACTTGACAATGCTGTCATAGGGATTTTCTCCACTACAGTATCACAAGTAGACCAGGCACTGGCAATTTCAATGTCAGAAACTGACAGTGGTGTCATAGGGCTTTACTCTACCACAGTATCACAAGTAGACCAAGCATTGATAATTTCGAAGCCAGTACTTGACAACGCTATCACAGGGCCCTTCTCCACTGAAATATCACAATCAGACCAGACGCAGAATATTTTAAAGTCAGAACCTGACAATGCTATCATGCCACCTTCTTCTACGACAGTATCACAAGTGGACCAGCCATTGACCAAGATTTCTACAGTGCAAAATCCATGATCAATATTTTACATCTTGGTGAATAATTTTAACTCTTCTCACAAATGTTGATGGTTCTGTTTCCCACTAAACAAATTCTTTGAATATGCTTACATGAAACATGGAGAAATTACAATCTGAGTTTTGTGACGAAAAAGCCGTTGAATAGTAGTAATGTGTCTTAAGATTTTTTTAAAAAAAAAATGTATACGTACTGGGCAACATAAATTCTGAATTATTTTTCAGAAATTAAAACTGACTAAACATATTGGAAGTCATTTTAATTTAGGTGAGAGATGGCAGACATCTTTGTATTCAGGTTGTTGTGTGGACAGCATGTGGGAAAGGGCCATAGCTCAGTGGAAGAGCTTCCAGTGTTCCTAAAAAGGTAAAGGTAAAGGACTCCTGACAGTTAAGTCCAGTCACAAATGACTCTGGGGTTATGGCGCTCATCTCGTTTTACTGGCTAAGGGAGCTGGTGTTTGTCCACAGACAGTTTTTCTGGGTCATGTGGCCAGCATAACCAGAGCAGCGCACAGAAATGCTGTTTACCTTCCCGCCAGAGCAGTACCTATTTATCTACTTGCACTTTGGGTGTGCTTTTGAGCTGCTAGGTTGGCAGGAGCAGGGACCGAGCAATGGGAGCTCACCCCGTTGCGGGGATTCGAACCGCCGACCTTCCGATCGGCAAGCCCTAGGCTCCATGGTTTACACCACAGTGCCACCTGCGTCCCTCCCAGTGTTCCTAGTATGGACATAATTTGGGTTTTCCCTTCTCAGATCAAGATAGAGATGGCTGTGAATAGGCAAATACTTATAGTGGCATAAATTAAATTTCAATACTCCAGCAGAACAAATCCCATTTTCCTCTGGAGGAATGTTATTTAACAGAACATGTCTATGATTAAACCATTCAGATTTTAGTAGGAAAATCTAAAAATCACATAGCATTTATGAGAACTTAGACCGTTTCTGCTGTTTATAGCATTTCTATAAATTATTGCAATAATCCTTGCATGCAACAACATTGCAAAGTAGGCCTAATTGCAGAGGGAGGTTCAAAGCGTATCTACATGGTGCTTAGAGAATAACTTGCACCTAAATATTAGTGAGACAAAGGAGATGGTGTTGGACTTCCAGAAGATGAGAGGGGAACCTGCCCCGTTGTATATCGGGGGGAGGAGGGGCTGTGTGGAGAGAGTCTCCTCCTTTAAATTCCTGGGAATCTACCTTAGCGAGGACCTCACTTGGAAAATCAACGTAACTCAGGTGGTCAGAAAGGCCTAACAGAAACTCCATTTCCTCAGGGTCTCGCGAAAGTAATACTAAACAACAGCTGATGAACTCCTTCTGCCGGTCCACAATAGAAAGTGTCCTTTCATATTGTTTCACAGTGTGGTATGCTGGCCTGATAGCCACGGACAGAAAGTCTCTACAGAGGGTGGCACAAGATATCATGGGCTGTCCCTGGAGTCCGCTAGATGACATTGCAAGGGATCGTTGCCTTAGGAGAGCGAGAAAAATTCTCAGGGATGACTCACGCCCTGGCCATCACCTCTTTAATCTTCTACCCTCTGGCAGGACATATAGAAGTATAATCAGCCGTACCAACAGACTAAAAAATAGCTTCTATCCATGGGCTTTTTGGCTGTTGAATGGAAAATAACATAGCGAAATTGACTTGCGAGGTGATGTGTTGTTTGATAAGAGATGGAGTGTTTGTGGGGGGGAGGCTCGCTTAATTTCATTGCACACAGGCTGTACAATGACAATAAAGGTCTTGTTTTAGTATTGTCATATTGCAGATATACTGAGAGAGAATAGTGACTTGCTTAAAGCTACCTAGGAAGTTCAAGGCCACCAGGACGAGGCCATGAGACATGAACCAGTGGCATTCTGGTTCAAAACACACTCTGGTTCCAGTGGCGTAGCGTGGGGGGTGCAAGGGGGGCAGGCCGCACCGGGCGCAACATCTGGGGGGGGGGCGCTCGCTGCCTCCGGAGTCGCCGAAGAGCCTCGGGCGCAGGCTGTAGCAGAGCCGCATGTCTCGCGGCGCCCGGCTGAAGGCACCCGGCAGGCAGCGGCTCTCAGCACTCGCCGCGGAGGACGCGCCAGGCAGCCCCTCCTCACAGCCCCGCCTCCGCCGCTGCTGCTGCAGCTGCTGGGCCATTGCATTTTCCTCGCCTCTCTGCCCCCCTCCTCCTCCGGGCAAGCGGCGTCGTTTGGGCAGCAGCGCCAGCGGCAACTCGCAGGTTAGGGGTTAGGGGGCGCAAATTACTTGCGTTGCCCCGGGTGCTGACAACTCACGCTACGCCGCTGTCTGGTTCAAAACACAAATCATGATGGTACATCAACTTATGTGTGGCAGCAGTGGCCCAGTGGAAGTCTGGTGCTGGCAAATAATTGCTGCTGCTCCACTGGTTGCACATGGTCTGAGAACTTGATTTTTGCTTCAGTGCTTCTTTTCTCACTGTTTTTTTGTTCCAAATTGAACTGAACTGAAGCCATTTTTGAAATCCTACTTCCAAATCGAACTGAACTGAAGCCATTTTTGAAATCCTACTAGCAATAGTGAAGTGGATTGCCTCCCAGTTTCAAAGATAGTAGCCAGCCTGCTAAATGTCTATTAACACCTACTCCAGGGAATAGAGTTTTAGACTCTTCGGAAACCCACTGTGAATACTTTGCAAGGCACTTCAAGGCTAAAGTCACCTCTATAGCAATATTGGTGCTATATCCACTGCAGTCTCCACTGAGGTGCAATGTCTGTTGCAGCATTATGGGATCAGTTTTGGTGGATGCAGCCTACCGGTGAAGATAAGGTGCTTAGGACAATGCGGCAGATGTGTCTTCTTGCCCCTTGCCCCCTTGCCTTGCTAGAACTTGCTGAAATGGTATAACCAGATGAGTCCAGGGGTAAATCCATGTATCCTTGCAGGAGAGAGTGGTCCTGGCCATCCTGAAAGAGGCGGTGATCTGACCACTGGCTTGTGACAGTCCAGAGGCCTGAGTGAATAAGAATGTTTTTGCTTGGTGTTTAAAAACAGTGCTGCTGCTAGGCCTCCCTCCCTGGGGGCAGCATTCCATAAACAGAGACCCTCTACTGAGAAGGCCTGTCCTTGTGTTCCCACCCTCTGCACCTCCCTCAGAGGGGGCACAAGGAGAAGGACCTCAGGTAAAGAACGCAGGGTTCAGGTTGATTCATGTGAGAGAGGCTATCCTTCAGGTGCTGAGGTCGTGAGTCACATAAGGCTTTATAGGTCAAAACCACCTCCATCTCTGCTGAGTGGTGCACTTTAGGGATTCTAGGCATTTACCCAGGGTTTGTGTTTCCTTTGGGAATAAGACACAGTTGAGACTGGCATCTTTATGATATATGGTTTATTTGTACATATATACAACTTAAACCCAGATGAAGGGCTAATTTGTGAGAATTCACATTCCAAGCAGGTCTGGCCTTCCTAAGTGCAGCATTTGATTCAAAGAACTGCAAAAAGGCTTGCTCTGTGTATCTCTTCTCCTGGCTGTCATTCCCAGATCACATGGAGTTCTGCCCCTCCTCCTCCTCCCTTGCAGACTCAAGGACCTCCTTCAGCAACTCCTTCAACCTACAACAATATTAACAAAGCTGGAGAATAATTTCTGGTGTCTCACATTTTTTTTTGCTAGTGTTGTTTTTTAATAGATAATACAAAACCATTGTTGCTTCTTGGTTTTATGCTCGCCATTGCCAGTCTGAATTAGAATATGCACCCCACCTAACAACACAGTGGGAGAAAACAACACTTGCCAGCGCAACGGGGAAGTAGCCAACATATTAACGCTGTCATCTCGAACATACTTATCCGGCAGCAAGTCTTTGGGATTTCTCAGGAAGTATATACTGTACATAGAATCGGGCTCCCTACAGTTGCCCTGAATTAAAACGACAGTCTTAACGGAGAAAGGTTGCCAGCTGCTTCTTATTTGAGGGGATGCAACGTTACACCTTCCAGACAAAAGTGCTACAGCTGTGCCCGGGGGGGGGGGCTCCTTTTAGAACGAAACGCGTAATCTGACGGGAACTTAATACGGGAAGCATGTCGGGACAAAACGCCTCCTTTGGCGAAGGGAAAAAGCCGCTGGTTTCAACGCCGCCGCAGATCCTGAAGGTGCTTGTTTCTCCCTTTGGCTCGGAGAGGAAGGTGGGGGCCGGGCGTGCAGCGAGAGAAGCCGGGCCTGTAGACATCAGGGCGAGAGGAGGGAGGAGGGAGGGGAGGAGGAGGAGGAGCTCCGGAGCGAGAGAGGCCTGCCTGACAAAAGCTCAGTGCGCAGAAGGCTGGTGACCAGGAAGAAGAACCGCGCTTGGGGCTGAGGGAGGAGACGGGCTCTGTGTATATACCTGGACGCCGCCGCCGACGCCGCTTCCCCTGCCCGTTCCCCCGCCGGAGGTCTAAGCAAGCCCCTTGCCGAGGCCCTAATGGCGGCCGAGGGCTAAGACCGCTCTCCCTTCCCTTCCCAACCCCGCTGCCATTTCTCCGCCGGAGTGCGGCGAGGAAGAGGGGGAGGCGGGCGGGCAGGCAGCGGGTCCCTGGGGCGAGCCGACTCGGGGCTAAGCTGCTTATGCAGGCTGGCAGGCTGGCATGAGCTTCCTGAGCTGGGCTCCTGCTGCTGTTGCTGCTGAGGAGAGGCCGGAGGAAAGCCGTCGCCCGGAGCTGCCATTGTGTCTCTGAGGAGGAGGAGGGAGGAGGAGGAGGAGGAGGACACCCCCCACTTCCCTTTGGGGAAGATGGGGAATTGCCTGAAATCCCCCACCTCGGATGACATCTCCCTGCTGCACGAGTCCCAGTCGGACAGGGCCAGCTATGGGGATGGGACTGAGCCGGATCAGGAGCCGCCGCCGCCATATCAGGTACCGTGTGTTGGGGGGTGAGGAGAAGGGCAGGGGGAAAACACAACAAATTGAGAGGAGGTCGGGGTCGCCGTGAGAACGGCTGCGCGTGTCAGACGGACAAACCCGGGGCTGGGGTTGCGGGGTGGGGAAGGAGAGGAATTTAAAAGGTGGACGGGAAGGCTACAAAAAAACCCCACCCAAAACACAGGACAACCTGGTGGGGAAGAGGCTTCATTTATTGATATTTGTGTGGATGTTTTGTTGGGGGTGGTGTTGTTTTGTTTTTTAAATGAAAATCCCTCATACTTGTGTCATTTATGCAACGGCTAGGAATCGATATTAACCAAAATATTAACCAAAACCAAAATACTATCGATATTAACCTCATGAGTTGAATGTCAGAAATTGGGGGCCTCCCTTCTGCCCCCACCTTACCCACCCCCAGTGCTTATTCTACTCCTGAGGTTTGAAATTTGACAACTGTCCAGACCTCTCTCGAAGCTGAACCTCTTGCTTTCAGCCTGATGGGGGAGACTTTCTTTGTTTCTTCTGTGCCTCTCTTGTCTGATTTTCAGCGTTAAAATGCTGCTGTGTTTGTCTTTTAATATGCCGAGCTCCCTTTTTAAAAGGCAGATATATAGAAAACAGCTTTCAGAAGTGAGCTTGGAACACTGTACTGGGCAAAATATATATAACAGCAACAAAAATAAAACAGAACTGCATCTTGGGTTGAATAAAACAGATTGTAACCATTTCTACTTGGAAGCAAGCTCCAAATTTCAGCGGGGATTACCTCTGTGTAAGCATGTTTCACACCTAATTGATGACACTGTTTTTCTGGACCTGATAACTTAATTATGACATTTTAAAATTATGATTTCAGATATAGTCTCTTCATTTAGGCCACAGAACAGGGGTTCTAGTTTTTCAGCTTGTGCAGCTTCCTTTGTTTCTTCATGCGGTGACATCACTGTCTGGTGTTGTTCTTGTCTCATTACCTTGTTAAGGCGAAGACTGTACAAACACACACACACACACACACACACACACACAGTATCTTTGTCTCAGTTTCTTTATTCTGCCATTCATTATATGCAAAAGCAGTAACTCCAATCATTAATTTTGAACTTTCTTATGGCAATAGATCCTATTTCTCCCAAGTGTGATTGTCAGCAGGCCAGGGCAATGACATTTTCCTCCTGGGTGTTTTCTTATTCTCTTTCCCTTGTGTCCTCTCTGGTATGAATTTGCAAGTTTTAGAATTGGGATTATTAGCTTTTTATTGTTTTTCATTAATATTTTTGCTGATGTCAAAATATATGAAGAAATTTTAATCTGTACTGTATTTGCGTTCATTTTATAACCAGAAAAGCACACTTATTTATGTTTTGGAGAAACAATAAATTATTTTTGTCTCATTGATTTACATCTAACAGTGTATTAATCTAGATTTATACCTTGGTATTAGAACAGCTGTAAACAGAATGAATTATTTTATGAATATATAAGGCTTGGATTCTAAGCAATTACATTTCCATATTTTATTTAAGATAAAGGAAGTATTGATTCTCCCCCTCCCCCATCACTTTATTTTTTACAGGATATGAGATGTTTTCTTAGCAAGCACTGAATCTTGAAATGTGACTTGCACCCTCATCTCAAACATAAGCCTGGTAAGCTTAGCACATTAAATCATAGTTAAAAACAAACAATGGTTTAATGTAAAAAAGCAAGGTGCACACGGCTCAAAAGTTCTCCCTTTGCTTGTCCGCTGCTGACCCATTGGAAAACAAGACAGTCTGGCTTGTTGTGACGTGTGAATCTTGGCTTACTTTACTTCTCAATTATGTGTTTGGGGAAAACAAACCACAAACCCATGTTCAGGCATCACAGCAAGCCAGAGAGTCACTTGTTTCCTGGTGATACAGCAGGAGTGGCGCCATGTTCAAAATTCCCCCCAGAATTTTTTGCGCTTGGCTTTCGGCCACTTGCGACCAAGTGAAGATGCCTGGGCACCAGGATGGCGCCCAATATCTCCATCATCTGGCAGACTGGTGCACAGCAGCGGGGCTTTTTGCTACCATGCTGTGGCGCAAGTCACCTGGTTCACACCATAGTGCTTCAGCGAAAGGGCAGTCTCTTCTTCTGCAAGCCAGCTGATTTGCGCAGTTGTGTAGCAGCAGAAGACTGCATCTTTTGTAGAGCATTATGTACCACTTCACATTTTTCCATCTGCGTGAGGCAGGGCTGGGGTCCTGGTACAAGTAGCAGTGCTGAGCCCAGCTTGGAGGCCAGCAGCTCGCATGCCCGCTTGCCCCATCGCCTGATCCCTGTGGCAGGGCTGCACCGGGTCCCTGCTGCTCTCACTCCTCCTGCTTGCACAGCCTGTCTGCACTTGGGAAAGCCAAGACTTGGAGCTGTTCAAGCTGATGGAGGAGGTCCTGCAAAACTTTAACTCCTGATGTTTAGACAGGAGCAGTGAACAACACTATAGTTAACTGTTGTAGCTTGTCTTCACTTACCCCACCCCACTGCCCTGAACAGTTGTGAAGAATATTCTTACGTTAAGAATGGTCCGAGTGACCATTAAGAAAAAGGGACAGGAATAGGCCAATATATATGTGGATCAAGTGACTTTTCTTCTTTAAGTTCTCAACTTAACTCAACTCCTAGTTCAAGGTTGTCATCTGCACTAGCCAGATGTTTAACTGATAATCAACCACAGTCAGTTCATCATTTGAAAAATAAGACTTTAGAGCCATCTTGCCCCAAAATGGCAACTAGACATTCAATTTTGGCGACTGTAACCTTGATTAAAGGTGCCATTTGGTCCCTAGCTTATATATCTGTGTTTCAAACATTGGAGTGGAGCAAGAATTTTTAAAAACATACTGCACATTCACATTAAACCATATTTTGTTTTTAACTATGGTTTTAATGTGACATGTAGACCAGGCCATTTGAACTCCCATTGAGTTCAATGAGATACATTTCCAACTGAAGTATGCATGCATATGATTGCAGCCTTGGTATTTTGGAATGAGGTTTGATAAAATGCTGCTCCTAAAAACACTAGCAGTCATCCAGTGAAGTTATA
This sequence comes from Podarcis vaucheri, assembly GCF_965113315.1. Taxonomy (NCBI): domain Eukaryota; kingdom Metazoa; phylum Chordata; class Lepidosauria; order Squamata; family Lacertidae; genus Podarcis; species Podarcis vaucheri. The sequence goes on along the minus strand of NC_138764.1, from coordinate 50,837,245 downwards.
TCTGCACGTACAAGAGACTGTTCATTTGGCGTTTTTCATTTTTACCTTGGGTGCATGCATGTATCTGGCATGCACATTAATCAGGATCACATTCACAACTATCATGTTGCAAGGACTTACTTCCATGTATTTAATATCAGGATGTAAAGTCATTCAAAATATTCAAATAATTCATAGTTAACAAAATTACAGGAAGTATTTAATTTATATCGGTCACCTACAGGTGTTTTAGATGATAATTATAGGTTGGCTCTGATGGATTGTGTGAATGATTCAAAAGAAGAGAATGCAGGGATGTTATAGAAGGATCACCAATATCTGAATCTTGTGCATAACTTTGCACAATTTTGGGAAATAGATGGCACTGAAAAAAGTGGGACTTTTTCTTTCTGAGTATTGCTCTGCAAGGCTGCTTTTCCTATGCACAGTTACTTGGGTGTACTGTATATTCCATTGAACTCAGATTATCTCAATAAACATGAATAGGATAGGCTCTGCACAGTTGCAATTATGTGCACACTTATTTAGGATATTGTCTAATTGAAGTCAGTGAAATTTACTTTTAGGTAAAGATGCATAAGTTAGAAGGCTGCAGTCTTAACATACTTACTAAAGCGTAAATATGATTGAACTCAGTGGATAGTTCTGAGTGAACATTCTTAAGCTGCAATTCTGTATCCACTTATCTCTACTACCCCTCCTTTATCCCCTCATATACCCCAATTATACACTGAATATATAGGTCATAAACTCTCACACTAATAGAACAGAAGGAGGTGAGGCAGGAAAGAGTTAATGTATTCTGTTATATACCACATTTAGCAACTGGCGGCAGAAAATATTTGTCTGCTACCATTTTATTTTGCTCATGTTTCCCATTATATTCCCCCCTGATTTGTAGTAATAATTGGTTAGCATCTATTTCCACAACTATTATACTTCTTATATTTCATATCATTCTTAGTGGCAAATGTTTGTGTATATACAAAGGATATTTGTATATAACACTGGTGAATAAAGGAATACAGTAATTTACTACAGTTTCACGACAACAATATGTCTCTTACCTTTTCATTTGTCTATAAGGAAACAGTTTCCAACCAGTGCTTTTCTAAGCTAATTCCAAATTACTTATCTTTTTTTTTTTAAAAAAAAACTATTCTGATTGACTTGAACATTTTCCTTTGAGGTTTGTGTGCATGCTTGTGTATTCACTGGGACGCGGGTGGCGCTGTGGGTAAAACCTCAGTGCCTAGGACTTGCTGGTCGTATAGTCAGCGGTTCGAATCCCCGCGGCGGAGTGAGCTCCCGGCTTTCGGTCCCAGCTCCTGCCCACCTAGCAGTTCGAAAGCACCCCTAAGTGCAAGTAGAGAAATAGGTACCGCTTCATAGCGGGAAGGTAAATGGCGTTTCCGTGTGCTGCGCTGGTGCAGGCTCGCCAGAGCAGCTTCATCACGCTGGCCACGTGACCCGGAAGTGTCTGCGGACAGCGCTGGCTCCCGGCCTCTTAAGTGAGATGAGCGCACAAGCCTAGAGTCGGACACGACTGGCCCGTACAGGCAGGGGTACCTTTACCTTTACCTTTTCTGTATTCACATGCACCACTTTGGTTTCCCCTCTTATTCACATTTATTTGGAAGTAATTTAAAGTTTCAAGTAAATGTGCTTAGAAAGAGTAATGATCCCAAAGGATTATTTTATGGTTCTTTTAAGTGCTAAGCAATTGTAAAGGAAATCATGTTTCTTAGCCTGATACAGATGGTTGTTTACTATTGCCTTGTGAGCCCTGTATGAATGGAAAGATGAGGCACAAATATTTTACTAAACTAATAAAAGTTATCCAACAACCTAGAAATAAAAAAATTCCTTCCAGTAGCACCTTAAAGACCAACTAAGTTAGTTCTTGGTATGAGCTTTCGTGTGCATGCACACTTCTTCAGATACCACACTTCTTCAGTGTGCATGCACACGAAAGCTCATACCAAGAACTAACTTAGTTGGTCTTTAAGGTGCTACTGGAAGGAATTTTTTTTATTTTGACTATGGCAGACCAACACGGCTACCTATCTGTAACCTAGAAATAGTTTTTGATTAGTTTCAGGTGTAACAGTAAAGCTACATAAAGACTTGGGATGTTAAGGATTTTGAAGGAATTGGAAAAAGAACTCCTCCCATCATACTAAATGTTGGGATGAAGTATGATGACATGAGCTAGCTTGTATAGCGTGATTCCAAACCAAAAGATCTCCTGGGACAATACTATAATAATGATATTTTGTCATGTCAGGTTCCTACTGAGTCATTGGAGATGATATGGGTATTGGGAAAAGCTGAGAGTGGGAAATATAAGGCAGGAAGCTGAGTTGCTCTGCTTAAATCAAAGAAGTGTGCCTGACCTGCAAGGTCATATAATATCAGGCTTTGTCATGACCTGCTGTGGTCAAGCCTGTTGGCATTCAGGAACCTGTCTGGCTAGTTTCTTGCTGCTCCCCCTGTTGGCCAGAGTTAGGGCTCTTTTGTGGTGTCCCAGGTACACCTGTGCCTGGAAGCCACAACTATTGCTAGTGTGCTTTGCTGTGCTGCTTGAAATAGTTCTTTGTTGTGGCACAAATGGTGAATCCATTGTTAGAGCTAAGCTTGAAAACTATTAGAGCGATGGAGAAATGTGTTCAGTTGCTGTTGCAGACACTTTAATTTTGGCAAAGATATGAAAGTTGAATTCGTATTGCTAGTTTCAACTTGAATATTTAAATACTTTTCCTTTAATTGAGTGTGTGTCTGTGTTTAATCCAACTATATGGTGAATACCTGAAGTAGTGTTGCTTTATCAAAATAGACTTTGAGATTTTATTTGACATAATTGATCTGCTGGATCTGGTTCATCTGATACTTTAACACTGGCTCTTAAACATAAGGAGCTTTTAATTAAATAGGCTATAATAACTGAAAACCAGAGTCACCAGTGCATATTTCATTATGAAGTGGATAATGTAGTTCAATCCTGTGCATGTTTCATTCAGAAGTATGTCCTAATTAGTACATTAAGCTAACTCAGTGTCCATGAGCATAAGATTGCAGCCTAAAAAACTGCCATCAACTCCTAGAAAAGCATTGCATTTCTAAAGAAAGGCATATATGCAGAACAATACTATACATGTTCATTCAGAAGGAAAACTATCGAGTTAAAGGGGTTTACTGCCAGGTAAGTGGGTATATGATTGCACTCATGGTGATGTTTGTTACAGCATTTCCAGCTGCAAAAAAATCTAAAGGCTGTATTGATTTATGCAAGTTCTAGAGAGATCAGGTCACGGTTTTAAATATTTTTTGTGAGCCTGTAATTTCTTTCCTGTTTTTGTTACAATACTTTTATGTATTATTCACTGTGTCATAACTAGGCTGTGGCCACCAGTACAAGGCTGACTAACAGCAAAAGCACATTTCCCCAAAACATAGAATGCCAACACTGATTCCTTTGGAGGTGCCATATCCATATTCAGGTTGGACTTGCAAACTTAATTTGTTAGCAAGGATCTCCCCTAATACTTATATCATTTCCTTTGTGTTTTTATACATACACAAAGGGATGTATTAGCACTAACTTTTACCCAGCACAATGTCCTGTTCCTAGGTTGGAAGTAGGGGTGAGTGGGACAGTAGAGGAACGCTCACATTTTTCATCCTCTAACAACTATTGTACAAAAGACATGAGGTAAAATACATTGGAAGTACTAAATAGAAGTATCTACAAAAAGTAAAGGTTACCAGGTTGGGGTATCCTTGCAGGTGTTCCTATTTATTTGAAAGACTTACATGAGGTAATTCCTTTGAGTGATATAGTAAAACTGCATTCTCCTAATGTGGCAATATGGTGCTGCCGTAACAAAGAAATAGTGCAGTTTGTCTTTCCTCACCAACGAGGTCACAGGCACCATCCAGTAAGTCGCTCTTCACACTTGTGCAACTATCACTTCTTATTGTAATAGACATTCTAGGAACAATACTGTTTGTTCTTGGAAGCACATTGTTCTAACCAAGTAACATGATACAATTTTATCAAGTGGTGCTGTGGATGCTGTAACAGCAGGGCCTTCGCTTTAACCCTTTCTGCACTACAGCACCACCTCCCTTTGAATGCTGTACATCACTTTGGCTATACAGTGGTACCTCGGGTTACATACGCTTCAGGTTACAGACTCTGCTAACCCAGAAATAGTACCTCGGGTTAAGAACTTTGCTTCAGGATGAGAACAGAAATCACATGGCAGCGGCGCAGCAGCAGCGGGAGGCCCCATTAGCTAAAGTGGGGCTTCATGTTAAGAACAGTTTCAGGTTAAGAATGGACCTCCGGAACGAATTAAGTATGTAACCAGAGGTACCACTGTAATCCTTTGGTTATAAACCCCATTGTACTCAGTGGACTTGCATCTGAGTAGTTGTTAGTAGGTGAGGTAGGGTAAAATTTCAGACAAATGCCATTTGTCCCAGTAAGGGCCATTCAGGGTGATTGTTTCATGAAATTCCTTTTGATCATACTAAATTTATGAACTCTGAGTAGAAGAACAACTGTCATTTAGAAACTAGTTTATTTTATATTTGACAGTTTATTCAAGCTTTTGTTGTTTCCAGCTCCACTTTTAGCGCTCAACTTTCTGAGGTTTGAAGCTTTCTGATGTCATAAAAGTTCAATTTCTGCAGCTGTTCCAGCTCAATAACTTCATGGCTTAGTAATGGAAAAAGTCACATTCCAGTGAACTTGATTGGACCCAGCATTTATATACATAAAGTTCTCCCTCTCTTGCCAACTGAAAAGAGCATCCCTAAGGGTTCGGGCCTGTTCTTAGAGGGAGGTTAGAGAGCTTTATGTAAAACTGCCCTTACCCATTCATAATGTTCAGAGAATTGTAGTCATAAAGTATATCTGTTAAATGCCAGGTGTGTATGTGTGAGACTGTATGGTAGATTTCAACAGGAAAAATTTAAAAATAAAGATGAAATAGTGGGAACCTATTAGCCACCTTTGTCTTTATTTACTTTTTTTAGTGTATTTGTGCAATGTTGGGGCATCTCACTTGGATGCTACAAAGTAGGTTAATGGGACAAATCAAGCCAATCAGTTATGTTAAAGTATGCTGCTGCTGCTTTTTAGGGGGGGGGGAAAGCCCCTCCCATTATTTTTCAAGGCAGACTTTCAAAATCCTGATTCGGTATTGTTCTCTTGTTAATTATATGTTCTTTGCTCATGCTCTATTTACACTGAAGATCTATAGCAGTTCTTCAGGAGTAGTTTATTTATTCTAAATATTTATATCACTTTTTACTTCAAAATTTTAGGGCTCTAGAAATCTGGATGTCGCTGGACTACAATTACCATCATCCCTGGCCATTGGCCATGGTGGCTGGGGCTGATGGGAATTGTAGTTCAGCAATATCTGGAGGGCCAACAGCTCCCAACCCCTGCAATAATCCCATCAAGAGGTTACCAGGAGAAAGTTCCATTATTTCTTGTGTCCTGAACAGTACTGGATGTGAGTGAATATGAGTGAATAACCATTTAACAAGCTGGTTTTTTGTCTGTATTCTCTTTTATCACCCTGCCAGCTGGTGAGGAGAATCTTGCCATTCCTCTGCTTTCCTAGATTTATGGTTGGGTTCAGAGGTGTGACAAGATTCCTCACTACTCCGCAGGACAATACAAATGACAATACAACAGCTGGACAGCTAAGTTGGTTAGAGCGTAGTGCTGATAATGCCAAGGTTTAAGGTTCGATGCCCGTAAGGGATAGCTGCAGATTCCTGCATTGCAGGGAGTTGGACTAGATAATCCTCAGGGTCCCTTTCAACTTATGATTCTATGACTATCTTATAAAGTGGTTACATGCACACCTCGGTAGATTATCACTTGCCTAATGGTTGTCTTTGTTCACCCTTTGTATGAGATAGAAGTGGGCAAGCTCTTTCTGGCTTCTTCATAGGAAGAGGGATTTTCAGTTCCTTCAGGGTTCCACTCCTCCCTTAGCTGCAAGTCAGCTCTTTTGACTGTTCTCACACTTTCACTGTGTGGTATGACATTGGCAGTAAAGACAAGCTTTCCAGTAACCATGTGCTGCAAAAGGACATTACTTTTGGAGTATGATCCTGAAAGGTAAAAATACTAATATTTGAAATTGTATTTTATAATATTTATATAAAGGTAAAGGGACCCCTGACCATTAGGTCGAGTCGTGGCCGACTCTGGGGTTGCAGCGCTCATCTTGCTTTATTGGCCGAGGGAGCCGGTGTACAGCTTCTGGGTCATGTGGCCAGCATGACTAAGCCACTTCTGGAGAACCAGAGCAGCGCCCGGAAACGCAGTTTACCTTCCCACTGGAGCAGTACCTATTTATCTACTTGCACTTTGACGTGCTTTTGAACTGCTAGGTTGGCAGGAGCAGGCACCAAGCAATGGGAGCTCACCCCGTCATGGGGATTCGAACTGCTGGCCTTCTGATCGGCAAGTCCTAGGCTCTGTGGTTTAACCCACAGCGCCACCCACATCCCTATTTATATACTCACCAATAATTAAGCATCTCTGGGCAGTTTACAGTAAGTGTGTCATCAGGTCTTCATATGTTGGTGAAAGATTATTTAGAGGGTGTTTGCATCTGTTTTGATGTATGTAAGCGGGTGATAAACTCACGAGACATCGATGGTTACAATAACGTCATTCATTTCTGTCATGGGACTCGGCTGTGTTTCCTTCTCTTCTCAAAACTGTCATTTATTACAGTAGATTTGTTTCCACAGCAACAGACTTTGGTAAATAGTGGAGTGCTAGAAAGGGTTGGGCTTGGGTGGGGGAGTGGGAGCTTTGCTGTGTTTTCAAAATGCTTAAGTCACATTGTGCTTTTACGATGCTCAGTTTTGCTTTATCACTTATAGAACTTGTGTCTGCTTTCACAGCAAATGATTTATACTGATCAAAAATGTAATTCTATTCTAGGGAAGATACAGCAGAAAATGCTTAATTCCGAGTCTCTAGCTATGGAGAGCACACTCCAGCTGTATTTGTGCATGGAAGACAGAATGCAGTGACCTCCATGCATGCAGAGAGACATGCCATGTGCCAGGTTTGCACACTGCCTGTATCTGCATTCAGTCCCTGAGGACTCTTGGAGCATAAAAACTATGTCATATGATTGCCATTCCAGTATTATTTTATAAATGAGCTAAACCAAATGTCTTACAAACCTAATTTGGTTTGTGGGCTCTTCAGATTTCATTGTCTGGGTCATCACTCACATTCAGAGGTGCTTGAGTGCTTCAGAAAACTTACTTAGTGTCATGCTCATCCCTGTTTATCATAGTGTCAGCATAGCTCAAGGACTAAGAAAACTGTAGAGTTTAGAGTAGCAGTTGTTTTTTTAAGAGAATTTAGCATCCTGGTCCTTTCCTCTAACATGTTTAATTGAGTTTATGAATTTAAATGCTGCCCTTCAATTTGAAAACAGTTCCAGTATTTATTTTCTTTAATAGGGTGATAGCCTGCTTTAAAGCTCTGGTGTCCCAACATACCCATGGTAAAATGAGGGGAAAACAAAGGTTATTAATGATTTTATTTTGTATGGCTGTTCCAGGTAGAGTTTATTAATCCACTTTGATGCTGAATTGCTGTAAGAAACTGTAATCTACTCAGCTATTCTATCGTAATCTCTTATATAGGGACAATGAATTTACAGCAGAAGTGATACTGTTGTTTGACTGTACTTCAAAAATCTCATTATGTTTCAACAAGATGTATTGGCTGAACTCCAACTTTGGTAGCACAACTGTATTCTGGCTAACTACATTCTCCTTGTAGTTTAATACAGAACAGCTATTCTCAGTCACTCCTCTATTTAAGCTAAGATATCTAAAATGACAAGCTGCCAAATTGCAGGATTGATACTGTGCCAAAATGCCTGCAACAAGATAGTTGACTAAGACTGTAGTCACCAAACTACGTCTTCCAGAGTCATGTTGGAACTAATAGGACTAACTGTGGGATAAGTGGAACCACAATTCAGACAGTTGTGCCATCAGGGAACGATTTTGGGGAAGAAGTCCAGGGTCTCACTCAGATAAATGAATAGGGCTGGCTTACTGCAATTTGAAGTAATACGCAGTGCCTGCTAAATGGGGGAGCTGCAATTGACAATAGAGCCAGTGTTGAGCACCCTATGGTATGATTAGTTATTTTGCTGCTTATTAGTGTAAGTTGCCCTGTGCTCCTAAGGAAGAAAGGGCAGGGTAAAAATCTTATAAATAATTAACACATAAATTTGTATAAGATGAACTGGTTTTTGGTTTGGGGTTTAATAGCCCCATTATACTCGTTCTCTAGCAGCCATAACATAACAGCATTGTTTGAAATATACTATCTAGCTTTCATTGCCAAGATATAGAGCTCTTTTTGTACACACTAGGACATTGACTAATCTTAACAAGTAGTCCCAAGCCAACAAGCCCCTATATGTATACAAAGAAATTTAAACAGCACCATGTACTCTGTGGTGCAGGATGCTATGTTGTTTAGAAAAACATGAGCAAAAGTTACACCTTTGTGAACAAAACTTCCCCTTGCATTTCTCTGATCAGAGGTGCAAACCATGGAGGGAAGGGCAGCATTTCACACTGGGAAGAGATAGATTGTGAATATTCCTAAGGCTGATTCTTAATATGCAAGCTATGGTTGTAGGGCACCAGCACCACATCTGTGCTAGGCTGAGTAGCCAGCATAGCAATATTGGTATATTGTCTTACTTCTGGGTATTAATGAGTGTGAGGTTTTTAGTACGGTAATTGTCTGTAATGCAATTTCATATTGTATTGTGGTGGTCTGTTTAAATTGTGTCCAATACTTTGTCTTGAAACTGGCGTAACACTTTGCATCTTCTGCCTCCAAGCTGATGTCACATAGAGTTTCTTTCATGTTTTATTGCAGGTATGAGATGACTTGCTCAAGTTACTTCCATATCGCCATTTTTTAATTAGTACAAGTCACTGATTCGTGAACTCGATAACACTGGAATTCTTTTGAGACTTTCTGAATCTATGTATGTGTATATACAAGAGTCACAGAACTGACATTTGACAGTCATCCCATATGTGAAAAATAATACAGGAAGTAACTCTTGGTGGGTGTTTTTTTTTAAAAAAAAAGAGTAAGAGTGCTTTTTTATTTATTTTATTTTTCATTTCATTTCTTTATCACATTTCTTTATAAGTTTCAAAATAATAAAAAGGAGGCCATGTACAGTATGCACATTTAACACAGCAAAGTTAACAAAAAAAATTTAAACATAACAAAAGAAAACATTACTAAAGGAAGTTCAATAAACTGCACATTTGAAACAGCATAGCTGGCAAGAGAATAAAATATCTTAAACATACAGCATATATATTTCTGCTGTTACTGCCAATAGTGGCTCAGGCTTGATGACCTTGGTCTCCACTAAGACAGCCAGTATTTGTCTCTCCAGTAGCATCAGCCTTTGTAAGTGGAGTCAGTCAGGACCCTGCTTTCCCAGGCCCGTAAAGGAGCAGATCTTCCAGGACTCACAGCCAAGATTTATTGACATTACGTACTGCAATTAATAAATGAAAATCACAAGCCTGTGGTTCATAGGTATGGTGGTCTTGTGTGTGTTGATCTGTGGTCTAACACATGGGTGATTCTGCAGTATTGTAGAGGTTGGTTTTATTTATTTAGTTTTTATTCCCTTCTGCCCTCATGATTGTAAGAGAAATGATAAGATTATTCTGCAGGGCTCCGTTGGTGGCCGATTTCTGAGATGCCTGCATTTTTCTAACTGATCTATGGGAAACATTACATAATACCCTGAGGATCTAACCAGGAACACCCAGCATTAGCTAGATTCTGGACCAGAATGAACAATCAGCTTTTTCAGTTGTTTTATGCTTCCTTTAGATAAAATTCCAGTTAGTGCTTTGGCAATGATATATTCATAGTGCAGTATTACAGCAGCCTAAAATGAGTAATTCAGGCAATAAGGCAGTGGACTAGGAGTCAGGAGACTTGGGTTGTGATTTTAGAACTGCAGTGTCTTTCTTACGTGCATCTTGTCCAACAGCTTTGAAGATAATTATTTTTTCTTAAACAATCATCCTCCAAAACTCAGTTTCAATAGCTTAATTTCTATGGTACTTTACTAAAATACAGAATCTGGTTAAGTGTATTTAAATGCACTGTGAAGGATGTCAGGCTGCATTTATGTTGTTCCTCAGGTGGTACAGCTAGAGAGATACTGGCTAGCATTAAAATATTCTCATGATAATTTTGGTTTACTTGTTAGGAAAAGTAGTGATCATAATTTGATCTCAGTTGTGCTGAACACTATCAAAATATAGGAGTGTTCATATAAAAAGCACCTTCTTTAACCAATCTACAGCAAACTAAAAATCTAGCATGCTTGATATTAAAGGAACATTGTGTGTATAAATAAACCTTTCTCAAATTTAGCAATATAATGTATTTGTATTTTGGAGGAAATGGTTTTGTTATGTTTTTTGCTAGCTTGCAATTGAGTCTTACTTTCTGAACTCAAAACAGTCGGCTTTCAAACCAGTGGGAGATCAGAGGCTGCGGTAGCCATTCTCCCATCAGAAATGTCATCAGTACTGGTGTTTGATCAAAACCTAAAGTTTGGAGTGAAATGCTCTATTTAGAACCTGAAAAAAGTCCTAATCCACCCAGTTTACAGTATGTTGGTTATATGCTAATATAGCTAGATACTTAACCCTTTGCATACAGCATATTGCTTTGCCCTATAAATACACAAAACAGTTCCCATACATTGACCTGATATTCCTTACAACAGCAGTGAAAGGTAGACTGGTCTTATATTTGAACCAGGAATTTCACAGTTCATGTTATTAACCATCCTAGCAGCTAAGAAAATATTTTCTTGAACATAGACAATCTGTGTTTTTAGAGTTGGTATCTCTCTGTCTCGGCAGACAATGGAAGAATGTCCCTTTGGGGGTGAAGTCAAACCATTGGAGAGTTACACAGCACCTGTTTTGGCTGTAGAGACATGTTTTGTTGCAGCTGGGGCAGATGAAGGTGTCTGGTTGTGCTGATGCAGGTGTACAATGGTTTTCCTTCTTTCTGCTGCCCTCTCATCAGTCATTCCTCCTTTGGTCACTGCAATGGATACACAACCTGATTATCTGTCTCCAGGCACAGCTTCTTTAAAAAAAAAAAAACCAATAACCAGTTGTTTGGAAGTATTTTTAAAAAAAGGATTATCAACCACCTGAGTGAATATACTTCTTTCTTGCATGTGTCCTTAGTGCAAACATATATTCTGTATTAGAAGTGGTTGAGCTCTGAATGAGATCAGTCTTGGACTTGTGCCCTAGAAACTGAAAATGCACAGTCACAGCAGGGATAAGCTTTGGGTTATCACAAAAAGGAATATAGTACAGGGGTACCTCGGGTTAAGAACTTAATTCATTTTGGAGGTCTGCTCTTAACCTGAAACTGTTCTTAACCTGAAGCAGCACTTTAGCTAATGGTGCCACTGCGCTGCCAAAGCACAATTTCTGTTCTCATCCTGAAGCACCATTTCTGGGTTAGCAGAGTCTGTAACCTGAAGCGTATGTAACCTGAAGCATATATAACCCGAGGTACCACTGTACATGCTTCCCATATTAGATACATTAGTGTAAACACATTTTATTCAACATACAAAGTGCTTTTTGGTTGCTGTTCAGCTGTTGCAATAAGCAAAACAAAAAACCAATTTTTGTAAGCTGTATGGTAAAATTGGAGTGTCTACTTCCCTCATCCCTGAGGGAAATTGTTATTGTAATTTGAGAGAAACATTTTACATCCCCTTTGGATTAGGGGATAAACTAGGGCACCTTGGTTGTGCAGAAAAGGGAATTTCAGCAGGCGTAACTTGCATGACTGCTGCTAAAGGTGCAGAAACCCTTCCCTCTTTTACATCTGGACAGTCCACTTTGGAGCCTTACCAATTAACAAGGTCATTGCTTTAATCAAGCAAGGTGTGGGGGTTTTTTTGTATCTACTTTACTCTGTTTCTAGAGAACTAGAACTCAATATGCAATGTTTCAGGGTAAATGGGGTCCATTTTGTGTAGCGCCATACAACACCATTTAATTGTCTTGTTTGGTCATTGATCCTCACAGAATGATGGTGTCTTAGTTGCTGTTGCTGAGTCCCTCCAAGTAGGGGGCTCTGGTTATTTTAACAGTAGAAGTGTCAGCTCCAGATCTTGTTGCCATGGCCAGAGAGAGATGAGAGATTATACAAGCCTAAGGCTTATTCCAGTTTGTGCACATAATGCTAAACAATAGTAGTGTTGCAGCCAAAAAAGCCCCACCAAGATATCTTGCCAGTTTTAAAAGGGAAGAACTAGGAGGTTTGGTCTTACACACACAACACTTAAGTAACTTTCACCTCCATCTTGGACAGAAGTTGAGTGATCTGGTTTAAATAAGAAACAGCAGAATTTTCCACAGGCACACATATCAGATGGTAACTCCTACAGTGTATAAAATAAAATAGTCCCAAGAACAAGGATGGAAATATTTGGACTAGGTTGGTGCTGAGAGTGAATTGTGCATGGATGTTGCCTGATTCCAAGTCAGAATATTTATCTAGTGAGCCAGTACTGCCTACTCTGACTGCAACTTTCTAGGGTCTCAGGCAAAGATCTTTCTACCTGAATATTTCAGTTGGCTATGACAGATTGATCCTGGGAGCTTCTGCTTCCAAGGTATGTGCTCTATGATTTAAGCTATGGCCTCTCTCCAAATGTGATCCCTCACACATGGTTCCCTATTTATGCAGCTAGGCATTAATCTGCCAGAAATGCCCATCTGTTGATTAAGGTTAAATGAGTATGAGACATATGGCCAACCAGCATGGAGATGCTCAGTCTGTAAAAATCCTAGGGATCGTATATATGCTCCACAAACAGAAACAATTTTCACATTAAAGTGAATTTGTAGGAAACTCAAATGGCAACATTTCTAAACTATCAACTGTCGTGGGGAGATACTGTACATAGATATTATATGCTATTTCCCTGATTGCAATCTCCAAAAGCAAGGAATTCCTGCCAACTCCGATCTGAAGGGATGTAAGGGAGGGATTTGTTCATTTCATTGATTCTTTACTTTAAATTTGTGCGGTTTGTATATATTGATTCTGTTTGTGCATCCCCAGTATCATCCAAAGAAGCTGATAAACTGTTGGTTGTAGAGCAACTTTGCAGGAATGTTGAAATAATGTACTTTTCTGTTCTGAAAGTAGTCTGATCATCAAGCCAGTTTTTAAAAAATGCATACTGTTAAGAAGGGGGTGGAATCATGGATCAAATCCAGGCTTTCTTGGAAAGATCCAGGCTTTCTAGAAATCAGCATTCTAGATCCATTTCAAATGGGCTTAGGTCCGGTTTTGGCACAGGAACTGCTTTGATCACCCTGTATGAAGACATCTATTGAGAGAGACAGGGAAATGTAGCGATGTTAATTCTCCTTGACCTCTCAGCAGCTTTTGACACCATCAAAGCACAGTTATTGGGTTTTTCCAAGCCAATTTGTTCTAGAGTCCCTGAATCAAGGTTGGCTAACTCTGTGATCCTTCAGATGTTGTTAGACTTCAACTCCCATTAGCCCAACCACTGATCAGCAATGATGGGAATTACTGCCCAACAACACCTGAATGTTCATAGGTTGGCCACTCTTGTCCCATGTTATGATACTTGGAAGGTAGATTTTATGCTTAGTAAGAGAGTTGTATTTGTATCTGAGGTTTCAGATATAGTTCTGTAAAAGTGAAAGACGATGATTAAATCTAAACAGTCAAGGATGTAACGCCCCTCTAATATATTGCATGCAAGGGAACTGTAGTGGTTCCGTTCCTGCTTCTTGTTGCATACATACTTCTGCAGCGTGGTAGCATCAAAACACTGGAATAGTCTGGGTGCCATTCTACTTAGGAAGCTGTTTATGTGAGGCAACTTTCTTAGCCAATTTTAGCAATGTCGGCATAACCCTCACTCTTCACTGAAGTAGCTTCCAATGTGGAATGAGCTACTGGTTCCATTTCTCATAGTTACCATGTCACAAATATAGAGAAACAGCCTGTGGCCTGATTCATGTGCTACTTCGGCTGTTTGATTTGGCTTGTCCTCTCCTGCCTGAAGTGACATAAGCACTGGCTGATGGAAGAGTTGGGGGGGTGGGGTGGAGGAGAGGAGCAAGCAAACAGCAGTAGTAAATAAACTATTAAGGAAGGAAATACTTTCTCCCGTCTACAGGGTAAAATGATGCCACTCTATCCCATTGGCTTCGTGGTAAAGCCAGTCCTGCCAGGCAGTGTTTAACTTGGCTGCTTTGCACAATATTTTGTATTGCCCAGGCAAGGCTGCTGTTAACAGGAATGGTTTCTTCAGTCCAAGAAGCAATCTCTATAAATCTACAGTTAATATGCAAGGCAGGTGGAAGCATGAATAGATTTCCATAGAAAGGCTGCTGGGATTTGGAAGGAAGCAGGGATTAAGCAGGGGCCACATCCATTGTTGTAGTATTGTTCATTGCCCCTTGGAAATGAGTTATTTTTGCAGCTTTCTCAAGACAAATGCCTTTGACTTCCAGACCAGGCTGTGCAACCTTTCTGCTGTCCTCGGCAAACACAGCACTTTCTCAATTTGCAGTGCTTAAAATTAACATTTTTTTCTAGTGTGTAACTCGTGACTTATTGGATTTTCAGGAGTAGCTTCTGATAACAATGAATTTTATGTAGACCCTTCCCTTCTTCCACTTCAAAACAAAACAACTTTCTAAGGATGCATTCAGACCAGCACTTCTGTTTATGCAACTGCTTCTGATACTCCACACCACATCCTGTGAATCTTATCGCTGTTTGCACTCTGTTTCCTGAATTTTTTATTCTCACAAAGCTTGTACCTCATTAAAGAGGTACAAGCTGGGGTTGTCCATGTGAAGCACCTTGGAGATTTGGATCTGAACTATACTGCTGCATGTACTTTTCCAATGAGGCTGAATATGGGACTTTTGCCAGATAAAATGAAATTTATCACACCTGGTAGGGACAGGAGCCAAGTGAAGAGCAGCACTGATGAGCCACTAAACTCATCAGGCTGAACTGTACCCTAAGACATTATCCTGGAATGAGGGAGCATGCTGTGCAATAATTGAAGTGCAGAAATCAGTTGCATGTAACAAGGAGCTTTATGCTTCATTAAAATAATTATTATTTCTTGCTCTTCACTTAATTCTTTTTTGCCAGTTTCCAGAATCTTCATTGGATGTATGAATAGTCAGATTCCAGCCCCATTGTCTTGGAGTAATTTATATTTTTTTAATGCAGAAATTTAATGAAGTTTATTGTAGTTGTATGTTCGGAAAGATTGAGGGCACGAGGAGAAGAGGAGGACAGAGGACGAGATGGTTGGACAGTGTTCTCGAAGCTACGAACATGAGTTTGACCAAGCTGCGGAAGACAGGAGTGCCTGGCGTGCTCTGGTCCATGGGGTCACGAAGAGTCAGACACGACTAAACAACAACAAATGCATTCAGCAGTCAGCAATACAAACAAAATAGATTTTATTATTTTTTACCTTTTAAAGATTAGCTATGAGTTTAGTTTCTAGGAAGAGAAAAAAAGTATATAGTCTCAAGAAATGGAAAGAATCACAATTATGTAAATAACACAGAGACAGATAACTATCTACATAGAAATTTATTTGTGGCTTGGTGGTTTAGTGCAGGACCCTGTGTGAATCCAGCCACACATTTGAGATCAACAGACGTCCTCTTGCACATCCCTTTGCTTTGTGGGTTAGGGAAGTTATGCATGGTCAGGTATTTTCAGTAGTGGCACCTGCAGTACTTGGTTCCCACGATCACTTAGCAGAAACTAACTGGTATATAATATTTAGTATATAGTGGTATATAATATTTTATAAATAAATATGGGGCAGAAGGTAAAGAAGGTAATGCTGTTTGAACACAGCAGCTTATGTAGGTTGATGTCTTCCTGCTTTTTTCTGAGTTTTGTTGCTTTTTTAGCCAATGCTGTAGCTGAATGCTGTTTATTGCATTCCAATTTATGTTTTATTGGTTTATGGATTTTTAGAGGATTGTAAACTGCTCTGGGGACTGTTATGATTGGAAGGTGCAGGATGAAAGCTATTTAATAAAATAACTTTAGTCACATATAATGTTGTAAGTTATAACTGATAATTTACAGGAAAATGCAGTAAGATTAGAGTTCAAAGCAGAGCCCTCAAAGTAATCTGTGAAGCTGGTATATCTGATTTATAGGCGAACTCAGTCTGAGGGTCCTCTTGTGGACCCCAGCCCCCTGAGGTCAGTCAGGTGGCAGCCAAAGGGGGCCCTTTCCTTGGAACCTTCTAAACACATTTGTTAGGTACCACCTTTGTTGAGAACAGATTCTCCTGTTCCCTCACACTTCATCTGCTTGTTTATTGCTGTGGTTTGCCATTCTTTAAAGATCATGTTCTAAGCAATCTTTTTTTGTGGCTGCATTTATTGTGGCTAGGGGCCTCAAAAGCCAGCAGTGGTCTGGGCCTCCCCAGGCCTCTATTCAACCATCAACATTAGGTGGTTAGGGTTATGCTCACAGTTATGAAAATTGTAGAAAAAAAGCTCTCAAATTGCAGTCTTTTATTTATAGTAGACAACAGCCACCCTAAGGAACTAGGTTTGGGTAAACAAAAGAAGGTAAAACAATCTATCTTTTAAAAAATCAAGATTGGTATTTGGGTTTTCTTTAGTATAATATTGTACATCAATATGCCCAGGAAAATGTTTTTGTAATCATGATAGATGTTTTTAATGGTGGGGGTAAGAAAAATGACTACCCTTCAATTTTTATAAAGTTCACTATACAGTTTTTGTTTGTTTTTTAGCTATATCCCTATCCTGCCTTGCTCTGCTACATACCTAGTCTCCACAACAGAGCCCAAGAGTGGTATGTTTCAGGGCAAACTCCCTTCTAGTTTGTTTCCAGGTGTCAAGATTAGGCTCTTTCTGTCTTCTTGACTATGCTTTTGTGTTTTGATAGCATATACTTTCTTTCAATTTTAGTTACTGCATACAAGGGTTCAAGCTCATATGTCTTACAGGAGTAAAAAACAGAATTCTCTTCTCTGTTGTGGTCTAGAAGCGCCAATTCTAAATATCTGAAGCAGCTCAATGGGCCACAATCCAGCCTAGAATGGTCTCCTTGAGCCAACAAATTTTGAGCACACCAAAGTCAGTGCTATGATTTGTAACAGTCTGACAATCAGTATACCTATTTTTAACTAGTATTAGTGTCACAGCACAATATTGGTTGGTCAGACAACACACTTGAACAGCAATTAGAATATTTTCTGATTTTTTTATATAAATCATGTTGAACATTGTATCAATTTATTAAACTGAATAAAGTAATCTTCAGATTATCTTTATCCAAGGATTAGTAGTTTCCCAGCTACCACTGACCTATTTTCAAAGCGTTATAATATCATTATTAATGGTTATGCTGGCTGGGGCTGATGGGAATTGTAGTCCAAAAATCCAGGAGAGCACCTGGCTGTGGATGGCTGAACTAGCCGCTTGAAGAGTCTTTATTATTTTTCATAATTTAACCTCTTTCTTAACACTAGGAAACCTAACGTTAACTATGCATGCTATGAAGTTTGCTCTTTATCAACTTTCCCCCATACCACACATAATTGCATATACCTCTATCATTTCTCTTCCCGCACCCTTTACTCACCTTCCCCACTAAAGCAACACGTTTAACATAACCTTTCCTCTCCAGCCCCCAAAACATTTTGGTTCTCAATTTAGCATTTTTTTCAGGTCAATGATATCCTTTTTTTAGGTATGGCAAGCAGAACTTGAACATAGTATTTGTATAATGGTAGTATTATGATATAAGCAATTTTATTTTCAATCCCTTTCTTTCATGGGATTCTAATTTTCATAGCTGCTGCACACTGGGTTAGCATTTTCACTGATCTAGTTCCCCTAAGCCCAATATCTCTTTCCTAGTCAGTTGCCAATTAGCATAATTGTGAAGTGGTCCTTTTTTTTTTTACCTTATGTGTTACTTTATACTTGCTCCCTCCCCCCATGTAACTTCTTACATAGAATCCACATTTGCCATTTAATGCCATTGCATCCAGGATTGTAGATAAGGTCTCCCCTTAACCACAACCTGTAACCCCAAAAACATGGTTAAGGAGGAGAGCTCTTATCACAGTTGTGGGTCTATACAACCTGCTGAGCCAAACCTTGGCTTGGCTGCCACCCATCTATCACCTAAAAAGACCAGGGAGGAGCAAAATCTACTCCTCGCAAGCCAGCATGTTTGCACCAAGCCATGGTTTGGCTTAGTGTGTGACATGCAAATGTGGCTGACATGCTGCAAAATGCGCAGACCTGCCCCCATTGCATCCAGTTTGACCTTTATTACTGAATATTGCTGTTCTTTAATTTGGTTTCTTATTTGCAAAAAGGGATGGAAGATACTCAGTAGTTACACCCCTGTGAAATAACATACACTAATTGTCCAAAGATAAAAAAGGGCTTCTGGATGATAAATGAAGGGCACAAAGAAAAGTGGAATGGGGAAGTCTCCATTTTACAGTCCGTAAGCGCCTTCTGCTGAAGATTAACAGATGTCCATCTGGCAGCTCTCATGTATCCATTTGTTCATAGCTTTGGGGGAGGGCGTCGGGGATTAAGTGAAACTAGGAATCCCTTCCATTAGTAATTGGTCTTTAAAAAATCACTGCATGGTAACCTGCCATTTACATACAGCATAAATGTGGGAAGAGTGGTGAATCAAAGGGAAGCCTTTTACAGGAACTGTTCTGAGGAGGTGGCTGTTCGGTATAGAAGATGCTGAGTGTTATATGTGTGCTAATGCAGTGTGTTCAGATAGATTATGTGATTATTCACAGTGTGCATACATACTGGATATGGATGGAAGAAAACAAAAAATGCAGCCCACAGTGAGTCAGCTAAAAATCATAATTGCACAGAGGTGCATTTTATCCTTGCCCACGTGCAGCTCTTCTGTTGCTTTGTGGCAACACGGTTGTGTCTCAACACTGAAACTACAGTGATGTGGTTGTGCAAATGACCCTGTACCTGTGATTGTTGAGATGGCACACCTTAGCCAGGAAACTTACAGGTGATGTAGCTGCACTAACACCACACAAAAAGGAGTATGTATTTGAGATATTGCTACAATAAATGTGCCTGGAGATTTTATAGAGACTTTCACTTAAACTTTTAAAATGTGTGTGTGTGTGTGTGTGTGTGTGTGTGGTGTTTTTTCCATTTAAATAGAACTAGTTGTATTGTCTGGGCACAAGGGTATTCAAAAACCTTCAATATTGCAGATGTTTGAGTGGTCTGTTACATTTCATTTCTATGAAGCTAACTTACAACATCAAGTTACTGTTTATTTTAAGCAGATGATGAGATTGGTGTCAAGTAATAGTTAAAATATAAAATTTTCTCTGTATTGGCAGGCCATATGTTTATCAATTAGCCAGCCTGCAAGCATAATTTTCCAATTCTCATGTCATACTTATGCATTTGTTTTAACTAATCCATAGGCAACTAATGGAAACAAAAGTCAAATTGTCTGTACAGAGAACATCCTAAAATAGATCCATGCCAGCTTCCCAGCAATGATGGCACTGCAGTTTGCCCCATTTTATGGCTTATAAGACTAAAAAGGAGAATGAAGTGTTACACACATTTCCTCCCAGAAAGAAAGAGGTTTAAATTTCCATATACTGTAAAGTCCATTTCTATCATTACTTTAAAACTGACAAAGCAAATGCATTTGCTTTTATTTTCTTTCTTTTAATTTTAGGAACAGGTTCCAGTTCCAGTTTACCATCCAACTCCCAGCCAGACCCGCCTAGCAACCCAGCTTACAGAAGAGGAACAAATTAGGATAGCGCAACGAATAGGCCTTATACAGCACCTGCCGAAAGGAGTCTATGATCCAGGAAGAGATGGTTCTGAGAAAAAGATCAGAGAGTAAGTGCCATTTTTTTGTGGTAACATCACTTATGTAACAGTTACAGATAGGTAGCCGTGTTGGTCTGCCATAGTCAAAATAAAAAAATTCCTTCCAGTAGCACCTTAAAGACCAACTACAGTGGTACCCCGCAAGACGAATGCCTCGCTAAACGAAAAACCCGCAAGACGAAAGGGTTTTCCGATTTTTAGAGGCTTCGCAAGACGAATTTCCCTATGGGCTTGCTTTGCAAGACGAAAGCCCATAGGGAAATCTCCTGGGACAGCGGGGAAACGCAGCGCACCTTCTCCTCTGTTCCCAGACCTGTCCTGAAGGCTTGTGGTGGGAGGTCCGGGAACAGAGGAGAAGGCGCGCAGCGCTTCTCCTCTGTTCCCGGGGCTTGCGGTGGGAGGAGGGTTTTTCCTCCCCACCGCCAACATTCAGAACAGCATTCTGAATGTTGGCGGTGGGGAGGAAAGCCCTCCTCCCACCGCAAGCCTTCAGGACAGGTCCGGGAACAGAGGGGAAGGCGCGCAGCACTTCTCCTCTGTTCCCGGACCTGTTTTGAAGATTTGCGGTGGGCTCCCCACCGCCAACATTCAGAAGGCTGTTCTGAAGGCTGGCGGTGGGAAGAAAAGCCCTTCTCCCCCGCCAGCCTTCAGAAGAGTTCCCGGAGGGCTGCCTAGGCTGCGGATAGCAGCATGCTGCCCCGCGCAAGGGGCGCTCTTAAGCAGAGCTCCCCTCGCGCGGGGCAGACATTCGCAGCTTGGGGAGCCCTGCAGGAGTTCCCCGCAGGGCTCTCCAAGCTGCGGATAGCAGCCTGCTGCCCCGCACGAGGGGCGCTCTTTAGCAGAGCGCCCTTCGCGCGGGGCAGACACCTGCAGCTTGGGGAGCCCTGCAGGACTTCCCCGCAGGGCTCTCCAAGCTGCGGATAGGCGCAGCAGGCTGCTATCGGCAGCTTGGAGAGCCCTGCGGGGAAGTCCTGCAGGGCTCCCCAAGCTGCAGGTGTCTGCCCCGCGCGAAGGGCGCTCTGCTAAAGAGCGCCCCTCGTGCGGGGCAGCAGGCTGCTATCCGCAGCTTGGAGAGCCCTGCGGGGAACTCCTTCTTCCCCCCCCCAGCCTTCAGAAGAGGTCGGGGGACGGACTGTCCACCCGGACCTGGTCTGAAGGCGGTTTCCCTAGGAACGCATTAATTGATTTTCAATGCATTCCTATGGGAAACCGTGCTTCGCAAGACGAAAAACTCGCAAGAAGAAAAAACTTGCGGAACGAATTAATTTCGTCTTGCGAGGCACCACTGTAAGTTAGTTCTTGGTATGAGCTTTCGTGTGCATGCACACTTCTTCAGATACACACTGTATCTGAAGAAGTGTGTATCTGAAGAAGTGTGCATGCATACGAAAGCTCATACCAAGAACTAACTTAGTTGGTCTTTAAGGTGCTACTGGAAGGATTTTTTTTATTATCACTTATGTAAATACATGAAATAGCTGCACTAAAAGCAATTACTTATCAGTTTTCATCAATGTGTAAATTGCTTCTCATCAGAATAATTGTTGCAAAGAAGAAATTAGATAATGTAATATGTGAAAACATCAGAAAAATCCACAAAATACGATAGAAGAAAAATCTCATAGATCAGATAAAGTTAAGCAAATCCACCACAGGCTTTGCTGAATAAGAATTATCTTGCAGTGATAAGGAACCACAAAGATGTAGTTGTTCATGCTACCAGGGGAAGGTTGTGCCACTACTGAGAACACCCATATTCTCAGTCTTCTTCAGAACCCTTTTGACATAGGCTGCTTCCAGACAGTAATTTATTGTGGAATTAGTGCTGCTCATGCATGCAAATTTTTTCATGCATTCCATGTGACATTGTCAAAACAATCCCAGCCCATTACTCCCCTCACTTTATAAACTGGATTTTCACCACCATAAAAAATCATGTAAGTATTATACATCTGCAGCCACTAATGCCGTAGATGCTTGTTAGTGCATTTTTGGGATGAGTGATTTCTTAAATATGAAATGCTGTTTCAATAGGTGACCTGTAATTCCGGACTCCTATTTCTGTTTACCCCAAACCTGCACACAAGCTAGCCACCCAGAGAATTTGAGTGTAGCTGTTTTCATCAGCTGCTGTAACCTGATGAGGAGGAACACTTGCAGTATTGCCTCAGACTGCATATACATACAATCACTCTTATTTCTTCCTTGCCTAACCACAGAGATCTTGCACAAGACTTCAGTAATTTTTTTTAACCCAACTCCTTCATTTTGCCCACTGTGAAATAAGGCTGGCAATATTTGCTCTTGAACACTACTCGGAAATTTGGAGCAATGTGCAACCGAAGCCTTCTGTGGGACCATCTCACACTATTATATGGTCCCCCAGCTCTCTTATGTAAAATCTGGATCCAAAACCAGTAACGCTAATCCGGTTGGGTTTGTCATGCTGATTTCTGAGGGGCTCCTGGTGAAGTGTGTTGGTGGGTGGCACATAGCTGCCACAGCTGAGTAATGACTGAAGAGGGTGGACAACCTAGTGGATACTGTGAGCCAGTCCTCCACACAGCAGTCATGACATCATTTTTGTCTAATTCACAATGGATTAATTAAGAAACTGGGTTGCCCTTTCTGGTTGCAAAAGGATACTCCTAATTAAGTTCCAACATTGCCTGCTGATCTTTGAAGGTGGGCCTATAGGGAAGGTCATATCAAGTGAATATAGTAGTAAGTTTGTTTCCAGGAAGACCTCCCTCTGCTACCAAGAAACTTCATAAGGCAGCAAGCAGTTTCCCTCCACATGTCTCCTTCACACCTGTACAGCTCAGTGCTCCTAGTAATTGGATATGCTCTTTCCGTAATGGCACTACAAGGCAAACACACTTATAAGAAAAAAACCCTCATGCTGTGGGTATTTCTAGACTAAATTTGAGTTATATTTTGCTTTCCTTCTTGGCTCAAAGCAGCTTGCAACTTTAAGGTATTACCATCGAAAATGATTCCAGAGTAAGCTACAAAAGAGTTACAATAAACTTTGGACCACCAGGGGGGGAAATATCAAGAGTTGTATCTAGCATTGCCTGTGCAGAGTTGCCCTCATGTAATGGAGCTTCTTCCTGCCCCCTATTGTGCTTCAGCAACAAGCATTTCCTCTTATGTTTTGGTGAGAGGTGGGCAGGCTAATATTTCAGCTGAGTTCAGATTCTCTCCATCTTGTTTCCTTTTTTCCTTTCTAGATGTGTGATCTGTATGATGGACTTTGTTTACGGGGACCCTATCAGATTCCTGCCATGCATGCATATTTACCACCTGGACTGTATAGATGACTGGTTGATGAGATCTTTCACGTGTCCTTCCTGCATGGAGCCAGTTGATGCAGCACTGTTGTCCTCCTACGAGACTAACTGAGCCAGAGCTTCTCTTCTGACCTGTCAAGGAAACCATCCACTTTAAAGGGGTTTGATCCTTTGCCATCTGCCCAAAGAACCAGGGATTAGGAAACAATATCATGCACAATAAAATCTCATTTCTTAAGAATAAAGAAATATCCTGAATAGCAGACAGAGGGAGGGAGGGAAGGAAGGAAGGAAGAAGAAACACATTTATAGACTATAGAAAAAGTAGGAAGTTATTTTTATGTAAAGCCTTGATCCAGTGCTTACAAATAGTTGCTCCTTAAGAAAACCTGTTAGCACACCCATACAGAAGAACTGTGTGAATAATAAAATATGTTAAAAATTAAATTGTGTGGATGCAGCACACCAGGAAGTTTCCTGTTCAAGCTTCTTTGAGATGAATGACAAGAATACTATGGGGGGTGTGAGTGTGTGTGTGTGTGTGAGAGAGAGAGAGAGAGAGCGCTAAAAAGGAGAAAGGGATGCTGGAGTATCCTTTGTCCTAAAGAAATTTTTTTGTTCAGATTGCTTCACAAGTTCCTGGTATTTGGGTCAATGCTCTATTTACAAAAAAAGCTACATTTTATAACACTGGCACAAAAATAGTTTCAAGCTTGTTTGCACAGTTTTTTTATTCATTGGAAATGGAATCCATTTTGCCTTAGGTCTTCTAAAATAGTGTATTCTTATTTTGGGGCTGGCTCTATGCTTGAAAACCAGTTTATTTATAACATGTTATAAAAGTGCTATGTTTTGTTTGCAGTTAGGATTATGTGGACTTTGAGAAGATCTCCTAGCTTGTAAGCAAACTTGAGATGCACTTTTTTCTATATGAGACATTTTGATGTGACAATATTAAAAGAAAACCAACACAAACCAGTATTTGCCTTTCTAGTGTTTCCTTTCATCATTTTCTTTCTAAACAGAGTGCAGAATTTAAATACTAAAATTGATCTTACATTTATTAAGTTAAAATGGAGCATGATGAAGACAAGATAAAGATTACCCTGCATCTCAAAAACACAATTTGTTGGGGATGCATTCTTTTTAAAAAGTTTCATCTTGGATCATATAAAAAAAATACTGCATCTCTTGTTTTTGTACTTCTTAGATTCTCAAGACCATACTGTGTCTCGGTCTCTGTGTATTAAGTGTACCTTTGGTATTCTTTTGGTTGGCATAGCAGTCTGTCAGCAGATATTTAAATATTCTATATTTTATGTTTTATATGCAAAATTCATATTTGGCAAATAATTACATAAAACTGATCAAGTTAGTGATCCTACAGCTGGTAAGGGCTGTTCCAAGTATTTACATTTATGAAACTAAAAAGAAAAGTGATGTGCTTGATAGATGCAGTCTTGCAGAGAGGGTAGTTGTAAAAAAAAATCCACTTAGGATGTGGAGTTTTGTTCTCTTAAAACATTCTTTAATGTGACCTTTATACTTTTGACTTAAAGCCAATATGTTGAAACGTCTTAGTTTAAAAGCATGAGATGCAGGCAACGTATCAAGGACTGTTCTGATTGTTTTGGCTACATGATTCGAAGAAACTGTATGTAAACAACTACTGCACTGAAGACTATGTCTACAGTATAAGCACTGCAGACTGTAAGCATTCACCTAACAAATTCCATCAGCTGAAGCTGTACACAAGGACTTATGCAACAGGGCTTTCACCCCTCTCCTCACCCCATGCTTCCTGAAATTGGCTCTGGATGTGTGTCAGGAGACCCCCCAGAACAGCATGCAAGGGGAGGAGAGGGAGGCTTCTTCCATCTGGCAAGCTGAAATGCTTGGGCTGATGGTAAGATCAGAAGAGCACAATGTGGAATTCCTCCCTCAATGCTATAGACTAGAGCATTTACATGTAAAATAATTTCTACAGAATTAGTTGGCAGATTGCAAAAGTATCCACTAACCTGTGGAAGATGCTGTATAAGACACTGTAGACTATTTCCATTCAAATGCCTTCCATATCCCATGGTGTGTAGTGGTGTATACACAGCACCTATGCAAGCAGCCTTTCCCTATTTGTTTTGTTGGACAAGGCAGACTCGGGCATACTCCAAATAGCCCTTGTAAGTGAACTTCAGTGTTTGCATCAGAATCAACATACCTGCAAAAGACTGCTGGATTGGGATAGTTGTTAAAGTATAAATGGTGCACTGTTGGAAGAAAGTAACTAGCAGTATACAGTCTTGGGTTGATTTGCATTTGTATTGCAAACCTTTTCCAGTTCCCCTCCTTTAATTCAGCTATTCTTAATTACAGGAAGTAAATCTGAGAAAGAAAAATATGAAGTTGTGCAATATTTTCAGTAGTAAATCATACTACCTTTCTTATCATTCCACCTGTTGTTTTCCATATATGTTGATGTCTATCTTGTCAAGTATTATAGCCAGACTTTTCTTCTTTTACCTTGGATTGTTAAATCGACAAATGAACACTTTTTAAACACCTTTTTCTTGTTCATTGTTGTTTGTTCCCAAGATTTTTTTCAAAAGACAGAGGCAGGGAATATTATGAGAAAGTGAGTTGTAACTGGTTTTCCCAACTTAATTTCACAAACCTTCTACTTTTTATTAAGCTATTTATTAAAATATTAAAGGGTTAAGATTGTAAGAGACTTTCAACAGAACATGCTAAATACAGAATTAAGTGCCCTTAAGAGTAAAGAGTTGTGCTTATATTTGTGTTGCCTTGTGGCCTTTTACTCAAATACCAAACCAATTTTATATAAATTGATTTTAAACCCTCATAGTTTCATAACATATTCAGTGCTTTTTTTTCTGGGGGAGACGAGAGGTATGCATACTCTTAAGTTTGGCCTCACTGAGGGGCAGTATTTCAATATGAATAGGGAAATAAGAGTACCCCCTAAACATTTTTTTTATAGAAAAGCAGCACTGGATAGATTTAAGTTTAACTTTTGTTCTAAAACTCTATCGTATGATCCTCTGGCTAAAACAAACTCTATTGTAAATATGAGTTGTACATTACATGGAAAGTAAATTATTTCATTATACAGTGGTGCCTCGCAAGACGAAAATAATTCGTTCCACGAGTCTTTTCGTCTTGCGATGTTTTTCATCTTGCGAAGCACGGTCCGTCGCAACTGCACCTCTTCAAGCGGCTTTTAAAAAAAAGCGCAAGACGTTTTCGTCTTGCGAAGCAAGCCCATAGGGAAATTCATCTAGCAAAGCACCGCAAAACCGAAAAACCCTTTCGTCTTGCGAGGCATTCGTCTTGCGGGGCACCACTGTATGCCATGTTTCATGGCAAAATATCATTAAAACAACACTGCAAAATAAAGGCATTATAACATTTTTTTTCTTTTTTTCCAAATGGAAAAAAATGAAAACATTATGGCATTAAAACACCAACAGTTAATGCAAAACAGAGCACCATATATTTAAAAGAACTTGCCTGTTCCTCCATGAGAACCGCCAAATTGTGAATTGGATCTTTCAGGGGGAACGCAACAAGTTCAAATAGGTAGAAGTAAATATCAACCATATTGCAAAGGGGAATTTGAGGTTGTTTGAATGCTCTTGGTAACAAAGGAAGACCACTGAAATTTGACAAAAATATTGCATAAAGACCTGTAATAGAACATTGGGTGCGCTATTTAATATGTCGTACCTACTGTAAAATTTAAAAAAATCTAATGGGACATTAGCAATTCAACAGACCATTAAGCTTTCTTTATTGCTGGGTGTTAAGAGGATATGAACAAGGGATGAAATTCACAAAAATCTATGACAATTAGGTGAATCTACAAAACTTCCCAAATTATTCTACAAAAGCTTATTGTTTTTCAGATTGTAGCTTAAGCAACATCGCCTCTAACCTTATGCTTAAGTATGTATTAAATATGTGTTTAATACTATTAGAAGTTATAAAGCAATACTCCTGCACAACCTTCATCAATTTCAACAGAACATTCAAGTTTAGTTTAGTTTCCTGAATAGACATAACTTTCAAAAGTTACTTGCCTATAAGTTTTATTAAAAACAATGGAATTATGGAACTATACTGTTACCATCTTAAACATCCAAAATTAATGGTAAATTCCACTGAACTCATTAGGATTTACTTATAAATCTGTAGATGTCCAAGCTGTCATTTCCATTGATTTCAAACAGTCTCCAATGCAACAATTAGGTTTTCCTGAATGCTGCTGGAAGTCTATTCAGCAAGAAGGGTATTTTGAAAAGAAGGGGAGGGAGAGTATAAGGGAAGACATGATACATACAACAAAAATACGAAGAACAGCTAGCTTGATTTTGTGCTTTTTATAGGTGCACTGTACACATATTCTGCATCCAATATAAAGAGTCTTTAGTATACTGTATTGAGAAAAGATTAATAATGCCTATTCAGCGAAAACGTTCTCTGGTATATATTAGTTTTGCATTGAGAGAAATCAGCCACATGTGAAATCTATGTTTTCAGTTCTCTACTGAAACTAAAGAAAGGTTAAATTTGAAATGACACAAATCTATTTGACACACTCCATAAGAAAGTCCTGCAAGTAACAGAAATGCAGTAACAAATCATCCCCCTACTGTACAACAGAATGTGTCAAACTTCCTGCCACCTTAAATCTATAGTGGGTACATTGTTTCTGCAAAGTAGCTTCTAACCCTGCTTCAAGAAATTGGTGACTTCCAGAACCTATGGGCATTCTGTAGTACCACAGAGGGGCTGATCAATATGTGCAGTCCTATTTAAATAGTAGTCACTGATGTAGCCAATCAATTGTTTGGTAAGAAGGGGAGAGTGAATCCAGCCATCTGCCAAAGAGGTCATTGGTGCTCTCTAAATTTCTAGCAGACCTCCCCCCCTCGCAAAAAAAAAGTTCCAGCAGCTAGTTAAAGAGGAAGGACTGCATGATTAACACTCTCCCAAATGATAGTGCTAATCCAAACTGGACATGCTCCAGTTCAAAAAAATCTGTACAGTGGTGTCTCGCAAGACGAAATTAATCCGTTCCGCGAGTCTCTTCGTCTAGCGGTTTTTTCGTCTTGCGAAGCAACCCTATTAGCGGCTTAGCGCTATTAGCGGTTTAGCGGCTATTAAAGGCTTAGCGGCTATTAAAGGATTAGCGGATTAGCGGCTAAAAGGCTATTAGCGGCTTAGAAAAAGAGGGGGAAAGCGGAAAAAAATCGGAACACTTGCAAGACATTTTCGTCTTGCAAAGCAAGCCCATAGGGAAATTCGTCTTGCGAAGCGCATCGAAAAACGGAAAACCCTTTCGTCTAGCGGGTTTTCCGTCTTGCGAGGCATTCATCTTGCGGGGCACCACTGTACTCTAAAATGGCTTATGAATGTTCACAATGCCTCCAGTAGAATATTAAAACAGGAGTAGCCAACTTGGCACCTTGATGTTGCATCATCATCCCTGGCCATTGGCTATGTGGCTAAGACTGATGGGAGCTGGAGTCCCAAGAGCTGGAGGGCACCATGCTGGCAATCCCTGTTCCAAATCATATGCCACTCTAGGGGGGAAATCAAATAACCATGTGCTGCTTAACAAAAAGAGTAAACCAACACTAAACTTCTTGAAAAACTCCAGTTTTCTTAATGCAGTCTAAATGTGACTTTTGCATCAGAAAGAGAGAGATTCCGGTTTATTTACTTTGGTTCTTTGGCTATTTCAACATTGATAACTCTTTCAAACTGGTAAGCAACAGCACGTTGCAATTGGATTTTGGCTGCATTGGTAATTTGTTGGCATCTTGAGGGTTATCAAAATAAATACATTAGAAGAGAGAAAAATGAAAGCGAGATTAAAGAACAGTACATTATAATATTAAACCTGAATCAAAGGTTATTAATTGGTTGTTCCTTCTATCAGGAAAATTATTACCTCATTTAAAAAGTAGTTTTAAAAATTCAGTCTATGTAGAAAATAAACGTTATATTCATAACCAAGTGTGATCTAGGTATTTGTCAGCAACTCTATAGAATTCATGATTTCATCCATTTAAATATTCATTGCCAAATTAACAAACATGAAAATCTTATTTAAAAAACTTATAAAGTAAGTAAGTCACATTTGTATATATTATAAACAGTTGTGGAATGAAATACTGGTTTGTTAACCCCTCAGTATTTTAAAATACGTTTTGTGCTAAACTTGACAAAGACCACCTTAAAACTGTTGCCTGTAATGTCCTCTTGTGGCAGTTTGCATACCAAACAAGATTTCTTTTTTAAAAGTTAACATGAAACCTCCGCTTCCAAAACACCATTTTCTGGAGACAATTTGGCTTGGTGCAAAGCAGCTTGAATTCTGAAGTGTGTTCTTGTTTCCATGGAATAATTCTTATAATTTTGCCTAAAACAAAACAGAGATATATTGTGATAGGCACTTAAATATTGCACCTCCCCATCATCATTGTATTGCAATATTTAAAAGAACAATTTTTACAAAGCGAAGGTAGAAAAACCAAACTTAATTCACAAATGTCTTCATTGCTTCCTCTGAAATAGAGACACAGAGAACAGGACAATGCATCTCTTTGTAGTTCCAAGTCTTAACATTTCCCTGGAAAATGTATGCTTACTCATACATGCTTACCCTGCCCCCCAGCCCAGAAAACAAAACAGCAAGTCTCTATTACCGGTAAGTGTCCATTATGCAAAAAATGAATAAATCTAAAGTTCAGAATCCACAAACACACACGAAGGCAACTCTATGTTGCTCTTTTATGGTGAGTATAAAGTGAGAAAAGAAATCTAAACTATCTTCCCCCTCAATACAAAATAAACCCAGAAAGTACATAAATACAAAAATAAGATATTTAAGCAATACTGTAAAGTATTATCAAAAAACATAAACCCAATCAATGTATGAAGCACCTTATACAAAATGCAAGCTATTGGTCTAGTGCAATATTATCTGTCTTGATTGACTGAGGCTCACCAGGATCCCAGGCAGAGATCTTTCACAGCCTTGCAATCCAAGTTCCCCTTTAAACTGGGGATGCTTTGGACTGAATCCTCATGCAAAGCGTACGCTCTGTCACAGAGACAGCTTCAAAGCAGTCAGTGGATACACAGGGATTATCCACTTCATCCTTGCAACAGTCTAATGGGTGAGGTCAGGGATCCCAAACTTTTTTGGGGCCCAGGAGAACATTTGGAAAATAGATGTCATGGGCATCACAGAATGTCCATTTCACAAGAACAAACTGATGATGCTCAGAGAGAGAAACCCAACGAACATGCAAAACACTTCCACCCTCAAAGCTGACTGGCCACTAGCTGTGCCCACCCCCGCTACTCTTCCTTTCCTATTAAAAATGCTTTTGCACTATGGACCCAGAGACATTAGGACAGTTTGTCTTTTCAGCCAGCCCAGTTGCTGCCCAAGGTAAAAACAAACAAACTTAAATCTTAAACAAACTTAAAAGAAAACTTGGAATGGCAAGGGGCCTCGACAGGGACCCAAGAATTAACCTGAGAGTTTTATCTGAATGCTGCAGTTAGACTACAGAACCTTGTAACCCAAGTTCAGCACACTAGCCAATACCTCATTTTGGCTCTGTCAGGATTCATATTGTGTAGGCCACAGCATCACTGCTGAAAGTAGCATCCCCATAGGAAGTGCACACCTTACAATCTCATTTAGGAGTAATTATAATGGGATGCAGTGTCATCACATTACAAGTTTCTCAGCTTACAGCAGCCAAGAAATGGAGAAATGGGCAGGGATCTCACACAACAAAAGCATCTCATACGTCTTCCTAGATATCACTGCAAAGAGCTAAGAAGGTAGCTTCAGTGGGGAATGCAGCAAGACACAAAATATTTAACATATTGGGCCCTAGAATTTTATTTTCAACTCTACATTAAGTTCATTCAATTAATTAATTAATAATCTGATAAAGCTTGGTGTTTATTTTTCTAGACAGGTTGGCCTTGATATGATCAAGTCCTATAGATATGGCAGTTTTTAAAGTGAGAAAGTGAACATATTTAGAAACTTAACATAAAAACTTGGTATACTACACATACAATTTGAGGTGTTTAAAGAAGGGTATCCAATTCTGACTTTTTACTAGTAGAGAGCACTTTTGTTTGTGCAATATGAAATAACTAGTTTTCACTGGTAGCCCCTGCCCTCCCTTCAAAGATGCT
Source organism: Podarcis vaucheri (assembly GCF_965113315.1). NCBI lineage: Eukaryota > Metazoa > Chordata > Lepidosauria > Squamata > Lacertidae > Podarcis > Podarcis vaucheri. The sequence goes on along the minus strand of NC_138764.1, from coordinate 50,805,599 downwards.
TTAGTTTAGAGGGTTGAAGTGGATGCTCCAGAACACTATGGGGTATGGTGGGAAGCAGAGAAAAATCAGGTACTTCCTGCTAACTCTTAAGGCACCACTGGGTACAACTAGAAAAGAATCCAGGTTTTCAGTGTTACATTATTTATCTTATAATCCATTTTGTGATAGCAAAATTAGTAGTCTCCAAAATGCAGCCTGTATTTTTTTAACCCACAATCAGTGTTGAAAAAAGTACCTGAATTGCACCTGTTATTTTTAACCTATGAAGACAGAATTAGGGTGTGTGTTTGTTTACAGCTGCTTTTATTGGCTTCTCTTCTGTCTCAGAACCAGGGTTGTGCTAGTATGTAGATTTAGGTCAGCTAAAGCAAGTCTTGGTTCCCCCACCCCCACATTTTTTAGCAAGCCTTGTTAAAAAGAGTCAGCATGATCACATTCTCTTCCCCAAGCCCATAGGCTCTCCCCTGCTCCATGTTAGTCACTTATTCTCCCCCTACTGGCTAAAGACAGAAGGAAATAGATTCTTAAGTAATTTAGAAAACAAGCTAAGGATAAATGACAACATTAATATTTCTCTTTTTCCACAGAGAAAATGTTTGGAAGAAAGGAATATTCAAGAAAAGTATTACACAAGCATACAAAACTCATGCCATATTCCTATCTAAGTGTAGAACCTTAAATTTGTCCCTATTGAAATTCAGTGTGTTAAGTTTTGGCCCAGTTCTCCAATCTGTTAAGGCAACATTGGCCAATCTGTTAAGGCATTGGCTACCACACCCAGCTTGATGCCATCTGCAAATTTGATGAGTATCCCCTCAATTCCTTTGTCCAAGTTGTTTAGACAGATGTTGAATAACAAGGGGCCCAGGACGGAACTCTGCAACACTCCACTTAAATAACCACCACTGTTTCAGCCCCCTGCTCTATCTAGTTCTAATAATCAAGAGTTTATTATAGGCTTACTTTGCTCGCTCCAGGATCTTCACAGCGTCTTCTCTTCTGTCTTGGTCCAGGTATAATAAAGCAAGTTCAAGCAGTGCATTTGGAATTAAATAATGATCATACTTTATCTTCTTTTCACTTTAAAGAAGAAATAGCAATTAATGAACAACAGCAACTTTATCTACAATCAAATAATAAAGTCACTTGGTGCTGACACGAATGAGTCACATTGTTTGAATGTATCCTAGGTTGTTAAATAATCTACATTTTTGGCACCGAAGAACATCCCATGGCCATTCTTGTATGGCATCACTCAGGCTCCTCAAGATCCTTACTTGAACATAATACCTACAAGCACCTGCACATGGGGCTTTCAGAGTTACACCACAGGTTTGGCCAGAGACTTAATTTTCAGGAAACAAGTCAATGCAGTTATAGCTTCCTTACCATATAATAACAGAACATGGAGTGTCCCATGTTCATCTGTAATTGGGATTGATATTATCTTGCAGTCTGGGGACAGAATTGCAGAGTAAGGGCGATTCTGTGTACAGATACATGTACTGTACCCTTGTTTCAATGTAAAGTTTTGTGACAGTAAAGGAGTGGTCGAAGCACAGGAAATGCAACTGTTCCCACATTCATTTTCTATTTTGAAGAGTAGAGCATCAGGTCATACAACTGGGGCTCCAGAAGTGCAGATGGATTTCTACATTTTCAGCCTCAGCTTGTAATCAATATCTAAATCAGCCACAGATTCCGAATCTCCTGGGTGCTGACCTCATCACTTCTCAGCATAGTTAATACATTACTGGCATGAAACGACATCATGATGTCAGGGCAGATATGCTGATTAAGGAAGCCAATTAAACAAGTGACCCCCACTGTAGTCATATATGTGTGATATAACTATGGATCCGCACCTGCATATTTGTACAAATATACATTACATTGCAGGGACTGGTTATATAGTTTTTGTGCTCCAGGACACAGCTAAATTGTGTTTCTGGCAAAATTTGTGGTATGATGGTTATGTCTCTATTCAACTTGGGCAGGGGATGACTAACCTTTTTTGACCTGAGGCTGCACTGAGGCCTCTGAGGCCTGGCCAACCTTCTGGGGCCTGCATGGCAGTGGTAGGCAGGGCCAAAGTGGCCAATACACATTTACCCACTCATGTGGCAGATGCAGGCAGCCTCTCTCCTATACTCTTCTGTCAATCAGCAGAGGAACAGGAGGAGGGTCTCCTCAATGTTTGAGGATTTTTGTAGAATACTGGAACCTGCTTTGTGGGTTGGATGTGCCTGTGTCATGGACTGGCTGCATGCAAAGAAATTGTGGGAGGTGCCAGTTGGGGAACCCCCTGTTTTAATGGGACGAGTTGCTGTGCTCACTAGGCCTCGCCTCCTGAGATGACCTTTTCTTGAATAAAGAGTTAACTTTACTGATGTCATGTGATTTACTGCTGTCCCACTCCTGACAGACTGCCTCTGTAAAGAGCACTATCAGTGCTGAGTTCCACTGTGACACATAGGCATAATCCTGACCTCTGTTATATCCTGAACATTCAGAGGTGCAAGTTCAACACCTAGGCACATAGTGAGATACAGAAATGTACAACAATTTATATAACTGCATGGTTGTCCATTAACTACGCCAAACTTTGAAACATCTCTATAGAATCACTTTCCAATGAGAAATGCTCACAGGTTTTGATAAGCTGATGTGGCTCAGTATTTCTTATTGCGCTGTCATCTTCTCTAGTTAGGACACTTACTTTAAGTGAATGTAAGTGAAGTGTTCTTCTGCTTCTGAAATCTTGCCAAGGTATTTCAAGCACAACCCTTTCAGTAACTTGATTACACACTGATCATCAACAAACAAATCTGTAGCTGAAAAATAAAGCAACAGGGAGCTGAACTGAGACAATTTTGTAAACTTTGAAAAGGGGGAGAAAGAAACTATTCCATCACAATACACACACACACACACACACACACACAGAGAGAGAGAGAGAGAGAGAGAGAGAGAGAGAGAGAGAGAAGCAGCAGCAGCAGCAGCTATCACCAACTTGGTGCCCTCTAAACACTTTGAACTGCAACAGCTTTGCTGGCTGGTGCTAATAGGAGTTGTAGTCCTAAACATCTGGAGGGCACTAAGTGGATTGGGGAAAGCTGCCCTATGCCATACATCAAGTGTGACCATAATTAAAGTAGTAACCATCCCACTGCATGTTATCTAAGTATCAGCCTGCTGAGATTTCTCCACAATGATCCTTAAGGAAAGCTTAATGGATTGAATAGTACAACTGAGGTTTAGCACAGTTTAAGCTGAAAAGAAATACAGAACAGATGTGTGATGAGAATATGCAGTTACATCAGTGACACACATACACCATAAATCACCACGTTTTTTGTTTGTTTGTTTTCTACTGCCTCTTTTCACTAATTATGGGGGAAATAGCAATGGTTGCTGGGATCCAAAGTAACATAGGCTTTAAACTTGAGCGGGGGATTTTTTTACTGAACTGAAGTGACTGCGGGTTAGCAAGAGATTAAAGGAGGTTGCTTCTGGCTAACCCATGCTATCTGTAGATAAAAGGCAGTGACACACAAATGCCTACAAGAGGACCTAAAGTTGTTGGGTGAAGGAGAAAATGAAGTGTGCTTGACCCAAATCACTCCACATAAAAGCTAAATGATGTAAGAGAGGAGAGGCAAAAAAATGTCTAGTCATGCAAGCAAAAAAGGGGGGTGTTGCTGACAGGTGTCTCCAAAAATAGAGTCTGGGAAGATAGTGACCTTTCCTGTCTGGTTTCAGTATCCAGTTGGGCATTAGTTTGTCATGTCTGACCGATAATTGGCTATATACAGTTGTTTGCGCCTTGCTTGTTTGCAGCCTTACAGGATACCCTGCTGTGGCCCTTTTACTCCAATTGCCATTGAGAGCAATTGCTACTTATAGAATCATAGAATCGTAGTTGGAAGGGACCCAATGGTCATCTAGTCCTACTTCAAAAGGTACAAAACTTCCTACAGAGAGAGCACTTCCTTGTAAGATACTGTACTGAAGAGGCCCAGGCGACAATGCACTTTTTTTCTTTCCTTTCCTTTTCGCTAAATGTAGTTTGATGCACTGGGAAGAAACTTTTGTGTTGCACCTGCCTATGCTATACTCAGAGTAGACCCATGGAAATCAATGGATATGAGTAAGTTATCCATTGACTTTGATGGATCTATTCTGAGTACAACTTTGCTTCATCCAACCTTTGATATTGTGTGAAGACAGAAAGAGAATGGCAGGGGAAACCAATAGCTGTAAAGAGGCATTCCTTATTGCTAGGTTTCATTAACTGGTGTATCTGAAATAAATATCTGAGCTTTAAAAAAATCCCAGACTGGTCAAATTAGAATGTCATCAACCAATGGTCAATTAAAAATAAAACCAAGTGTTATTTAGAACTAGCATGTAGCAGCTAAGAACATGCTACTGATCAGAAGCCTTCTAAGATAAAACAAAGGGTGGAAGGATTACTGCAAGTGCAGTGGGATTTCCCACCCTCTCCTCCTCCATCATGTAACCTGTACACTCGCAAAATCTGCTATGCAGATTAGAACAGATTGGGGTGGGAAGAAGTTCAAGACCTTTGGCTTATTGGCATCCAATGCCCTTTTAAATGTGTTGTGGGAGGGGGGGTTATTGGCTTGTTTTTGTTCTTATTTTTATTATGTATTTTGTGTCTTTTATATTGCAGTTTTATCTTGTGAACTGCCCTGAGACCTATGGATGAAGGGTGGTATACAAATTTAATAAACATCAACAAACAACAACAGCAACATTGTGCAAATAGAAATTTTTGTGCTGATGGAACTATTTACTTAGTTTTATGTTGAATACAACCAAACATAATTAAGCAAAAAAGAGCTTTGCTTGAGACATACATACATATTTCCCCTTGCATCTTGTTCAAAAGTCCTGTGTTCCTGTACTGCCAAAGTCATTTATTTCTTGTATCTCGCCCCCTACCACACCAACATACATGCAGTTATACGACAGCATCCTTAAAGGGTAGTCAACTTCTCCCAACACAGAGACTGACTGAAGGCAGTCAATTTATTGTCAGGAAAAGTCAACTTCCCAAACTTACATCCAAATATAAAAATAGTTGTAAATATAGTCCTGGAAGTGATTACTGTATTTTTGCGTCTATAAGACGCCCCCATGTATAAGACGCCTCCTACTTTGGGGGACTCAGATTTAAGAAAATGGGGGGGGGATGGCCCCATGTATGTATAAGACGCCCCCTAATTTTGGCATTATTTTTTAGTCTTATACACGAAAAAATACGATAGTATTCCCCCCCCCAAAAAAATTAATAAGGTAGTAACTGGGGAGGGGAGGCCAAAGCAACAGTAAAAATACTGCTACCATCTGTATCATCAACTCATTGACCCATAATCCACTTGCTGATTAAATAAAAAATGTGCTAATAGGTTTACCGTCTAACAACTCGACAGACAACCACAATCTCTCACGGACCACACCCTCTGAAATTAGACATGAGTTACCTGGGCTCCTTTCCAGGGCTGCTTCTGCATCTTCCAAGCACTCCAACATACCGCCAGTCAGGTCAGGACACTTCCCAATCACTGCATAACCATTCCAGACATACATCATCTCCTAGACGCGATAACAGAGTAGAGCATGTTGTTACAGCAGTAGAGAAATTTAGTTACTGGAAACTAGAGGTGTTAAGCCCAAACAATTAGCTGGTTTAGTTCAAATATTCTGGAAGCAGAGTTAGCCAGTTTCAGCAAAAACAGACAAAAAACCTCAAGAACCATTTAACTCCTCAGAAAGCCAACTCATTCATTTGGTTGTCTTTACAACACTGCAAGACTGTAACTTCTGCTCCCCCACCTCTTACCTCCCAGTGGTGGATTTGGCCTCATTCACATACTATTTTCCTTCAATATTCATTGTGAACTTGGCTCCTCCTTTCTTCAACCTTCCCCACTCATAATTCCCTCAAAATCAAGATAGCTTTAGCCAGCTGCCTACACTATCCTCACTTTAGCCTTCTGGATTTCAAACCTCTGTTCAGCTTCCTAGGTAAACCAACACTGCTCTCTCTCTCTCTCTCATCATAGCGTCTTGTCCCAAAGCCATATGAGATCCTCTTTCTCATGGTTTCTCCAGAATCCCATTTCTCTCTGTCTCAAGTCTGCTTCTTCTACCAACCTTTTCATAAGGTTCCTGCTCCTTGTTCCATGGTTTCATTTCTTCTTCAGCTACCCTACCTCCTAGGCCTTCTTTCCAACCTACTCATACTGGTTCTCACAACCTTTGGTCTGCATAAGCTCTCTCTAAAATGAACTATTTTGTTTTATCATGGAAGCTTCAAGTTGACCAGACAGCAAATTGCTGACTCATTCACTCTGATGGTGCAGAATGTCTGTGAACATTCATGTCCATAGCAACTCAGCCAAAGGATAAGAGAAAGAATCAACAGGACATTTTTTTGTGATATTGGTATGCAAACTCAGTAAAGGAAAGAATCCCTGGGGAGAAGCAAATAGCTCCCATGGCAAGCAACATATTGGCTCTGATTAATATTAATGGTAAGAATTAGACATAAATATTTCATTTAGTTTGCTCCTTTGCTAAGCTGAGATCATCTGTGTAACATGTAATCACAAAATCCGGGAGATGTTATCAATATGGGGCCAACTGGAAAACTGATTCTAGGAAGTTTGATCTGAATCACTGAGTACTTAATTACTACACTGGAACTGACGAATAATGGCCTATATCCCACTGGCACTCTTGTCACATTTCATTTCAACCACCTGATGACCATGACATAATATTGTTGCATTTTCTGACATTACTCCTAGTAAATGCTGAATTTGCACAAGTGCACCCACATATATCCCCTTTAATATTGTTATGAGCTTGTGAATGCTAGCCCCCTCTAAATTCCCATCAAGCTAGTGTTAGAATTAAGGCATTTAGAGGGTGTACCCAACTTACATACATTTAACTTATGCATTCGAGGACCCATAATGTAAGCCCTGAATAAGTGGGAAGTTGCCTGTATATGAATAAATATAAATATACATACATTTATAATTCTTTCCAGTCTTTTCTAGTTTGGACCTTAAAAACAGGTGATCAATAGTGAAATGGCAAGAGCAATGGGATAGCAGAGGTGGGTAAGCAGGAATATAGTAGCTGAAACTTTTATATGGGTATTTCTATTTCAGATGTTACCTAGCATATGAGTGAATAACACAAAAAAGAAGCGAGCAGGGAAGGAACAGAAAGAACTTTCCAAAGGAACCAGAGAAGATGGAACTACTAGGACTATTTGTGCCATGTGATGACCTCAAGGAAGCATGAGATAATGAATTTAATGGGCTATTAAACTTTATTTCCCATATTTGCATTTGGGTTTTGAAGCTAGTTGGCTATAATACTTAAAAGAACTCAGGGTTCTGTGGAAAAAATCTAGTGAAAGCCTCTCCCTTCTATAATTTGTAGCCCAAATAAACATAGCCCTATTATGATCATAATATTCTGGCTCCATTCCCTATCAATGGTCTGACTAGAGACACTGAAAGAAAGCTCAGCTGCTTTTCCATTCAAAATTCAAATGAAAAGTGTAGCAAGTGATGTTAATGTGGGGGAAGTGTTCAACAGACTAAGGCAGGGGTAGCCGCAAAGTTCCTGTCAATGTTGTGGACTACAACAACTCCAGAGGTGGTTTTAGGGGAGCAGGACTGGTGGGGTTGCACTGGGTCCTGCCTTGCAGGGGGCACCAAAACAATGCTGTACAACAGAACACCACTGACAACTCCCATAACCCTGACCACAGGACATGCTGGGGCTGGGGCATTGTTTGGGAGCAGGTGTTCCTGTCACTGATATTATTTTTTATATATTTATTTTGGCTCTTATGATTTATGTGGAAATTGTTCAATTTAGCTGCGTACTTTTTGATGTTTTGTTTAGTGTTTATGGCTACTTTTGCTAGGCTTATAGCTATGTTATTTTAAAAAATATGTTGCAAGCCGCTTTGAGCACTTTGGAAAGGCGGCATACAAATAAAATGATTGACTGATGCTGGGTGAGGCTGATGGGAATTGTAGTTCTCCAGATGATGTTGAATACCAGGTTGACTAAATTATGAACCAGCAGACTTAACGTTTGAATCTCACCTCAACCACAATACAATGCGGTTCTTAGGCAAGCCACCATATTTCAGTCTTAGTCTACCCACTCTCCACTTGTAATATAGGGATAATATTGCTCTACATTACAGGATTGTTATAAAGATTACAAAGGTGATTGATCTGGTATACTTCAGTTTGTTCAAAGAGTATGCATAAATGCTGAATATGAAGAAGAACTTTTTTCAGGGGGGAAATGTTTAGGGGTACTCTCATTTTCCTACTCATATTGAAATACTGCCCCTCAATGAGGCCAAACTTAGATTCACAAAATGTTTAGGGGTATGAGTCCCCCTGCATCCCCCCAGAAAAAAGCACTAATAATAATAATAATAACCACAACCACAATAATGCTTGTGAACTAGCTAACCTCTGAAATATATTTTACAACCACTTTTTCAAAGATCAGAATGTTGTAAAAATGTGCATGATGCACGTAGTTAGCAGTGAAAATTTTATCTACTGCTGGACCAACTGAACTGCTACACTTTTTGCCAGATTTCAGGCCTTGCCTTTCCCCCCTGCAAACAATGTTCAGCCTGTCCATCCAGCCTAGCTGAATTCATTTGTTCTTAGAGAATGCCAATAGCCACACCCCCAATTATGCCGAGATGTGCAAGAAAGTGTTCCATTTTATTTCTATCTACTTTGAACACCCACTGCTATGGAAAGGTATGCAATGACTGAAAAATTGCAAGGTCTGTAGTCTCCTTGGAAAAATAAAAAGCAAAACATTTGATCCTATACTATTTATTCCTCTTAGCTACTTTTTATCTGGGTTAGGCCACCCTGCACATTACTTTTCTTCCTGTCTTGGTAGATTAGACTGAACAGATTCAACTGAAGCAGCATCACTTTGTATATCAGCTTTACATATTTTGTACTGAACAATTCTGTAACTGAATGCAGAAACTGTGTTTTTGTCAAGATCATTCTAGCAGGGATTTGAAGAAAATAAAAATAAAAAATGCAGTACAAAATATACCCCCCCCCACTTTAAATTAGAAGCTTCCAGCAGTAAGGACCTTTCAATCCAAACCAAATAGACCTAGCACAATTAACTATTAACAGAGTGCTATAAATAGCTTCAATACCAACTTCCAGTTCCTCAATGGAGAGAATTGTTAAAGAGCACCATCTGCTGTGTTTGTGGTGCAAGTTCTGCAGAAAAGGGAGGACACATAGAAGTCAAGGTGGCTTGCAAGAGTCACATGTTTCAATACCAGACTCCACTAACTTTGACCTGAAAGAGATGTAATGTAGGTGCTTATTTGCTCCCAGTAGCCATAATCACTGGATGCAGACTAAGACTGGGTGATTTATCAATATATCATGCAAAACTGGTTTGAAGTTCACATCGTAATAATTGTTTCATAATATTTGAGCTGGCAATATATCGCGAATCACAATGTGTGTAAGAGCTGGGAGATATTTGGTTTTCAACATTGTGATAACTCACCAGCTAAACGTTGCAATGTTATCACTAGCTAAACCTCACAATATCACCAGCTAAACACTGCAATCTACCACAATGTTTGAGGCAAACAGAACAATGTCCTGGCAACTGCTACTACTTAGGGGGTCTAAAACAGATAAATGACAATATTATCAATCATCACACACTCAGTTTCATCAGGAGGCAAGCCAAAATGCATTCCAAGCAGGACTTTTGGCTTGGGGCTTGGCTACCAAATGGTGGTATTCAGAACAATCCAAAGAACCATGAAAATATGGTTTATCCACAATGTGTTATGCAACTGACTGCATACATTTCTATATACTTAAGCTGTTGTCCACATGATCCACCCACCTGTTTTTCCCTGGTACAGCAGGGCATATGCATGAAAGTATGCACAGGCAGTATCCATTATTAGCTGCCACGACAGAAGCATTTCAAGCCTCTCCCCAACCCCCAACAACCATTTCATTTAAAAAAAGAAATACCAGGGAAGTTTTTATATAAATAATGAGTTCTCTAAGCAATGGATGGGCAGGGGAAGCCTCTTCATCTTACCAAAACAGGTACAGGAAGTGGAACAGGATTTGAGGATAGATATCGACGGGATTTCCGAATTGCAAATTTTTCTGTAGGCAGGGACTTTCCTGCTATTTTCAGTTTCAAACTAGGCACAGCCCTGTGAGGTGTGGGGAAGATGAAAGGAAGAATACAAAATTTCATTTGCTTTATTTACTACATACTGCAGCCCTCTGAACTAGAAAGACAAAATCAGAACTGAAAACTCTCCCCTATATTTTTCCATATGCATTGTCAAGCAGCAGATTCCATTCTAAAGATGATCAGCTCTGAAGAAGTACTTATTTTATTTAACAAAATGTGTATACTGCTTGATTGTAAACAAATAGACAAACACCTAGGTATTTAAAAGAGCATAAAACAGAAAGAAGGAAAGTGGTAGTGGAGGAGGAATACAGCACCATCAAAATGTCACCATCATAGAATAACTAGACATCTTGCTCTGCATTCATGGAGGAGCCATCCATTCCTACATCACACCTGATCTCTGGGCAGCTGCTTAGTGACAGAATCAGACATGCATCTCAGGGCCCATTAAACCTGTACGTAATTTAAAAACACTTTGTGGCAGCTACAGAAGTTAGAGGATTCTGGCATTTCCAAGTTTCCTATAACAAATACCTGAGGATGGTACTGCATCAGCTAGAGTAATGGCACATCCAATTCAAATTATCCAGCCCATGTCTTGCCCCAGAGTTAAAGACCACCAAATGCTCCCTGCAGGCTTCTCCATAGGCCACAACCCTTCCAGCTCTGCTTCATGCCCTCCTTAAGGGCTTGCCTTGTCTGGTTCACATGCATCCTTAACACTGTGACCACCCTGTTGCATGCCAGGACGGAGCAAAATTGGGGTGCAGAAACTTTCATCTCTTCTGTGGCTAGAATGTAGCCTATATAGAAGTGTTAAGATTTTCATGTGTTGCTCCATATACATTTAATATTGACCCTCTATCCCATGTGACACAGAAGAAGAGATTCAGTTAATGTTATTGTGGGTAGGATTCCCATGTCTCAAGTAGTAGGAGAGAATTAAAACTATATTCAAGAAATGTTGTTGAATTATCCCATTGACCATAAATTAAAATATGGCTTGGTGTTAAATACAGAGGAATGTACAAAGTTACAATTTTAGGTGTAGAGCTGGGCTGAATACAATGGGTATTTCTTTCATGACTAATCTCAGTCAATATATAGGCCTTGTGAAGAGTCAGGTAATCTTACCGATATAGTGCAACGTCATCATCCCCAAAAGGCTTATGATCATCTGGTCCAAACATACAGAGATAAGCTGCTTTCATATATATGTATGTAGCCTAAAATGAAAATTACGTATGATTAAAAATCCTTATTGTAATTTATATTCCTGTGTCATCTTCAATATCTAAGACAGCATGGTGAAACATTTAAGGGATATGGCCTTATACTATTGTAATTGAAATTACCTAGAACATATATTCTTGCATTAGGATATTGTAACCAAAACGAAGCAGAAAAGGGAAGTAAATACATCAGAAACATATACTAGAACTCAATTCTTTCTGTATCCAAGTTTTTCTACTTGCAAAGAAGATGTGTGTACAGATACATACTTTTACACAGTGCTATTTTTCTAGAAAAAGAGGTGCCGGAATGCACCATGAATGCCTCCCTTGTTCTCTTATTATGGCAATGGCGCACACCTGAGAGGTGCCGGAACTGAGTTCCAATGATTTCTGGCTGAAAAAAAGCCCTGCTTTTACAGTTTAGTATGTGTGTGTGTGTTTGCAGAAAACAGATCTTACACCAAGGAACAGCTTTTGGGCACTTGGTTTCAAGGAAGTTAAGTCAAAAGTACATGACTATGGTCATTCCTATTCCTTTGCTCACTCCTGAGGATGGCATGAATCTATCCTGATTAACATTGTTTTTATAGGCTCAAAAAAGGCACCATTAGTCTAGAATCGTAATCCAACAGCACTGCCATTTGCCTAGCACTGCCCTGAAAGCAGGCTATTCTTAGGCTTTGTCCTCACCTAAAGTGGTAAATCTATGTTTAATGGTTCCATTTCAGACTGAAGATGGGAGGTGCAAAAGACTGGATGCTTATTCATACGAAACAACAATCTCTACATGAAACTAGGGAAATGGCTAAGTTTCTATGTGTGGGCAATTTTTGTAAAGAAAAGCGTTCAGGCATGTGAGCACTCACTTATAGTCTAAAGTGGTACAGTCAAGACGAAGGTTCACCCATTGCCAGCAGGAACTAAGCCTTGCTGCAACTGCATTGACTATAACACATCAATAGGGCTAATATGTTCTAAGTGTCCAAATCAGGTAGCAAGACCCACTAGCAATATATTTCACAACCCCCACCCCTACCTTGCCAGGCACATTATCCCTTGAAAAAGTAAAATTGAAAATTCTGATTTACATAGCATTTAAAAAGCATAAGGGGAAGAAACTTATAAAAATGGAAAACACACATGACTAAGTATAATAATACAAGATTCCTATACTGCCCAGCTCAATATCTTACCATAAGAAGGAGCCCAAACTTATACGGTTTTAACTACTCATTTATTCAAGCCACTTCAAAATGAAGACACATGTTGTCTCAGAACAAAAGAGAAGCAGAACATCTACCCCACAGCCAACCGGAATTTCTCTTGCCAAAGCAGCAGTTGGTTCTGCTGTGAGCCATTTATTTGGACTGAAAGTGTATCCAATCAGAATTAGCAAAGAAAGGCTTTTAGCAAGTCAAGCAGAGAACTGAAAAACTACCCAATTATTGAAGAGTAAGCAAAAGCACAGAAGGCTTTCAAATTTCATGCAAATGTGAGCCTTTTTTTCTAGACAACACAAGAGTACACATCTTGCTATCTGAGCGAGACAGGATTCCTACACAGGAAATTGAACACACATTTATTATCAAAACAAGCTGCTTGAAGGGAGGAGAAAGATTTGGGATATTACAAAAGGCAGACCTGGACAGGTTAGGCTGACCAAATGTATAAAAATGAAGACAATTTCTATCAGAAGCCCCTAATCTTTCTCAATGGAAAGCAATCACTTCTTCGGGGGAAATTTAAAAGATAGCAATCAGGGACACAGTGGAAATGAGCCAGCAGACATGGCTTCTCTTCATATGCTTACTGAACAGCTCAGAACAAGAGAGAAGACCAAAGCTATAGGCCTCTCAAGGACTCTGGCTCTATGCAACAGCATATGCCACTTGAGCTTGATTAAGAGGACAAAGTGTCTGCTACTAAAGTACAACTAGGAATAGCATTGTTTTATATCTTCAGTGGCCTTTCAATCATATTTTAATGTCTACCTGGAATAAGTCTACTCGAAAACTGATTGATCCAAATCACACCATAACATTACCTTTCTTTATCAGATGTGCTCATCAGCACATCTTCCTTGTACTCACCTTGGACCAGGTGTTCTCTTTGCTGAGCAGATCTGCATAGAAGTATGCCATCTTCCACTGACGTTTGTATGTGAAGCACCACATGAGTTCCCAATAGCACATGTGATGAAACTGCTTCCAATTCTGCTGGGCTTCACAACATTCTTCAAACCTTTTGATGGCCTAGAAAATCAAAAGAAAACCTTAAAGGACTACACCCCTCATTCAAAAATGTCAGCGCAGCTTTTGAATATACTTGTCAAGCATGCACTCAGGCCAGAAGCCATACACTACTGTTCCTGTATCAATCACATACTACAATCAGTTCTGACAGTCTGCATCTCCATGGAAAGGGGGAGACAGAAATAGCAGAAGATATCAATATCTTTGCTTAGAAACATTATTTCTTACTTTTAATTCAATTTTGATGCTACACTTCCTCCAAGTAGTTCAGGGGGCATATATTGTTCCTCACCTCCTACACTGTGAGATAGGTTAGGCTGAGCGAGAAAATACTAACCCAAAAGCATTCAGTGAGGTTCGAGGTGGTGTGCAGCTTTGAATCTGCGTCTGCCAAGTCCTAGCAAAACACTATCACATCATATTGGTTCTCAAACCAAGAGCCGATTCACAGTTTAGTAGTAATTTAGTGTTGTTTCCACCCAGTACCTAACAATAATAGATGCTCCATTTATTTATGTTGAAGTATTTATATTCACTTTTAATACTCAGAGGGGCTTGCATGAAGTTAAAATAATAAAAGTTTAAAAACCCACCACTACACTCACACAGCAGAGCAGAAATAGTTGTAACCAGTCCAAAATCTAAATCCAAAAGGCTCAAATGATTTAAAATGCCTAGGCAAATACTTGATGCTGAAAAAATGTCAGGCTTTGCACCAGGTGGGGAAGGTAGTCCACAGCAGAGACATTACAGCTGAAGGGCATCTCAACCAGTGACAGGGTTGCACCAGTGGAGAAGGACCTCTGAAGATGACCTTCATATATGGTCAGGTTCATGTGGAAAATAAGATGGCAAATAGCCTTGCTTTTCTACCGTGATTTGCTTACAATCTTTATTGAATCCTTCTTATCAAATCTGCCAGGTCAACCAGTTGCATGCCCTTCTACTTCTTTCAGACCAACATCCATTTGTCACTCTTAGTGTGGCCAAGTACTATACTGCAGAGAGCAAAACTCACCAGGAACTGTGATCATAAGGCCAAAGATTTCTTAAGCCCCAAGGAAGGTATGTGAAGGATAAAAACAAATTACTTACTCCATCAACATTGCCTCTTATTGTTTCTATTCTCCCTGCAAAAAACAGGAATATGGATCCCTGGAATAAATCAAGAAAAAACATTGGCAACAATTTTCATATACATTTAATCATCTTTCTACAATGAGATATTACATTGGTACACATATCAGGCCTATTTAAAATATATCTTACTTTTGGATATCGAGCCAAGTAAGGCTTAAGAAGTTTCTCTGCTTCTTCAACATTTCCTTTTCCTGTCCCTAAATTAATTGGGAGAACAAAAAATTAGAAAGTGGGGGTAGCCCAGACTTAGTTTACATTGTGAGTCCTTTCTATACTTTCTCTCAAGGCCAAATATAAACATTAATTTTGCTCAAAAATAATGGTGACACAAAAATATTAAAAGCAAATGATTACAGAGAAATTCTCATCAAAACTGAGCAGCTCCTAAATAGTCCGAAGATAGTTGACTTTTAGGCAACTCATTAAAACAAGTTTGGGCATTTACAGGTTTCACTGGGGAGGGGATTCTGTAAAACTGAAGCTATGGGCAGGAAGAGTCACACTTCTAGAATCAGCAACCCCAAGCTCCCTAAAGCTGCATCCCTATAAAGGCCTCGTATCATCTTATCCCAGTGACTAGGAGGACCTGTGCTAAGGTTTTTAAAACAAGTTAAAGAGTGGTTAGGGGAACAGCAAACACCTAACAAAATGTTTGCATTTATAGCTCATAATGTTATGTTTCTATTTAAATTGCTAGGATTAGCCTGGTTCAAAAACTGCCTATATGTTTTAGAATTTTGGGATAAGCTATGCATATATCTCAAAGTGCAAGTAGATAAATAGGTACCGCTCCGGCGGAAAGGTAAAAGGCGTTTCCGTGCGCTGCTCTAGTTCGCCAGAAGCGGCTTGGTCATGCTGGCCACATGACCCAGAAGCTGTACGCCAGCTCCCTCGGCCAATAAAGCGAGATGAGCGCCGCAACCCCAGAGTTGTCCGCGACTGGACCTAATGGTCAGGGGTCACTTTACCTTTACCTTTATACATATATCATATCCATCTTAAGTGTTTCTTGAAGAAAATAAAAGTTTGTGAAGAATTAAGTCATACATGAACAATGCTAAAGCTATTCTGAATAAGTAATTCACAACCAGCTTTGTGATGAACACACTCCTTCCTATCCCCATGCCATTTTGGATGTATGAAGGGTCAACATTTAGAGAAGAAAATGAATCCTACCTAGCACAAAAGTCATGAAGGTATGATAGCAGAGCAGCAGCATAGTGCACAGCACAGACCTAAAGCTGTACACTGAGGCTCCTTCCTGAAGCTGTCGCAGACCATGTTCCTGCATCACAGTCAGATAAATGGTTGTAAATTAATTACACCTGTGGTTTGCTCTATTTGTTCCACTGTAACTAAGGAGAGAAGTATCTTCCAACACAGAAAGTTAAATTGGTTTACTCAGCTAGTACAGGAGAACAATATCAATGTATGTCACCATAGCGCCCAATAAAGTTATCAGACATCTCTTTTACAAAACACCAAATGAATGAAGTAGTGGTTACAGAAAATGCATCAGCAATTAACATGTGCTCCCCTTAGAAGATGTTCCATTTGGTCACACAAAGGGCACAGTGTATTGAGGTTTCTCTATAGCAGGCATGTAACGCAGTACTACCGCTCACTTTTCCAAGACCAGGATGCTCAGCTTAATCACGCAACAGTATCTCCAGAAAACTTACCAGCTTGGCCCCCAGTGTCCACGACTGAGATAAAAGACCTAATTACACAGCTAAAAAACAATAGAGCCCCAGGCATTGATCCCCTGCCCCCTGAACTTTTGAAGTCCAATATTGACTGGTGGGCACCTCTGCTTGTGGCACTATTCTCTCACATTGATTCATCTGGTTTACTCCCCGACAGCTGGGCCATTGAGGTAATCATCCCAATATTCAAAAAGGGCCCTACATGGGATCTGGCCAGCTACAGACCTATCAGCCTCTTGTCTATAGTTAGTAAATTATATGCAAAACACCTCCACAATAAATTAATCAACTGGATTGATGCTGAGACTATCCTTGTGGAAGAGCAAGTAGGATTCAGGCAAGGCAGATCTACTATAGACCATTGCTTCGCCCTAGCCCACCTCATAGATAAGTACGCCAAGCAATCCTGCGGTGTGCTGTATGCTGCTTTCATTGATTTGAAAGCTGCTTTTGATTCAATCTCACGAATAAGTCTATGGGCCAAATTAAACACCTCAAGCATAGACAAAAGATTATTATATCCGATTAACTGCCTTTATAAAGACACTGTGCTGGAAGTGTGCTGCTCTACAAATGGCCAACTTACAGGATCTGTCCCAGCCACAAAGGGTGCATTTTAGCCCCGGCACTCTTTAACCTATACATAAACGACATGGTCCAGTGCCTAACATCTTCAGAATTCCACGCTCCTAAACTGGCCTCAAAACCAATCTCTGTACTATTATATGCTGATGATGCGGTCCTCTTATCCCAAACAAAAATAGGCCTAAAAAGATTGATAAGAGAATTTTCAGTGTATTACCAGAGAGAACACCTGGTCGTAAATTATCAGAAAACCAAAGTTACGGTTTTCTCAAGAAAATATAGGCCCCACAGTTGGCATATGGACAATCAGCCTATCGAACAGGTCAAAGCTTTCAAATATTTGGGCCTTATCTTCCAGTCCACGGGGTCATGGGGAGCACACCAAAAATGTGCAAAAGAAAAAGCATCCCAAAGTGCCAAGGCTTTGACTTGCTTTTTCCATACAAAGGGTGGCAAATATATACCATCAGCCCTAGAAGCCTTCCAAGCTAAACCCCTAGCACAGCTACTATACAGGGCTCAGATTTGGACTGGTAACCACCTTAGCACTTTGGAAGCTGTTCAATCAAAGTTTCTGAGGCAGATTTTTTCGGTACCGCCATGCATCCCAAACGCATCATTGAGACTGGAGGCAAGTCTCTCTTCAGTAGAACTATGGACTTGGCAAATAACTTTTAACCTCTGGCTTCGCCTAAATTCAAATCCCCCCAGTTTACTATCCCTAGTACTTCAAGACTCCCATAAAAGTGCCTGGCTTAAAACTGTCTATCAAAAACTTCACCCTTGTGGCCTATCCCCACAACATCTACTCACTTTGGGCCCCACTAAAACAAACAGTCTAACTGGTCAGCGTCTAAAAGATATCGAGCACCAGAACAACCTGGCCACTATAAGGAAATTCTGCCCTTGGTATGTTCCATTTTCATCTCTCCATTTTGATTCTCTGGCCCCATAGCTGCACAGACTTATTATCGCAAAATATATGAGCTTTTACACTTGCAAGACTGAATGTTGTGCCATCTGCGGTACCTGAGAGTCGATTCCAAAAGATTCCGCCTAAGAAACGTCTTTGCCCCTGTGGAGATGGTAGCACCAAAACAGCGGCACAAGTCCTCCTGTCCTGTACTCTCTACAAAGACCTTAGGAACAAGATCATCACCCCACTCGTACTGACCATCCCAGGGTGCTCAACCACTGCCATAATGTTCTTTCTTCTATCAGATCAAAATGAGCAGATAACAGCAAAGGTTGCTAGGTTCATAGCAGGGGCAATCAGAATAAGGGCCACTAACTGACTGCTGATTCAGGACTTTAAATTGTACTTTTATATCAAATTTCCTTTTCTGCATATACTGTAATGTTTTACTGTTGCTATGGCCATAGGCTAATGCGAATAAAGTTTTATTTATCTTATCTTATCTTACTGTAATATGTGTGTGTGTGTGTGTGTGTGTGTGTGTGTAGCAGTTCTTAGTTTTGTCTGTACTGTATAGATGCCAACTAAATGTTCACAGTGGTGGCTCCTACCCTGAAATAATATTAGCTTAGAGAGCATTTGGGAGCCAGCTATGGGGTGCAACTAAAAATGTACTCATTTACCCAGGCATTTGCTGACCGCTAATACGCGGGTGGCGCTGTGGGCTAAGCCTCAGCGCCTAGGGCTTGCCGATCGAGAGGTCGGCGGTTCGAATCCCCGCGGCGGGGTGCGCTCCCGCTGCTCGGTCCCAGCGCCTGCCCACCTAGCAGTTCGAAAGCACCCCCGGGGGCAAGTAGATAAATAGGTACCGCTTACCAGCGGGAACGTAAACAGCGTTCCGTGTGCGGCTCTGGCTCGCCAGAGCAGCGTTGTCACGCTGGCCACGTGACCCGGAAGTGTCTTCGGACAGCGCTGGCCCCCGGCCAATAGATGTGAGATGGGCGCACAAACCCCAGAGTCTGTCAAGACTGGCCCGTTCGGGCAGGGGTACCTTTACCTTTACCTTTAATACTGACTCCTGGCATTTTTGGCTACTGCAATCAATACTGATGTTTTACAGTTTTTTATTTATAGGATTTTTATTGTTGTATTTTATTATTGCCCTGAGAAGTGCCTTGGTATGTCTTTTGAAATGACAGGTGGCATATAAAAGATTTTAATAAATGAAACAACATAAACAAACATATACTTGCCTTATTTCCTGAAAACCCAACAAACTCCAGTAACCGTACAATCCTTGATGGTAACATAGACAAAGTCTATAGAAATAAAAACCAAAGAAAATTTGTGGGAAGAAAATTATATATAGATATACATTTATTTTACCTGCAACATCTCAGAAAAGATATTTTACAAATAAAAGGAGCAGAACAAGTTTCATATCAAGCTCACCTAAAATGGCTTCCATATGTCATGTTTGCCATACCACACACCCCTCCATAGCACTGAGCACAATGCAATTTCTTCTTATTTGTTAGTTTATTTAGTACTACATGTTTAAGCCATATTTTAGGGCAAACTCTCCTAAGGCATATTATTTACACATAATGTGGAGAGTTCCCATGTCAGCACAAGAAATAATGGGGCAGGTGTGGGAAGATGCTCAATGCCTCCACATTGAGCAAGTCATGGGTCAAGTCATCTTTCACCAGAGTGGAGACAACACATCTCTACCAGGTAACAAGCTTGTGAGGTTGGTAATTACAATCTGCCATGGTAATGAGGAAGGTCAAACAGTAGGCAGGGTTAGTTTTCTGTGTGTGTTTTTGCTCTTTCTTCCTTCCTTCATTATGAAAGCAGCAGTATAAAGTGGTGCCTTACAGTCTTATTATTTTGGAAATAAGCTTAACAAACATATCTAGAAATGAAGCTGAACCAGTGCTTTTTTCTGGGGTGATGCAGGGGTACGCATACCCCTAAACATTTTATGAATCTAAGTTTGGTCTCATTGAGGGGCTGTATTTTAATACAAATAGGAAAATGAGAGTACCCCTAAACATTTTTTTTAAGAAAAAAAGCTCTGAGCTGAATCATCAGAAAAGAAGATTCCAGTATGAAGGAGCCACTTCTGTTATTTTTGTTCAAGTCACCTTTATAAAGGAAAATCTTGACATTTGATGTACTTATACCTGCAGCCCTATTGGGCATTATGAGTAAAAATCATGGTTCAGCAACTATCCGAGTTCCAGATTACAGGAAACCTCCTGCATGTACAACTAAACATGCAAAACATCCACCCCACAGATAACTGCATAAACATCAGGGGCGGAGGATGCAAAGTTACTCCTCTGTTCCTGAACATGTGAGCTTATAATACCACACATGTGCAAAGTAAGAGCCTAGCTATGTGTTACTGTACTTTAGTGATGCAATTAGCAATTGATTTGTGGGTTTTAAAAAATTATACACTAGGGGGGGCTATCATCAACAATGGGTGGGGGTTGTTAAGCCTTATCTCTCTGGCGGTGTTCAAGAAAAACTGGACTGTGCGCAGCAATCACCATTAGAAAAGAATATCCCTTCAGCACTAATCTCTAATAAAGGAGGATGAGGTGTTACTGGAGAGGGAAGACTTAAATGTTACTTTCTTGCATATTGAAGGTACCGATGAAACTACCATCCCCTACTCCCAATATTTCCATTGTTACAAACCACAGTGCAATTGCTAATCACATAATTAATATAACCTGTAGTTAGCTAGCCCCTACAAATTCTACAAACAGCTCACAAGTAGCTCACAAGCAGATACTGATTTAAAATATAAAATCAGAAGGGTCATAATGGAGGGAACCTTCCTGCAAATTAAAATTGCAATATCATAAAAACTTTTCATCAGCACAGTAGCTCTTCAATACATAATGCTGCCCTTATAACCTTCTGATTACTGGCAAGAAACAAGCTATATATAATAGAATAATCTGAGCATTTCCAGTGTGACAAATATAGCTCTTGCAAACTTGATGAGTTTGAGCTTCAAGCACATGTTGTAAGGTTTCACACATTTCCTCCCTGAAAAGGCCTTCACTCCTTCACACAAGTTAATTCATTTCCTGAAGTGCTTGTGATTTTAATCACTGTAGCCTAAACGTTCTGTATAATTGGTATATTGTGATAAAATTTGCACAGGTGAAAAACATACAGGAAATTATGGCGAGGACTAGTTTCTCGAAACTCAAAGCACAGAAAGCTTGTGGGGCATTAATAAAATTCTATTTTACACTGGGTGGCCAGTTATTAGAACCTGTGCTGAAAATCTTCACCAGTAAAGTGGTTTCCCAAATGCTCTATGGAGTAGTGATATGGGGCACGGACCCAAATGCTAACAAAGCCTTAGAAATAGTACAGAACAAATTCCTCAGGAAAGTGCTCTCGCTCCCCAAGGGGACCCCAGCTGCTCTTATCCGCATTGAAGCAGACGTGACAACAATATGGGCTAGAATTGACTGTCTCTTTAGGTCTGATGAAGAAAGGGATTTATCCACGATTGCCTCTACCAAAAGTTCACCATGGCTCCCACTTATTAAAACGGAGCACACCCGAGCTAGATATCTGACAAAGCTCGCACTTGCCGTACTAAGAATCGCTTTTACAGAATTATTATTCCAATCAATGCCCTTGATGGTGTTGGATGGTCGGTACAGCAAAGTACAGTACAAGGAGAGACTTTGTATATGTGGGCAACCCTGTGTAGAGGACCTGTACCATTATTTATTGCAATGCCCACTATATATAGATCCAAGAGACCAATTTATAAAACCCCTGCTTACGAATGGAATACACTCTAACAGGGTGGAAAGGGTGAAATGGCTGCTGAGCGATACTGATGACTTTGTAACCTATAAAGTAGCACTATATATGTTGGCAGCTAAAAAGATCAGGAGAAAAGAGCTAGATAAAATAGCAGTCAACTGGGATTCGGACACTTAAGCTGGCATATTTTACCTGAGATTTCCCTGCTATTCTATTTTTTGCAACAAATAATTTCTAGGAGACTTGACCGTGATTTTTTGCACTGGTAGTGCTAAATGTTTTTATGGTTATTGCTGTTTTTCCTTTTGTTCCCCTTGTGAACAATGCCATGGCCTTTGGCTAGCACAAGAGAGTCTACGAATGAATATACAATAATAATCATAAAACGATCAACCATCATGACAAATTAAGAACAAACCACCATCAAAGGCTTGGGAAGTAAAGTGGCTTTAAGTAAGAACTAAAATGCTAGCCGGTCACAACTCATAAATTATTCTGGTTCCACAGAGAAGGCTCACCCTGGAAGTTGCCTTATATTGAGTCAGACCATTGCTCCATCTAACTCACTACTGTCTCTCCCAATCCCACCTGGAGATGCTGAGGACTGAACCTGGGACCTTCTGCATGCAAACTTGATGCTCTACCACTGAGACTCAGCCCTTCTGCTGCAGGCCACAATACAATCAGGAAGGCTTACTCGCATACCTCAACAGCCAGGCAGGCTGATATTGAAGAAGGCACTCCCTAAAATAGCCTGATCTCAAGTTGTTTAGAGCCTTCTAAGCCAGTTCATGGGCCTTAGATATGGCTCAGTCGCAAACTGGCAGCCAGAGCAGTGAGAGAGTTACAGGTGGTGGGAAATCTCATAAGAAAGCAGCTCATAAAATGTTTTAGCCACTATATGGAGCTACTACCACATAGCAGCATTTTCAGCCGCTGGAACCAATTCTTGTGTAAAAGATGTCAACTTCAAATAATCTCTTGAACAGTCAAATATAAAGCCAGATGATGGAATACAACTCCCAACAGCCCTAGCCAGAACCATGTATACAAAAAAACCTGTGATACATACCAGATTAAATGCCCCAACTCCCAGCTTTACGCCACCTTCAAAATGGGGATGATTTTCTCCTTTAACATAGTGGGGAGAATGTATTAGACTGTCCAGCTCCCTATCAAATCAAAAGATCTCATCAAAACCCAGAATGCAATCCAGTTCTAATACCAATCATGGTCTAGCACTTTGAAATACATGACAATAAGAGCTACTGCTAATATACCATTTACCCAATACCCACGGTATGAAGAGAGTACCAAAGATGGCCTTGCATCTTTTGAATTCCCTCCCCACTGGGGAGGTGCACATCGCCCACTTGCTGGTGATTTTAAAGAGCAGTTAATAAAAAAAATCATTCCACTCAGACTTTTATTAATGGCCTCACTTATATTTGTGATTCATTGCTGTTGTTTCAACTGTGAGTTTACTGGTTTTGCTTTTAGATTCATATATTGTATTTATTAGTAACCACTCTAAGCTGCTTTATGAGAGTTTTTACTTTGAAAGTGCAGGATATAAATACATTAGATTGATTGATTAATTAAAATAAAATATCAGCCAGAATCAATTTAGACTAGTGTGAAGCCTGAAGGGCAGAGCACCAAACATAATAAGCAGTAAGTTTTGATTTGGATGGATGCCTGGAACATAATAATTGTAAAAAAATATTAAAATGCTACAAACCTATATGTTTGATAACTGTTTCTGACTTTGATGCTTCCTTTGATAAAGCTAACCATGTTTTCATCCTAAGGAAAATACAATAGATAACACATTTCAGCATACGTGTACATGAAAATCCTCTTGCTTTTGGGGACAATGACTAAAAGTTAGTTACAAAATCTAGACTGGTAAATACTTAAGGGTCAGTCTTTTCTAATACATGCACATATACCTTTAAAAAAAATCTTTAAAATTTTGACCTTGTTAAATACCTAACATAAATTTCAAAGCTCTAGCCCTTAGTTTGGATACATCAAGTAAAACAGAAGCAGAATAGTAGTATTCCTTATTAATTAACACTAGAAAAATGAGACATGAAGTATTTCATCGGAGAAGAACCTATTATTACTGACTTTGCACAAAAGCCACTGTTCCTACATGCTATGTCATAGGCTTTGCAATGATTTGGACTACCGATGATTAGCATGGGGCCATCAGCTTTAGCTAATCCAAGACACATGCTGGACACTTGCAAAGGCATCAGAAACCTTAGAGAAAGCAGGTATCAGGAACAGTGTTCGACTGAATTGAACTTGCAAAATGCAACCAGGCCACCCTGACACTGTAGAGTTTGATAAGGATCCAACAAGCTGTCTCCATCTCAAATCGAGGACAAGGAAATCTCTGTGAAAAGTAAGTTACAGAATGATTTATCAAGTCCCCATATTATAAACTGGAAACATCCTGACTTCCTAATTAAACTTGCTTCTCAGTGTGTGAGAAGCTACATGTTATGCAAAATGCATAAAAGCAAAGCTGCATGGTGTTGGTGTGGGTAGACGAAGAAAGAGATTCTTATTAACATCACCTGCCCGACTCACTGTGATCTCAGTAACCACGGTCTTATTGAAATTAACTGAGGCCTCGCATTCCTGTTTCCACAACAATGTTCCAAAAACAAATGCTCTTACCTGAAGGAATGTAAGAGCAGCTCTCTGAAGCAAACATTCGGCATAGCAAATTTCTGCATGAATTTCCTCTTTTTAAAAAGGGGAAAAGGGGAAAAATATATATGAAGTGAATAGCAGGAAAGCTCCACCACCAAATGGAACAGTGTCATCATAACCACTACAATCTTCCACATTATAATACAAGCACACCTCAAAAATGTCCACATTAGGATGTTCTATTAAGGCTGTTGCCTGGATGCCCTTGTTTTTGAAGATTAGGCAGGTGGTGACCTTTCCAGTTGTGGCTTCCCACCTACACAATTCTTTCCCCACAGAGGCTTGCCAGCTGCCCACTCCTGAGCTGTTAAGCACCAGGTGAATATTTATTTATTTTACCAGGCAGTCATGTGGACAGAAACAGGAGCTAATGTTTATTTTTGTTTATTTTTTTACCTTCAGTTAATTGGTCAACATTGTGTCTGTGCACTAAATTGTTGAGTGAATCGGCCACGGTGGATTTCTTCCGAAACCTACATAAAAACAAAAGAGGCTGGAAATGTAGAACATATTGACAAAACCCTTTAGTCATATTGGCCTTTAAAAACTATGCCTAACAATGCAATCTTATGCATGTATTATCAAAAGCAAGTCCAACTGCTGAAAGCTAAATAGAAAGAGGAATAGCGTCTAAGTACATCTAAACTATATCTGCATATATTCTTGCTCTAATACCTTTGTCTTTTTTTTATTTCAGTGCTTTTCCTCCACTCTGTCAAAACTTTAGATTCCAATCCAAGGAGATTACAGACTTGAAATTTTAATTTATTACTCTGCAAAATGCCAAGTACACAGAACAATATGTTCTTATGCTCAAAGTGATTTAAGAAAAGGCTGTATATATAATTAAAGGTTTCATATACTATTTTTCAATTATCTTTTACATTACAGTGGCACCTCAGGTTACATACGCTTCAGGTTACAGATTCCGCTAACCCAGAAATAGTACCTCGGGTTAAGAACTTCGCTTCAGGATGAGAACAGAAATCGCGTGGTGGCAGCGCGGCAGCAGTGGGAGCCCCCATTAGCTAAAGTGGTGCTTCAGGTTAAGAACAGTTTCAGGTTAAGAACGGACCTCTGGAACGAATTAAGAATGTAACCAGAGGTACCACTGTACTTCGGCATACTAAATTTTGCCATTATATTTCTATGTGTTAAAATTTCTGACTAGGAACAGTTGGGACTCAATGCCTTTATGTGGTCACCTCAAGCATTTTCTGACATAAACATTAATCTCTGTTTAAAGCGGTATGTTATTCTATAGTTGTTTATAGTCCCACAATTGTCATTTTGGCTGCATGACAATAAATAAATATTTCCGAAATGGCTTACATGTGGCCATATGTAGGTAAAGTGCAAGTAAAATTATACCTTTCGACTTTAATGTAGATGACTGCATTTATACATGGTGGAATCCAACTGTCAAAAAAATTATTGGTGGCACATGAAGGTTCCTAAGAATCCTTTAGCGTTTTCCTCTACTAAAACATTTTCTTCATTCTTACTGTTGCAAAGCTGTCTTATGTACTTATTCTATGCTTTTGACCATCTAGAATAATTCTCTGTGCTTACTTCTGACATATGGCTTGAGCTTCTTTCATTGTGTTTCCAGCATTCAGTATGTCCTGAGAGTCAAAGGTCATCATGGCTTGCATTTCCAATATGGTGGCATATGTCAATGCATGATACATACTTCCCTTTGTTCTGTGGGAAACAAGTTATAGGGAGATGCATCTATTCTATGATGTTCACAGAAGCCACAATAAAGAGTAAAGGAATGAAAACAAAAACAATGGCCTTAAAGGTAGGAGGTCAAGGGAGTGGAGAGTTAGAAGCAGCAACACCCAGGATCACTGAAGGATATTTTAAAAGCAGGATTGGGAAACCTATCAGCCCAAGAGCCATATTCCTTCATGGGCAACTTCCTGTGGACCACATGTCAGTGGTGGGAAGAGCCAGAGCGAAAAGGTACAGAATAATAGGTGGGACTCTTTCCTTTGTACAGTTGGCTACATTCCAGCCGTGCAAAAACCAGGTTTCCATGCACACAAGTCCATCCAGGCAAGCAAGAGGCATTACCACACTTCAAGGACGCATTCCAGCCAAGCAAGAGCATTCTAGGAGGGTGAAGGGCAAGGTGTGATGGGACATGGCCTGGGGGAAAAACAGGGCTGGATAGAGAGGCCTAAAGGGCCACATTCAGTCCACGGGTTGGAGATTCCCCTCCCTTTAAAGAACTGGACTTTGTCCTTGAACATCACAGTGCCATTCACAACACAACTGCTTCTCTGAATAGCACAGAATAAACACTGCAGTCTTGCTGTAGACCTCATTTCTTAAATTTCAGTCCAACAATCCTATCAAGATTTAAGAGATCAGATAAGCAGAGATATAAGAAGAGCGGCCACGGTGATACTGAACTGCTTTTAAGAGGCAGCATGATGGTACATGGTCTTGACTTAACTTTAGCCCTTGTACATGTTTGAAAACAAAACAGCTGTGTCTGTACATCCTGCAACACACATTGAAAGGATACCTCCTGAAGTAAAAATCTTAGCACCAGACATGGAATCCCTAATATTAACATCTATTACTGTAATGTGTGCTTACCTCAGAAATACTGAAGAGACCAAGCTCAAATTTTTACTAAAGTTCTGTCTGCTCTACATAATTTTCTGGTTATAATTTTTGTTGGATTTGGTTTTCAGTGCTTAGAACATGTACTCCCTTTGTCATCCACTCCTATGGGTTTTCTCTCCCATCCCCCACAAGTATGTCTGCATGTGTTGGCAACTCAAGTAGACTATCTTAAAAGATGTTTTTAAGGGTTGGGTCATCTATTAGGATTCTTTGTTATTAGACCACTTGTAAAGGTTCACACAATTGACTGCACTGGTATATGGTCATCTAGTTATTTGCACTACTATGAAAAAAATAGAAAGAGGGGAATGCAACAAAGACCTGCGTGCTGCCTTCTGTCATCTAATACATCCTAAATGGTCCTTCTAGGAACCTCTTAGTTTTGACTGTTGCTACTGGTTCCTGTCAAAGCAACTTCTTATCTGTGGGCATTTTTTTCCTCCAAACAGTTACGGTATCTCCTTCAAGCAAATTTAAATCCAAAAGATGTAGCCCCCCAGTTTATCACCCTAGGACATATAGGTTCTCTCATCTCTCCATTATTTGACTCCTCACCATCCAAATAGCAGTTCCTCAGGCTAGAGACCTTGCATTCAGCAAAGCTACACTAACACAGAACACAACAATGGGACAAACCCTTAATTAAATTACAGTCTCCAAAGTAAGGAAAGGAGGAGCTATTAATCGACATTTAATTGCACTAGATAAAGCACAGCAAACTGTTCTGTGGGGAACAATCTGCATTGGGAGGGAAGAGAGGGATTTGTCTGACTCACAAAGAGATCTTATTTATATGTTAAATTGGAGATAATCACAGCATACCCTTAAGGTTTGTCCACAGAGGTACTTTCTCCTTGTGGCAAAAGCCTTTCCACCTCACATTTATGACACTGTAAAATCAAACCCATTACTAGCCCATGAGGTTACTTGTAAATACAACCATTTAATGAAAGGTTGCTACTGCTTCTTGCAGTATATTTGTACAGATAGTTGGTGTGTTATACCACAGAGCAATCATAAAATGTGTTATAAGTGGTACAGAAGCCAATAACTTATTAGCTTGTCTACTTGGGCTTGCCAACATATATTGACCCCCTGGAGTTGAGGGTCAAAAGAGGTAGAAAAAGGCCTGAGGTTGAAAAGCAGTTTAGGATGTATATTGCAATCAAATTAACAAGGAACTATGAGCCTCATAAATAAAGGCAGGTACAGAGTGCATCTCCTTTGTGAATGAATAACCTCTGCATTTAATAAGCTGATTTCACAATATTACAGTATTCTCATAACATGCTGTTTTACTGCTAAAAATTGTATACAGGTGTTGTTATTTTTTAGTTGTTTAGTTTCTTTTTTATATAATCATAGAATCATAGTATTGGAAGGGACCCCAAGTATCATCTAGTCCAACCCCCTGCAATGCATCATAGAATTTTTACATTCTACGATTCCTAGGAATGCTGGTTGATTATAAATAAATGTGGATTTTATACTGATTTATTTTATTTTATTTTATTTACATTCCTAAGAATTTGGGTTGAGCCTCATTACATCTTTAACAAATGAACTCAGAAGTTTGGGAAACACTAGTTTACCTTTACATTTGGGCAAGATAAAAGCATTGTTTTGCTTTTGTTTTTGTTTTCTCTCTCCATAAGATGTATTCTTGTATTCCTGTGCTGCACCTACATTTTATATATTTCTCAGGTATTTTCTATGGTGTGTAATGGCAAACACAAAACCTAGATAAATTAGATAAAATACTTCCTTGTTCCTGCATTCAAGACAGGCATTACATGATGCATGAATACCAATTCAATTTACTAAGGCAATATAAAAACTTTGAAATAGCATTTATGTTATAGTCTTGGTCTTTCAATAAAAAGCTAGCAAAGTGCTTTTCTGTCAGGACTGGCAGGCACTCAGATCAGTTATCTTCAATATCATCAGGAAATTCAGTGCATTATTCTGATTCATATCAAAACAATGACATCAGAATTTGAGAAACCTAATAACTAGATCTGACATTTAATCTACAATATATGGACTACAAAGAAGCTTTCATCTACACTGTTAAATCCTGAAATAGCTTTTGCCCATCAGCTTCTATGAGCTAGAAGAAAGTAACCTTTTATATTCCTTTGAGTTACCTGTTCCTAAAAGATTCATAAGTCCTCCCTGCATGAAGCGACCAGATTTGGTGTGTCACCACCAGCATTTGGCAAAGGAAACAGAGCTAGGCAGCTAACAGAGTGATCCTAACTTCAGTTTATGCATGCTCAATGAGAAAATAGACACCTACTAGGACAGAGGAAAATGGTCATTTTGGGTGGAAGCATCATCTTTCCCAATAGGTGACTCTCTAACTCATATTCCAATGGGACTACCAGTGGGAAGCGGGGCTGAGACATGAAAGCGAACAGCAACACAATGGTAACACTCCTTAAATCACTTGCCAATAGCTTCTAGTTAGTACCTAGTCACAGGAATGATCAATCACATTATTATTATTAATTATTATTAATTATATTTTATTTATATCCCACCAATCTGGCTGGGTTTCCCTAGCCACTCTCGGCAGCTTATAGCATATATAAAAATACAACAAAACATCAAACATTTTAAAAAATAGAATATGCAACCAATTATTCATTACTATCTCTATGTGTCTCTTGCATCTACAGGCAACCAGCCAACATACACAGTGGCACTGATATTAACCACCCACAGTGTCATTCGGAGGCTGAAACTAGTAGGAAGCCAGTTACTTGTTCTTTCAGGGCACTGTGGTCTAAACCACAGGGTAGCGCTGTGGTCTAAACCACTGAGCCTAGGGCTTGCCGATTGGAAGGTCGGTGGTTCGAATCCCTGTGAAGGGGTGAGCTCCTGTTGTTCAGTCCCAGCTCCTGCCCACCTAGCAGTTCGAAAGCATACCAGTGCAAGTAGATAAATAGGTACTGCTCCGGCGGGAAGGTAAACGGTGTATTTGTGCACTGCTCTGGTTCGCCAGAAGTGGCATAGTCATGCTGGCCACATGACCCGGAAGCTGTCTGTGGACAAACGCCAGCTCCCTCGGCCTACAGAGCGAGATGAGCGCTGCAACCCCAGAGTCATCTGCGACTGGACCTAATGGTCAGGGGTACCTTTACCTTTTAGTGTCTCTCTCAGCAAATACACGGCAGGCTGAAATATAAATAGTGTAACTATGCCAAACCTAGGGATTCACAGATGTAGAATCATTTACTGCCCCAAGCACCACCACCTTTCATGCACCTTTCAGGGGATACAGGGCTCTGAAAGGACAAAAAGCTGAAATGCAATAGGGTTACCAGTGTTGTCAGAATCCACTTCTCTATTTTTACAAAGCCCTTCACACTCATGCAGTTTGCTCCTTGAATCCTGTATCACTCCCCCCCCCTCACACACACTCTTCAAAGTTTTGCAGCTTATGATTATACAGAATATAATTAATACTTAATTTTCCCTAGGTGAAGTGGTATCTGGAGCTAAAACATTCTGGCACAAGGGAAAATTTTATCAAACAAATGGAATATGCTAATTTTATATGATATGGCTATATGCTTCATAGCTCCCCAGTGAGCTTCTGCTTTTCCTTCTCCACAAGGATGCAGTCCTATGGACACCACCACACAAAAGAAATAGCAATCACCAGCCTATCCATATTGCTAGTATTTTTTTTCCTTAACAAAGCTGGTGCATCAAAAGTTATTTCAGTGGCTTTACAAGAATGGTACTTAGCAATAAACCTGAAATATTATCAAAGGTAAATTCTTGCCTGCTGTCAGATAAAGTAAGGCAGTAAGTATTTTCCACTAGGAGAAAGAGAGGGAATGTGTGTGTTTATAGACCGTGAAAACCCATTTAGATTCACAGGACACTGAAAGAGTGAATGATGAGGAACAGATGTCTCTGAAAGAAAATATTGTGTATTATTATATGCCTGTCCCACTTCTACCACCATTCCCTTGACACAAGGAGTGTGTCAATAATGAAGCTCATTTGCAGTTAAATTAAGCTCCCTGTTTCTCCCTTTGACTCTTTGGGGCCATCACTCTGTATTAAAAGACAAAAAAAGGAGTTGACTGACTCTCTAAGTTAAAGTAGTTTAACAGTGAGAAATAAATTCACATGTAAAATCCAAGGATACCTAGTCATCTCATTAAACCAATTCAACAGGGGCTCATTTAAGCAATAATCAAAACCATCTGTGATGAACTGTGTAACATTTTTAAACAAAGGATGTGGCTCCCATCACTTTTGCAGGCGCCCCCCCTCAAGTTTTATATGCAATGATTTTATATATATAAATAAAGGTTTAAATAAATGCAGATTTTCCCATTAATTCCCAGGCCCCAGTAATATTTTCCACTTTGCACATAGCATCCAAAAAGAATGGATGTCATTTAAAGAAAATTATCTGTTTGCATGTCCTGCCTATACCAGGTTAGACCACATATGCTTTCATATCCTAGAGCTGCCATTTTTCTATCTATCCACCCTGCTCCTTGTGCTGCTGCTAGATGAGCAGAGCTTAGCCAAAAGATTATGGCTGTCTCTGCCAAATGTAGTGACATTCCGATTCAATAAAAGATATATTTTTTGTCATATATATTGAGTACAGTGATACCTTGCTTTATGAACTTAATCTGTTCCGGAAGTCTGTTCTTAAACCGAGGCGTGCTTTCCCTAATGAGGCCTCCCGTCACCGAGGTAAAGTTCACAAACCGGGACACTACTTCCGGTTTTGTGGAGTTCATAAACCGAACTGTTCATAAACAGGGCTGTTCTTAAAACGAGGTACCACTGTACACCATATTCCATTCCACATGGGACTAAAACGGAAAATTGGAGGGGTGGGTAGGGAGGAGAGGAAATAGGGAGACAAAGCTGGCTAACGTCATGCAACCTTTGAACAATCATTTTCAATTATATCCTTCTCTGTAAAGTTGTTCATAGCAACTAAGTATAATTTAGTAGGGAAAGATGCAGTCAAATTGAAGTAGTAATTGTAAATTAAAATGAGCAACAAATAACCATTGGAGAATTTTAAGAAACAGTAACTGGCGTACCAGCATTTCAAGAACTTTGTAACTTGCAAGTACAGTGGTACCTCGGGTTACAAACAGCCTGGTTAACGAACTTTTTGGATTACAAACCCTTCAAACCCAAAAATGAGTGTTCCAGGTTGCACATTTTTTTTGGTATACTCCATTCAGGGGTGCACTTCCGTTTTGAGTGCCACACTTCTGTTGTCCAGCAGCGGAGAAGGGGTTTGTCACGGTGTTTCCCGCAGACGCGAGGAAGGGAAGCTGCTGGTTGGTGGGCTTGCAACTCTCCCCCATGCCACTGCGAGAGGAGATCAATCCCTGCAGAGGCTTGGGAGGGAAGCTGCACACCTGCCAGCCATCTGGTTGGAAGGCTCGCAACTCTCCCCCCATGCCATGCCCCTGCAGGAGACGCGCTCTCTAGGGAGTATTTCCTGCAACAGCGTGGGGGGGGGTGGATCTGTGTGGATCCCAGTTCTACTACTGATTGATTGATTGATTGATTGATTGTGTGACTGAGGAAATGGATAAAAGCCCCGCATCCAAACAATGACTATCATCAGCGCAGGTAAGAAAAATTTTTAATTTTAATTTTTATCATTTACAATACTGTTTTATTTATTTTATAGTATTTTATAGTACAGTACATTGATTATTGCTTTCATTTTATGGATCAATGGTCTTGTTAGATAGTAAAATTCATGTTAAATTGCTGATTTAGGGGTTGCTTTTAAAAGTCTGGAGGGGACGCGGGTGGCGCTGTGGGTTAAACCACAGAGCCTAGGACTTGCCAATCAGAAGGTCAGTGGTTCGAATCCCCGCGACAGGGTGAGCTCCCGTTGCTTGGTCCCTGCTGCTGCCAACCTAGCAGTTCGAAAGCACGTCAAAGTGCAAGTAGATAAATAGGTACCGCTCCGGTGGGAAGGTAAACGGCGTTTCCGTGCACTGCTCTGGTTCGCCAGAAGCGGCTTAGTCATGCTGGCCACATGGCCTGGAAGCTGTCTGTGGACAAACACTGGCTCCCTCGGCCAATAAAGTGAGATGAGTGCCGCAACCCCAGAGTCGGTCACGACTGGACCTAATGGTCAGGGGTCCCTTTACATTTACCTTAAAAGTCTGGAATGGATTAATCCATTTTGCATTACTTTCTAAGGGAAAGCGTGCGTTGGTTTAAGAACGCTTTGGTTTAAGAACAGACTTCCGGAACAGATTAAGTTTGTAAACCAAGGTACCACTGTAGCAGCTTCCGCCTTTGTAAAATCAAGTATTTCCCCTTTTATAGAAGCAGCCACCTTACCAAAGCTAATGAAGGGGGACACACATTATTTCCTTTGCTGCTCTAGTTAAAGAATATTGCCAACATCTTATCAACCAAGACCAGATGACTGGGAGGTCGCCTGCTCTAGATGGGGTTACACTTCCTCTGAAGGAGCAGGTTTGTAGCCTGGGAGTACTCCTGGATCCTTTGCTGTCACTAGAGGCTCAAGTGGCCTCCGTGGCCCGGAGTGCCTTCCATCAGCTTCGGCTGGTGACCCAGCTGTGCCCCTATCTGTATAAAGGTAAAGGTACCCCTGCCCGAACGGGCCAGTCTTGACAGACTCTGGGGTTTGTGCGCCCATCTCACTCAAGAGGCCGGGGGCCAGCGCTGTCCGGAGACACTTCCGGGTCATGTGGCCAGCGTGACAAAGCTGCATCTGGCGAGCCAGCGCAGCACACGGAACGCCGTTTACCTTCCCGCTGGTAAGCGGTACCTATTTATCTACTTGCCCCCGGGGGTGCTTTCGAACTGCTAGGTTGGCAGGCGCTGGGACCGAGCAGCGGGAGCGCACCCCGCCGCGGGGATTCGAATCGCCGACCTTTCGATCGGCAAGCCCTAGGCGCTGAGGCTTTTACCCACAGCGCCACCCGCGTCCCGCCCTATCTGTATAGGGATAGCCTAATTACTGTTGTCTAGGCTCTGGTAATTTCAAGGTTAGATTACTGCATTGCGGTATATGTAGGGCTGCCTCTGAAGACGATTCAGAAACTTCAGCTAGTGCAGAATTCAGCCGCCAGGTTGCTCACCGGAGCAAGACGGTTTGAGTATATTACACCGATCCTGGTCCAACTGCACTGGCTACCAATTAGTTTCCAGGCCTATTTCAAATTGCTGGTTTTGACCTATAAAGCGGTATAGGGTGGCATATAAATGGAATGAATGAATGAATGAATAAATAAATAAATAATAAGTTGTTTACTACAGAACAGCCAGGTTGTCTTCATTCACTTTTTATGAGGCACCTACAATACATTGTCATCATATCATTGTTCTTCTGTTTTTCCTGCAGTTCTTCCATCTCTTTCAAGACTTCAAACAAAACCAAATTCTTATTGCTAAGGAACACAACAGTAGCAACATCTGTACAGGTACTGATCAACTTAGTGCTTTTTTTGCATTTTTAAAAGAGGCATTTTGACATGTGCAATGAAGCCTATTATGAGGCATCTTTTTTGGCATACATTCACTATGATCTTTTGCACTGGTATCATTTTATCGGCATATTTATTTTCTTTTTAAAAATCAGTTATTTAATTTGAACTAAAATGATTTCTTTTTTTTTAAAAAAAGAAACTGAAATATTTGTGTGATAGAATTTAATTTTAAATAAAAACATTTTTATGCAAATTTTTATTTTAAAAAAATATTTGTATTAGTTTTGCAAATAGACATTAATCAAGCATGCTAATATTAATACTCTATCCCTTCTTTGCCTATGTGGCTAGTCATTTTCAATTCCACATATAGCTTACATTGGAAGACCAACAATTGGGTAGCACTAGGAACTACCAGACTGATAATACTACATTTCTCTATTTAGTGGCCTCGTTCACACAACACTATAGTTTGTTCTTGGCTGCAGCTCGTGGTTACCATGGAGTGAGCTTAACCATGAACCCAGGCTCAGACAACACATTAAGCCAAATTTTGGCTTCTTTCAGCTTGATACACAAGTAAAAAGAACTGAGGAGGAGCAACGTGGCTGTGAGCTCCTGTCTGGGATCCTGCACATTTGTTTGGATTACCATGTCATGCAAACCAGGCAAGTGTTTTCAAAGAATCCTTAAACACTAAGGGTTATTTTTGCACAGATACTAGTAAAATGTGGGAGCACATTACAACTATTATTCTTGAGTAGAAAATGTTTAATTGTACTTCCTTCTTTAACTATTAAATTCTCATATGTAATCCCTCTCCCAGTCATATTGATCTTCTTAACACTCATTACATCCAATGGCAACAGCCAGTGAGGAGTTTTGAACTCTAATAAATTTTTGTACCTGTTCCATACTTCAATCAACGGACCTCTAAAGATGTGGTTTTCAAAACCTTTATGCACTTTTTTTTCCATACCATGAATACGCATGCCAACCAAATCTGTTATCATAACCTTCTAAATCCAATAATTCCATATTTTCTAACTTTATCCATTCTTTTACCCAGCAAAGACATGCAGTCTCATAATATAACTTTAAATCTGGCAGGGCAAAGCCTCCTCTATCTCTTGCATCTGTTCATATCTTAAACTTTATTCTCGGCTTTTTGCCCTGCCAGATATATCTTGAGATAATTCTTTGCCATTCTTTAAATATTGTCACTCCTTTAATTATCAGTATTGATTGAAATAAAAACATCATTTTTGGTAGCACACCCATCTTTATCATTGCAATTCTTCCCCAAAGTGATAACTTCATTCTCCCCCACACCTCCAGGTCCCTCTTAATCTTATTCCATGTCGGTACATAATTGTTTTGAAAAAGATCAATACTCTTGGGAGTTAACATAATCCCAAGATATTTAACTTTCTTAACCACTTCGATCTCTATTTGTTGTTGTATTCTTTCTATTATCTCTTAATCCATATTCTTAACCATTATTTTCATTTTATTCTTATTTAATTTAAAACCAGCAACTTGTCCAAATTGCTCTATCTCTTCTAATACTTCCTTTACACTTTTGATAGGATCTTCTATTGTTATGACCAAGTCATCAGCAAAGGCTTTTACCTTATATTCCTTACAACCAACTGTCACACCTTTTATATTTCCATATGAAGAAGTTAAAGAATATGTAAATGATTGGTTGGTTACATTATTTTCAGTTGAATGCGATGTTTAAAAAAGAGTTGTTAGAAAGAGGTTTTCAAGAAGAAAAATCTAGGTTCCATAAAGAAATTTTGAATGATGATGTAAACATTTTATCTAAAATGTATAAATTATTACTTGAGTGGCATACAAAGGATGAGAAAGTTAAAGTTGCTATGATTCAGTGGGCCAAAGATTTTGGTTATAACATACAATTTGATGATTGGATAAGATTGTAGAAAGAAGGAATGAAGTTCACTGCATGTACTACAATAAAAGAAAATGTCATGAAATGTACTACAATAAAAGAAAATGTCATGAAAATGATATATAGATGGTATGTAACACCAGTAAAACTTGGGAAGATGTATAAAGTTAGTAATCAATGTTGGAAATGCCAAGAGAAAGAAGGAACATTTTATCATATGTGGTGGGATTGTAAAAAAATGAAATGTTTCTGGGAAATGATTTATAATGAATTGAAAAAAATGTTGAAATATACTTTTGTTAAGAATCCAGAATCTTTTTTGTTAGGAATATTAAGGAATGATATTAAGAAGAAAGATGAGAAGTTATTTTTATATGCAGTAACAGCAGCTAGAATTTTGGTGGCCCAAAAATGGAAACAGGAAGAAATCCCGACAAAAGAAGAATGGAGAATGAAGCTGATGGAATACGCAGAAATGGACAAATTAATGGGGAAAATTCGGAACCAACGAGACCAGAGATTCACCGAGGACTGGAATAAATTTACAGAGTATATTAAAAGTATATGTGAAGAGCAATTAACGTTTGTAGGTTTTCAAGAAGCTCTGTGATAATAATTGATAGAAATATTGTTTTAGAAGATTCGATAAGATTAAGATTGTTAAAATGCAATACAGATTGAAGAAATGTGAATAATAGTGATAATATGAAAAATTCTCCGACAGGCTGAGGGAAGTCCAAAAAAGTACAAAGATTGGAATTGGATGTAAATTTAAATGGAATGTTTTTTCTGTTGTTTTTGAAAATTTGAAAAATAAAAATAATTTAAAAAAAGAAAATGTTTAATTGTACAACTTATTCAGCTATTCAGCTGGTGGTACATTGCATCCCTAAATGGATACAACATCACCAGGTCTGGAAGTGAGTTACAAGTTTTTCTGTCAGAAACTGAGTATTAATAATAATAATAATAATAATTTATTATTTATACCCCGCCCATCTGGCTGGGTTTCCCCAGCCACTCTGGGCGGCTTCCAACTGAATATTAAAAACAGTACAGCTTCAAACATTAAAAACTTCCCTAAAGAGGGCTGCCTTCAGATGACTTTTAAAAGTAAAATAGTTGTTTATTGCTTTGACATCTGCTGGGAGGGCGTTCCACAGGGCAGGCGCCACTACCGAGAAGGCCCTCTGCCTGGTTCCCTGTAACCTTACTTCTCGCAATGAGGGAACCGCCAGAAGGCCCTCGGTGCTGGATCTCAGTGTCCGGGCTGAACGATGGGGGTGGAGACGCTCCTTCAGGTATACTGGACCGAGGCCATTTAGGGCTTTAAAGGTCAGCACCAACACTTTGAATTGTGCTCGGAAACGTACTGGGAGCCAATGCAGATCTCTCAGAACCGGTGTTATGTGGTCCCGGCGGCCACTCCCAGTCACCAGTCTAGCTGCCGCATTCTGGATTAATTGCAGTTTCAGGGTCACCTTCAAAGGTAGCCCCACGTAGAGCGCGTTGCAGTAGTCCAAGCGGGAGATAACTAGAGCATGCACCACTCTGGCAAGACAGTCCGCGGGCAGGTAGGGTCTTAGCCTGCGTAATACTTGCACTGGGGCTTATTCAATGCTTTTCATTTCAGGTTAAAAAATAATTTGAGAATCAGAGAGTCAGATTCCTATGTTCCTTTGAAAACACACACACACACACACAGGGTGGGTGAAGTTGAATGCCTGGGTCCCCTTCTCATTATTGGAATAGTCAGGTTAACTTCCCAGTAGAACATTAAAGGGAAGAAAGGAAGTGGATTTGTGAGAGAGAGCAAATGGATGGGGCCCTCTACCTCAACTTGTGGGTAGTTTGAAGGACAATAGGTTAGAGTGGAAAGTTGAGTTATGTGAACTAGAAGCTAGAACCCAGAAAGTAGCAAGCTAGAAACTGAGAGAGACAGAGCCATGTTTTATTTTCTGTTTGAATCCAAGGCTGTGGCTATGGGTGCAGCAAGACCCTCTTGGGGTGTTAATGCTGTGAACTCCTCCATCACAAAAGCTCAGGTTGTATATATGTGTAAACAAACCATATTTTATAAAGACACCACAGTCTCTGCTGTACCTCATTCCAAAGGAAACATGAACCCTTGGTAGGCGCCTAGAACCCTTGGAATCTCGCAGTGCTTGGAGACTGGAGTGGCATGCAACAATATAGAAAGACTTATAAAAGCTAGTTACTTTAGCACCATAGCTTGGAAAAAACCCTCCTCTCTTGTCAAGCACAAATGCTAACAATAATTAGAGAAAGAAATAAACAAGCTTACTTAGTTTGCAGAGAAACAAGGGCATCCTGGAATTTGTTATTTAGAAACAGATCCACAGCTGCCATACATTCACTGAGAGCAACATTCAAGTCCTGTGCAGATGATCTGGAAAAAGAGAAAAGAGTTAATGCTAACTTCTCTGTTTCCAATGCGGAATGAGAAAAAGAAGTCCCGTCCTCCCAAAGGTCAGCATGTTAACTATTAGAATGCTTTTCTTAAAGTGTATTTCTGTACATGTCTAGTCAGAAGTAAGAATCATTGAGTTCAATAGAACTTACTCCCAGGTAAGCACGCATAGGATTGCACCCTTAGTTTTCACATACGAAGCACAATTACTCCATCAACACCATATTAGAAAATATCATCAGGCAATCTTGTTTGAAATTGCCTTTTTTAAAAAATTATGTGAAAGGTGCAACATTTTGTGCTTGTGCATCTCCAAGTAGGACCTGCAACAAAATGTACCAGAGGATTCTCACGCCCTATGAGTGCTCCTGTTCAAGGCTCTATTTTTTTTTAAAAAAAGAGAGAAACCTGAAATGCATAACAACGCATTGAAACTCAAAAAACCTCAAATAGTTTAATGCACTACACAACATATGTAATAGATTGTCAGAAGCTGAGCACTGTTCAATTATGGAAAAGGATTAAGAGTAGCACTATTCCACCATTTTTCTATGATACAGAGAGTCTGAGATAAAGTTTTAACCTCCAGAACAATTAGCAGTATATACACCTTCTTTACAGGACAAATGAAAGAAATTACGTATTCATGCAGCTCACAGGAGGCTGTGATGGTCACTAACCTTTAAAAGAGAATTAGACAAATTCATGGAGAATGGCTACAAGCCATGAAGGCTATGCTCTGCCTCTACAGTTGGAGGCAGCAATGCTTATGAATGCCAGTGCTGGAAACTGCAGCCGGGGGAGAGTGCTGTTGTGCTCTAATCCTGCTTATGGGTTTCCCACAGGCATCTGGTTGGTCACTATGAGGACAGGATGCTGGACCAGAGCGACCACTGGCCTGATCCAGCAGTATGTACTTACAATATGTCTTGTGATTGTGATATAAGTATAGAGATGGGCCTCACGTGCTCTTGTTCCATGGTATTTTAACAAGCAACTTATCTTCAATTGCTCACATGGACTCAACTGCTTCCTTCTCCATGTTCTTCATGCTCCCCTAGTAATGTCATTATCTTTCTGTCCTTTGATCCAAATGTAGTGGCCCTTAAAATACCATTAGCATAATTTCATATTAAATTAAGACATTAACTACTAAAAAGAAGCAATAGACCTCAGTGCACCTACTGGAATTGCTTCCCTCCCTAAGCAAAATGAGATAAGAACTACTAAACATTTTGTGCACTCAAAAATTATCTGGAAATAATAAATAAAACACAAAGGATAGCATCTCATAATTCATGACCAAACTTAACTTGCTCACTTCCAGAAGTATTTAATTGACACGGACGCATTAATATCAAACATAGAAGCAAGTTCTTACGATATCATTTTAAAAAACACACAAAACAGGAATATGGTTCCTTCTTTCAACTACTACAGCAGTTGGCAACTAAAAAAAAGTAATAAATATTTGACTAGCAATGGATTTATTGCTAATTTCCACTGCAGCATCTAGTATTTATTCAATTGCTTTATTTCTGCAGTTATACCCTGCCCTTCCCCCAAATCAGAGCACAGAGCACAACATGTAGTATAAACAATATAAAACATGTAACAAAATTAAATTGTACATCCATTATAAAAAACTGCAGCACTAGACCTCAATTCCATCCAGAATCAACACCAACATGATACTTATTATTATTTATTCAATTTATATCTCAGCCTTCCTGCCAAAGGAGTCCAGGGTGGCAAACACATCGTTAAAATAATATTTAAAATATTCTAAATACAACCAGTCTCTCAATGAATTATTTCAGGGTTGCTAGGAATGGTATCTTTCTGCTTTCTAATACCTGGGTGAACAGGAATATTTTGAAGTCAATAATGAGGAAGATAGACTCTCCTCACCAGGGAAACTATTCCAGAAGTAGGGAATCACTACTGGAAAGGCCCTGCCATAGTTTAACACCAACTGGGCAGTTCCCAGTGGAGGCACCAGGTTCCAAAAGCTTGGATGGAGAGCATATTTCTGCTTGTTGTCTGAAAACAGCTAATGTGGAGGACTCTCATATCTCAGTGAGGAGCTCTGTAAAAGGGGCGCCATTGCTGCAAATGCCATGCCTCATATCACCATTTTACTCACCACACTAGCCAGTGGGACTACAAGCAGAGACTTTTCAGCAGTTCTTAAGGTTTGGGGTAGCACATACTAGGAAATACATAAAAGGATTACTATTTTTTTTTATTAAAAAAAAACTAATTACAGACTAATGCCAACACCTTGAAGCGGGTCTGGTATAGTATATGAATGGCAGCCACTACAGTATCTTCAGAACTGAAGTAACATGACCCTATCAGCTGTGCCCAACAGCCAGGTTGCAGCATTCTGTACCACCTGCAGCTTCTGGAATGTTGCATTTCTCTATATGGGTGGTTATTAGAGCATTGATAACTGGCGTTAAGCTGTTCCAGTCCAGGAACGGCCATAACTAGTGAACCAGCAATAGTTGGGCGCAGCTACGTCTCACCATTTTAAGTCACTTGGGTCTCTAGTGACAGCTTGGAATCAAAAATCACCCTCATCTATGAATCTGCTCCTATATGGGGCAGCACTCCCACTGAAGAACAGGCTGTCCACCTAATCCCTAGAACTGGGAACCACATTGACTCATAGAACCACTGTCTTGTTGAGATTGAGTTTATTAGCCCTCATCCGGCCCATCACTGCCCCCAGATAAAAGACATTTGAATAGCTCAGTTACTTTTAAATATATATGAAATGCTTTAGCCAATAACCCTAGTGTATTTCTTAAGTCCTAAACACAATGATGATTATGGATAAACTATTAAACTAGCAAACCTATCAGCTATTGTACTTTTTGGTATGCAAAGTAATATTTATTTCCTTTTAAATTTCCCAGCTGTTGTAATGGACTTACAACATGGCTTTGAAATAGCAACGTTTATTTCCTATTAAAGTTTATTTCCACTTCAAAGTATAGTTACTGTGCATTTTTCTGTCAGAAGTTGCCCAGAGATTATGCAGTCCATTGGCTAATTATAAAACTTCTCTAACCTAATTTATGGGTTAGCTATTGCAACATCACGAGCAAAGTAGGCTGCTTTGACTTGTGATTTTGATTTAAAGAAGCAGGCAGTGGATTTGTTCAGGACATAAAAAAATACTATATTGGAAAAACACACTGAATTTGGGTTGAATGCATTGAGCATAACCACTAACATACTGGAGTATGAGCCAATACCTGTGCATTTGGAGGAAGTGCAAAAAGCGGCTACCAGGCTAGACAGTGTCCTCAGCATCCCAGAGGACATGACAGAGAACCTCTTGACCTCTATCACCTGCCTGGGGCACAGAATACAGTCATAAAGCAGAGAAAGTAAGAAGCAACAGACATTAAAGATTAAAAATAAAGGAAGTGTATTCTGGGCAACCTATGACCATTTAATGTGCTGCTGTTATGCTGCACAGCATGTAGGAAAGAATTTGAACAGAGTAGCAAGAAAAACGTAGGCCTGGCTCTGAGTTTGTTTGTTTTAAAGTAGAAAATACTTATTACATTATATATCTGACGACAGACAAACTTTTTTTGTTGCTGTTAAATTTAAAACTTTCAGTCTTCCAGATTTACAAGACAAATGGGAGAAAGATCTAGATCAAGGAGTTTCAATAGTAGAATGATACTAAATATTAAAAATATTTTGAGTAGATTGCTACAAGCTGATTGGAAATTTAAAAAAAAAACACCTTATAGAACTTAATCCAACAGTGTTCAACCCTGTACAAGTTGGATCAAATTTATCAGTGATTACATGGCACCACATCTCTAAAATGGGAAAACTCTTAGCGACAGTGTTGAAGAATAAAGGTAAAGGGACCCCTGACCATTAGGTCCAGTCGTGGAAGACTCTGGGGTTGCGGCACTCATCTCACTTTTTTGGCCGAGGGAGCCAGCGTACAGCTTCCGGGTCATGTGGCCAGCATGACTAAGCTGCTTCTGATGAACCAGAGCAGCACACGGAAATGCCGTTTACCTTCCCGCTAGAACGGTACCTATTTATCTACTAGAACTTTGACATGCTTTCGAATGAAAGACTTTCCTTCATACAGCATAGTGCCCAAACCCTTTCTCTCCTATTCAAGTGCTCAACAGCTTTTGATCTATTGCACAGAGCCCTTCTCAACCCTCTGAAGACTTTATGAAAACAGAGCAAACTTAATACAGTGGTACCTCAGGTTACATATGCTTCAGGTTACAGACACTTCAGGTTACAGACTCTGCTAATCCAGAAATAATACCTCAGGTTAAGAACTTTGCTTCAGGATGAGAACAGAAATCTCACAGAAGTGGTGCAGCAGCAGCCCCATTAGCTAAAGTGGTGCTTCAGGTTAAGAACAGTTTCAGGTTAAGAACGGACTTCCAGAACGAATTAAGTTCTTAACCCGAGGTACCATAGTAATCCAATATGAGCAGCCAACTCATGACTTGCCAAAACTAGAGAGAAAATGAACAATGGTCCCCCACAACTGTTAATTTTCTTCTAGGCCTTTTGACTAAGATCAAGTGTAATTTTCTTTAACTGTCTCTGTCATTTTAACCAACTGAAAAGCTTATAAATAATTCAATAACAAATAAGCACATTAAAGAGATCATCAATTCTGGCATATCCTGTCCTTTACCAAGTACTGTTTAACATTTAATAGGTCTACATCTCCTCCTGTGCTTTGTAGAAAGCTGGCAGCACATTCAACCTAAGCAGGCTCTCACACACAAACACACTGAGCTTTCGGCAGTGATGGAAGAGAAATATTCTAGGGTTTTCAAAAACTGGGTTTGTGGGACAAGGATGGAACATTGTTTCCAGCATTCCCACCTCCTGTCCTCCAACAGCAAAGCTTAGCCCTGAAAATATTTGAAGTAAAAACGAAAAGGGTACCTTCTGAGCACGTGAAAAGTGCTTTCTCCTCATAACTTAGCAACCAGTTTCATATAGCAAGAATTTTGTAATTTGATCTGAACATACTGGAGACCACAATCAGAAGGTGGACACAGTGGGGCTAATCAAAATGGGGAAAACCTGGAATTTCCACCTTTTTCTGGATCACCATTCACTACCCAGTGGGCACAGGTCCAGACTTTAAAGCTCCATGTCCGAGTGTTGTTGTTGCTTTTCTCCTAGTACTTTCCCCGGGAAAACCTGTGTTTTACCGCTGAATTGGAGCAAACAGCAATCAAGTCTTCCCTGGATTGCCGTTTGCAGTAAAACGCAGGTTTTCCCGGGGAAAGTGCTAGGAGAAAAGCGTTTGCAGTAAAACGCAGGTTTTTCAGGGGCTTAAGTTACAGAAGGGTAGATTTCAGTTGAACATTAGGAGAAACAAGGGGCAGACTTTGGTAATATGGCACCTGAGCAAGAACAAAATTTAGCATGCACACCCTAAATATTTCTTATTTGCACAATAAGAAATTTGCACAAACATAGCAGGGAGGTCAGGAATCCCACTTGCTTGCAACATTTATTTTCAGGCTGGCGGTAGATTCACCTGACATAAAGACAGGAAAGTATGTACCTACAATATATGTCGCCTTAACTTACATAAAGTGGCAATACTGTAGTGCATC
Source organism: Podarcis vaucheri (assembly GCF_965113315.1). Lineage (NCBI taxonomy): Eukaryota > Metazoa > Chordata > Lepidosauria > Squamata > Lacertidae > Podarcis > Podarcis vaucheri. Next base: position 50,760,826 of record NC_138764.1, on the reverse strand, counting down.
CCCTTTCACCTGCCATTTCTAAACATTTATGTAACCGCCTTAGGAATTTAGGAAGCTGACTTACACTGAGTCAGACTGTTAGTCCATCAGTATTGTTGACAGTGACTGGTAGCAGCTCTCCAGGGGTTTCATACACACTCTATTTCTTTTTCACCTCAGGGTTACTACCTTTCTTTTTTCTTTTTACATTTAATGCTTTTCCACACACACAAACCCCAGCAGTTTACAGTCAGGAAGCGGGGTGGGAAATACACTCAATCCACATGACAATGCTAAATATGAGAGCCAGTGTGGTGTCGTGGTTATGAGTGTCAGGCTATGGGAAACCCAGCCAGATGGGCGGGGTATAAATAAATTGTTGTTGTTATATTAATTATTATTACTACTACTACTACTACTTGGGAGGCAAGGGCTCTTGGCCGAGTCGCTGCCTCTCAGCCCAAAGGGCGGTTGTGGGGATTCAATGAGGCAGTTGCGAACCAGGCACACACCACCTTGAGCTCCTTTGGAAGAAAACGCGAGTAATAATAATAATAATAATAATAATAACTGAAGCAAGCAAGCAAGCAAACAAACAAACTCATATTGGCTTCAGCAGCTGCAAACTTCCCGGCAGGTTTATTTGCAAATGTCGACATGCATGCCGGGAACAGCTTCACCTGTTGGTTTCTTGCCTGCCAAGGCAGCTTGCTCGTGAAACACAAGCGCGCCAACCTAGCTAAACCGAAGGCAGGATCCACCTCCCCCAGAGTACCTCAGCTCCTTTTTCTTGCTGCTGCTTCTGCGGCTACTTTGCGCGTCCATGAGGCTCCGCTAGGCTCGTCGCGAGATGAAGCGAGCTGCTGCTGAGGTAAAAAAAATTCCCGCTCCGCCTCGAAAGCCAGCGGCAAACTCATAACGCCGGGAAAGTGGAGGCAGGCGGCTCCAGAGCAAGGTCCTCGCGCTGCTGGGTGGCGGCTCCTCCCCTATAAAATTGCCGGCCGCAGCCGCCGCCTGCTCCCTCCTCATCCTGAGGCCTCTCAGGGGAGCGACCGCCCTCTGCAGGTCTCTCGGAGGCAGCCGCGTACTTGAATAAACCGGCGTGATAAAGGAAAGCAGCCCCAGCTGCAGCTCATCGCCTCGGGTCAAGGGTGTGGCGCCAGCTCAGGCAAGAGGGAGCTTCTGGGTTTGGGCTGGCAGGACAGGAAGGAAACTCCAAGACAGCCAGATGGGCGGGGTATAAATAATAAATTATTATTATTATCGCCAGGGTACTCCTAAGGGAAGCTGTTCTCCTCCCCCCTCTTTCTTTATTCCCCCCCTTGTGCCCCCCCATAACAATGGTTAAACCAGTTCATCCATTAGCCAAGGCTACTTAGATCTTGCAGAGCTTGTCCCCCTTTCCCAATTCTCTAAACATGTTTCACAACAGCAACAACGTCTCCTCCCCTCTTCCCTTGCAGAATGGACACTTGCCACCTTTCTTTCCCCCCAACTCGCCTTCTCCCGCTTTCAGTCTCTCCATCACAAGGGAGCTTTGCCAAGCCTTTGCAAATAAGCACTTCTTCATTCATACATGATGCATTTTTTGTGCTCTTAAATGTGTATTTATGAAAGTAGAGGCAAACAGACGCTGTCCAATTTGGAGGCTAGATCTGTATCAGAACTTAACCACAAATGATTGAATTTTAGAAGTAACTATGTCATTCATGTGAATGACATAGTCAGGTATCACCCACCATTTGTTGCTGTTTCTATTGTCCCCATGTAGGTTTCAAAAGCTTTGGGAGTAGGGATCTATTTCTTGTCTGATGTCTAGGATGCTAATACCAACTTTGAGCTATTGAATAGGTAAAGGTAAAGGTAAAGGGACCCCTGACCATTAGGTCCAGTCGTGGCTGACTCTGGGGTTGCAACGCTCATCTCGCTTTATTGGCCGAGGGAGCCGGCGTACAGCTTCCAGGTCATGTGGCCAGCATGACTAAGCCGCTTTGGCGAACCAGAGCAGCGCATGGAAACGCCATTTACCTTCCTGCCAGAGCGGTACCTATTTATCTACTTGCACTGCATGCTTTTGAACTGCTAGGTTGGCAGGAGCTGGGATTGAGCAACGGGAGCTCAACCCGTTGCGGGGCTTTGAACCGCCGACCTTCTGATCGACAAGCCCTAGGCTCTGTGGTTTAACCCACAGCGCCACCCGCTGTGAACTACAAAATCCAAATTCTGTACAGAAATAATACATTTGAGTAGCTTCTCAAAAAAACATACTTTAGGGAATGGAAAGTTCACTTAAAATTCATTTTCAAACCAAAACTAAAGTTGTGATGTTTCATATCTGTATACTTCCACAAGACACTGTACAGTTTACTTAAAAGTAAAAACAAAAACCAGACAAAACATAATATACTTAAACTGTTTTATTCATAATTACAAGCTATTTTAGAATTTTTAAACAAAGGTCTATAAATAGAGGCTAACCCCACCTGAACAAGTTATTAAAAGCCTTTTAAAACTTTAACAGTAATGCCATTTAAGCTGACACAGCAGTGGTTTATTTAGAAGCCTTCGAGTAAAGGTTCTGTGATCAGTCAGTAACATGAAATGTAACATCAAGTGACTCAGAACTTTAAATCCTATACAAGAAAGCTTGAATATATATATATTTATATGTATAATATATACACACAGATATTGTATTGGTCCACAAAGTATACATTTAACAAAAAAGGAAAAATCTATGTAGTCCAGTTAAACATACAATATGCACGATTAATGTTAATACAAAATTTGGGTAGATAAATTATGAACATTAATACTTGCAAGAGGTTTTGCTAGGTTACTTTTTTGAGCAGGTGTTTTAAAATGCTCATTTCCTAGTGCAAAAGTTTCTCGGAACTGATCTCAATTTATAGGAAAATTGAGCAAAAACTACCTTCCTAAAAAGTCTCTTGCAGCAGCATCCACAGGTAACTGGAAAAGTTTCATCCTGATAGTGGTAACTATGCAACTCCTTGCAGCAGAAGAAAAATCATTTAAAAACTCTTAATTCGAGGCACAAATACCACAGTGTTTTGGGAGGGGGGAAGCAGAACCACCAGTTTTGTGTGGCTGCAGCCTAACTATGCATGTATTGAAGATGGAAGTGAAACGAGTCATTTGGAATGAGTTTAACATCCTGCAGAACAGAACATATTAGATAATAACTTACTTTCATTAACATTCAATTTTGACTTCGTTACTATAAAAGGAAATTTATTTTTAAGGTGCAACTATCAGTTGGCATTCAATAAATTATACACAACAGCAACCGACTGTTGTAAACTATATCTTTATGTAGTCTACTTCCTACCCTATTTCAAATTCTGCTGTCAACTTGCCAATTTAAGTTGCATATTTCACATAAGAAATTGGCTCAATTAGCAGTGGGGCATCAGAGTTCTTAACAATGAACTTGGCCAAACAGTGTAATCTTAGAAATCTCCTTGGAACAATCCTAAAAGGTCATTTTAAAATACCTGATAGTAGGCAAAATGGCAGTTAAAAGTTTCAGATAACACTAGTTGCATCTGGAATCTAGATTTTCTGTTAGATATCCACTCTAGAAGAAGAGCCTTCATTAAAAGGAAGCCCACAGATATAAAGGCACTCCATAGACCTAACCTCAATTATCATCATCTCTAAAATATACAATAGATTTCTAATACCTGTGATAGCCAGATCTGAACATTTTAGCAAGAAAGAAGCAGGATTATCAGCAATTTTTAAGTACATGAAGATTTGCCATAAACTACAGTTTGGTTGGCTACATGGCCAGATTTGATTACAAGGTGAAAATGTACTTTGCTAACTGGGCCACCTGGGAGACCTAAATAATTCAGTATTATAGTAATTGGCAAAAATTGGCCCTTTTGAAAAGAAAGCTAATCAAGACTTAGAACAAGCCATCTAATATTTTTTAAGGGAAATATCAGTAACACATGACCTATCCATTTGTTTACAGGCAATACAATGCACTCACTCGTTTTATGTTGTTAGACACACCTGCACATTCTAGATCTTCAACACTGCATAAGGCATGTATCAAAGGGGAACTTGGTTGGAGTCAGAATTGCCTTCTGAGATCTTTCAAAAATGCATTGCTGTGCCTTAATACAGATTTGTCTTTTTTGCATTATAAGAACTTACTTTGGTGTAATGGTTTATATACTACACAAGAATATCAAGGTAAGTACAAATGGAACTTCGCTTTATTAAAAAAGAGTAGCCAGATGAGTAAAGTGAATATGAAAAAAATTACAAATAAGACATTACATTGCTCAAAAATCACATTTGCAGGAATTTAAAGCCTTTTGTACTTCCCTGTGCATAAGCAGCTTCTGATTAGCTATACACATACAGGGCAAGGGACAAATGGTTGTGGCAATTCTTCATGCTTCTGATATTTCAGATTTACTGAGTGCAATAGCTAGTTCTAAATCTTCTTGTTCTTGTTGTTTCAACCTTGCAAGACGCTCTTTCTCCTCTCTCTCACTTTCCCTCTTTGCCCATTCAATCATATCTTCTTCAGTAGGATACTAAAAATAGAGAAACCATGGATTTGTTAACTGAGGAGGTAAAAATCAAGTGTTTAAAGAAGATTCTGTCCCCAGTTGGTTTAAATTATATCATCACTTAGAATTTAAATGGGTGTTTGGTCGGCATCTATGATTTATCTAGTTCATTGTTTCAATTGTTTGATTAAGAGGAGAAAAATAATATTTTCATTTGCCCCAAACACTCAAAGAAAATTGAAAGTGTGCATTTGATGTAGCTTGCAAAGATGTAAGTCCATTGTAAGAGTTTGGACTATTGGATCTTTGGCACAGTTACTTTAAACTGTTAATTAAAGAGAAGGATTATATTATATATAATGCTTATTTAAAACCACCCAACAATCCAAGTACACATATTTAATTAAAGAAAGGCCTTCAAAATAATCAAGAGCACCACGTTACTGTTCCTCCCAAAAGGTTTACATCCCAGTGACCGTCATGCAATAAAGCAAGTCCACCACCGCTATGACCCACTGATTAACAGAGTAGTAAGATATAAAGATGATTCTGTTTACTAAGGAAAATGTTATGGTAACATACGACACAGTTCATTTTTTCAGGTGCTGGCACAGAGAGCCAGTGTGATGTAGTGGTTGGGAGTGTCAGACTTAGGATCAAATCCTCACTCAGGGTTCAAATCCTCACTCAGCCATGAAGCTCACTGGATAACCTTGGGCCAGTCACTTACTCTCAGCCTAACCTACCTCATGGGATTGTGACAATAAAATGGGGAGGAAGAGAGCTATGTACACCGCCTTGAGATCATTTGAGGCAAAGTGGGATAAGAAAGAAAGAAAGATTTTACATAGCTGAGGCTGGTGTGCCAACTGCACTCATTCCTTAAATCATCAGATTTGGCCATCTTGAAACATGTCTTAGTTACATCTTGATCAGATTACTGTCATATGTGTTTCTATAGGAAGCAGTCTTTGAAATGTAACTGCTATAGGTGTTCTAGGATGATACAGCCAGGCTATTGACTAGGAGCCAGTTACTGGGAATATTGGTTTCCAGGGAGAATTCAGTATGCTAGTTATGACTTTTAAAGACCTGGCTGATTGAAAGACCACCTCCTCCAATGTTAGTCTGCCTGGCTAGTAATATTTCTGAGAGCATCCCTTTCTGCATCCAGTCAACATCAGGTTTGCTGGGAATGCAAGAAATGGTCTTTTCAATGGCTGATGAAGTCCCTTCTTAAAGAAGCCTGTTTAGCCTCCAGTTAGTGACCTTCTGCTAGCAGATGAAGATGTTGTTAAGACAAGACCTTCAGGCTGCTGTGTGTGCTCTGCTGCTGGTGGCAGATAGCTTCATCTATTTATGCCTTTAACAGCTTGCTTTATAATTTTTTTGGTAAGTTTTATTTTGCTGTATTTTGTTTTGTCATTCCTCCTTGGGCGCACAGTTGTAGGAAGGCAGGATAAAAACTGACATAAATACATGTTCTCACTAACTTGACCCAGAAATCCTTTACAGTGTTGATTGGTTGATTGCTCCATTCTTCCTACCTTCGAGTACTTGAAATTTAATTCTGCGCTCCTTGGAAAATAACATCTCTCTTTCATGTGCATTGTACCTATTCACTCATTTACAGATCACTCAGCACTAACAAGGGACGGGTGGCATGCCAAGTTGACAGATCTGTGCCTTATCTTGAAGTGTTCTATACAATGAGGATGTTTACTTTCGGTAGTTTCCCTTTTTATAATAGTTTATGGCTAGGGCTGTTCATTCCCTTGAGTCGGTCTCCTGAACAAATCCTTACCACCCTCCCCTATTGTTTTGGCCTTTAAGATGCCTTGCCTACAAAGCCTGCTGCTGCATCAGTTGTCCCTGGGCCTGCGCCCTTCCCCCCAGACTAATCTTACAGCGGAGGCAGCAGGCAGGGCCTAGCCGTATGGCTGGTTGCCAAAAAAGGAGCTCAGGGACAAGATTTCCTTGTCACACTATCAATTTGTATTTATGAATCTTGCAGGGGATTAAGCCTTCAAATGGTAGCAACAAGTACAATGTAAAGGTTGTGCTGCTTATTTTCTAACTGCCTAACTGTGACCCTAACATATGCTTTGAAGATAAATGATGCACTGCAGTTTGATATACTGTACAGACATTAAATCCTGAGGCACAATGTGTACTTACAGCTTTGTACGAAGACTGGGAAAGGTAACAATTGTTCATGTGAAGCTAAATAATACATAAATGTGCAACTAAGAATCTGCTGCAACTGGCAGCATTTGTCCCAGAAGGAAGTGGTAATGTACCCTTTTTTTAGAGAGGCACTAACGTTAATATGTGCTACATTGTTGCATTGTGGTATGAAACCCATTTCACTCAATTTAAGTCTGGAAATGTTCACTGTTTTTCACAAAAATAAGTCATTAGAGTTAGCTTGATGCCTCCCCATCCTGTTTACTTACAGCACTGAAATTAGCAAAATTGCTGGTGTCCATCTCTTTGCACACACCAGTGGGAGCAAATGGGTCAGCTTCCTGTTCTTTGGAACCATCACAGCCTGGGAAGGGCTGGAAGGGATCATTCAGTTTAAAGGAATCCGAAGACTCCAATTTGTTGATAGGCCTTTTTCCTACATCAAAATAATCACTTTAGCATGATTATGAGTGTGGCAGAAATATTTATCCAGTGTACAATAGTGTTTTAGGTTACACCATCTCATTATATAGCCAAAAAACCCCCACAAAAAATCCTTAGTGCTGGTAGTCATAAATTAATCTGATTTCTAAAACCTTTCACGTTTTTCAGGGTTTGTTTGTATGTACGTTCTTCCCAATTTTGTCCATTTTTAAGTGGTTCAGTGTGGGTAAGAGCCAGTACTTTTATTCAAATTAAAAAAAAGTGCTTAATTTAATCTATTTTAAAACTGGTTTAAACCAGCTTGCATTATCAAATTCAATAAACTACTCAGCAACCAGCTTCTACAGTAGCACTGTCACAGCAATTTAAAAGTTACGGCCTCTCCCAAATTTATGGCTCCCAACATGTATCTAAGTAAAGATTACCTAAATTAAGAAGGACAGCTTAAAATTATGTAAGAAATAGAAGTAGTATAGGAATTAGTTGGTTACTAAATTAGAAGCTCTTTGCTCTCTTACAGCCATAAAGACATCTTTAAACCAAAGAGTAGCACACAGACACTTAGTACTGGTTCTTACCAGGTGGGGGAGGACAAGGTCTGGTAGGTGTTCCAGTTTTAGGAGGCAAAGCAGGAGGTACATCTTCATTTTTGGCTGGAGGCTCCTCAAACACATTTTTAGTTATGACCACATTGTGGACAGAGCCTGTTGTAGATGAACTAAATGGATCTTCATTATTTGCCTAAAAAACAAACAGACAGCAACAAAAACAGGAAAAGCTACTGTCAGAGCTGCTTCAAGATCCTAGCTCACAGAGGATCACGCTAGCCAGCGGTCACTTTGTAAAAGTCTTTATTGAGTTACAGTTTCCATTCTCAAGCTGCTGCGTGCAGCTCTACGTCTTATGGGTTAGACCGGCGAAGCTCCGTCTGAGTCTCCGCCCCCTGTACACCAGCTAAGTACCCTAGCCTTACCCCACCTTTTCCGCCTGACCGTTCTTCTCTGGGTCCCTCTGCCCCCAGTGGTCTCTTCCTTTCTGGACGCTTCTGACGCTGACCCCCTTCTGTCTCCTTGCGTCGGGCTTTAGGACCTGGCTCCCTTTCCGGGCTGCTTACTGCGCCACCTTCCTGTGTATTTGAACTTGGCGCGCGCGCCCAACCTTCCACTTGCCACCTGACCGTTTCCTCGCTCCCCGATGGAGGTGTGGCCACTCCTGACTCATGCCCTCCCTCCTGCTGCGAGCTGCCAGAGCTCGGTACCTGGCGCCCTTCCTCTCCACTGCGTTCTGTTGGTGATGCTGGCCCCGATTTCCAACTGCTGCTCTCTGAGCCCCCTCTGGACCCTTCTTCCTGGGGTGTCCCCCTAAGCTCCCCCCTTGCTCTGGCCACTGGCGCTCCTTCCTGTGAATCTTCTGATTCACTGGAAAGACTCGGAGATCTCGGGTCGTCGTCATCACTCATCTTTTCTTCTGCCTCCTCCCCCTCGCTCTCTGTTTCCTCCCTTGCCCTCGCCTCTGCTCCTGAACCCGACAGCTACTGTTTTGCTTAACAACATAGCTTGCAGAGGGGACATGGCTATCATGTTCGTTTTCTACCATAAAACAGTGCTTATTCAAGTGCCATAAAAAAACAGGAGTTCATGCACTGGCAAACTACAGATGTCTGCAAATGTTCATACTTTTAAATTATATTCCTGTGCCATGGCAGGACCAAAAAAATGGACTTTCATTTGTGCCAGGCAGAGAACACAGCAGGCTACTGTCATGGGACTGCCAAGGAACGCCTTTGAGGCGGGGGGGGGGAAGAGTCAGAGCGGGAACAGTCCAAGGGAAACAGAGAGGAAGTGACGGAAGGGGAAGAGGGAGAGAGCCAGGAAGTGGGAAAGCTCTCCGATGCTTGAAGCACAGCCCCAGCACTGCACAGGAAGTTCAGGAACAGATGAAGAGCCTGTGCCTGTGCTGTCTGCACAGGAAAGGAGAGGGTTAAAGCGCAGGGATCAGAGACGTCCCATGAAGCTCCCCCGCCTTTTCTGTTGGAGGAGAAGCCGGAGAAGACCACTCCCCAAATCTGAACCGATGATTCGACGCATGATTGTAATGTGCTGCTTGTACATATGTAAAATAAAGAACTGTAAACATCTCTCTGAGTGAGCAGAGGGTGTTTCTTGTGAAGAGCATACACAAGCCATCACAGCTACTAAACGCTTTTGCAGGCTAGTAACTTTTGTGGTCTTGTATACATACTGCAATAGTCAGAACTAGTCACATACATGCTCTGTTGCTCTTATATAATTTCACAGCAGTTAAAGATGAGGCTGGATTCTCTGCACAAGCAGCGTGATCACCACAGGAAAAACAGAACTGTGTAAGAGCTATTCCATGTATAACAACGTGTGTGGAGTGACTTCCACATGGCACAGGAATCTGAAGGTAGCCCCGTTTCAGGAAGCTTTTAATGTTTTATGTTGTTGTTGTTTAGTTGCTTTGCCTGTATTTTGGTTAGAAACTGCCAAGAGTGGCTGGGGCAACCCAGTCAGATGGGCAGGATATTAAAAATAAATTACAATTATGATTACGATTACGATTACGATTGGAGCAATTTTCATTTCTTGAAAGCTAACTTGCTTACTTGCTTGACTACCCTGCTGATGAGAAGAATTCAAATATAGCAGCTTCAGAAACACTCTAAAAAGGATATATAAATCTTGGAATGGAAGCAGAAGAAAGTAAGGTAGTCAATGAGACTATGCAAGCACCTATACTCATAGTAGGTGTAGTTTTCCATTAATTGAATTGTGCTCACGGCAGTTCACAAAGCAAGAAATCTCAGAAATAATGAGACTCACAGTAGCTTAAAATGGGGAATCAATCTGAGAAGTCATGACCTGTTGATTTAGATTCAGCATCTGCTAAAGTTGTGTTTTGTATCCTCGTATGTAGGAGCCTCTAGTGTGTTGGTTACTGCAGCAATTTTATGCTTTTTCCACAGGCATTAATCATTTCAAATTACCTTTGACAATGTGCTGAAGTCAGCAAAGCCGCTTCCAAATGATTCATTTCCAAACAGGGAGGCAAAGGGATCTGTAGCTAAAATAAGCAAGAGAGAAGAAAAGTTAATTCATTGACTAACAAAAGCTAGACAAGAGAGGAGATGAGTCTATTTTACATTGAATCTTTTGGATCTTACACCAGTTATAGGCAACACCCAGTTAGGGTTGATAGCCTCACCACCATAATCTTATTTATGTTATGTATTTTGTGATTTTATATTATAAACTACCTTGTGATCTTTGGATAAAGGGCGGTATAGAAATTTTAATAATAATAATAATACTTAGAATCATAGAATCATAGAGTTGGAATAGACCACAAGGGCCATCGAGTCCAACCCCCTGCCAAGCAGGAAACACCATCAGAGCACTCCTGACATATGGTTGTCAAGCCTCTGCTTAAAGACCTCCAAAGAAGGAGACTCCACCACACTCCTTGCAAATTCCACTGCCGAACAGCTCTTACTGTCAGGAAGTTCTTCCTAATGTTTAGGTGGAATCTTCTTTCTTTCTCCCTCCTCTATATGACATCCTTTATATATTTGAACATGGCTAACTGAAATGCATTTGGGTTCTCTTGTCAACTCAATCTCTGTTACAACACTAGATCTGCAGCCACAGAAAAGCGCTGTGGGATGATTTTGTACGGGTTTGTACAACTTCAGTTATGTTAAGTTGTGTTCTTTGCATGTGCCTGAAAAGTGCCTTTCAGACATCACACCAAGGCTCATTATGTATTAACCATAGCTCAGAACCCAAATCATGAATTTGAGCTGCCAAACACAGACAAGTCATAGTTTGAAGGTGTTTATCTGCTTTCATTTTCAGTCTGTTAATTCCTATCTAAGCCCAGAATTTTCCATGAGGAGAAATGTTCAGTTCAGATATTATGCTAAGCCATAGGCCATGATCACCAGAAGCCACAGCTTGAAAACCCACTTCAAGCCTTACCTGTATCACTTGATGTAGTAACAGCAATTCCACCAGGAGCAAAAGGATCATTATACTTCAGTGTTTCTGTCTAAAAGTTAAAATCCATTAAAGCTGTTTGCTTCAGACCATCAAGATTCTTAATTAGATAAGCTATTATTTGCCAAAGGGTCAATATTTTATTTTATTTTTTTAAAAAATAAAATCCTATGCTAATGTCATCCTTAATTATTTGCTGAAGAATACAGAAAATATTAGTTTTGCTCTCAAAAATTGCATCAATCTCCCATGAAGGCAGAGATTTCTTTCTTTAAGAAACCAATCACCCATTAGATTGAAATTTGAACGTTCAGCTGCCCTTGTGCCTTTTAAAGTATATTCCTTCCAGGCATTGTTACTTAAACTATCTGGAAAATTACTTTCAAATCAGTAGTATTAAAACAAATGTTTTGTTTGAAGCTGCCAGGATCCAGAGATGCTTATTAAGTCTGCTGGCTATGTAAACCAAAACCCAGCTGCTATCCATGCAAAGTTTTTAAAAACACAAGCACTCTGCAGAAATCACCTGAACTGTTACACAGTCAAGTGCTGGTTATATCATGTTACATCTTTCATGGATCAAAGTAGCTACCAAGTGAGTAAACCCTTCTTTAAAAATGGGAACTGGGAACAGTAATTCTGAACATTTCCTGTTACAACACCTCTCTATTTATTCATTTCCAAATATCATATGATCAAATATTTCTAGACTCTAGGCGAAGCACTTCACTTCAAGATGTCATAAAAGAATGGCAATACAGCTGCAGAGTTCAATTGTCAACAGCCTATTGCATTTAAAACACACATGTTCGTTGAGTTAGAGAAACTAGCAGAATTCCCTATTTAAATACTATGGTGGTGCTTCAGTTCAATACCCCAATAGATGTACATGTACTTCTTCCAGAATTACCGTGGAATTATTGCTGTTGCTGGTTGCACTGAAGGGGTCAATACTTCCAAAAGGATCTGTGGATGATTGCTTGAAAAAGGAGTCAGCTGCAAAAGGATCTGAACCTTTGAAAGGATCACTACCAAAAGGATCTTAAAGAAAACCAAGTCAAGATTTATTACTGAAGTTACGTTTTGCATTCACTTGCTCAAAATGTTTTGCATTCTCTTATAGAACTACGTGCACAGTAATCTTGCTCATTTAAGTAGTGCCTATCTACTTACAAAGGCCCAGTATAGGGGCTAGCTTATTATATGCGACCTCTTACTTGAAGCGTTCACCTAAATATGGCTTACGCAAAATGCCAATGTAAGCAGTCCTTGCCTTCTCTGAGTATGCACTTACATGAGCATATGCTATGACATGTTTGGATATTCACCCTGCTAACAGGAACTTTAGCTACTGCTTCAACTACCTCTTTTGCAGTCCATGGCACCACATAATTGCTTACATAATAAAATAATAATAATAATAATAATAATAATAATAATAATAATAATAATAATTATTATTATTATTATTATTATTTATTTATACCCCACCCATCTGGCTGGGCTAATAACATTTATTGCCTGAATCACACATTAAAATTTGTTGTTAGTGCTGACACAGAAAAAAGCTAGGGCTGCTTGCATGTACAAGAAACACATTGTATAAATACCTTCTAACCTCTAAAAGCTTGAAGCAGGAAGAAGAGTTTAAAAATAATTAGGAAAATCTGAGGGTGAATGGAGGGGAGAGGTAGCATTCTCTAGGAACATCAGCTTGGCAGAGGGTGTATGTTCAGCAGTTTTAAAAGCAGAGAAGGTAAGAACCCAAGAACCCACCTTCCTGGATCAGGCCAAAAGCCCATTTAGTCCAGCATCCTGTTCTTACAGAGACCAGCTGGTAAGCAGAACCAGAGCACAACAACCCTCTCCCCACCTGCAATTCCCAGCAACTGATCTTTATCCTCTATGAAGATGGCAAAGATGACCAAACCATTAATCAACAAAAAGCAGAAGGGAGTAAACATTATGAAAAGGTTCTGAAGAAAATGTTCTACAATGATGCCTTCAATGCACTGGGATAAGAGAAGCAAAACAGATATCATGGCAACAACATTTAGAATTTTCTAGCTGCTTGGTAAGCTTGGACTGGATGATTCCTGAATTTTCCCCTCCCAAAATCTGTTCACAGAACCTCTGGATAACTCCCTTCTGCTTCCCTTAAATGGTACAAATAGGCAAGTAATAGGATGCCATAACCACATGCCAGTTAGTAGAAGATGTTGGGTGTCAGCCTCAAGCACTTCCTAGACAAAGCACTTTCTGATGTTAGGAGATCTGTGTGCCCAAAGTTGGGTTCCTCCTTGTTCTAATAAGCTCAGCATTTCCCATAGCTTCCTCTGCAAAGTGAGCACCCTTGTGTTGCCTAATGTAATTGAGTTCTCCATCACAGGTAACATTTGTTTGGGAAACCTGCTAGGGCTGAACTCATATAGAGCTCCAGTTCTTCCATTTTTACTCCAAATAAAAAATTACAGTCCCCAACAAGCTCCTCAAATGTCCTGCTTGTGGACTTAAAAAAAAAATGTAACTCACCAATCTTCCCAAAAGGGTCATCCTTGAAAGGATCACCTATTTTAAAGAGTGAAACATCACATGTAAATATTTTCCCTAGGACTTGTACAGACCTTTAGGGGCAAAAACAAACCTCTAATTACCTGTGAAGGAGTATCAAACAGTTCTGTGCAACTATATACAACACAGGCCATTCATGGGATATTGCGGGAGCTCAACCTGTATTCCCACTCATCTAAAATTTTTATCTGCCCTTCATCCTCCTTTCATTTCCTTCACCTAACTGTTGCAGAAGCTCTCAGGTATGTATGCTATGAGCTTTGACATCAAAGGACATGGGAGGAATTGCATCCCTGCACAGAACCACTTGAACAGCTCCTACAACTAAGTGCAACCTTGTTTTCTTCTTCAGTGCTCTCATACAGTTTCAAAATGAGATGAGCTTGCCTATTAGGAGGTAAAGGGAGAAGCATCACGAAAAGAACAAAGGACTGCTCACTTTTCTGGCACTGATATCTATGGGGCTGGTTTGATCCTCTCCTTCATGTGACAGCTCCCTGGGGTGGCAAGGACACACACACTTTTATTGAAACCCTGGGAAAGGCAGTGGGCTATTAAAACATTTCTGTCCCTGCTATTTCTCTGCTCTAAATTCCCAGTTCTTGAAAAGGTCTTGGCTATGCTCTCCCTCCCACACCCCAGAGTTAGAGCACTTTGATATGCATTAGTATGCAACACACATGGTTAGGTCCTCGCAGTCTGCCAAGACTCACCTCACAAATGCTAACCACAAGATGGTCAAAACAGCAATTCAAGAGTATCAATATTTTAAAAGAACCATTTTCCTGCTGTTATTTCCCTCATTCAGTAAGAAATATTATAGCCAAATGCACATCACTGCATGGTAACCACAGAGAAGGTTCTGCATACCAGTTATTTTACTTCCTGAACACAACAGTCTATCAACAATGCACATGCAATTTTGAAAACTGGAGAAAGCAAGGGGGAAAGGTGATGTTGAGAAAACAAAGCAGAGCTAAAAGGAAAACCTGCCCAAGGTAGGGTTCCTTCCTCCCCCACCTCCCCCAAGACCTTTCACTTGAATTAGAATTTTCACTGAAGTTTTCCCCTTATCCTTTGCTCTTTTATTTTTATTCTCATTTGTCTCTTTTGTTTCATTTCTGTATTTTATTGTATTTAGCTGTAAACTGCTCAGACAGATTTAAATTGAACAGTACCAGAACTGAACTAACATTTTAGAATGAAATCCAAGCCTTGAGAGAATATCAATTTGTACCATATCTACTACTGTATATATTTTAGGAAATGATGTGTCCATTTGTTTATTTGTTCTCTCTATGCCCTTGTATGTAACACCTTTTGAGGGTTCCTGAGAAGGGGGCAGCACTCTTAATTGACATTTGGATGCCAAACAACATTTTGAATCAAGATGGCAGACTGAAATCTGACTTTGGTGTGACTTCACCCTCTCTTGCATAGGTTTAGCCACCTCTCAAGATATCATCCCAAGGTGGAGGGCCACACTGATTTTGGGATACCGGACTGAAATGTGACTTCGGTGTTATTTCATCCGTTTTTTGGTATGATGGGTTCAGAATCACTTTTTGTTGTTGTTTGTTAACATTCCCAGACAGTGCTAGGCACTCCACGCCTGTGTGTGTGTGTGTGTGTGTGTGTGTGTGTAGGAGGGCAGGAATATCTATCGCTATCTATCTATGTTCACATAACCTAATGGAAATTCAGCTTAATGACAAACATTTTTTCAATGAATGGCTACATACATATATCATTTTATTTGCATGCCACCTTTCCATAGTTAAAACCATGCTCAAGGCAAACTACAAAATAAAAAAATTACATAATTACAGATAACACAAAAGTAGTCATAAACAATAAGCACAAACAGAATGAAAGATAACTTACTACCAACAAAGGGGTCAGCCTCAAAGAAGTCTAAATGGGAGCCTTCAGCCTGATCAGAGAGCTGATGGGATTCTTCATTAAATGGATCTCCCTAGTAGGAAAGAAATATATTGCACAATTGTACAAATCTCCTCATCCCATCTGTGACGTCAGTAATTACACTTATTTTACATACATGGAATTAAGTATGAGAGGGATGCAACTTCACGGGATCCACCCCACTTTCCAATTGTCTAAAGTAGAATTCAACCTTTCACTCACTGGGGGTTGGGAGGGAGAGGAGAAAGGAACAATTTCCTCAAATTCCCCCCCACCCCCAATAAACCCTGCTTCATTTGGTTGGAGATAGCACAGAAGTCTGCAGGAATCTGCAGGAAGAATGGGAAAAACTCAGTGGATAGACAGTTCCGTTTGCAAAAGGGCTACTCTGGATCCAAGTCAGTGAGTCAGCACCAAATTGCTTCACTAACCTGACACCCATTCCTGTAGAATTAAGGAATGCATTAAGTTTCATACAATACTATATGTAATGAGGCATTTTAAAGTGCTCTACAAACTCACTTTTTTGGTAACATCTGGTGGCACAACCTCCGCTTCTTCTGCTTCTGCTTCTGCATGTGTTGTTTCTGGACTATTCCTGGCCTTCTGAGGGGGAAAGTATGTTTACAGATAGAATGATCCATAGAATTATTCACAGAACTGCAAAATTGAAAGGGACCACGAGGGTCATCTAGTCCAACCACCTGCAATGCAGGAATCTTTTGCCCAATCTTTTGAGATTAAGAGTCTCATGCTCCACTGACTGAGCTAAAGTTTCTGTTTACACTGTGACATACAAAAGTTAAGAGACTGAAGTGAGAAAAGATACGTACTAAAGGTAATGATTTCAATTTGTGAGCACATCTAACCATTAGTGACAAGTCTATATAGCAATATTGTTTACAGAATTGCTGTTCACAATCTGTTCATTTCTGGCACACATTCACCTTCAATAGCAATGCTGCTCATGCTAACTCATGTCTTCTTTTAAGAAGTGAACCCTGTAAGCAACAGCTAACATCATCCTTACAAGCAACTACAAGTAGACAGTGGCCAAGCACATTATACAAAAAGGGATGTGCTTCTGAAACATTTGAGAATTACATCTGGAAAGGACAATAAGACACAAAAGCAAACCAACGTCATTTGGTTGTATCCAACATAGGTTTTCCTCACAGTATATCCATTGAAATTAGTGGATATGATTAACTTAAGTACTTAAATTTCAATGGGTCTACACCGAGTAGTACTAACACTGGATACGGCACATTCTGTCCAGTAATAGATTTAGATTGCCCAACACCATGAAAAATGGCCAGTTAACACTAAGAGCTACATCAGAATACTTGGGGCCAAAGCACTAAGGAAATTTGCATATTTTAACTGTATTGTAACATTTCCCAAAGGTGGGTGATGCTATCAAAGTTTAGTTGGGATAGGTTGCAATTTGATGTAGACCAGGCAATGGGCAACCTGTGGCCATCCAGATGTTGCTGGACTCCATCAGCCCCAAACAAACCAGCATGGCCAACAGGAATCCTGTTGCAGTCCATTAAGATCTGGAGGGCCACAGGTTCTCCATTACTGATGCAGACCAACCTCAAATGATAAAAAGGAACTTGGAAAGAGCTTTAGTATATGGACTTAAGCATTTTACCAGTTCTCTGCCATTTCTGATGGCTTGAGAACATTAAGGTAAAAAAGGTTGTCCTCTGCAACGCTGAGGGCTTAAAAAAAATGAAAAATATCTTCAATAGAATGGAACTTTGGAAGGAGGAAACCTATGGTCTCATACACTGTGGCCTCCTCCCCAAATATCATTCTGAACACTGAAGTCTCTGAATAGTGTTAACAAATACAAGAAACTGATGTAGCACATTCCCACCAATCTCTATGAACTAGTTGGCTGAGGGCAGCATATTGGAAAAGGATAAACAATGCACCAATCTATATAAGCATCTCAATATAATAAATCTTGACTTTTGAACAGAAACCTTATTGGCAGACAAGCTTGCTATTTTTGTAAACTCAAGCTTGATAATGTGTTTTGCATCTAACTGTTTAATAAAAAAAACCCAAAACACCAATACTCACAGGAGGTTCATGATTTATTTGTTCAGAATCTGCTGAATTCTCTCTTTCGGCATTCTCATTAAAGTTAGCAGTTTCACTGCTGCTGTTGCTGAGGCTTGAATGGTTGCCATTTCCATTAAGTAGTGTGTTCTGTGGCTGAGGCTCCCAGTTAAAGAGGCCGTTTTCCAACTCTTTGAGTTCAAATAGCTTTGTTTGCACCTGTGAAGAGAAAACAATAAAATACTTAACAACATAAAAATTGCATATGCAATGTTCTACCCAGCTCATGTATTTAAGGTATTGCATGCCTCTTTTCAGAATCAAGTTTTAATTTTAGTTCCTTCCGTGGGATGTTAAAAGGCTGCAGTGATCAACCCTCCTATGTTTCTTGCAAATAAGTCCTCTATCCTCCCCACCTCCTACTTGAGTAGGAACTCAAGTACTTCAACCTCTCAAAAATGAGCAAAAATTAGGATGGTCCTTAATCTGTAAATATGCCACTTATACACAATGCTCAATAGAAACTCTGAATCACTTGGGCAATTTGCTTTGCAACGCCTGTTTTGACCAAGCACAATTTCTGCAACGACTATAGTTCTCTTTTGCACATTTCTCAGTATTAAGTACTTCAGTGCAAAAAAAAGGCTCCAGTAAAAAGGGAAGATTAATGCTGCAGCATCCTAACATACTACCAGGTGATCCAAGGAAAGTATATTTTGCTCCAGGTTAGACAGAACCCGGAACTACAGGAATTAAACAGCTTGAGCTTCAGGGGCAAGTGCTCCCCACCCTTATCCAGTGTGGCTGCAAGGAAGAGACTGGAAGCATCCTGCAGTTTGTCATTAGGTCTGAATCAGGCCAGACTGTGTTGAGTTTTAAAAGATTGTTTCAGGGATGAGGAACCTTTGGCCTCCCAGATGCTGTTAAGACGTCAACTCCTTTTAGCTCCAGCCAACATGGCCATTGGCTAGACTCTAGAGATGATGGGAGTTGTTGTCCAATGACATCAGAAAGACCACAGGTCCCCTACTCCTGGTTTATTCAAAGAAGCCAAACTACAACAAGTGACTGACCATGGTAGTAGAGAAAGTACCATGAAACAGGAGTGTATCCAGTGAACTGGGGAATACAGAATGTCACTCTTACTATCTCACCAAATCCTCTCTTTAGTGGCGAATAGCTACACAATATAATTTTATTTCTACTCAGCCCTGTCACCAAAGAACTTCCTTCATTTGTCCCCACAACCACACAGACAGGTATGTCTTTCTAAGGAACAGTGACAGGCCCCAAACCATTCAATAAGCTTTGTGGCCAAGCTAGTATTTGAACTCATATCTTCCTGGTCCAACTAATGCATATGACAACTATGAATTTAAGCTTTTCAAAGGCAAATAAAAGAGCTAGCTAGAATGTCCTAAGTAATGAATGGACTGCCATGGGCACAGTTGAGGCTGCAAAGGAACAATTTGAAGCCTTAAGGAGCACTCCTGATTGTTCTGTGGCAAAAGAGGGAGGCTGTCTGCCACGTGCTTATGAACCTCTACCTTACACACTGCTCTTTTAGTTTTAAATAGCAGAGTTAGTTGTGATAATCCTTGCTAGAGATCAATGAAATGGGGGGGGGGCTGGTTCAAACAGCAAAATTTGGGGACGGGTAGAAAAGGCAACAAGGAAAAATTGGTTCTCTTATTTTCTTACTGAAGTGATTTCTTGTTGTGACTCCTGAAGACCCTCCTGAAGAGGCCCCAGCTGCAATTTCCCCGTCTCGACACACTTCTCTAGCTCTGCTGTTTCCTGCTGCAGCCTGCCAAGCTCTTCTTGAGCTTTATTCAAGTCATCTTTATATGTGGAGATTTTGCACTCCTGATCAGTTATTTCTGCCTTTAGTGATGAGATCTGCAGAGCGGAAAGCAAAATATGTTAGAAACTACACAACTTTGCCTCAGAACATTTTTTTTAAGTAGTATGTCTAATTACAGGTACAGATTAATTTGAATTGGTGAATATAGAGTCCATAAGATCTGCCTTTAGGAACAGATGATGCTAGTTCTAGTAGTTTCTGGTTTCAAAAAATTCCATATTACAGCAGTATGGCTATTTACTATGGAAGAAGTACTTGCGGCAGCATGGTTTTCACTGCATAAATAAAAGAAAGGAGCTGGACTGCATAAACACTATTCCCACTATGGCATCTGAATTGGTCGGTTAAAATGCAATGTTCCTGATCTGCAAAACCAGTTTGCGGAGGATCAGGAATGTGTTGCTGTCTGCCTCCTTCATCTTTCGCAGACTGAAATTTATTCCCATTTATTGCTGTTTAAAGAAGTCATAGTCTGTCCCCTTCAGATGCAATGGAGAATCATTGCTTGCTCAAGAAAGAAAAGGAACAGAAAAGAGTACAAGTGCAAGTAGCACATTCCTGATCTACCACACCATGGTTCTGAGGATTTGGCGCATGATTCTGAACTGAGCCAGTGACTTTTCAAGTTTACTCATTATTAGATTTTACCACACCTGAGCACACTACAATTGAAAAGTAGCTAATTTGGTGATCTGACAGTACCTGGAGAGCAGACTCTCCATCAGCTCTGACCCACTGACTGCATGCTTGGGCTTAGCAGTCTGAATAACATCTGGAGAGCACTACATTGCTATGACAGGGTTAGCCAAACCACAACTTTATATTTATTTCTTCTTTTTCTTTTGTAGGAATAGGCTGTTATGTTTTAGAAATGAATAGCTTTGGGCATGAAACTCTTAAGACTGCGCCCATCCAAACTTAGGCCAGCATTAATAGCAACTAACCTTAAAACAGCACCATAACTATGTCCAAAATGTCTAACATGGCTTCGAGGAGGAGCCCACAGTGCATGTACCAAACAAGGCAACAATATGGATTCTTAGAAGGATATAGCACCCATTGAAGCATACCAATAAGAGTTACATTGCAATCATGGCAATATCCCTTCCCCTCACTTTAAGGCTTAAATTTGAAACAAATTTAGTAATCTTCAGTCAATTGTTCTTTATAATGTGAGAACAGCAACATTTTCCCATTCCAGCTATTTTCTTTTTCACATCACACATACATATATTACTATTGCTCCAGTGAAGAGTTGCAAAAAACCTAGGGGAGTTTTCACAAGTGAGCTACCACTGCCTACCAAATCAGCTTCTTCAGCACATTTCTGCCGGATTACATTAAGTTGCTGTTCCAGCTTGGCTTTCTCGTCATCAAGATTATTAAGGATTTCCTCTGCTTCCTGCTTCTGAGCCAACAGCGCCTGCAAATTATTGCTCTCCCTTTTTACTTCTTCCTGAAGATCCTGGAATTTTGCAAGCAAGTTTTTTTTTAAAAGCATTTAATGTATTCATGTCCATAAAAAGTATGACAGTTTGAAGATTTAGACCATATGATATATGCAGAAAAATGGAAGGGGTGGCAAGAGGCAATGGAAAAATCCAAGAAAACAAGACAGAAAGCATATAAATTGTTTTCTACGACAAAAATGAAGCAGATGATGTTTATATCACACATTTTCAGAAAGAAAAATTGTCTATTTTGACACAGAATTAAAAATAATAACATGAAAAGGAACAAAGTACCGTATTTTTCGCTCTATAGGACACACTTTTTCCCCTTCAAAAATGAAGGGGAAATGTGTGTGCGTCCTATGGAGCGAAGAAGCCATAGCCCCGTGACCCTCTCCCGGCTGGAGAGGTGGCGCACGACTATGGCAGGAGCCTCTTTAGCCGCACACCACTTCTCCAGCTGGGAGAGGGTCGCGGGGGGCTTATTTAGCTAAACAAGCCCCCCCCGACCCTCTCCTGGCTGGAGAGGTGACGCGCGACTATGGCAGGAGCCTCTTTAGTCGCGCACCACCTCTCCAGCCGGGAGAGCGAGCGCGCGGCTAAAGAGGCTCCTGCTTTAGTCGCGCGTCACCTCTCCAGCTGGGAGAGGGTCGCGGGGGGCCTGCTTTAGCCGCGCGCGCGCTCTCCCGGCTGGAGACGTGGTGCGCGGCTATAGAGGCTCCTGCCATAGTCGCGCGTCACCTGTCCAGCTGGGAGAGCGCGCGCGCGGCTAAAGCAGCCCCCCCGCGACCCTCTCCCAGCTGGAGAGGTGACGCGCGACTACCGCAGGAGCCTCTTTAGCCGCGCCCGCGCTCTCCTGGCTGGAGAGGTGGTGCGCGGCTAAAGAGACTTCTGCCATAGTCGCGCGTCACCTCTCCAGCTGGGAGAGCGCGTGCACGGCTAAAGCAGCCCCCCGCGACCCTCTCCCAGCTGGAGAGGTGACGGCCGACTATGGCAGAAGTCTCTTTAGCCGCGCACCACCTCTCCAGCCTGGGGAGCGCGCGGGGGGCTATGGCAGGAGCCTCTCTGCTGCGCGCCTTTCCCCGCTCGACCTGCTCTTTGGGGCTGGTGGTGGGCTTCCTCCTGCCAGCCCCAAAGAGCAGGTCGAAAGGAACCTGAAGCCTGGAGAGCGAGAGGGGTCGGTGGGCACCGACCCCTTTCGCTCTCCAGGCTTCCAAGGTAGCCGCCTGAAGGCGACTGAACGCACCTTAAACAGCACCTTGTTTTAGAGGGGGGAAACAAGAGGGGGGAAATTTTCCCCCTCTCTCCGCAGCGCCTCCTGCCGCTTCGCTGAAGGGGTGCTGGGCAGAGAGGGGGAGATTTTTTTTTCCTTGTTTTCCCCCCTCTGAAACAAGGTGTGTCCTATTGTCCGGTGCGTCCTATAGAGCGAAAAATACGGTAAGTACTGTAACATGTTCAGAAAAATTGTTAGCCGATATCCCAGAGATGCATTTTAAACACAAGGACACATTCTACTCATGTAAAAACATTCTGATTCTTGGACTGACTGTGGACTGGATTTAGAAGACGATTGGGCCACATTCGGCCCTCGGCCCTTAGGTTGCCTACTCCTGCACAAGACACTTGAATTAAGGAGAATATTCCACACACTTACTCTGTATGCCCACAAGACAATATATTGCTACAGTAATGCACGCAAGCAAGGTTAAATAAAGCCACTACACTTTTTGAAGTTTATAAAGCATAGCATTTTGAGATGATCAAAACAACCTTTCCAAAATAAAAACAAGCAAGGATAATTAACTTTAGAAACCTAATTACGAAAAGAAAATTAGGTTCATAGATGTGCAAACAGATCTATAGAAGAACAGACACCTTTCAATCTGTTCAATGCCTTTTCTATATGATGAATTAAACGAAGTATTGAATGCTTTCACGTTTAAGTCCATATATTTCTTTTATTATAGCACATATCATGCCATTTCAATTTACTCCACTTCAGTAGATACTGCATTGATTTGCACAACTCATTTTGAGTGTCTGAAATGCCATTCTCTTAATGTCCAGTTTCACCCTTTCTAAAGCTACATATGACTCTTCAGAGACATTTCTTATGTAAATTAATTTCAATGTTGATTTCTTGGTATGGAATCAAACCATGGAAACTATTGCATTTCTGATCAAGGCTCATCTTCAAAAGTTTCAATGCATACTAAGGCAGGAAGTCTGTTTGTGCCTCTAAACATAAAACATAACTGAAAGTTCTTAACTTGTTACTCAAATATGTAAAGCATTCTTATTATTGGAATAAATAAAAGGAAGCCTTACTCTCACACACGCATTAAAAATATCTGCTTTCCTACCAAAGCTTGCCTCACTAGGAGAAAAGCAAACAATCCTACGGTAGGCCTCCTAATATTGTATTTCAACAAGTTTCTTGGGGAAAACCTGTAGTTTTGGTTTTCATACTAACATAACTGAATAGGTAAATTTAGAGGAATAAGCATTTCAGGAGTCCATAATCCATTTTTTTTAAAAAAGACTACCACTTCCAATTCGTAGCTGAAAATTCTGCCTTAGCTCATGAAGACAAGAAGATCTCCAGTCACACCATCCCTTTCAAATCCTTTAATTCATTTTCTATTAATCAAATTTCAGTACTTTATGGCTTCTATAACAAGGAGCTACTAAAGGAAAAGGAAAATCAATAACCATTAAAAATGTTTAGAGAAATATGATTTTACTTTATAATAAATGGCCCATTTCAGGCTTCACTTTTTGCTATCATTAAAAAGAAGTGCACTTCTCATCACCTTATGAAAACAGATTTCACCATTATCTAGCGAGAAAAACTGCTCACAAATAAACTGCTCTGTGTAAGACACCACCTGATTGTGTTTCACCAGAAAAGACTGTAATGCTCAACATATAAGAGGTTGCCACTGAATGATGATAGCCAAATTGGACGGATTTTTAAATTTAAGCAAAAGCAGTTTTTGCTCAACATTTAGATGCTCTGGAGTCCCACCCCTCCAGCTACAGCATAGGTTAGGACTCAATCTTAGTATCACTTATGCCTGGGTAATTTCAATGAACTCAATGGCATTTATGGGTAAGAAACGAGAAGCTTGACATATGTGTGCCTAGGTGCAATCCTTTATCTGCAGGAAACAAAATCCTAAATGTGTTATGGTATACAGTGCTTAAAATTCTAATACTGTGGACCAGAACAGTATCTTCCCTCTGCAAACATGCCACATTTTCCTCATCTCTCCTCAAGCACCATATCCTGCAGGCATTTAACATGACATTCCCATTCAAAATTCCTAAGGCAATAAAATTCTTACATCAGAATGTGCAGAACATTTGCTAAGGACACTTACTGCAATATATTTTTCAACAAGCTCTAAGTCAGTTCATCCAATACATTGTTCAAAGCACAAGAAAACCACACAAATTTACACTGAAATTACCTGGACCTCATTTGTCCTCTGTTTGATTGCGTCTTCTTTTTCCTTTAGATCTTGCTCCACATTATTCTTTTCCCTAGAAGACCAGCAAACAATGCAGGAATATTTAAGAACATCAGCTACACCAGGTACAGTTATCCAACCCCCTAAGCCCGTCTCTCTTTTTAAATACATAGTGGAACATTAAATTTATAGGAATGCGTTTCTGTTCCTTTATTTACAAAGGAGAAAAAGGAAATATTCTATATATACAATTTTCACTCTCCCAGACATGGGTAGGTGGAAATAACAGCTTAAAGAGAAAGCAGAGATGAAAGGGAGGGGGGGGGGAGAATCAATGAAATACTGTCTTCAGTGATCTCACTGTTGCTATGGAGCAATTGTCTGGTGAAAAGGGGGAGGGATTGCATCAGCTTCCATCTGTTTAACCCTTTTAGAACTAGAACTATGATTGAATAGACTTGAGCAACCAGATTATTTTTTCCTAGAAAAATACTAATCTGATCTTTGCAATATGGATAAAAACGAACAGTGGAGTGAGCATTTTTGTCCTCTTCTTGAAACATAAATCTGGAAGCAGCTAAACAGCAGATTCCCAATCATGGGTTAGATCCAGGGCCATAAACAGGAGGAAAATTGCTGCTAGCATAATTTTGCACACACATACATGCAAGTGTTAGCAGATTTCATGCAGTGAAATGATACACAGGTTCTATAATTTTCATATTTTCACAAGCTCTTACGCAAGTGAAAAAAGCGTCTTGGGATCTGGTATTATTTCCCTCATAGGATGTTCTAGAACAAGGTTTTAATAGCCTATCTGCGAGGAAGAGACATCCTGTGCATAGAATGGGACTTTTGGATCTGACTGCATGAAGCCACATGGAAACACGTGTGTCCAATAAACCATTACAAGGTGCAGTTTCCCCAATATATGACCAAATACTTGGGCAGGTTGTGCTAATGTAACCTTACAGATATTTTTACCCTGGGTTCACACACTCCCTTCACTGAGGGAACTGTCCTCCACTCTTCCCCTGCTAGCATTTTGCTATACTTTGCAGGAAAGTTATATTGACGCAATAGCTCAGTGGATCATTTGATAATATACTGAGATAGTTCTTTTTAGAACCCTCTCCAGCAGTGATTGTAATTGGTTGTAAACTGCTTTTATTGTTGTCATTTACAATGGTGTGACCTGCCCTGAGACCTGAAGGTGAATTGTGGGTAATAACAATTTCAGGCAGCGACCATTTTAGGTGAGTCCAATTGAAGAATGATCACTGAGGCGCAGGTCCTTTTGGACCTGGAAGAGGGTGGAATAGGGGCAGGGTGGAATAAGGGTGCTTATGTGTGCTCTACCAACACGTGTGGGGGCCAGGAATGGAACTCTGTGCAAAATGGTCGCCGCCTGTATAATAACAACAATTTTACGCAACTATTTCAGGAGATTAATATTGTGATGGGGGAGGGGGAAAGGGAGAACCAGCAAGTATGAGGGTGCCCAGTATGCTAGCATTTCAGGTTTCCTCTTCGTTCTTTAATTTTGCAGCAACAAACACTTCATAGTCTTCCGAAGATATTTGAGGGGATTAACGAAAGATTGAAAAAGTTTCCAAATCCTTAGAGATACTCTCAAGCTTGGTAATTATTCATGCATTTCATTATTTTCAACAGGTAACATGGCCTGCCACTTGATCAACGACTGACAAGTTTCCCTTGCTGTGATATTCAAGGCAAAGTAAAATCTCATATGCAGATTTGCATCTGTTCCTATAGCTCTTTCCTGTATTACAACTATTGAGATCTTCCACAACAGACAACATCCATAAATAGCACCAGAGATGAATGTGCTTATAATCAGCCAACACAGAAGAAACTAAAATAAACAGAACAGCAGAGGTCAACCGAAGGAGCACGCTAGCCAAAGGGGGGGAAAATAACACAATTCTGCATTGACGTTGACGCAGGTTCCTTTTACAAGGCATCACATATGCTTTGCTTTTCATTCAACATAACTAATTTCATTATTTCAGTATTGTCAAGGCTATTGGTCCTATCTCTGTCAGAGAATACCAGAAGCCACTGCCATACAAATACTGTGCCTGACTATTATGACCACCTGATTTGAAATCCTGAAGGCAAGATTGAAATTAGAAAAGGAAATGTGTTTTATCAAAACACTACATAATTAAATTATTTCAAAACAAGTATATAAACACATACCAGCCTTCTCTTAACCACTGTGTAAACACTGATACAGTGAACTGTACTGTACAGGGTTTTTTTTTTAATTCCCCTAATCAAGAACATAGATGTTCAGTTTCCTAAGGTAAGGACTTTTTCCATTTGTTTAAGAAACAAATGTAAATCCACTTGGAAAAATTTATCCAGAGCATGCTGTTATATCTAGGACACACAGGCACAGTTGCAGCAAATAATTTCCTAGCACTGAACATAAAAATACAGAGAGCAGTTATCTGAATAATGCACATAAACATGGTAGACTTTTAAATGCTAAAAATTCAAGTAACCTCAAATAAATCTTACATTAGTAGACAGATGCAATATTAAAGGCAAGATAAGGTAGAAGGCACCTTACATATTCCTCTGCAACTGGGTGTTGATAAAGGCAATACTGACAGACTACAAGTTCATTCTCTAACCTTTCCCCCTGTTCATTTTTCCAGCTGAGTGACTCCACATTTCAGTCAAAGTTTCACAAATCTTATTTTGCATTTCCATCTACCCCCACACCAGCTCTCTCTCTCTCACTTCTCTATCCACATCTTCTACCCTCTTCTCTTTTCCAGCAGCTGTAAACTGTCTCATTTCTGTAAAGTGCAGGTACAGCAGTGGATGTGATAGACCGTTGCTTTGTCCCTATTATTGACTGAATGGAGAGCCTACAAACTGAAGCTCAATCCAGAACAGACTGGGGCACTTTGAGTGGCTTCCTGACATCAGATGGGATGGCAAATTTAATAAAAAATAAAATAAAATGATTTCCCCTTCTCTAACCTAAACATGCTACTTTGACTTTCATCACTTCATAAATCATTTTGTACTTCTCCCTTTCTATCCATCTTCAATCTCTTGGGTCTATAATCATAAAGACCAGGTTCATGATTTTGGTGAGCCCAAGGGAGAAATGCCCTCGAACCTGAAGGCATACGAGGTACCCATTAAGCGTTTCATTCATGTAAACATGACAAGCTACATGTCATGGTGGGGTTCTAGGGGGAGCATTTTGTTTAAAGTAATTGTACCTTCCTGCTATGTGGTGTAAATGAAGTTATGGGCAATTAAATGAAAACAGTGCAAGCAAAATGCATAATTCTGTTTACTTACCTCTGTAGTTCAACTATTTCATTGCTTAAAGTATCCAGCTCTTTGATTGCTGAAAAGTCTGCAACAGGACTTGGTCCTAGCATGTTCTGCAAGACAAAGGAGAAAATATGGTTTGCCATGGATCAAAACAAGCAGCCCAATTTGTAGTGGTGCAAGTAGCTGAAGTAGCATCCAATCCATGGCAAGGAGGCAAGGATCGTCTACAGCACGCTGCCCATACACACCTGTGCTCTAACTACAAGTCGAGGTACAACAGTTGCACTGGGTTTCCTTTGATCCTATCAGGTTTTCAGATGTTGGGACTGGATACAGTGGAGCTATAAAGGGGCTTGCCCAATCCATTCTATGCAGGGCTGTTATAGGGGGATAAGCACCAGCACCGTCTTTACCTGGGGGTGCAAGGGGTGTGGTGCAAATTCTGGAGGGTGCCAAATGTTTAGCCACTGCAAACCAGTCCCTCTCGATTGGCGGCCGCACTGCTCCTCTGTCAAATACTCCTGATGTGTCAGGAAACGAAAGCAGTTTTTTCTGCTGTGTTGTTATAGGTGAACGATTCCCCCCCCCCCAAAAAAAAAAACAGCTCCACAACTTTGAATTCACCCCCCCACAAAGGAATGCTGTACGGATCTTTGCACCCCGGCGGCGCATATGCTAAAGACGGCCCTGACCAGCACAAAGGCTACTGCCAATAAAGAGTATAGTATAATTTGCATATTAACTCATTAGGAAGTAATGAGGTTCTCTTGATCATTGTTGCCTCATTCATGTTAGTCAGAATTTTGCAAAAAGTCTCCTATTGCTTTACTTGCAATAGTGACACCATAGCTGTATTTGTAAAAAGAAGACATTATGCAACAGATATATGCTATTCACCTTCTGATATGAAGATGTGAGTAGAAAATGTAACTGACAAGGTGCAATTTAGAGTACAATTTTAACCAGGGAAAGACACAAGCTTAAAAGGTAATCCAAGTTTTAGAAGTACAGTGCTGCGCTGCTAAAAAGACATGCTATTACTGAATTCCTTATGTTATATTCAATAGTCGCAGTAAAGTTGATAGCATTTCTTCCCTTAACAGCCAAAAATGCAATTGCTGTCTACACTGCTAACTTAGATTGTCAGTTGGTTAAGACTGAATGTGCCTACCTATAAACTAATTACTCTACAGTGTAACAGATTTATGATAATTGAAGCAAATGTGCAATTCTGATGAGTAATTGCATCTTACACCTGGGATATCTAACCCCAAGAAACTGATAGTATAATCTGTATTTAAATACTTTTTTACCTAACACTATTTCCTTCATACAGGTGTCAAAATAAAGTACGCGGCAGTATATTATTCTATAAATTTTCAAGTACAGCAAAGACCTTGGGATGACAAAAGCTATTTGATAAAAGCACTACTTCTGAGAATTAAGCAGCATTCTGCTGTTTCAAATAAAATGTGACATGAGAAAGATGCTCATTATTAAACAGTCAATATTGGAAAAGTGAAGAATCTCTAACCTTGAGATGGCAGATTTAAGAAACTGACAGTATAATAAAGATGTAAAGCAGAATGGTGCAGAATGGAAAATATAGTCCAAACTAGGAAAGACATAGAAGGAAAGCAAACATACAAAAAAGATTAGTAAAGCAAGAAATAAAAGCAGATTTTCAAAATAATGCAAAAATAAACCTGATATTATTGAATTCAAAGAAAATGCAGAACTTCTTGAGAGTCACTTCTGGGCAGGAAGTGTGATTCGTTTTGGTTTAGCACAACCAAAAAGAAATTTTCTATGGCCAAATGAGCAAAGAACGCTATCAACAAAATCTGATATCACCAAACTTTTGTTTTTACCTGGCATATACTGATTAAAAATAAACCACAAAAAATGATGTGAGACTTAACCCTATTTAAATTTGTTATTATGGTAGGTCATCGTTAAAACAAGGAGGTTAGGAATCATGCAAGTCCTTAACATGAAATGCACATTTTTAATGTTACAAAGATGGGCAACAGAATTTATGAATCAACAGTGCCAGTACTTCCTAGCCAGGAGTTCCTTGAACGTGCAGCAGCTCCACCCCTCCCCTTCAGTGCAAGACCATAGACACTTCCATATGTATGCCTCTGTTGCGTGCATTGAACTGTCCCCAATATTTTTACCAAATCTCATCCTGTATAACTTTGTAATGAAGCCTAAACCTAAGAGCCGATAAGAACCTCTATGAGCTTATGACAGCACTAGATTAAGCAGAGCCTCTTTCTGCTGACAATACTCATAAACAGGTCCCAATCCCTTCCCCCTGCTCCAAATTCAATCATCTCTTCCTTTCATTTTTTTAAAAAAACATGTGTCTGCTTTCTTTGTGTGAGAGGGAAGGGAAAACCAACAAAACAGAACTCTCTGTTCAGCAGAATTGTTTACACATCATTAGGCACACTAACCCAAGGGCCTGCTACACCAAAAATAAGGGGGTATCTTACAGTATGTCCAAGATATCATAAAATATGCAAAAATGTCACCTTTTGTTGAGCAGTTCTCTCTGACGGAGGGATCATATCTGCAGTTAGCACCTGAGGAGGATCAATGCCCTTTGTCAACTTCAGATTGATGAAATGGAAGGCCAAGGCAAACTGTTCCTGGGAAAGCTTCCCACAATCCCTTGTATCGCATAGAGCCCTGTAGAAGCCAAAGGGAGAAAGATTCAACATTTGTCTTCCTGCTTAAAAATTATGTATTCATTAGAAGAATTATGCAACTTTGATGCTGGTATTGAAACTTTTGAGTATTTTAGCAGATACACAACAGTCTTCTCAGTACTGCAAACAGCAGTAGGTGCAGCTGGGACAAAGAACTGCGGTTGCCCATCACCTAGATGCACTTTGACCCAGCATGGCTACTCTTACAAGGAAGAGTGTGTAGCATCTTCCTTACTTTTATACTGTAAGCAAATATGTAGACTTGTGTTTCTTCTAAAACATTTTAAAGCAGAAGCACACACAAGCTGTGTACCTGCTCCTTCAGAGGGTGTGTAACCCCATCAGAAGCTGGCAGCCTCCCATCTCAAATTAAGAAATCTATCTGGGTTTAGTCCCAACGTGCCCTTCTACAAACACAAGGCCTCCATCGGTTTGTGGAACCTTCTCCTGGAGGAAAGGACATAGGCATCAAAGGTAGACACAAATCCCCGAATTCTCCTGTTAAAACATGTAGCCAATTCAGTTAGACAAGTCCTGTGCGTGCACATGCAATAGTAATTCTTCCCTAAAAACTTAATTCTCTACAGATAACTACAGTTACCCTACATCAACACTTTAAAAATGGAAATTATGATTGTGCCATTAAAAAATATCTTACCAGATGTGTGCAAGTAAGGCAGAAGGCAGGCCGGTCTTTAAGAATAATTCTCTAGCCTCCACACCAGAGACGAAGCCATCCATGTCTTTGTCAGTTTTCAAAAAAATGTCATGGTATTTTATCTTATCTGCAGGTGATACAACCCACTGAGGAGAAAAAAAGAGGTCATTTTTCCATTACGCATCTAATAATATAGAACAAAATGCTGATCATTGGTGAGCTTGCCTGTAATGATGGTGCTTTGAGGCTTACAGGTGGCATGGACTGATGGGACTCTTTACTGGATGCTGAAGGTGGCAACAAATGCACTCCACCTGCAATACTGACACCTTTTCTTTTAGAAGGTGGCACCAATGCTGGAGGCAAAGACATTGGCACAGGTTCCTTCTCAAGAGCACAGTACACCAAGAACATGGCCTGAAAAATAGTTTTGAAGAAGTACAAAAGATGGTCACAGCATTAGCTTATTATTAAGCAATTTCAACACTTATATAATCAACGCAGCAACCTGGAAGAACAAAACCTTTAAAACCTATCTCACATTCATGTACTCCTCCCATTGCGAATTTGATCTGTTCAAAGTTACATTTAGAGGCATTACAATGCCAAGAGTCTGGGCAATTCATCAAATACTGCAACTTAAAAGTATTTTCAGTTTTTGAAGCTTAGGACATGATTCAATGTTCCATGAGTGGAAATCTGTTTTGCTTACATATAGACAGCATTAAGATACAACCCTATGGATGAGATTAACCTAACCAACCCAGTCAGTGGAAGCCCTGCACAAGGATCTTCACTTGCACAATGGGGCTTCTTCCCCATCTGTCCCCAAAATTGGGTCTGGAGGTTAGGGAGAAACCCAGAACAGTGAGGGGGGTATCCTTCCATCTAGCAATTAAGTAGGTGGTGGTAAATTTAGTTTCTGCTCTATTCCAAGAACCAGTCTGATCTTTGGATTCACGTGCCTCTAAGAAAGTACAGTATGACTTAAAGTGTAGACTATACTCTATTCAACCTCCGGAAACTTTAAAAAGTGTGTTTAGAATCTCACGAGGACCATTATACTTACAACTGCAAATTCATCCCGATCCAACATTCCATCATGGTCAATGTCACTGAGCTCCCAAACCTAAACAAAAAATGCACATGGCTACATTCAGGACTCAATGGAATATTCTACCCTTATTTCATCATATTCCTCATGTTTCTTTCATTGTATTGTTAAATACCAACAGCACTAGACATTGGAAATCGGTTTTTCCTCTGAGCAAAACAAAACCCAAACCTGCCACTTCTGGACCATGACTAATTCTCAGCCCCAGATTATTAACTAACTTTTAGGAAAATCTAAAATTTTAGAATAGCCTGAACACCTTTTCACTATTACTGCATCCGGCCCATAATGACATCTATTGGCAGTTCAAACTGCAATACAGCAACCCTACGAACCATATTATTATGCATGTGCTACTCATCTCAGGGCCAAACTGCTAATTACATGGAGTTCCTTGAAACCACTCCCTCAGATGCTTCTTTTTATACATGAAAAGCAGCTACTTGAAGCTGCAATCAAGTGCAGATGGATGGCAGCAGTCTTTCCCTTCCAAAAACACCCTCATCAATGTTCTTTTCTCGCTACAGAGGGTTTCAAGAGGGAAAACGGCAGAAGATAAATAGCTAAAGCATCATTTCCTCTGTTCCTAACTGAAGCTACAAGCAGGTCATTTTCTTATTCAAAAGCAACTTGAGGGGGAACTCTTTCAGAACAGGGCGGTGAACAGAATATGGCCAATGGAATCAACTGATCAGCACTGGCAGGAAGTCCTACTTGCTAAGGCACAGTCAGAGTACACTGTAAGGCTCCCTGTTATTCATCTGCATCCATATCTTTACCTGCTCCACACCCATCATGTACGCCCCGGGGTTTGGGGCAGGTGGGCATGGATTCCTGCAAGGCCTAATCTGGTCCACAGGTCCCCTGTCACTAAGGCAGATCAACAACCAAACAGAAGGGGTTTGCTTATAAAGAGCTGCCCCTTGTAGAGATCTCATTCTTTTAATCTATGTGTGAAAACCATGCATGAGATAGAGACCCTATGGGATGCTCCCAAAATTACGAATCATCATCCTATGGGATTCCACAGGGTAAACAGATATTTTGCCTTGCTAAAAAGCTTGTCATTCTTACCCTTCCCAAGATGTCAACTGGCAGTTTGGAGTTCAGCAGAACAGGTTTCACTTTATCACCTGACAACAATCCATTTACTGGGCTCAGACTGTCAAAGATAGCATCATATTTGGCCTTGTCTTCTACCTGGTTTTAGAAATAATATTAAAAGAGCCACACTTAATTTCACAGGAATATTGACCCAACCAAAAATTAACTAGTCAGTATGAAAAGAGAATAGGCAGAGTGCACACAGAAAGAAGCACACACACAAAAGAATACTGGACAGTGGGAGAAGCCAGACATGGGCCTCTTATGAGATGACTTCAGTATGAATATCTGAATATAAAGTAAATAAGTGAGCATCAAATCAGAAGGAAAATAGTATTTTAAAATCCACATATACTGCTCCTTAAGATGTTTGTAGAAACCATTCCAGGAAGCACCCTTTAAAACAATTTTTCTACTAGAATCTCAATGGGTCTGAAAAGTAGAGGCATTCCTTCTGTTGCTCCATTTAGCTGCAAGTCAACCAGGTGTTGGTGATCTCTCTAGCAAGGACTTTGCCTCCTGGGAAGCCTTGCAATACATCACATATTTTTATTTATACAGTTCCAGGTGGACAAGAAAATTTTGCAGTGCAGCCCTAGTCCCTAAAATCAGCAGCAGCTTTGTAGCACCATTCAGAGATGCAAGGTGGAAAATTGGTCTTTTAAAAATTCTTTCTCATTTTCCTTTCCCCTGCTGTGCCAACCTCAAGGATTCATGTTTGCTAAAGTCAATATGTCTGGAGGAACAAAGGTCACAGGTATATATTGGGATATAAGAGCAGGCAGATAAGTTGACACAGCTATGATGGGACTCTCAGCAGCAAGGCTAAAGAAATCTGTGCT
Organism: Podarcis vaucheri; assembly: GCF_965113315.1. NCBI lineage: Eukaryota > Metazoa > Chordata > Lepidosauria > Squamata > Lacertidae > Podarcis > Podarcis vaucheri. The sequence continues at coordinate 50,726,536 of NC_138764.1, read as the reverse complement.
GGATCTGGAAACAGGCAGGGAGCTACTGTAGGGATATCATATGACCAGAGTGACGAAGAAGCGACTGATTCTGGTGACAGAGCTTTCTGGTAAAAGGGTGAAGGAGCCAAGTGTAATAAGAGATGACTAGAGAAGCAAGAAGAGGCTGAAGTAGTCAAAGTAGGAGATGACTCAAGCATATGAACAAGAGTTTTTGGAGAGAAGGCGCATTTCTAATGACTATGTTAAGCAGCAGCTTGTGCCAGCTATAGTTTAGACCTCTTGCGCATGATTTTAACCACATTTGGAAGAAGCCAACAAAAATAACATGAACACACGGATGCATCTACCACTCCTTAGATAATTCCAATAGTTGATCAAGTGAGAAAGACACACACACCCTTCAGGAGTTTGGCCAAATATCCAAGACAAGAGATGTGGATGTGCTTTTACACCAACCATCAGTCATGAAACCGAGCCAAGCTACTACAAAGAGAGGAAGTGCTACCTTGCAAGGAAGTATTTGTTGAGTTGGGTAACAGGTTTTGTTTTCAAAGAAGGGGCATAGCAAGGAAAGTTGGAGCATCAACTCCAAACAGAAGCTTAATAGGCAGAAGCTGAGATACACTGAAAAAAGCATTCACTTCATCTAAGGTTCCAGTTCACTTCCCTTACCTTAACAGCCCATGGGATATCAGCTGGCGCTCCCCCAGATAATAAAGGGCTAGAGGAATCGTTCTAGTGGAAAGAAGAATTATTTCAGTTGTCCTTACTTGGAAATGACACGCAACTGTCATTCAGATTTATCGTAAAATAAATAAATAAAATAAATAAATAAATAAATGCTGCGTAAAATAAAGTCAGAGTGCCTGAATCTGTATTAATGAAGAATGATTTCAGCAGTGAGCTAAGATGACTTAGCTTACATTACAGTATGTACGTATTGTTTAAGGAAAATATGATGGTGTGAATACCTTGCAATACCAGCCAAAATGTGGACTAATAATTCCCAAAATTTCTATGTTGAAAAGCGTTATGTTCACTGTGTACAATGATAATTCCCTACTATGTGCCAGAGGACATAGTATGTGCCAGAAGAAATAATATAATTAAAAACTGCTGTGAGCTCTAATTACCAACCCACAAAGGTGACATGTGGTCGAAGGAAAGGATTCTAAGGCTTCTTAGAAACTGACCAACAGTGATTAGCACATCTAATCATCCAGTATTAATTAATATTAAAAAGATCTTCTGAAAGCAGCAATTTTATTCTCTCTCACACACAGAGAAAGAGAAATTGGCTCTCAATTTCAGCACTCAATTTCTCATCTTCGTGCATACCCAGGTTTTTTTTTTAATAAGGAAACTTTATCTCAGGTTATTCAACAATTTGATACTCACATTATCTTACAACATGTAAATCTAACAAAAAAAGTCCAATATGTTGCTTTTGCAATTTTGACATAAGTGAAAGGGAACATTGTGGAAGAAACTTTCTAGAACCAGCTTGGATTGATAGTAATAGTAATAATAATATATTATTAAAATATATTAATAATATTTTATTTTTATTTTTATTAAATCCCTGCCGATCTGGCTGGGTTTCCCTAGCCACTCTGGATGGCTTACAGAATATATAAAACATAATAAAGCATCAAACATTAAAAACTTCCCGATACATGGCTGCCTTCAGATGTATTCTAAAAGTTGTATAGTTCTTGATCTCCTTGACATCTGAAGGGAGGTTGTTCGCCAGTACCGAGAAGGCCCTCTGCCTGGTTCCCTGTAACTTCACTTCTCACAGGGAGGGAACCAGCAGAAGACCCTCAGAGGAGGACCTCAGTGTCCAGGCTGAGTGATGCGGGTGAAGGTATACTGATTGGACAGGGCAGAATGAATTACATTATTTTTCTGAAGGAGTGGCCAGTTCCAATTATTGCCAGAGTTAGCTGCTGAATGAATTGGAATATATGGGATAGGACTTATATCTGCTCCAAAGCCAAAGGGCTGCAGAGGTGGGGCAACATGGTTCACACGGTTCAAGGTACAATGGCCAGTGAGGACCTAAGACCTGTTAGGTCATCAATATTTGAATTCTGTACTCTAAATATTACTATCACCAACACTGCACATTTTGCAATATTTTGAGCATCATTTGTGTATATTTTTAAAATAAAAGGGGGCTATAGATGTATTGTAAGACTATAACACTTGACAACAATTAAGGCACTATGTATGATGCTGCATGAGATGATTTTTTTCAATGGTATATTGATAGCACATGCTACATAACATAATGTGTTCAGGTTTTATTGTACGCAAATACTGAAGGCAAGACATTTTTAAAAGTTCTTACAAATCTAGGTGGAGGAACAGGCAAGTTAAGACTGCTCAGTGAAACGTCCAATCCATTCTGTGCACAGGCAACAAGTCGTAAAGCCACAAAAAATTCCTAAAAAGGAAAGAGAATTAAATTAACATAGAACTGTTTTGTCCAAAAAAATGTATCAAAACACACACACCGCATTTCAAGTAAAAAAGCAAAAACAACCTCTTTTAACCTTCAGGGTACTTCCATTGCAAATCTTGATGTGGCTACTAGAGGCATGCTAAAAGTTTAGGTACCTCAAAGCAGCTTGATATGGTTTCCTAAACAGTTCTTAAAATGCATCAATATTCAGCATTAGAAGAGGGGAGAGCACACACGGCAGTGATGTAATTTAAAAGACATTACGTTTGTTTACACATTCTTCTGCATTCTAATCTTATTATAAATCCTTCACATTTCCAAAAGGTTAAGCTGGGAGAGTAAGCGTTGCTTCTAAAAAACTTTCCTCTAATGCACAACACATCACTCACTGGCCCAGCTTTTCTCTTTTGTGTTAAAAATCCTTCATGATCCACAATGTTATGCTGTTTACTCTGCAATCTAAGTGTTCTGTGCTGTATAAGGCAGTAATCAAGGGCTAGATCCATGGGCTTGTGTGGGGAAGCTTGAGCTGTTCATCCACTTCCTAAAAGAAGCTCACTTTGTTACCCAACTATGTTTAAGGATTTAGATTTGGTGGACAGAGTGCCTGAAGAACTATGGACGGAGGCTCGCAACATTATACAGGAGGCAGCAACGAAAACCATCCCAATGAAAATAAAATGCAAGAAAGCAAAGTGGCTGTCCAATGAGGCCTTACAAATAGCGGAGGAGAGAAGGCAAGCAAAATGCGAGGGAGATAGTGAAAGATACAGGAAATTGAATGCAGATTTCCAAAAAAAATAGCAAGGAGAGACAAGAAGGCCTTCTTAAATGAGCAATGCAAAGAAACAGAGGAAAACAACAGAATGGGAAGAACCAGAGATCTGTTCAAGAAAATTGGAGATATGAAAGGGACATTTCGTACAAAGATTACCATAATAAAGGACAAAAGTGGTAAGGACCTAACAGAAGCAGAAGACATCAAGAAGAGGTGGCAAGAATACACAGAGGAATTATACCAGAAAGATATACCAGAAAGATATGGAAAGATACACCCCAGGTAGTGTGGTTGCTGACCTTGAGCCAGACATCCTGGAGAGTGAAGTCAAATGGGCCTTAGAAAGCACTGCAAATAACAAGGTCAGTGGAAGTGATGGTATTCCAGCTGAACTACTTAAAAATTTAAAAGATGATGCTACACTCAATATGCCAGCAAATTTGGAAAACTCAGCAGTGGCGAGAGGATTGGAGAAGATCAGTCTACATCCCAATCCCAAAGAAGCGCAGTGCCAAAGAATGCTCCAACTACCGCACAATTGCACTCATTTCACACGCTAGCAAGGTTATGCTTAAAATTCTACAAGGAAGGCTCAAGCAGTATATGGACCGAGAACTCCCAGAAGTGCAAGCTGGATTTAGAAGAGGCAGAGGAACCAGAGACCAAATTGCAAACATGCGCTGGATTATGGAGAAAGCTAGAGAGTTCCAGAAAAACATCTACATCTACTTTTGCTTCATTGACTATGCAAAACCCTTTGACTGTGTCGACCACAGCAAACTATGGCAAGTTCTTAAAGAAATGGGAGTGCCTGATCACCTCATCTGTCTCCTGAGAAATCTCTATGTGGGACAAGAAGCTAGTTAGAACTGGATATGGAACAACTGATTGGTTCAAAACTGGGAAAGGAGTACGGCAAGGCTGTATATTGTCTCCCTGCTTATTTAACTTATATGCAGAATTCATCATGCGAAAGGCTGGGCTGGATGAATCCCAAACCGGAATTAAGATTGCTGGAAGAAATATCAACAACCTCAGATATGCAGATGACACAACCTTGATAGCAGAAAGTGAGGAGGAATTAAATAACCTTTTAATGAGGGCGAAAGAGGAGAGCGCAAAATATGGTCTGAAGCTCAACATCAAAAAAACAAAGATCATGGCCACTGGGCCCATCACCTCCTGGCAAATAGAAGGGGAGGAAATGGAGGCAGTGAGAGATTTTACCTTCTTGGGCTCCATGATCACTGCAGATGGTGACAGCAGTCACAAAATTAAAAGATGCCTGCTCCTTGGGAGAAAGGCGATGGCAAACCTAGACAGCATCTTAAAAAGCAGAGACATCACCTTGCCAACAAAGGTCCGTATAGTTAAAGCCATGGTTTTCCCAGTAGTGATGTATGGAAGTGAGAGCTGGACCATAAAGAAGGCTGATCGCCGAAGAATTGATGCTTCTGAATTATGGTGCTGGAGGAGACTCTTGAGAGTCCCATGGACTGCAAGAAGATCAAACGCATTCATTCTTAAGGAAATTAGCCCTGAGTGCTCACTGGAAGGACAGATTGTGAAGCTGAGGCTCCAATACTTTGGCCACCTCATGAAAAGAGAAGACTCCTTGGAAAAGACCCTGACGTTGGGAAAGATGGAGGGCACAAGGAGAAGGGGACGACAGAGGACGAGATGATTGGACAGTGTTCTCGAAGCTACAAACATGAGTCTGACCAAACTGCGGGAGACAGTGGAAGACAGAAGTGCCTGGCGTGCTCTGGTCCATGGGGTCACGAAGAGTCGGACACGACTAAACGACTAAACAACAACAACAAAATGTTACCCAACCAGCTGCTCCCAAGTTACAGGGAAAATTCAGAAGCAGAGTGCAACATGGTGCAAAAGGCTGCAAGTGGGGAAAGGCATCCACTGGACATACATAACAGCAAAATATTTTGGATGCACTTAAGCAACACTTTAGGGATGCGGGTGGCACTGTGGGTTAAACCACAGAGCCTAGGACTTGCCAATCAGAAGGTCGGCGGATCAAATCACCGCGACGGGGTGAGCTCCCGTTGCTCAGTCCCTGCTCCTGCCAAACTAGCAGTTTGAAAGCACGTCAAAGTGCAAGTAGATAAATAGGTACTGCTCCGGTGGGAAGGTAAACGGCGTTTCCATTCACTGCTCTGGTTCGCCAGAAGCGGCTTAGTCATGCTGGCCACATGACCCAGAAGCTGTACGCCAGCTCCCTTGGCCAATAAAGTGAGATGAGTGCCACAACCCCAGAGTCAGTCACGACTGGACCTAATGGTCAGGGTCCCTTTACCTTTAAGCAACACTTTGGTGTTAGCATTACAAATTAACATAATGGGCAAAGCAGATTTAACATTGTGATTAAGCAATGGGTAACATTTAATGGTAAGGAGCAGGCCTCAGAATTGCACATTCTAATCCCCCAGCCCCTCTCCTTACACAAATTATTCTCACCCTTCTCTGTTGGCCTCTACCATGGTTAAATGCTTCAGAATGAACCCTTGTGATAAGGGAACTCTGACTTATAGTTACCTTACTCAAGGCTTAAGGCTGTTGGGAATTGGGAAGAAATAGCACGCAGTCCTCTAACACACACTTGATCTTCTAAGCATGGTTAAAAGATTGAGAAGATTACACCTGTATATAAACCTTAACTGAGTTCCACTGTTTTCCTTCAGCTAGAAGTGTAGTAACTGAGTTACTGCACCAAGTAACTGATTCCTGCTCAAGAAAATATTTTTCATCCACCATAATTTGTAAGCACATTTCAATAATGATCTGGTTGTGTCTCCGTGTGTTATGAAGATACAGATGTCTCTAACAGAATCAAACCTGCTATAAACTGTTATAAAAATGCTTTTTACTCTCGTTATCCTTTCACCATATTCATTTGAAGAAAAATATATCATATTTTTACCTGTTTGTTTAAGATTCCTTTGCCATCTGTATCAGCAAGGTCCCAAACCTAAACAGTTAGATGAAAGAAGCATTTGAAGTACTCCCAAAAATATCTTTTCCCCACTTGAATGAGCAACAGTTTTAAATAACAACCCCAAAAGTTCAACCACATTATCTTAGCAGTGCATTGATGAAACGTGTGACACCTCGGGCAATAGTATGAATTTCAGTTTAATATTGAGGCTTTAGTTTTGGCAAAAGGGGAAACAGAGCTCTAACAAAGTTAATAGCTCAACAAACTGAAGGGCGTATAAAAACGTAAAAACATCCATACACAAAATATGTGCAATCACTTTTCACCCATGCATTTCAGTGCTCTAAGTTACTCTTCTCTCATTTGCAGGCACTTTCATACATTATAGGGAAGTACGTTTTTCTATCTCTAACCAGTGCATATTCAAGCATTCTGAAGTGTCCTATGTTGAAAAATATTCCAAGCTGCAACTGGGTCAGTCCTTAAAGAAAGTAAATGTAGAGGCCACCATGCACCAGAGAGATAAGCAAGACAAAGCCTATTTAAATTGGCTTCGGCGCACCTAACTATGGGCGGGATTGTGACTACTGAGCGCTCCACAAAACACCCAATTTTTGTTTCATTCAGGCCTACAATCGTATGCACCAAGACACCTTCTCCTGGAGAGATAGAAAGGCTTAAGGATTGGAAGCAATATTTTCTTTATTGTCAAAGCCAAGACAGGATGGCATTTCCCCCCCCCCAACCCCAATATTTGATTCACAGTTAATACCTTCCCAAGTATCAAGTCTGTCAGTCCTGATTTTTTAAGAAAGACAGCTGCATCGGAAGCCAACACCCGCCCAGAGTTACTAGGATCAACCTGCAAAAAGAAGGCATATTGAAGATTTGTTATGTAGCAATTTGCACACTAAATATCTTACAAAAAATTATTTATTTATATGCAACTACAAAATGATACAGTGGCCAAATACTGTAGCCAGGTGATTTTTAAAAAACTAATGAGTACTTAGAAGCTACAGATACACTGAAACAAACTAAAGTATTGTGAGGGCCTTTCCCCAACTCCACCTTTGCCCTAGAAGAGCAAGGGACAACGATGGAAGGTACAGAACTGGCAGTGTTTTCCTGGAAGTATTTGCAAGGCTTCTCACTAATTTCAATTGTTAAGGTCAAAAAGACTGACGACGTCAGGCAGCTAGCAGCTGATAGCACAGCACTACATTTTCCTTGCCAGGAGGAAGAGCGGATACACTGTGACTAGAGCACCTATCCAATGTTTATCTTAGTTTGTTTCAACTGTATAATACTAGAGTGTTGCTTTGCTTCATTCCAGTCAGTGACTTGTACATTTTTCTACACTGTGGTAGCCACTATGGTGCCCTCCATATGTTGTGGACTACAACTCCCAGAATTGCTGACCATTCGCCACGCTGGCTGGAACCAATGGGAGTTGTAGTCCAACAACATTCACATTGGGTACCTCAACACAACCATGGTCCGTTTAATCCCCTTTCCTGCCTTCTGCAAGATCCCCACAGCTGCCAGCCAGAAGCTCCTCTTCTCTTTGTTTATAATTTCTTTCAGCCTGCTTAGTGTGTGTTTTGTTCATTCAAATGTTGCATTTTTTAATAGAAGCATTCCGTCATCCAGACTGTTCTAGAGAGAAGCCATGCAATTCTTACAATATTATTCTATTATTAATTTACTTCTACTTTGATTTGAAATAAAAGTTCCTATTAACTACTACTAATTCTCTCTATATTCTGCATCAATGTAATGAATATTTGCTAACTAATAGGTACTTAAGTTAGACATTAAATAGCTCTGCATCTAAAAAGACTGGGAATCCATAATCCATAAACAGTCCTCATTTAGCTCTGTAACACTGCAAAAGGGAACTTCCATTCTACCAAAGCTCTATGGTACAGACCTAATGGCTAGGACTGCCAAAACAAACAGTAATTTAGATGCAATGCTAGTCTTGTGGCAATGCAGGCCATTGAAACTTTTGGGTAATCAGAACAGAGACATTTGCCCTCTTGTGGGCATCATAGTACCCAAGGCAGGTCTTTTTTTTGTTATCATTAATTCATTTCATTTAAACATAAAGAAATGCAGGACTGATGAGAGGTATATATTCATCATGCAGAAGGGAATATATATTTGCAGCTGTCTTGTTATGTATATATTAAGGGTTTGAATTTCTTTATTTTGTGCTTTCAGTTTCCAACCAGGCTTTTCTTTTCTGGTACTTACAAATATTGGAACTACGTTAAAATTTGAGAGCTGTCCAGACTGATAGGCTTAAAGCACAGTCAGTTAAGCTGAACTATGCATTCAAAGACATGGCCTAAGAAGCTACTGGACAGAATTTTTACTGAAGATATGCTTGGTTGCTTCAACAAGGAGACATAATGAGCCACAGTATATTCCTCTTGTAATGGTATAAATCCATTACTGTCTGGTACGAGAGGTTGGTGGGGCCTAGAGCAATTAGCTTTTGCAATAATTGCTGATTTGTACTGGTACAAGTGATTGTATAAATATGAATGTCATAAATAGTCCATTGTACTGCAAAGCTACTGAAATATCCTAAGAATTAACTTTACACCCAAAATATTTATTTCATTCTATTGCCTAAAGACAAGAAGAAATTATCTGTTTTATTCTCCTCTTTAATATGTCCATCCATAACTACCCAAGGAGGAGATATTTTAAAAGCAAGTACTGTATAAGCCCAGGAAGCCAGGCACACTTACCTGTCGATAGAACTTCTCGTACACAGGATTTGCACTTGACAGCTTTGTCGGAGGGAAGAGAGAGAAAAAGTTTTTAAAATACTGCTCGATTTTAAAGATTGTAATTAAACAGGGAATACATTAGCTTTTTCTGTCAATATCAAAGATTAGACTTCAAGAATGGCATTAGGTAAGCGTTCAGAAACAGAGACTATCCATTATTGCATAGAAGAGCAATATACAATACATTACAAAGTCTTATGTGGCTAGAGATTCGCATTCATAGGAAACCACTCAAGCAGGCTCACCAATGTACTGAGGCACAAACTTTTACAGGCATGAAACCTACTTTTTCAGATGCATCTTCTTGTCCATGAAACTTCATGTCACAGTACACTGGTGGCATTTTGAAGACTCATAAGACTATTTTTGCTAAAACAGACTCTGGAATTTGCTGCAGTTACATTTAAGGTTTGGCTGTATGTTCTGAAGCATGTGGTTATCATGGTGTCTTTGAATGCAAACCTTAGATTTGATTATTCATTGGTCTGGCATGGAATTCAAGTAAAATAGGCGTGTCATTCATCAAGACACACAAGCTTGCTGTTTGACCTAGTTTGTACGTGTTTTTTCAACTCTTACATAGCAGAATTTGTGGAATGGGAGCATCAGTCCTGGCTTCAGTCAGTGGGATTTTGTGATTCACAGTTATTGTTATACATGTGGAATGCTGCTAGCCCCAAAGCCTGCAAGTGTTCGGTTTATATAATGTTTCAGAGTGGAAAAACAAATGGCACATAACTTCAGGTCATATCAACAGCTAGCCAATTTCACAGCACTGTATACACACTGCATTTGCGATTCCCCCCTCCATAATTGTTAACAATTTGTCACCAAATTAATACAAATTTTATACAAATTTAAAAGCTGACTCCCCCCTACATCCCCTCTATTTTCCTCCCTTATTTTACACATTGTGTTTGAGAAAAGATTGGTTAATGTGCTTTGAAATAAGATGAATTCCCTTAACACAATGTTACCTATCAATGAAGCAAACAAATGAAGGAGATCAGCAATCTTCAACCTCAGGTCCTTAGATATTGTTGGACTAGAGCTTCCAATAACCCTGATCACTGGCTAAACTGGCTGTGGAGTTTGCAAATGCAACAGCACCACAGGACCCAAGGTTGAAGGATCAAGTATTGCAGCTTCCAAACTTCAAAGCAGTTTTGGTCGAAGATATTCAGACAGAAATTACAGTAAATGATTCTGTATTGCCATGGTATTCCTTATATGCAGAACAATCCTATATGCATTTACTCAAAAGCAAGTCTCATGGTGTTCAGTGGGGTTTAGGATTACAGCTTTAAAATGACTATTTAAAAAGACAGCTGTGCCTTAAATTTTAAATTTTTTTATAATATAAACTGATTGGGTTGAACTAGTCCTAGATCTAACATAGCTCTGTGGCATAATTCTATCATTTTCTAAGATCACTGAAATGCAAATCTGGATTACCTGAAACACATTCAAAATTCAGCATTTTTGGCACATATTCCCCACCCGGAGGGTCTACAGCAGATTAGAATTGATGTACAAGTTGCTGCTACTCTTTTTGCTGGTGCCACTTTATCTTCATATTTTATTACATTTTGGGTGGGTGAAGATACAAAAATGTGGGATAAAAACTGAAATGGTTTTCAGCTGCTTTTATTCAGTGCTGTTTTTAATATGGCAATTTATTTTGTTTTTTTAAAAATATTTAAAACTTGTGTGAGTTTTAGCTGTATCTGTTTTTAATTCATGTTGCGATCTGCCTTGGTTGCTGCACTGGGAGAAAGGAAAGACATAAATGAAATGAAATGATAAATGAAATAAATAAATAAATAGTAACACCACAGTTACTAACATTCTTAACTACTCAAGAGCTTAGAGGGAAATTGCATTTCCAGAAAACAGTGACTCTACTCAGCACATTGACAGAAATTCCCCAGAAGAAATTGGTTCTACAGCAGAACAAGCTTACACAGCAACTTCGACCAGCTGGCAGCAACATACAAATCTCCAACTCCTCAAAAGATTCCACCAACAGTGTCTCTGAAAAAATTTACATATCACTTGGGAAGACAGGCGAACTAATGCCAGTACGTAAACTGGAAGAAGCAATGATCACCAGTGTCGAAGCAATGATTCCTCAACATCAACTTTGTTGGACTGGTCATGTTGTTTGGATGCCTGATTATCATCTTCCAAAGCAACTACTCTATTCTGAACTTAAAAATGGAAAGCGTAACGTTAGTCAACAAAAGAGGTTTAAAGGCTCTCTCAAGGCAAATCTTAAAAAATGTAGTATAAACACTGACAATTAGGAAACACTGGCCAATTGGAGAACAGCCTTTAGCAAAGGTGTCATAGACTTTGAAGAAGCTCAAACTCAGGATGAAATGGAGAAACGTGCTAAGAGGAAGGCATGCTTGTCAAACCCTCACCATTATCAGTTCCCGCCTGTAAACCTATGTCTCCATTGTGTGGATCCAGAATTGGCCTCCACAGTCACTTACAGGTTCACTGTTTTAAGACTGTGTTCGTGGAAGATCTTACTCGGCTACGAGTGATCGCCTAAGAAGAATGCTGCACAAATTGATTGTCTTTTAAAAAATAAAAGGTGCCAGCTTTAAACAGGAATTATTTTCTTTTTAGCACAATTATTTTCTAAAACATACCCTATTTTTTGCTCTATAAAACTCATTTTTTCCCTCCTAAAAAGTAAGGGGAAATGTGTGTGTGTCTTATGGAGCGAATGCAGGCTGCGCAGCTATCCCAGAAGCCAGAACAGCAAGAGGGATTGCTACTTTCACTGCGCAGCGATCCCTCTTGCTGTTTTGGCTTCTGAGATTCAGAATATATTTTTTCTTGTTTTCCTCCTCCAAAAACTAGTTGCGTCTTGTGGTCTGGTGCGTCTTATAGAGCGAAAAATACGGTATTAAGATGTTTCAGGAACAAAGACACAGTAGGGGCAGGGAGTTGGAGAGAAGAAGATCATCCATTGATCATTGCTGTGAACAGCCAGTTAGTAGATGAACAACTGACCCAACACCAAAGCCTGAGTGGGTGTGCATTTGTCCCCTTCTGTTTTTTAAAGAAGTAATGCTGTACTTGTGCAACTCTCAGAATTTGCTTTCTGCTTGTAACACAAAACAACCCCTTAAGTCTACTTGGAACATTAGGTTGAATTTGTGCAGTAATTAGGCAGTATATTCTATAATAATCGGACGCTGCTCTTCCAAAATCCACTCAAATTTGTTAAGTGTTGCTCAGGATTAATACATTAACAGATATCCACAAATACTAGGAAGGGAAAATAGTTTTGCTTAAACCACTGTGGAAGTTGAGCCATTAAGTCAATGTTCAGCACCCCGTCTTTTCCCCAACAGAGCAATTAGTAATCTCACATCTTCGTTCAACTATAGCAATGTCATCATTTTGTTAGCAAAACATTACTAAGCCAAACCTATTGTTACTCTTGAATAGGAAACATATGCTGGTTCACATCCTGTGCCTTCACCACTCTCAAATTCCAAAGCAGTCTCTCCATCCAGTCTCTCCTATGCAGTTTAACATCTGAACAACAGATGCAAATTACATTTTCTGCATAATGACGAAAGCTTGGAAGGTCTTCTGCTTTCACTGGCAAGAGACCCATTTTATGATAAAAGTCAAACTGGGCAACAAGACAATCAGATTTCTCTTACAGTGAATACAATTGTTCGCACAGCAATATAAGATTTTTCTGGAAATCACAGGTAAAGAAATATTATATACCTAAAATAAAATTATTGGAATTAAGACTGGTAAGTTTCTTTATTTCTTACACAAGGATGAGTTAAACTGCAAGCGCCCTCCAAACACCAAGTACGTGGTGTAACAAAGCTGTCTCTTAATATATGTTTTCCCTTTAGACCTCAGCTGTTCCAAAAATTCTTGTACAGTTTACACTGTCACTATTTAAACTGCAAGGCCAAGCACAAGCCCTTTGCTGCTATACCACCTTCCTGAATACTGTAATTCAGGGTCTCCTCAATCCATTTGCAATGCATTCAGAGAATCTAACTATAAACTTGTGTCTATCAAGACATCTTAGCCATACTACACCTCCCCTCCCACCTAGGCCCTGTTTTCCCACCCAGGTAAGCACCCAGATAGAAAGACATCACCCCTCCACCATCTTATTTCAATATCCTTATATTCTCCTTACTACAAACACAAATCCACCCACACCCCAGCCCCACAAGCAACTGCTGACTCGCCTTCAACGAAAGTTCTTCCAGCCATCTGGTAGCATCAGAATTTGTAGCACATATGCTGCAAAAGACATCTTGTTGATCTTTGAAACACAGAATAGCTCAGACTTCCTTTTTCCAATTAAGCTTTCAAACATATTGAGGAAGGAATTCCACTAACCAGAGTGAACACACTGCTGAAACTGGATATTCAACTTTAATTTCCCCTTCAAATGCCAACTCACTCATCCTCTAACTCCTCTTTTAGTTCTTCCAGAAGTTCATCTTTCGAAAGTGTTGGTACGAAATTGTACTTACAAAAGGAGCAGGACAGAAATACACTTATCTACCCTGTCTTTAGCAAAGAATGGCTACTTGGACATTTCCCTCTATATCAGGGGTGGGAGAACTACATTACATCAGATGCTGCAATCTAGCAACGTGCAGGGCAAAACACCCAGGACCTAGATGAACTTTTCATGATATATACATACATTGCTAAAAATGAATATATTTGTTTTACAGCTTTATGTCAGGACTATGTACTAGAAAATTTCAAGACCTACTATTTGGCTTAGAATATTCAGGGCTGGCAGCTGCTGAATAGTTCAAGTATGTAACCCAAGAGAAAGGGTTGTATCCAGCAAAGTTGCTGTATTCACACAATGACTTTTGCTTAAGAGCGGTGGACTCGTAATCTGGTGAGCCGGGTTCGATTCCCCGCTCCTCCACCTGCAGCTGCTGGGTGACCTTGGGCCAGTCACACTTCTTTGAAGTCTCTCAGCCCCACTCACCTCACAGAGTGTTTGTTGTGGGGGAGGAAGGGAAAGGAGAATGTTAGCCGCTTTGAGACTCCTTAAAAGGAGTGAAAGGCGGGATATCAAATCCAAACTCTTCTTCTTCTTCTTCTTCTCCTGCCCCCGTGTACCTTCAAGATTTCCCTCCCAAAACAGATTTGGGGAACACACAGGAAGAGGGAATGTTTTTCTAAAAAGCACAAGTCCTTGCATAACCAGAACAAATTTATGGACTCAACCCAAAGTTCTGCATATTGCCTTATCCACAATTCATCTCTCACTTAGAAGATCACTATAGTGTATAAAATGTATTCGGGTAAGTGGATATTATAACTGAATTTCACTTGCATAATGAATTCTAGCAGTGCAAGATTCAATATAGGCATTTGTGATTATTGCTAGGGTAACGAACGGTACCCATTCTAAACAGTGTTAGAAATTAGCCAGGCACATTTTGAGACTGGCGCAGGCCCAATTGTGACCACATAGTGATCTCTGTATTCCAGGTTGGTGACTGCCATCTCCATCCGGCTGGTCCCTCCAACTTTCTTAAGCAAGTAAGCAGAAGAGCTTATTTACTGCATTTATATCCCACCTTTTTCTCCAAGGAGTACATGGTTCACTCCCCTGCTCAGTTAATCCCTACAACAACCCTGAGAGATACGTTAAGAGCCTGTGACTGGCCCAAGGTCACCCAGTGAGATTCATGAATAAGTGGTGATTTGAACCCTGGCCTCCCAGGTCCTAGTCTACTTCCTAGAGTACTTCTGCTATGGGGCAGCTATACTAAATTAAGTAGGTAAATAAATATGGGGAAAGCAAAATGTCACTTGGAGAAGGACGTGAAATAGTTTCCTTGAATGAAGCTTGAATTTATTTGATTATTATTTATTTGATTCTGGATTGTTTTATTTGATGTTTTAATGTGTTGTAAGCAACTTTGACTTTCCCCCCTTTAAAATATAAAGCAAATGAAAACAACAACAACAACAACAACAACAACAACAACAACAACAACAACAAAACTGCATTGCAGGGAATAGTGCCTAGACATCCGATTGTGGTGACTGTAACCTACAAGGTTAAAATCAATTCATTTTAAAATCAATTCAAAATCAAATTAATGGCAACCATTGGGCTACAGTTCTGTGAGGATTACTAAAGGAGGGGGTCAGACTGTACCTTGGCCAAAGGCCTGGTGGAACAGCTCTGTCTTGCAGGCCCTGCAGAAAGATGTCAAGTCCCACATGGCCCTAGTCTCTTGTGACACCAGATCGGGGCCACAGCCGAAAAAGCCCTGGCTCTGGTTGAGGCCAGACTAATCTCCCTGTGGCCTGGGACCTCCAAGATGTTTTTGTTTGAAGACCGTAAGGTCCTCCGTGGGACAAAGAAGGAGAGGCGGTCCCGTAGGTACGAGGGTCCTAGGCCGTATAGGGCTTTAAAGGTTAAAACCAGCCCTTAAACCTGATCCTGTACTCCACCAGGAGCCAGTGCAGCTGGTAAAGCACCGGGTGAATGTGATCCCATGGCGAGGACCCCGTAAGGAGACTTGCCACGGCATTCTGCACCCGCTGGAGTTTCTGAGTCAGTCTCAAGGGCAGCCCCACATAGAGTGAGTTACAATAATCAAGTCTGCAGGTGACCATTGTGTGGATCACAGTGGCTAGGTCAGGGCGAGAGAGGTAAGGTATATATATGCGTTTCTAACACTGATTCTAAACTAAGGAGAAGCAAAACCAGGGAAATATTAGTGCATGATCAACAGTGTTTAATGGGTATCTTACAAATAGTATTCTAGTCTTTAACTCCCTTTCAAAGGAGTCCATTTTATTGCAATCCTAATTTTATTGGGGCCTTTCAGGACCTCCCTTCGTTTCCAAGTTTACCATGACCTTCAGTGCCCGGGCACATTTGTCATCATTTTCAAGTGCTGAAGACCATGACAAAGCTACGGTTTCAGTGGCACAAAGTCAAAGAGCAAGTAAGAGAGTTTTCTGACACAGTATACAAGTTTTCACCACTTGCTTGAAGAGCTAATTTTTATGGCACAGCAAAACAAAAACAACAAATATTAATTCAGATTCTTAAACAACAGCTGAAAATGCAATGTATTCACCTGCCTTTTCATTTCAAGGGAGCCCTACTTGGCCCAACAACTCTTCTCTTCCATACACTTCTGTTGCTTTCACTAAGGCAACATTTGCAGGTATTTCCTTTATGGATGTTTGCCCAGGGTTCTCTTTCTATGTGACAAGAATTCCAGAAACATAAAGTGTTTCTAAGCAGACACTTTCATGGCAAATGAAAGATATAAAGAATGGCAAAAAAAAATAAGTTAATGATTCAGCGATTTAAGATGGTCTATAAATCACTAAGCAGGACCAAACCTTATTAGCTTTCTAGTTACTTGTATAAAATAAGGTTTTGGTTTTAATTCTACTCCAACCAGATCAGCATCTCTGCCAATTGTAGATTATTATTTTTATATTTAAAAAGTGTGCCAGAAGAAATGTGAAGTTCAATTCCTTACTTAAGATAATCTACTGGTTCAAACTTGCTGTTTTCTTCTCTTTAAAAGAAAAGCACTACTATACTTGCAATTCAACCTTACAAGAAATCAAGAATTTTAATGGTGATTCACTCCAAAAAAAAGTGAAGGAGAGTGAACAAGGAAGGATTTTAGCTTAGCACCATAAAAAACCCTTGATCTAACAAAACAGAGTATCTCTCTCCACTACACAGTGTACCAAATGAACTTTGGTTTTAAATGTGAAAATCTAGTTCTCTCAGTCCTGATTTTGTTAACATGTTTCTAAACTTTGTGAGAAAGTATTTAGGGATCTTGGATTGCAAAACTTTTCTGTATGCTGCTGCTCCCTATTTACTTCATACAGAAACCATGTATAGAAAAGTCTCCATGTGCCCTGCACTTAAATGTATGCACTAAGAGAATCTGAATTCCACACCCTGTTATCAGCTATGCAGATATCAGCATGCATCTATTTACTTGTTTTGCAATTTATTGTACAGTACTAGCTAGAGCAACCCTATGTCAACTCAGAAGAAGTTAAGCCACGTTGGGTCCAATGAAGTTTACTCTCACTCAGGTATGCTGGTACAGGATTGATGCCTGATTGTGTTGTCATGAAGGATAGAGGGTTCTGCAGGGCACTGACATCCCACTTCTTACTTCCAAAAATGTCTTCTTAGCCTTTCCGCTTACCCTTTGTTTTCACAAGCATTGCTTTAATCCAACACCACAACCTTAAGAACTCAGTTTTACAGAGAAAACTGAGGTTCTCAATATGCTAGAAGAAGTACATTTTGTATGGTCTCTCCATACAAACAGCCACCACCAACTGATCAGGCACAATATACAGTATTCCCACAGCTGAACAAAAATGGAGGGGAAAGGTGCATATAAGGCAGTCAGTGCACTATATATAAAATGGAAATTAAATGATATGATGCTAAGCAACATTTTAGGAAGACTGTCATTTTTCAGAGTTTCTTGCATGCTTCATAACAGTATATTTACAACATAACTTCTGTTTTCAATTATAGTGCAAGCATGCCAGCCACTCTACATGCAAAATTAAAACTACATCCTGTTATTTTATTGCAGAGAAGTATTTAACTTTCATTGAGATTTATGTCAAGATCAGCTGACTATACCAGATGTCATAGTGTTCAAACTGTAGGAGACATCCAATTTGCTAGTTAAATTAGGATGCGGTCCAACTTACCCCTAAACCTGAGCTGCTTATATATTATAAAGGGCCATTTTGCTTTAACTAATACTCATTCAGTTTAGCTCATTTTAGTAGCAAGCAGATGTGACCTGCACACACAGAGACATGGTTAAAATGACAAGCGCCAATATATTTCATTGAAAAACAAACACGTGGGTGTAGAAAGGCAAGATATTTTTTTTAAAAAAAAGTATGAAAGCATCTGAACAGTATTATTGAAATGCCTGCATTCACATTCTTACTGCAGATGTATTGTTAACAGCCAGGAAAACCAAGTCCCATGGTACAACTGCCTTAGTACAGCAGCTCCAGTGTATACACATTACTTATGAAGAACAAAACTCCAGACAAATAGCTTTCCAAATTTATGTCAGTGTGTTTATACACTTGCATACAATCTTACATCCACGGAAAAAAAAGAAAATGGTGGGAAAGCTCTGTATGCACAAAAGTCCCATGAAGCATACATCTATACTGAGAATAAAAATTGCATATTATACCTTTGAATACAAAAGGAAAAGTTCAAAACTTTTAACTGCCGACAAGGCCAAGCCCTTTAGGACAACAACTAAGCCAAGTTTCATTGGCCAATTCATAAAAATACATGTTCTAATCCTTAAAGAATCAAGAATTTCTAACTTTCTATCAAAGTAAAGGTTGACAACATTGTGACAATATATTCTACACTCAGAAACTAGCATGTTGATCAATGATTAAGGGGGTCTACTTTTTAGTAATACACACCAAAATCCCTTACCATGAGAGAATATAGGAAAACATGCCTAATTAAGTGCCACAAGGTCAGATTTCCAGGGTATGCCTTTCAAACAAACAGGCTGAAATTTTATTTTAAATGGAAATTCTCTGTTCAGATGATATAGGCAATTAATGAAAATAGGATTACAACACCACACATGCTTCTGCATATGTTTACATCCCAGCTTCCTGCTTAACAAGGAGTGATCAAGGCGGTTAACATTCAAAATACAAAACAATTAAAACAAAGCCAAAAAACAGAAGTGGAGTAGCAGATAATTAAAACCCAGTCAGCTTAGAATACCAAAACAAATGGAAAGGCAGCCTGAACTTAGCACTGGAGACAAAAAGAAAAAAAAAGAAAAAGGTGGAAAATGAAGAGCAAGCCACTTCCACTGGAAGTTGAATAAATAGTGCCATATAATTACTATTCTTTTGTTTGTTATTATATTGTTATGTGATCACTGCAGATGGTGACAGCAGCCACAAAATTAAGAGATGCCTGCTTCTTGGGAGGAAAGCAATGACAAACCTAGACAGCATCTTAAAAAGTAGACATCACCTTGCCAACCAAGGTCCGTATAGTAAAAGCAAAGGTTTTTCCAGTAGTAATGTATGGAAGTAAGAGTTGGACCATCAAGAAGGCTGATCGCCGAAGAATTGATGCTTTTGAATTATGGTGCTGGAGGAGACTCTTGAGAGTCCCATGGACTGCAAGAAGATCAAACCTATCCATTCTGAAGGAAATCAGCCCTGAGTGCTCACTGGAAGGACAGATCGTGAAGCTGAGGCTCCAATACTTTGGCCACCTCATGAGAAGAGAAGACTCCCTGGAAAAGACCCTGATGTTGGGAAAGATGGAGGGCACAAGGAGAAGGGGATGACAGAGGACGAGATAGTTGAATAGTGTCTTCGAAGCTACCAGCATGAGTCTGACCAAACTGCGGGAGGCAGTGGAAGACAGAAGTGCCTGGCGTGCTCTGGTCCATGGGGTCACGAAGAGTCGGACACGACTAAACGACTAAACAACAACAACAACAAAATGTTGTTATGTGTTGTTGTGTTTTTATATTGTCAACTACCCTGTGATCTTTGGATGAAGGGCAGCATGAAAATTAAATACATAAATACTATATACAATTCACCCAGTGTATCAGTTAGTTGATCAAAGACATTGCTTTTGCAGAACTTAACTCTCCTTGCCTTGCCACCTCAACCTGAGGAAGAATTATGCAGAACTGAGTGTAGTGAAAGAACAAAGATTCTCTCACTGGGGAAGAAATACACTATAACGCAGTGGACCCATATTATATATCTAAATGTTGTGTTAAGTGTTGCAATTACACTTTCAGTACATTCAAAGGGACTTGTTTTCAGGACCACACTCTTTTGCACCACACTCTTATGTCTGTCTTCTCTTTAGGGAACTTCAAAGCTGAGCAAAAATCCTAAACTGGGATTTCAACACCTACACTCAGAATTTTAGCCACTTACAGGTTCTTCTCTGACAAAACTATCAAGTTATTTTGATGGAACTGTACGCTATGAATACAGGTGGCCCTACTATACGTGGCTTGATCACCCCAGTCTGAATCTTAAAAATATGCTTAAGGCTCAAATGCTCCTTCTTCTCCCATCTTTTGCAGTAACCAGAGTTAGTCAAGATGTCCAAGGCAGTTAAAATGCTAGCTGGAATAATAATAATGTGTTCAGTAAGCACTGTAAGTTCAAGAAGGAGGGGGCCTGTCTGATCACAACTGGGACTTTCCATTAAATTGGTCCCACAATACTGAATGCACAGTTCCTAGTAGATACAAACCATGGCGGAACACTAAGTGAATCCGCCGAAAACCTCAGTGATCAGGAAGTGCTTGAGGTTTCCTTGATCCACGTTGTTAAGGCTTGTACATTAATACAAGAACCTTGAACCTGGCCCAGTAGTGCATCGGTAGCAGTGCAAGTGTTTAAACACTGGAGTTATGTGCTAGAGATAGTCTGTCCCCATCAACCATCTAGCAGCAGTTTTGCCCCAGCTGGAGTTTCCAGACCAAGGAAAAGGGTAGCCTCACATAAAGTGCATTTCAAGGAATCACTGTGGCCCAACTATTCCTGTCCAAGAATGGTCATAGTTTGTGAACCAAGCATAGCTGCTAAAACGCACTCCTAGCCACTGAGGCCACCTAAGTGTCTAGCGACAAACACAGATCCATGAGCAACCCCAAACTCCAAATCTGTTCTTTCAGAGGAAGTGCAACTCCATCCAGGAAATAGAAGGGAACACAAGCCAACAGTGCCTCAATCTTCTCAGGGTTCAAGTTCATCTTACTGGCCCTCAATCATTCCACTGTTGCACTCAGACAATGGTCCAGTTCATTCACAGTGTCTCCCCATTCTGATGTTATAAAGAAATTGCAGCAGCATCTCATCAGCATACTGATGACACTTTGCTTCCAAACTCCTATAAGAAGGCACTGGGTGTGGTCATTAGACGTTAAACAGCACCAGGGACAAGATTGGGACCCTGTAGTACACCATAGCACAAGCATTATGGGGCCAAAACACTATCTTCCATTTATACTTTCTGGAAAAGACTTTGCAGGTAGGAGCAAAACAACTATAAAACAGTGCCCATAATATTCATCCCACAGTGCCAGTCCAGGAGGATACCATGGTTAATGGTGTCAAAAGTCACTAAGAAATTGAGAAGCAGTCACATTCTCCCTGTCCCACTCTCTACTGATCATTTCCCAAACTGCACCTGAACCCAGAATGAAACAGATCCAGACAAATTCACATCCAAACCAGAACTGGAAACTAAGGCTTCAAGTGTGTGGATTTCCAGATCTCAATGGCAAAACCAAGGGTTGGCCATGACATCTGAACTACACATGCTTACCAACCAGGTGGGACTAACTTCTAAGTAAGTATGTACAAGAGAGGACTGCAAATGAGACATGTACAGAGTTGTGTTCTGGGCTCAGTTCAGATAGGACTATAGCCTCAAGCTTTCATTTCTGAATTGCTGTTTTGTACTGAATTGCTTTATTATATACCACCTTGGTGTTATTTTATTGAGCAGCAGTACATCAATATTTCAAATAAACAAAGACTTCGTTGTTGTATTCATTTGCAAAAATACTATGCTAACTGCATAGTTGAAGTTAAGCAACTATTAGTTCCCCGACCACAAATAGTGCAGCTACAGCAACTCTTAATTCCTCTTTCAGCATACCAAAGACTGCAGCTGTGTATACACTATAGTTTTAATGCAAATTCAAAGCACGTTCTCTCCCTCAGAGAATTCTGGGCACTATAGTTTACCACTTATAGAGTTCTACTTCCAAGAACTGCACCAGGTACAGGGGGTATGAACAAGAACATGAACACACAACACCTACACTCATGATGATTGTACTTCCTGTTTACACATATCAGACCAATTAGCATGAAGTGAGGTAACCAAGACCATCCCAAAATAAATTTCATATTAACTGAACTGAGATTTATTATTACAGAGGGCTATTTCTACATATATAATCTTTGAATTAAGAGTACATTAGGCTTATTTGTAGCACTCTATTTTAACCCGTGTTGAAGTGGGTTCTTGCCATTGTGCTGGAGAAAACTTTTTGCAGCACCTACAGCGCAAACCTAACCATGCTGACACATCAGTAACTCCCACTGAAATCACTGGGGCCTACTCCCAGGTAAGTGGGGTTAGGACTGCAACCCTAGTCTGTTCTGGAACACAGAAAAAATAACATGTTTACCATTGTATTAGATAAGTATGTACGGAGGGGGGGTCCTCATTTTTGTATTTTCTAATGCACCTTTTGTTTCTATTGGTTTTTCACTTTATTTTGTTTAACTGAAATTGTTTCAATTAAAAAAAATTAAAAAAGGAAAAGGTGTCTGCAAAAAGTGTATCACAGAAGTCAAAATGGAAAAAGAGAGAAGAACAAGGGCAGCCCAGTGAAAGGGGAATTGCTGCCTCCCCCCCCCCCACACACTTTTGTCAACACTGTGCCCTGGCTCTCACTGAACTTGGGAGCCAAGGTTCTCCTCAAAGTGTTGCCACGGCTTTCTCCTTGGGAGTCCCATTGTTCTAGACACATTTTGCGACAGGGAATTTCATTAGTGTGAGCAGTTTCTGAGCTCTGGGCTGCACCTAAGATTTCAGATTAAAACTGCCAAGTGGAAGGAAAGGAGGACCTTTTTCTGCCTCCCCACTTCCAGCTGCTCTCTGAAGACTGGAGAAGAGACCCTCCTAAGAATATTAGAGGGGTGGGCAGGGAAAGGACTAGACCATGTGAAAAATGAACACAATATTTTAGCTGCAGTAACCTAAGTTTAAGGTGCCATTTAGCTCCTAGCTTTCATATCTCAGTTTCTAACACTTCTGATCACAACTAGTGTGCAGGAATGCCCTGGCTCTGACTGAACTTGGCAGGAGCCAGAGCGCTCCTCAAAGTATTGCCTCTCGCGCTGCGTCTCCACCCGGGCGGGGGAAGACAAGTGGCAATGTTGAGCGCTGGAACACCTCCCTCTGGATGGCAGAAGCAGTGGGGCAGGCGGAGTGCCGCCTCTTGCACTTCTGCCGCCTGAGGTAGCCGCTTCACCCCATGTCATGGGTGGGAGCACCTCTGGAGAATAAATAACAGGTATTAGGTTGGAAAGCAGTCCTACAGAAGAAGAGTCTGTCTGTCTGTCTGTCTGTCTGAATGCATGGAGTAGGGAATACAACAAAGAACAGAAAAAGACTCAGGGAGCCATAACACACTCACCCCACCAATATTATTATTACTACATTTCTGGCCCACCTTTCCTCTAGGGAGTTCAAGGCGGTGTCCGTGGCCCTTTCCCTCCCCATGTTCTCCTCACAACAACCCCGTGAGGAAGATTAGGCGAAGAGGCAGCGAATAAACACAAAGTTTCCCGGGTGAGTGGAGCTTTGACCCCTTGTCAGCCCAGCTCCTAAGCCCGTCACTCTTCGCCACACCGGCTGGAGACTGACAAGAGCCGCGGAATTCCGGGCGCCCGCTAGACACGTTCTCTGCGTTACGAGCTTTGCGTAAGGCGCAGCCCACGTCGTCCGCTTCCGCGAAACAAGGCGCGGAGTCCCCCGTGGGAACCACCGGCGAAGTGAAGGGCGGCAGCTTTGGGGCAAACAGCAGAACTTGGGAGGAGGAGGAGGAGACTAGGAAGGAAGACTAGAGAGCTTGGGGAGCACGGAAACAGGGGAGGCTGTTCATAAACAAGGCGCCTCCTCAGAAGTAAGCCCGGCTGGGTTCCAAGGGGCGTCCCAGAGATGGAGGGCGGGTGTTGCGAAGGGGGGCGCAGGCGGACAAGCGCCCCGAGGGGAGACGCGGTCAGGGAAAGGGCTACGAGGAGGAATGGAAGCGGGAGGCGGCCAGGTCACAAAGGAAACTCTTCCAAGGGGAGACGGCGGGAGCGTGGAGGCGAGGCTTCCCCCGGCTGCCTCCCCCGCCCTAGCTAACCAGCCCACTCCCTCCCCACCGAACGAAAAGCGAGCCGTCCCTACCTGCGTTAAGGAAAGATGAGCGGCCATGCTGCTTCCATCATGCACCGGCCGGGCAGGGAAGAGAGGGCGGGAGGGGGAAGAGCAGCACCCAGGAAGGCCCGGCCCGAGCAGGCAGGCAGGCAGGCAGGCGCTCGCTGGCTCCGTCCCTCCACTCTCTGCCCAACTTCGGCAACTTCCCGAGCCACCCCCAGCCAGGCCCCGCCCTGCTGCGTAGCAAAGCCCGGCGCCCGGATCCCTTCCCGGCACGGCCCCCTCTGGAGCGGAGCCACCACCGAGCAACCGCTCAATTCGGCCTCCGCTCGGAGGAATACTATTACGCTCGCCTGGCCCGGATTCCCAGCCAGCCGGCCAGGAAGGGTTCGGCTCGACCTCAGTTAAGCTCGGCGGCTACGAAAATGCGGACTGGAGTTGTGCAGAGGGAGAACTTGGCAGAGCTTTCTAGTTGGGCGTACGCGCTGTGGTGGCTAACCTCGGTTGTGTGTGTATATAATACTCTATAAAGTAGATCTCGCCGTGTTCGGTGCTGTTTGCTCCCGAGTAAGCACGCCCTACGATGGCAGCCTTACAGGCCATTTCCTTGGTGAACGATCTGACAGCACAAATTGTAAGCCTTGCAAGCCACAAAGCATTATCCTTTCTCAAGGATAGATCCGCTTAAGCTCAAAAAGAATTGTTAGCGAATTGCGTTTCTTCTCTTCCTAAGAGAAGCTCTTTTATCAGTTAGACGGCCTGTATCTCAATCTTCTCTAGTATTCTGAATGCACATTATCCGGTTCTGTTTTCCTCCTGCCTCAGTATAGATAGCAGTTTGAGAACAAACACCTAAAACCCTATGCATATTTACTTAGAAATAAGTCCCATTGAATTTCGTGGAACCTACTTCTGACAGCGTGGGAGGGCTTTTTGCAGTTTCCCTTGTTCCTATTTTATTCAAAAGTGCAGATGCTGCCTGAATGGCTTCTTTGGACTTAAGTTGGATACAAAATACAAATAGGATCAACAAAATTCTAAATCTATACAACAAGGATGGGGAACCTGTGGTTACTGGACTACAACTCCCATAATCAAGGACTGCCTCTCCCCATATGAACTGACC
This sequence comes from Podarcis vaucheri, assembly GCF_965113315.1. Taxonomy (NCBI): domain Eukaryota; kingdom Metazoa; phylum Chordata; class Lepidosauria; order Squamata; family Lacertidae; genus Podarcis; species Podarcis vaucheri. The sequence goes on along the minus strand of NC_138764.1, from coordinate 50,701,392 downwards.
CAGACCCTGTGCCCCCTCCATGAGATGTCGAGAGAGTGGCAACCTGATAACAGGCCTTTTCTGAGGTGGCTCCCCATTGTGGAATGCTCTCTTCAGGGAGACTCACCCGGTGCCATCACTACATATCTTTCAGCACCAGGCAAAACCATTTTTTCAGCCAGGCCTTTGGCTGTTAACAGTCCATGGCCTTTTAAAGCCGATGGGTTGTTTTTAATGATTTCCCCCTCCCACACACACCGGTTTAATTAATGTAGGGGGTTTTGCTTTGTCATTTTGTTTTCATAAAGATGCCTTGAATTGCCTGCAACAAGAGAAGTAGTTTAATAAATTTAATAAATACTAATAATCATCCCTGACCCCTGGCTGTACTGACAGTGGCCGGTGGGTGTCTGACAATATCTGGTGGGAGAAAAGTTGTCCATCTGTGTTGTCTATCTTAAGAGGACTAATAAGCAATTTAGAAAATAATAATAATAATAATAATAATAATAATAATAATAATAATAATAATAATAGAATTAAAATAAAAAGGCAGCTGACTGTTAGTTTATTAAGAGACAGTGCCAGTGCAGGCCAGGCAACTGCAGTTCAAATTAATACAGCACCCAGCAGGCAGAGAAGAGCCTTCAGCAATGTGTAATAGTCCACAAAAGTGTCCCTATTTTTATCTGTGAAATGCTGGAGAGACTGTGATACTTCTGTACGTAGGCCAGGAACATATGTGCAGATTCCTCCATTCCTCTGAAACAAATAGAAGTCGCCCAGTAGCAGAGGTTAACATATTCAGCCCCAAGGTTGCCATTTAAAGTCACTACAAAACTTACAAACTTAAATAAATATCATATGACCTTCAAGCAATGTATAACTGCCAGAGGTTTAGCCAATGCTCACACACTACTCTGTAATGTACTCTGACAGAAATAGAGCATGAAATGATACCGCTTCAGAATCAGCAACAGCCTGCACACTAGCGCCGTACTGTTTATTTTATCTTCAACAAGCACAAGGATCTTTGGTACATTCTGCTGAAAACAGCCTTTTCTCACTAAACACACCATAAATTATAGAAGTGGCATTCTTCTTTATTTTACAAAGTTGCCCATGTAACACATTGAACTTTAAAACAACTGTCCCGGTGGGGGGGGGGCGCCAGTGAGGGGGCCGGGAACTGATAGTGAAAAGGGAAAAGATCCCCAGTTAGTTGCATGGACTCTAGGTTCAAATTAGGCAACACATGTGCACACATAGGCAGAGAGATATCTCCAACATGCATACAAAGTCAACACACTGTTGCAGCAATGTACAAGAAAGTATTGGTTGCAAACCAGCTGTCCTCTGGAGGGCCAAGGTACATGCAACACAGGGGATCTCTGACTGGATCTTCCTATGGTTTTATTTTTGTCCGCAGCCTGGGCAAGGAGAGAAAATACACAAATGAAAACAGAACATTGTGAGGAATGGCAGATGTGCCCACAACATCCCAAGAAACTCTGCCACAGCCTACCAATTGGGGACAGTGCTGGCAACACGATCCATGTGGAAATAGATGCAGCCAGTCTCCCACATGTTGATCCAGTAGCACATTGCCATGTTTCAAACAGAAAAAATAAAGCCAAAAGGTCATGGAGCCCTGTTGCACACTTCGCTAAAATAAGCTCACATGCTCAGGAGGTTGCTGCCATTGATCTCTCATGGCTGTAAGCACCAAAATAAAATGTAAACCTCATCTTAAACCGTGTTAGCTTTAAACTATAGCTAGAATATACTAAAAATTGTAACTGGTGGTTGAATCACCATGACCATTGTATGGTGTAGGGTCAGGACCAGGTAGCGCTTTTTAGCAGGATTAATTTCTGACGTCTTGTTTGATTTAAATATCATTATATCCAATTGTGAAAAGCCTCACAGAACCTTGACCCCCTAAGCCATCAGGATACTACAAGGTCTCGCTGAGATGTGTTTGCTTTCCAGTCAAAGAAGCCATTTTGTGTTAATTACCTGCCCTGGAGTTTCTTGGAATGAATTTTATTTTTTAAGTGTGCTTTTGGGTATTAAAGGGCTAGCACCCTCTGGGCAAGATCTTTATAAGCTTAGATTGTTCAATTACATTTATGTACAACTTCCTTCTGTAATGTTTGGTTCTATTGTTTTATAAATAAAAAAGTTTAAAAATACAGTATTACTTCACTAATGCACAATGATGTTCAGACAAATAATATGAATGTACCAGAATTTTAATGCTGAAAATTTAAGTGTCTTCAGTGATTCATTTGTGTCCTATCTGATAGGTTGCATGTCCAATTGAATGAGAATGCCTGTGATGGCCATGCTAATTATTTGACTCACGGCAAGAACAAAGGTCTCCTTGGGTGTATGTTAATGAGCTTACTTCTCAGGAAACATAGGATAGAATTCAAACTACAGATAATGGTCATGCTGCCCGAGACAGGCAGATGTGTGCTGCAAAATGTCATGTATTGTTCTTTTGACAAGTCTGCTAATTCTTTTGCTGTTTTCCCTAGATAGCTTGGTACTGGAGTCCAACATTGAAGGAAACCAGCTTGTGTATCTCTGAATGAGCCCCAGCTCTGGAGCTAAACATGAGCCTAGACCATCTGTGTGTTCAGCTGTGTGTGGAAACATGATAGCTCTCTTAACACAAGAAACTATTACCTTTCCATTTTACTTACTAGAAGAAAGAATTGTTGTGGCTGTGCATGTAATGTCCTTGCTGTCCATTCTGCCCTTTTAGGAGTGTCTTCCCGAACAGTGTCCCTTGCAATTCTGTGTACTACCTGCATAACAGTATAGTGTTGAATGTGATGGCTATGCCCAGGGGTGGCATGTCCTCCCATTTTGTCACCTGAGACGGAACGGGAATGTAGTAGACAGTAGTAAAGCTCAGGCCTCAACTTTTCTGACCACCGGATGAGGCCCCATCTAGAGCTGTATCATTCAATTTTAAATAGTGGTGGCTTCCTCCAAATAATCCTGTGAAGGGTAGTTAAGGTGCTGAGAGTTATCAAGAGACACCCTATTCCTCTTACAATTTCCAGAGTAGTTTAACATTCAATCCTTCTTCTCAGGGAAGGCTTTTTCTTTCTTTCTTTCTTTGTGTGTCTTCAAAGACATGCTGGGACATGCATTTATTTTTGGCTAGCAATGGATGCTGTGAGCCTGGCAACTTGCTGACACAAATGCATGTTCAGGAACACCATACAAACGTATCATACACACGTATACACCATATAAAAATAGTTTGAGAAGGGGTGTGAGGTTGTTCACAGCTTGATTTGACCTTGGATTATTTATTGTGTAAGTAAACTGAATGCTATTGCCAGTTTGGTGTGGGGAGACTGTGAACAGATTGGTGGTTTTAAGATGTGCTCTGTACAAAGGATGATGACCAAACCAGTGTATTTAAAACAAACTGGAATGCACATTACATACGAGAAAGGGTCTCCAGAAATCTCTCTCTTCCAACTACCTGAAGGCCTAGATTCCTGAGGTGTATGTTTTTTTTTAAGATCTACTTTTTACTTGGCATTTTGGTAAGAGTAGCAGTGAGTGGCTGGCTGGCAATGAAGCATTTCTATTTCAGGCTGAAGTTATTGTTATGGAAGAACTAAATACAGATTCTTCATTGGGGAAGCAGGTGCACTCTGTACATGCACACGCCATTTATTTCTGAGGCTCAGAATTCTTAATCATATATTCCCTTGTTCAAGGTAAACCTCTTGGGACAGCATCACGTTTTGATTAAATATTGTCTGCACATTTACCTTCTCAGTAAGCCACCATAAAAAATAGCCCACCATAAGATATTGAGACTAATTAAGATTTTATCCTCTCTGCCACAGCTCAGTGTATGGCATTGGGTACATTGCTGTGGTACACTTTCAATCAAGGGGGTTGATCAGTTAGCCATGGCTTACAGAAACAACGAAACAACTGTCCAATTGCATTTTAAGGCCTAGCAAATGTATTATTGCATAAGCTTGTGTGGATTACCAAGAAGGATGCATTTGATTAAGCGGACTCTGTGATCTACTTTATAAGGCTAAAGAGACTATAAACACTTTGGCAAACCTAAAATGCTATTACAAAAAGTAGAGGGGTGCCTGGGATAGTTCAGATGATAACTCAGTGTGCAGAGCCTATATATTCGTATGGGAGCATGGATTGCCACTGCCTGCACACCTCACCCAGGCAAGCCTGTCCCAGCAAATAGCCACACACTGGATTTGCCAAGGACCTAACATGTAAGGTCCAATGGGGGGATACAATCTATTTTGGGGGGATACAATCTATTTTGGGGGGATACAATCTATTTCAAAGAAACAGACCAGACAAGAAAGGAGGAGGAGTGGCGTTATATGTCAGGGATGTGTATACCTGTGAAGAGATCCAAGATTTAGAACCTCAAAGCCAAAGTGAGAGCATTTGGGTCAAAATTAAGGGAGAGAAGAATAACAGAGACCTCATTGTGGGAGTTTACTATAGATCCCCAAGCCAAACGGAGGACATAGATGATGCCTTCCTGGAACAGATGGCCAAGCATGCAAAAGGAAGGGAGATAGTAGTAATGGGGGACTTCAATTACCCGGATATTTGTTGGACGTCAAACTCAGCCAAGAGCATAAGGTCAAACAGATTCCTCACTGGCCTTGCAGACAACTTCATTGTCCAGAAAGTGGGAGAAGCAACAAGAGGAACAGCCATTTTAGATCTGGTCCTAACCAATGTTGATGACCTGGTTAGTGGGGTAGATGTGGAAGGATCATTAGGCGCGAGTGATCATGCTCTTCTGAAGTTTACTATACAGCGGAAAGGAGCAGCCAAGCATACTAGGACTCAATTTCTTGACTTTAAGAAAGCCGACTTCATAAAACTTAGGGAAGTGCTGGGTGAGATCCCATGGACAGCAATACTTAAAGGAAAGGGAGTTCATGATGGCTGGGAGTTTGTTAAGAGGGAGATAGTAAAAGCACAACGACAGGCAATACCAATGAGACGGAAACATGGAAGGTGCCTAAAGAAGCCAGGGTGGCTATCTAAAGAACTTTTAACTGAATTAAGATTAAAAAAGGATGTGTACAAAAAATGGAAAAGGGGGGAAACCACCAAAGAGGAATTCAAACAAATAGCCAGCACGTGTAGACACAAAGTCAGAAAAGCTAAAGCACAGAATGAACTCAGGCTTGCTAGAGAGGTTAAAAGCAACAAAAAAGGCTTTTATGGGTATGTTCGTAGCAAAAGGAAGAACAAAGAAACTGTGGGGTCACTCAGAGGAGAAGATGGTGAAATGCAAACAGGGGACACAGAAAGGGCTGAACTACTCAATGCCTTCTTTGCCTCAGTCTTCTCCGATAAAGAAAACAATGCCCGACCTGAAGAATTTGGAGCAAATGATTCAGCAAAGGAAACACAGCCCAGAATAACTAAGGAGATAGTACAAGAATATTTGGCTAGTTTAGATGTATTCAAGTCTCCAGGGCCAGATGAACTGCATCCAAGAGTATTAAAAGAACTGGCAGATGTGATCTCAGAACCACTGGCAGTCATCTTTGAGAATTCCTGGAGAACAGGCGAAGTCCCGGCAGACTGGAGGAGGGCAAATGTTGTCCCTATTTTCAAAAAGGGGAAAAGAGAGGACCCAAATAATTACCGCCCAGTCAGTCTGACATCAATACCAGGGAAGATTCTGGAGCAGATCATTAAGCAAACAGTCTGTGAGCACCTAGAAAGGAATGCTGTGATCACCAATAGTCAGCATGGATTTCTGAAAAATAAGTCATGTCAGACTAACCTGATCTCGTTTTTTGACAGAATTACAAGCCTGGTAGATGAAGGGAACGCAGTGGATGTAGCCTACCTTGATTTCAGCAAGGCATTTGACAAGGTGCCCCATGATATTCTTGTAAAGAAGCTGGTAAAATGCGGTCTTGACTATGCTACCACTCAGTGGATTTGTAACTGGCTGACTGACCGAACCCAAAGGGTGCTCATCAATGGTTCCTCTTCATCCTGGAGAAGAGTGACTAGTGGGGTGCCACAGGGTTCTGTCTTGGGCCCGGTCTTATTCAACATCTTTATCAACGACTTGGATGATGGACTCAAGGGCATCCTGATCAAATTTGCAGATGACACCAAACTGGGAGGGGTGGCTAACACCCCAGAGGACAGGATCACACTTCAAAACGACCTTGACAGATTAGAGAACTGGGCAAAAACAAACAAGATGAATTTTAACAGGGAGAAATGTAAAGTATTGCACTTGGGCAAAAAAAATGAGAGGCACAAATACAAGATGGGTGACACCTGGCTTGAGAGCAGTACATGTGAAAAGGATCTAGGAGTCTTGGTTGACCACAAACTTGACATGAGCCAACAGTGTGACGCGGCAGCTAAAAAAGCCAATGCAATTCTGGGCTGCATCAATAGGAGTATAGCATCTAGATCAAGGGAAGTAATAGTGCCACTGTATTCTGCTCTGGTCAGACCACACCTGGAGTACTGTGTCCAGTTCTGGGCACCACAATTCAAGAGGGACACTGACAAACTGGAACGTGTCCAGAGGAGGGCAACCAAAATGGTCAAAGGCCTGGAAACGATGCCTTATGAGGAACGGCTAAGGGAGCTGGGCATGTTTAGCCTGCAGAAGAGGAGGTTAAGGGGTGATATGATAGCCATGTTCAAATATATAAAAGGATGTCACATAGAGGAGGAAGAAAGGTTGTTTTCTGCTGCTCCAGAGAAGCGGACACGGAGCAATGGATCCAAACTACAAGAAAGAAGATTCCACCTAAACATTAGGAAGAACTTCCTGACAGTAAGAGCTGTTCGACAGTGGAATTTGCTGCCAAGGAGTGTGGTGGAGTCTCCTTCTTTAGAGGTCTTTAAGCAGAGGCTTGACAACCATATGTCAGGAGTGCTCTGATGGTGTTTCCTGCTTGGCAGGGGGTTGGACTCAATGGCCCTTGTGGTCTCTTCCAACTCTATGATTCTATGATTCTATGATTCAATGTTTATAGGCCTGAATATCCTGGTTGTATCCCAGATTATTTTTTATTTGATTTCTGAATTGGGTTTATTTTCATGATTCAAGACCTGACCCCAACCCTCCAATTCAAAATCAGGGACAGGCAGGTTGGATGTAGACTTTTTATTATGATTATTCCTTATTTATCAGTATTGCATTTATATCCATTCCACCTTTCCTCCAAGGAGCTCAAGGTGGCATGCATTCATTCATTTCCCCATGTTATCCTCACAACCACCCTGTGAGGTAGGTTAGTCCTGACAGTGACTGGCCCAAAGTCACACAGTGAGTTTTTAATGGCCAAGTGGTGATTTTAACCCTGGTGTCTCAGGCCCTAGTGCACTTACTATCTCTATACCTTATTCCACATTCTTGGGAAAAGATAAAGAAGTGAGCAAGTGGGGAGAGGGTAGAATATTTTCCCATAGGTCTGGAAATTGATGGGGTCCTTTGTTAAGGCCTATGTGGCACCTTTAACTAATTCAAGCTGCAATCCTATGCATTTCAATCCCCATGCAATGCAGTTATTGTGGTATGAATCTGCACTTAGCACGTAAGTGCCTTACCTTGATTTAAGTATTAAAAAACTTCAATGCTTAAGTGTCCACTCTTTCTTTGCAAAGGGTAAGGACGGGGAGAACCAGAACAGGTGGAGGCAACGTAACTTTTCTCAGAGCAGTGAAGCAACTGTGAGAGAAGGAAGCCCTTCTGAACCAACATAAGTCCTTTCTGTTTTGTTAAGTACAACTGTACCATAGTATCTTTTTAAGAGAGGAGGATGGGCAGAAGACAGGAACAACTTGGGCATGCATCTGTGACCTAGGAACCCTACACAGTCCAGCGGTCACTGCCTACTTATGCTATACATTGATAGTGGAAAGTTACATACTTGAAATATATTGGGTGGAAATCCAGGCAACTATCTCTCCTCTTAGTGTTGTGCCATATGACTACATAATGCTTCCATGTGCATTTGTGGTGGGAACTTATAAAGAATGGAACAATTCACAATAGTTCAGGAACCTCAGTGTGTGTAAGAGGTGCACATGTGAATTCTCAGCTGTAAGTTGTAGTTGAATTAGTATAATGGTATAGGGTTGAATCACTATGATGGTCATGTGAGGTGCCATTTACACCTGATATCTGCAGACCTGTATGTTTTAAGCTTGTCTACCCAAAACATGTATAAAATAGAGGTTAGGTAGAGATTTAAAGGGGCAGAGTTTCAGCCAGAATTTTGTTTCAACTGTTGGATATCACCGTCTCCTTTGTGCAGAAGCAATGCTACAGTATAATTACAGAACCCATTGAAGGGCAGGGGAGATGTATGAATGAGAAAGTGGGAAAAAGCAGCCCATGCAACATTCCTAGTTTACAGCAAAGCTAGTCTCCATTTGTTTTACAATATGCCTGACTTTGGGGGGAGGGAGAAAAAAGCGATGTCAGGGGAAACCTGTAACCAAAAAAAGAGAAGGGGCACTACAATAAAATTAGCTAACTTGGGGTGGGTAGTTATAGAGGGTCAACTTACCATGAGAACGGGCCTTCTTTGCTTCCATTTTGCTTAATTTCTAAAAGTTGGTGAGTTTTAAAAAGTTATTTTAGAAAGCTGAGCAGCCACCCACAACCACAGTGGGAATTCCCTCCCTGTAAAACCATTTCAGCAATCAAATTGTCACCTGCAAATGATGTAGTAAACTGTTATAGACATTTCAATCTATCCCTAGTTTAGGTATCAAGGAATATGACCTCTGACTGAGCCAGTGGTTCTTTGCTATTTTCTACATCCCCACAGTACATGAGTTGCATCCATCTATGTGTCTCTGTATGTGTCGATGTCCCCTCCGGAATTAAATAAGAAACCCAACCATTTTGCTTGTACCACCATTACCCACACTTATTAGCATAACAATTGTTGTCAGAACTTTTTACTGCCACTGCATTTCAGTTTCAGTAACAGATATTTAGAAAATAAATACAATATTTAGAAGTTGAAAAAAATTCCACCATGAGTTACAGTAACTATGCAATAAAATTTGGTTGATTAGAGCTCATCTTTAACATTGCGATCTTTTTTCTTCCTTTTTTCTTTCTTGCCTTCTTTTCCTTTCGGTTCCTCATTTTCATTAATTTTTTTATACACAACATCTTGTCCCTGTCTTCTCTTCCATTCTCTCTCCTGTTTATTCAAACAAGAATTGTAAAGCATGTTGGCAAGATGAAAAACCATGTTAAATATTAATATAAATAAGCTGCAAATAACTTATTCAATAGTATTCCATGTGTTAAGACCAAATGAAGGTTATAGGAATACATTACCTCGAGTCAATTTTTAAAAAATGTAAATGTCACAGCCAGAATATGAAATGCAGACATTTACTTCTATAAGTTTCCGTAAGAGATTTGTTTTTGAAATCTGCCTCCCTTTCCTTCTTGGCAAAGAGTCAGTGAGAAAGAGGGCCTCACACTGAAAATGTAGGTTCAAGCCTTAACTCTGAAGGTATTTCCCCCCAATCTAAAGTCACTATGAAAATTCCTAATAATCAGACGTGATGCAACACTGAAAACTTTCCCACCCTCAGATATTTTTGTCACTTTCTTTAGTGTTGTATATACCTTGCTTGGCTTTTTGTTATTTTTGTGCAATCTGTACAGCTACATTTGTACATTTATTCCTTAGTTTTCAGTGAGTTCTTCATAATTTCAAAAGAATTTAACTAGCTTCCCTTAACACCTAAAGCTTGTGTTTTTCAAGCAGATCTTAATATGTTTGGAACTACATCAGTTTTGTTTCTTACACTGTAATAATGGAAGCATGCATTTCTACAGTTCTTTACTGGCTACTTCTATGTATAAAAATATTATGTACAGTAGGTATAGTATTGATTTTATGAATCCTGTTAGTGCTAGTTATGGTTAACTAAACTCTGCAGGATGTGCAGTCTAATAATTCTATTCATGTTTACACAGAAGTAAATCCTACTATGTTCAACAAGATTTACTTCTAGGTAAGGGTGCACAGGATTACAGCTTGCTCGAACAAGACTGACTGAACTTAACAAGATATAGTATCAAGCAGATATGTGTAAGGATCAGACACTGAGGTCCAGCACCGAGGGCCTTCTGGCGGTTCCCTCACTGCGAGAAGCCAAGTTACAGGGAACCAGGCAGAGGGCCTTCTCAGTAGTGGCGCCCTCCCTGTGGAACGCCCTCCCACCAGATGTCAAAGAGAACAACAACTACCAGACTTTTAGAAGACATCTGAAGGCAGCCCTGTTTAGGGAAGCTTTTAATGTTTGATGTATAATAGTATTTTAATATTCTTTTGGAAGCCGCCCAGAGTGGCTGGGGAAACCCAGCCAGATGGGCAGGGTATAAATAATAAATTATTATTATTATTATTATTATTATTATTATTATTATTATTATTATTAGGAACTTGGCATATTTCTTGAATAGTAATGGAATATTGTGTACCCTCACAAATTATGCTTGCTTTACAACTTACCCCCTGTTCACCCACATTTTCCTTAGTGTACCTCAGACCAGCAAAGATACCCCATTGAATCCTGGTCCTGTTTTACCTTATGAAGCATCTGAGCCTTACTGTATTGCTAGAGGAATTCTCTTATGAGCTAATGATAACAGCAACCAACAGCCTGGATCAATCCACAGGAGGATTCTTCTGCCAATGCAGTAGGGCTCAGGTGCTTCATAAAGCAATCAGAACCAGGTACTGGTATTCCTGGATACAAATCTGTGGTTAGAGGCCTAAGTGACCTCTGCTAGGAATGCCTTTTACCAACTTTGTCTGGTACACCAGCTATGACAATAACTGGATCATGATAACAGGAGTCCATGCATAAGTAACCTCAAGACTTGATAACTGCAGTATACTCTATGTGGGGAAGTCCTTGAGCCTGGTCTTGAACCAGGTAGTGCAGAATGTAGTGGCGAGACTGCTGCAGGGTTCAAGGCTCTTATGGTAATTATACAAATGCCTGGACACCTGGAGCTGTGCAGGTATACTAGCAAAAGCCCTTCTGCACCATCTCAATGCAGCCACTCTTGTATGGTGATTACGTTACTTACAAATGTGGGACCCCACATTTCATTCCCAGCATCTTCAGCATATTGTTCATCATTTGTGATAAGAAAATTGTCAAAGATTGTGCCAGACTTTCCCTGTTGGAATTAAAAAGGTAGAAGGGAAAAATGAGTTACTGAAGTAAACACAATATAGCTAGATTTGTGAGCCATATATGTGAGCCATATATACTTGTGATAATGGAAGTCCAACTATGTGTACTCAGAAGTAAGACCTGTTGAATTCAGAGACATTTATTATTAGGTAATGGAGTTATGACCGCTGCCTGAATTTAATACCAACAAGAATGGTGCTTCACCAGAAAAAGCTCACAATATAAATTGGGCACAACATTGGATACAATGATTAAAGGTGATACAAAAAAATCCCAAAACCTATGGGTGGAATTCAATGTGAGACAGAGCAAGCTCCTCTCTTCTCCCACCACATGCTGTTCTGGGGGTTTTCCTCACTTCCTTCCATCCAATTTTAAGGGGCTGACAGGGAGAGGAGGACGGAACCCCATTGCGCAAGTTGAAGTCCTTGTGCAGGGCTTCTGCTGACGGGGCTAGTTATGTGAATCCTGCCCTATAGCTACAATACAATGCTGCAAGAATGGGTGATACATGGTTTCTAGAAGTGAGATTGTACAAAGCTGCATTATTTTCTTCTCAAACCTGTATTAAGTGGCTATCTATTTATTTAAAATAATTTATTTCCTTCTGTATACTAAAATAATAATATAAAATATTATTTCCTGCTGTATACTAAAATAATATAAAATATGAACAAGCAATAGAAAATGGCAGCGTGCCTATATAATATTTCATTGTTATTTTGAGGAAAACTTCCTAGCTCACACATGCATAATATATTAACCAATTCCTTCAACCAGAAATTCAGCATTTTGTGATGAAAGCAAATATATACAGTCCCAAAGCTGTTGCTTCATATCTATATTAAGTTTATATTAATTCTACTGTGTTTATGTTTTCATTCTGTAGAATTTTGATTAAAAAAATAATTCAATTTCTATTTGCCATGGACTAGGTAAAACGGGTTGGAATTCAACCATGACATGCAAAGGGTACGTAATTAGGTGATTGCCCCCATTTCTTCTTTAGGAAACTGTCTCGTTTTCTGAAGACTAGAAGCCAGATTCAAAATGGTTCTGTTTCCCTGTATCAGGAAGGCTTATCTAGTTACGGTATCTGGAGCCTTTTACAGTGGTACCTCGGGTTACATACGCTTCAGGTTACATACGCTTCAGGTTACAGACTCCGCTAACCCAGAAGTAGTACCTCGGGTTAAGAACTTTACCTCAGGATGAGAATAGAAATCGTGCGGCGGTGGCAGCGGGAGGCCCCATTAGCTGAAGTGGTACCTCAGGTTAAGAACAGTTTCAGGTTAAGAATGGACCTCCAGAACGAATTAAGTTCGTAACCAGAGGTATCACTGTAATGAAAAATGATTCTCAGATTGCAGATGTCACAGGCTTTGCATTAAAAGCCCCACATTTCAACAATATACATGTAAGTCAAAAGTAAGTTCCACTGCGCCTACCAATTTAGCGTGCTCCTATTCTAATAAATTCAGATTTAACATTGCGTTCATACTCAAAGCCAGTACACAGGTTTGTCATCCCATCAATCCAGCTATATCATAATCTTCTAATATCAGAGGCCATTCTTCTCAAATTATCTACTCCACAATAATCCTACTCTAGAGCACATGGTGTGAAGATCACCACTGAAGCAGATTCTATAGATGACCATGCAGTCGTTTGAATTAATTGCAAATGCTGCAAATGGGAAACACAACACAGTGGTACCTCGGTTTAAGAACAGTCCTGTTTAAGAACGATTCGGTTTAAAACCGGAAGTAGTGTCCCGGTTTATGAACTTTACCTCGGTCTAAGAACGGAATCCGAATGGTGGAAGTGCACCGGCGTCAGGAGGCCTCATTAGCGAAAGCGCACCTCGGTTTAAGAATGGTTTCGGTTTAAGAACGGACTTCTGGAACAGATTAAGTTTGTAAACTGAGGTACCACTGTATATCATATTTTCAAAATGAATGGGTTGCTAATGCTATTTTTCTCCTGTGAATGATTCAAATTAGAAAATTGGACAGCTTTTCCCTCATAATGGTACAGAATACAACTAGACTCTGTAATAAGAATTATCTTTCCAGTTAAGGAATTATTTCTGAAAACTCTATAAAATACATACCTGTAAAATTTCTAAACCAATGACACTGATGTTGAAATACTTGTAAAGATTAGGATCAGGTGTGTATTCTGGATTATCAACTAATGGCTGAACCCATATGCCATTATAATTGGGATTTTTGATTATACGGGGCTTCCAAATTCCCTAAAAAAGAACAATTGAGACAAGCTTGAAGTTTATTTCCCCCCAAACCCAATTTAGTCAAAATAAATATTTGCTAAGTCTAGTGAAAGAAAAATAACAATATGGAATGTATTATCATCATTTGCTAAATATGTACTGACACATTATTTACAGTTTTGAGTGTGGGCCTTTCATAGTGATAATGCCAACAGAAGCTTTATTTTACAATAAGTAAAACTAATTATATACCATTGACTTGTACTTTAACAATGATTTCACTAGGATGGGGAAGTAGCCGCCCATATGTTGTTGGTTTCCCACTTCTCAACATCCCTTCCATACTATGTTGGCTGGGGCTTATGGGAGTTGGAGTCTAGCAACAACTGGAGAGCTACAGATTTTGTCTTAATTTGAAGATAATACAAGCAGTGGCGGAGGAACCCTCTCCGGTACCTGGGGTGGGGCAGCCTGTACGGAGTGTGCATGTGCAGCATCCTGTATGGACTGCACGTGTGTGACGACTGCACGGGATGCAGCTGTACGTGCGCACGCGCAGCAGCCCATATGGACAGTGCATGAGAACGGCAGCCCATATGGACTGCACACGCCCTTGGCCGCTCTACAGTTGGGGGGAGGCAGGGGCCATCTTGTCACCCCCCCCCTAGAGTGGCACCCGGGGCAGACCGCCCCCTCCACACACCCCTGAATACATGTGGGAGAGGGGGACAGGAATGGAAACAGGAGGGCGGGGGGAGCTGATGAGGTGTGAATAGAATGGAGAAAGCAAGAAGTGATGGAAAAAGCAGTGAGAGTGGAGACACAACCACGGATTTGAGCTGCAAAACTAAAAGCTACAAAACTAAAGGGTTGAAACTGATAATATAAGGTGGGTAAAAGTTCTGCAAGGACTTAAAAATACTATGTGACAATTGTGGTAATGGAAGAAAAGCATAGACAATGATTTCAACAGTCAGTAGAGAGGATGAAAAGCAGACTGGAGACAGCAACTACTTGGAAGTGGTAAAGAAAGAGAGAGAAAGAGAAAGAGGAATCCAAACCAGTGGGTCAAAAAGAGAGCAGCAAGAAAAACAGAGAAAGCAGTACCTATTTGAGGGCTTAGTAAGTGATGGGATATAGCTGCTTGAAGGGAGATACTGGTACAAGAGATGGCATTTAAGGATGGGGGACTTGAGAAATACAGGCAAAGCCAAATGAAGGTAGATTCAGAAAGACTGAACAGGAGAGTAGGTAGTAAGATAAAATGCCTCAGGTTAAACATGGTACCTTTTTGGACCAGTGAGCACACTTTGAATTCTGAGGAAGTGCTGTGGGTGCCTGTTACAAAATGGCTGCTATGGCGGTATGGCATAAGACAAGATTAGAGAGTGCAGTCACTGCTGCTCCCTCATCCCTGGACCTCACACAAATGCCATATGTGTGACTCCCCCCCCAAAAAAAATACATCTCTCTCAACACAGAATATCACTGAGAAACCCCACCCGTTAGAAAAGTTCCTCCATGG
Source organism: Podarcis vaucheri (assembly GCF_965113315.1). Lineage (NCBI taxonomy): Eukaryota > Metazoa > Chordata > Lepidosauria > Squamata > Lacertidae > Podarcis > Podarcis vaucheri. The sequence continues at coordinate 50,686,390 of NC_138764.1, read as the reverse complement.
GTAAAGGAAATGCCTATTTTTTGAAAACAAAACCAAAAACCAAAGATGCTCAAGGGAAACAAACTTGGCACCAGGTAGACAATCCCTGGACTAAGTCATACTCAGAGACTTACTGAATTCAATGGACTTGACTAACTTAAATCTATCCATTTAAATGGGTCTACTCTGGGTATACGACCCCTACTGTTTACCATCTAAGTCTCTGCATTTATTATTATGCAGACCTATACCAAGCTTACTCTGTACTCCGGGTTTGGAACCGATGGTGGTGCCCACTCTCCATCCATTTCTTCATCCCAGTCATCTGGCTTCGTGACATTTGGGTCAGGAATTCTTTCTGGCTGATCCCAATCCTAAAACAGTATGCATTCATATAATCAATAAAGATTGTTTTCTCAAACATGTATTTTAGCAGCAAGATAATCCTGACAGTTTATTAAAATGCTTGCTCATTTAATATCACATTGACCAATTAGTAAGTTGAGTTCCGTGCTGGAAGAGTAGCAAAATATAAATGTAAATAAATACATAAAAATAAGTATTGGTTATTATATTGTTTTCTGTTATCATCTAGCATTTCATATGTTACCACACTTAACAAGCTTTTAGGTTCTGTGGCATTCAACAAAATTCACTGCAACAACTACCAGGCATGGAAATTTGTTTTTATTAATCCCGTGATAGACATATACTGTATTGAACTTTGTGTTGAACCAAAGGTGAACTGTTCTAGAAGCACTGCAAACACCATCTTGGTAGTCAATATAACCCCACAATTAATTGGTAGTTGATGTAACAATGAGCTCATGTATGTTCATACTCACTTCCTTTGATATAAGTTAATTGGCTTGTTTTGATGTTATCCTTATCTGTGGGCTTGAGGTGCTGGGGTTTGAGTCCAGAATGGGGAACTATCTATGAGACTTGGGTATTTGCCATCTATGCCCTCATCTGGTCAGGTGAAGTAAGAAGTCCTGGCAAAAGTGACATATGCTGCTTTGTGTATAAAGAATGTATAAATGTTTGCTTGGGTGCAGACATTTGTCTGTAAAGGCGAAGACAAATGTCACTGAGGTGCAGAATTGATTTTAGAGTTTAACCCAACTCAGCCCCAGGCAAGTAAATGATCATATATTGCCTCAGCTCCTCCATTTGCTAAATGGAAGTAATAATTAGCTACCATTGTGAAATTGACTGAAGTAAGAATTATTTAATAATAGAAATAATAGAAAGGAAATGATGGATATCAGACTGTTGTTGGAGCAAATCATAGAATTATAAGCACAGCTGCAACACCCACTGACTTCAACTGAGACAACAAGAGATGGTCAGTGGACAGAATGCAACTGGGGAAGTAGACAGCTTTAATGTACATATATATCTATATAGAAAGAGAAACCATTATACTGAAACTTTACATCTGGTTTCTTGTCCATGGGATCTTCAATAAGCTCCCTTTCATCCCAGTAGTCAGGTTTTGCCATTTCATGATCAACTATCTTCCTTGGAGGAAGGAAGTCCCAGTCATCTTCTAGATAGCCAGCCTCAGCAACATAATTATCAACTTTCACTTCATATGTTAAATCTGGACGTAGTATCAAAGTGTAGAGATGGGTAAAGTCATCGGTCTCGAAAAAGAAAAATAATAAAGATTATTACATAAGTAGAGAGTTCTTTTCTCATATTCCAAACTGACTGATGGTTTTCCTTGTTAAATGTTGCAACAGAATATAAACTAAATGAAAAAAATGGCATACTGATTATCTACTCAATCACTGCTTGAAGAGTTTGGAGGCCAGAAAATTGAGGACATGCCATGGTACTTATTATTGGTTGGTGAGAGCTATTTCCCTTGCTTCTTGGGTTGTGTGTCAAAAGTAAATGGTGCCTAGGATGCAAGAGTGGCAACCATAATGATTGGTGCCCATCAGCCAATGTTTGTTCTTGGCTACAACTTAACCATGATACTGGGTTCATAGCTTAACCATGATCCTGGGTTCAGAGGACACATTAAGCAAAACTTTGGCTTAGTTGCTGCACCACACTCAGTCCAGGGAAGAGCAAAGCAGAACAAAGCTCCAGCATGCTTGCATGGTCCCAGTAACAATACGTATCAACAAAAGAAATGGAATGTGAAATCCAGACTTGTAGTTGATTTCCCTGAAACAAACCTGCTGCTCATGTTCTCTCCAAACAAACTACAATCTTGATTTAGATAATATAACATGCCAATGCTTGTAGCTTGTTGGTCCTGGTGCAGTGTGGTCAGGAGCAACAGTGAATGAGTTGCGGTGAATCAGTTGAGGACTTTTTGAGCAGCATGCACTAGCACTTTTCATTAACATTAAACCATAGTTAAACTATCCCTTACTCGCCAACATAATTGTAATATATGTTACTGTTAGTTTCAAAAACACTACTTGACCCAGACTTCAGCTACAGTGGTACCTCGCAAGACGAATGCCTCGCAAGATGAAAAACGCACAAGACGAAAGAGTTTTCCGTTTTTTGAGTTGTTCCGCAAGACAAATTTCCCTATGGGCTTGCTTCGCAAGATGAAACGTCTTGCGAGTTCTTGCGAGTTTGTTTCCTTTTTCTTAAAGCCGCTAAGCTGTTAATAGCCGCTAAGCCGCTAATAGCCGTGCTTCGCAAGACGAAAAAACCGCAAGACGAAGAGACTCGCGGAACGGATTAATTTCGTCTTGCAAGGCACCACTGTATGGGTTTTTCACTGTTGCTTGTGTGTGGAAAGTAGAATTTTAGCAAGACAGAAAGATACAAAAAATGCAATTAGTAGAGGAAAACTAGCAACAAAGTTTAGAAATCAACAATGCTTCTCAGATACCAAAAAAATACTGATCATACCTCGCATGTGATGTTTTTTTTGATCAAATAATAATCATCTTTATAGTTGAAGATAACCTGCACTATCTTTTTGTCTTCTCCACATATATCTGGACCTAGGAGAAAACAACAGTGCTCTAAAAACCCAATTGACTTGGATCAGAATTCCACCTGCACAAATATAAGTCATTTAATGATAGTTTGACCACTGATTTAGAAATTGCTGTTAATAGTACTTTATTCTTCCTCTTCTTCTTCTTCTTCTCCAAACGTGGAAGGTGACTTACTTACTTCCTGTCCCTTGCAACCAACATTTTAATATTTTAAAACCATTTTAATCCCACTACTTCTAACTCTCAAGACAACATACATGGGAGATGAAAGAGCAGTTTTCAAAAATTGTAAGTAATAAGCAAAGTGTTAGACACATTGATTGCCAGGAAGTTTTAAAAAAAGATGTCAAAAGGGTTGATAGCTACTACTTTCAGTAGCTTTTAAAAAGTTCAGATTTATGTTCATGGTCTGATGCTGTGTATAGCTAAATTAAATCTTCAGAGACAATATCAAATGTTGGCACCATACAATGGGGCAGCAGAGGCGAGCTGTTGACTTCATGCCCTGCTTGTAAGCTCCCTGGAAGACTTCACCCTGATCCAGCAACCTTGTCAGCTCATTGAATATATTTTGCAAAACATAAGGAAGCAAAAACTGGCTGTGTTTGCCCATAATACTGAGCTATTAATTATGGTTTAGTAAGCTAACCAGTGCACAAGGTGCATGCTGGTGCATGCATCCCATGTGCTCCCACTCTGCTTCTTCCTTAGTTGAGTGGGGAAACAAACCATTGAGCTTAACATTATCCCCAAACCAATTCTTGGGGTTTTTCTCTCCAAATAAACAATGTTTGGGAAGTCAAGAACTTGGCTTCACATTTTGGTTTTCTGGAGAAAAACAAACCAGAAGAGCTGATTCCAGTGTAATGATAAGCCAACTGCTCTGTTGTGTGTTTCCTCATTTGACTACCGGAAGAGTATGGTAGGCGCTCTTGAGCTTTCTGCACCAGATAGTTGACTAAATCATAAGTCATGGCACAGAATTGTGTGCAGCCACTGATATATACAGTGATGTAGACTCAAAAAATATGAAAACAGAAATTTCCTTATAGTGCTAAGCCCAATTCTCTCTTGGATTGCACTGTAAAAATGGATATGCTTTGACTGCTGACTAATAAGACATGTTGAGAACTTACCAAACATAATATAATATTCAGAATCTTCATTCATAACCTCTTGAACCAGGTCTGCAGAATAAAGTTTAACATAGGCACCACCACAATCAACATGTTGGTCATATTTTACTGTATACTGAAGCACTAACGTCTGACCTTCATTGTTGAAGGGTGGAAACCTTGCTGACACTGCATAATACTTAGTGTCTTCAGTTGCCTTCAGACCTGTAAAATTAAATCAAAGATCTAGAACTATGGTTTAAACAACTTATTGTACTTTCACAAAATCCTGTCCTTACTATGGTTATAATAATATAACCGCAAAGACTGTCTAGCGTTATGTAGGATATGAATATTAAATAACCTCTTGCCAGTTATACTGTTAACAAGAGAAGACCACCAATATACAAAATACCACTGTTGATTACTCTGGGAAGTTAGAAACTTGCATAAATATTAGTCAAGAAACAATTTACAGAGCCTGTACATTAATCGGGAAATAAACAAAGAGAAAATGGAGATGTCTGGAAAAAGGGAAAACAAAAGTTCAAGCACCTATAACCACTGATTGTTGGTGCTTGAACAGAAAGCCCTGTGCAGCTGACAATCAGCTGATCATTGGAGCTTCAAAGTGCAGTCAGTCCCAAGAATCAGATGGCATTCGCTGCAATAGCATGCTTCCCCCCCCCCCCAGAGGAAGCAGTCTGAATTCAGAGCACTGGAAGAAGTGCTTTAAACCCATGTCACTTTCTAGGTAGAGGGGAAAATGCTGTTTTTAGGAGCATTTCCCCCCCCCCTGCAGAGACTTTGAAGGGACTCCCTATAACCACCAATAAACAGTCTCTTTGAAGGCATGCTCCCAGCTCCAATCAGCTGACAGTCACTGAAAGAGCTTCTTCAAAAGTGGTTGCTCTAACTACTGATCAGCTTCTTCTTTTAACAATGTCAGGGAAAACAACTGGTGGGTAGCCTCCTACTGGTCAGATCCAGTTCCCCACTCCTGCCTTAAATCTACAGGGATCCAATTTATCATCTTTACTAGCACAGGTGGCTAGGAGTGCCTTTTGTCATTTTAACTTGACCCTATCTTAGGAAAAAAGTAACACACTCACTGGTTACATCTGGACTAGGCCACTGTAATGCTCTCTCTATAGATCTGCCTTTACATGTGGCCCAGAAAATCCAACTGGTATAGAACGCAGCTACCAGGATCTCGTGCGATTTGGGCATATTGGATCATATTACACTCATTCTACACCAGTTACATTGACTGACTATTTATGGGCTCAATTTAAAGTGCTGGTTTGACTTTTAAAGAGCTAAATGTGTGGGATCACATTACTTGTAGGATCTATTTGCACTGACACAAATTTGCTCAGATGCAGAAACCCTGCTCTCTAGCCCACCACTAGTTATGTAGATGTTTTATAGACAGTTATGCAGATGTTTTATTACTAGCCAATATTGTGTCAATAATGGAATAAAAGTGAATGAGGGCATGCATTCAGTCACAAATCTCATTTTTCACAACCTGGGGGATGGGAGAATGCATTATTTTACCTTTATCTTTTTCTCTATCTCCATAAAACCTTCCTGATGCAACACGAAATTTACCATAATCAGATCTATGTTTAGATTGAACCCATCGTTTCTCCCATTCATCTGGAAAAGCAAAAGAAGTAGCAATGAGGTATAGCAAAACAATAACATGCAACAATTATTTCACGTTATGTAAAATAGAATTAATATTTTAGGATATACAGTGGTACCTCGGGTTACAGATGCTTCAGGTTACAGACTCCGCTAACCCATAATAATAATAATAATAATAATAATAATAATAATAATAATAATAATTTATTTGTACCCCGCCCATCTGGCTGGGTTTCCCCAGCCACTCCCCACCCAGAAATAGTACCTCGGGTTAAGAACTTTGCTTCAGGATGAGAACAGAAATCATGCAGTGGCAGCGCAGCGGCAGCAGGAGGCCCCATTAGCTAAAGTGGTGCTTTAGGTTAAGAACAGTTTCAGGTTAAGAACGGACCTCCAGAACAAATTAAGTTCTTAACCTGAGGTACCACTGTACTATACAAATTAACTCATGGCTACACGACACATGGACTTAACAGCCATATAACAAGCAGTAATTTTCCAGATATTTAATCCAAACCCTGAACCATGGTCAATGTTAACTATGGTTTGTTTAAACCAACAACAAAATAACTTCATCATTTGAAGGAGAGTTGTTTTAAACCAACAAAACAAAGCATTAACCACATTTTTTCAATCTGCGTAACACAACAAGCTGTGGTTAAGCAAAAGCAGAAGCAAACAGATTCTGAACTTCCCCTTGTGCTACTGTGCCAGAGGAAGAAAAGGAAGGGAAAGAGCATATGTATCAGAGGCAAACCATTGCTCAGTCTCATCATACTATACTGTGGTTTAGAGTGAGATTTGAATGTGGCCACTGACAAGGAATAATACTAGAGCACTCATACTAGAGCACCTACGTCTTTCTTAAAGATCATTCAAGTGATGAAACCTTCATCATAGGCATAAAACCTGGCAGCAAACCTAAAAAGGCATTCTTGATATATCTTGAATTACATTTGGTTAAAAACAACCCTACAAAAAGTATTTTACTCAAGAATGCTTAGCTGAATATCACAAAAGCCTATATTTAACTCCATCTGGAGCTAGAGAAAACTGCTCAATGATCCCAAGAGACCACTCGCTACATGTTGAATCATGTTTGTGATTTGCCTGGTTTATGTCATGTTTATAACACTGAACATAGGGCTCAAAATTCAAACAAATGTAATATAAACCAGATTGAATTAATTTTCAAGCCATTTTGTAATGGACTTTCAGTACAAGACTGGTGTCATTTAGTATGTCTTCTAAAGAAAGGGTACAAACAGGCGCAATAATAAATGATAATAACACCTGTACTGATCTTCCCATGGGATAGAAATAAGAAATTGGAAGAAGGGAGGAAATTGTATGGGAGGTAGATGAGGACATGTAAAATACTCTCTCTTCCTAGGAGACAGCACTAAAAACCTTCAAGAATGATTAACCAGAATCAAACTTTTAACCAAACCCAGAAACCTAGTACTGTGAATGAATTTGCCTTTAGCTCCATATAGAGCAGCACTATAAATAAAATTGCAGTCTGCTTAGGAGTTCTTAAGAAGACATATTGAAAGATATTGAAATTAGGATACATAGCAGAGATTTTAAAGCTGTGCAATCTCTTATGCAGGGAAACACACTATACTATATCAGGACATCAGTTGCTTCTGAATGTTTCAGAATAGACAGTAAAAACTATTTCTATCTGGGTTACCTTTTCTTTATATTTAAACAGATGAAACTATTAACTTTGGATGCATCCTTTTATAAATTAGCTGTGCTCTAGGATTCCAAATGCATCAGGACTGACTCCTCATGTTCAACTGGTTTATCTCTGTTCCTTCCATGCATCACTCACAGTGAAATCCTATGCATGTCTACTCAGATGTAACGGCCACTGAATTCAGTGAGACATATTGCCAGGTAGGACAGCAGAACAGGACAGCAGCCTCACAAAATTTGCAAGACAACTGCTTTTAATTATTAGTTTTCCTAAACTTGGGGGGAAATTGCAAAAGGTCAGTCTTCTCTTTCATGCTTCTATTCTTTATTTTTTTTCTGTAGTGGTACTGAATGTACTGATAGCTTAGTAGAAGGGATACCATACAAAATAGATATTTCATAGTATTTTATCAATTAATTTTATTATTAAACAGTAAAAAAAAATGAAATCAAACAAGAATGCAACTCTTTAGAGTAAGGCTACATAAATGAAAGAAGATTTGGAAGTCAACCGTTTCCTTCCAGAACAGAGAAACAGCAAAGTATCACTTACCTTCATCATCAAACTCTTCCCTAAAATACTCCTTTATTATTGTATGCTGTGGTGTCTCTAACATAGTAGAAGGGCTATCATCATTGTCATTGTCAGTTTGTTCCCCAAATACCAGTCCTATCAAGAAGGTCCCTAAGTAAATCAGCTGCATTACTGGTTTCACAGGAACTTAGAGTTCTGAAAATGGTAGGAGGCTTCTATAAATTGCACTAAGAGGACTATAGTAACACCCCCTCTGAAATATTGTCCCACTTCTCCTAATCTACAACCACAACAGTCATCACACTGATAATCATACTGAACAGAAGGGTCTTTTCCACTGGTTAGAATCCATGAATAATTGAGCTACAAGGACCAATCAGAAGGGACCACGCAATTGCGCTAGCACAGAAACTCCCTGGAATGTCTCAAAGGAAATGGATTCTGAAGACACAGGTGTCTGGATCTAATTCAGATCAATTCACACCCAGCAAGTGTATTGCCTTCCTACTCGACTACTCTTTGAAAGTATTGTTAGCATTCTGCCACTTGAAATATATTTGAGAACGTAGCAAGCAGAACTTTTTAGAATTCAGTACATCATAATAGCTCACCTTGTTTTTGTAAGTAAATATACTGTACAGTGGTACCTCGCAAGACGAATGCCTTGCAAGACGAAAAACGCGCAAGATGAAAGAGTTTTCCGTTTTTTGAGTCATTCCGCAAGACGAATTTCCCTATGGGCTTGCTTCGCAAGACGAAACGTCTTGCGAGTTCGTTTCCTTTTTCTTAAAGCCGCTAAGCCATTAATAGCCGCTAAGCCGTTAATAGCCGCTAATCCGCTAATAGCCGTGCTTCGCAAGACGAAGAGACTCGCGGAACAGATTAATTTCGTCTTGCGAGGCACCACTGTATTCATCTCAGTCAAAATAGCCTCAATCCCAACTGAAATGTTACCATTCCCACACTAAATTCCCTTTTGAAAACAAACTAAGTGGTTTGCAGCATTCTAGAAAAGAAAAGAAAAAGCTGGTCATGACAGCTCATGACAATTTGACTACATTGTCGTTGTTGCGGTCTCTACTCCACATATTCAGCTAGTTATCAGTGTGTGTATATCCCATTCACATAAAAAGGAGTAAAGCTGCAAAGCCTTGCATGAGTAATCTACAAGAGCAGGAAGTTGATTAGAAACTATGGCTGCAGTCCTAATTCTACTTACCTGGCAGTAAGCCATATTTAATTCAGTGGGACTTAATTCTGTGTAGACATAGCTAGGATTGCAACTTTAAGCAGGAGTAGCTAGACTATGTTCCTTCAGGTGCTGCTGATCTGTAACTTCTATCATCCACAAATACTGATTAAGGCTGATGGGTAGGTGGAGTCCAGCAATGTGTGCAGGGCCACAGGTTAGTCATCTCTGAACTAAAGGAATTAGAGCAGATGCAAGCTTTATATCACTATGCAGAATCACTCCTCTACCATATAATTTCTAAACAAGATTGCAACCAAACACAGGTGGCTAACCAGAGGACAGCCAGATTTTTCTGAATTACCACTTCTATCATCGCTGCTCATTGGTCATACTGGCTGGGGCTCAGGTTTCCTAGGCCTGTTATAGTTGGTGACTATTCACTGTATTTCTCTAATTTGTATAAATCCAGAGTAATTCCAGTCATGCTAAATGTTCAGACCAATCTCATGCATGTTTACTCTGAGGTAAGTCACAAATTTAGGATTATAGCCTTAGTATATTAAAAAAAACACCAAATTCCATTGAGCATGCTTAGGAGCTGATTAATCATTTCACATTAAAATTATGTTGGTTGTTATTATTAATTTGATTTATAAGCAGCCCTTCACCATAAGTTCCCTATTAGTGTTCACTAATTGTCACTGATTTCCAAAATAGCTTCCAAACAATATGTTTTATTCTGGCATTGGGGAAAGATGTATTCTGATCCTTTGCAAACTTTCTCAGAGATGAATTAACAATCACTGAGTGTGCACAGGATTGTCACCCTAAAGTTAAACAGGAACAAATGGCTTACATTCTCAAGTATTCTGACAACACGTAATGCATGGAAGCTTATGGCATAATAAAATTTGTCAGTCTTTAACATGCCACAAAACTTTGTTGTTTTGGCCTCTAATATAAATATGATCGAGCTGTGGAGGAGTGGTGTTAGTAGAAAGTTTTAATAGGGATTTCCCCCCATTCCAGCTCTGCAGTCCCAGGAATACTCAGCAAAAGGTCTGAGAAATCATGTGAATTCCTTAAGGTCTTTGAAACTATCAACAGTAGTACTGAAGCATATTGCCACATGCCAAGAAGAACTCTGACCATTCCTTTCCTGTTTAGTGAACATGATCGCAAAATTGCTCAAATGCACAGTTTGCTTCATGGTAAAGAACATGCCCCAATCCAACTTTGCACTTTTCTAGGCTTGTCTCCATCCTCCTCTCTGCTGAATTCTACAAGGGAACAACCGAGAGTAAGGAGAAGGAAGCAGACAGCCAGAGCCACCAGTTGGACTGGCTGTATAGGAAAGCAGGCGGCTAGGAGGCTTGACCTGCTCCACTGAATTGAAATTTCAGCCTTCATGACATAGGAAAACGGCCAAGTAAACAGCTATTTTCGTGGAGGAGGGTCAAGATATTAACTGATATGCATGAAATATCATAAAGGTAAAGGTAAAGGTACCCCTGCCCGAACGGGCCAGTCTTGACAGACTCTGGGGTTTGTGCGCCCATCTCACATCTATTGGCCGGGGGCCAGCGCTGTCCGCAGACACTTCCGGGTCACGTGGCCAGCGTGACAACGCTGCTCTGGCGAGCCAGAGCCGCACACGGAACGCCGTTTACCTTCCCGCTGGTAAGCGGTACCTATTTATCTACTTGCCCCCGGGGGTGCTTTCGAACTGCTAGGTGGGCAGGCGCTGGGACCGAGCAGCGGGAGCGCACCCCGCCGCGGGGATTCGAACCGCCGACCTTTCGATCGGCAAGCCCTAGGCGCTGAGGCTTTAGCCCACAGCGCCACCCGCGTCCCTATGAAATATCATACATAGCTATATAATCCCTAGTGTAGTAAGGTAAGACCTTTGGAGCCGGCATTTAAAAAAAAAAGTTTTTTATGAACCGCCCTATTAGGGCAGTAATTGTTCCTTGACAATTTGTCACCTGATGATGGCACCTGGGTCAGCCTGTCCCCCGCCCCCCCTTCCTACACCCCTGCAGACGAAAAGCATAGTAGATTAGGGCAATCCAATCAGAACTAGAGTGTCTGCAAAATACCTTTACAGCTCCAGGGTTCCAAGAAAACTTGTCAGTGCTGAGTGAATTCCACATCTGTAGTGGGAACAGGATAATAAGCACCGTCTTTATTCAGAGTGACACCCAAATGAAGTTCTGTAACTCCGAATGCACTCGAAAGGAGTTTCAACGAGGCTTTCTTCCAGGTCACCTACGTGCAAGCAGAAATACAGCTTTCGGCACCTTTAAGCCCATACTGGCAGCAGCCTTAAATGCTTCGCTATACTTTAAGACAGCATCTTAAAAAGCAGAGACATCACCTTGCCGACAAAGGTTTTCCCAGTCGTGATGTATGGAAGTGAGACCTGGACCATAAAGAAGGCTGATCGCCGAATAATTGATGCTTTTGAATTATGGTGCTGGAGGAGACTCTTGAGAGTCCCATGGACTGCAAGATCAAACCTCTCCATTCTGAAGGAAATCAGCCCTGAGTGCTCACTGGAAGGACAGATCATGAAGCTGAGGCTCCAATACTTTGGCCACCTCATGAGAAGAGAAGACTCCCTGGAAAAGACCCTGATGTTGGGAAAGATGGAGGGCACAAGGAGAAGGGGACGAGATGGTTGGACAGTGTTCTCGAAGCTACCAACATGAGTCTGACCAAACTGCGGGAGGCAGTGGAAGACAGGAGGGCCTGGCGTGCTCTGGTCCATGGGGTCACGAAGAGTCGGACACGACTAAACAACAATAATTCCCTAAGACTTTTCCAAAAACCCTTTTCCAATAACGATTATTATTTTTTGGCCCCCTCCCTCCACCTTGCGTCCCTCAGTACACAAGTCACGCCCCCTCAGTCTTTATCTCCTCCCTCTCGTTAGCAGCGTAGGCTCTGTGTGTGTGTGTGTGCGGTGTTTTTTTCCCTTGCCGCGCCCGTCGCCTCTCTCCTCTTAATCTCGCGCCGCCTCAGTCAGGCCTAGCCCACTGACGGTGCGCGCGCACCCGCCCGCTCGCGCGTTCTTTCTTTCTCTCCGTCCCTCCTCTCTCCTCCTCCCCCCCAGCCCGCCCCGCTCCTCCTCCTTCTCCTTCAGCCCCGCCCGCGCGACCGGCGTTCGCTTCAGCGGGGCCGCTTGGCATCTTACCGGCTCCCAAGATGGCGTCCATCATGGAAGGCCCGCTGAGTAAATGGACCAACGTGATGAAAGGCTGGCAGTACCGCTGGTTCGTGCTCGACTACAACGCGGGGCTGCTCTCCTACTATACGGTGCGTGTCGAGGGAGGGGGGGGCAAACCGGGAGGACGGAGCTGTGGGGGTGGGGTGGGTGGGGGGGCGAAGCGGAGCACAGCCAGGCTGCCCGCTTGCCAGGGGTAGGGGTTTCTGAGAGAGGGAGTGTCGCGGTCGCGAGGAAGCCAATAGGGATGGCAGAGATTTTGGCGCTAGCCAATAGGGTGGTAGCGTTGGGAGATTTATGTGGAGGGGGGCGTGGGGTCGGGCCGCGTTTTAACTTGAGGCGACTGAAGTGGGGTTTTTTGTGGGGTGGGGGGAGCCGAAGGGCCTGGTGGTGCTAAGTGCTCTTTACTTTGTGAAAGGGGGAGGCGGGTCTCAGAAGCACAAGCCTGTTTTGGGTCTGGGGGCGGGCAAGATGTACTCTCCTTGCTTGAGGAAAGAGGGGTTGACTCCTTTTGGCAAGCGAGGTAGAGCTTCCGCGTGATAAACGTTGGCAGCCAAGGCTGCTTTTGTGCCGCATTTGAAGGCGGAATCCAACCATTCCCCTCTTTTGAAGTAGGGATAGACCAGAAAAGGGAAGTAGCAGTAACTTTCTCCCCCTCTCTGTCAGATGGTGACTCCATCCTGAGCACCCAAACTTGAGAGCAAGTTTCATTGACGTTAGTAAACAAACAAAACACAGGCTCTGCTTATGGTCTTGCCCATTACTGTGTCTACTTCAGGGGAGACATCTTGATAATTGAAATCTGCACAGCACAGGGGATTAATTAAAAGCGTAAAGAGTTGTTTGGCAGGATCAGACACAAGGTCGAACTACTGAGGCGCTCTTTCTGCAGCTTACAAACAGGACATTAGGGACAAAACTGCCTGTTTTGCAGTCTATACCACACTAGTTACACTGTATCTTTGAAAAAACAGTAACACACAAATCTGGGGTTTACTATGTAACAATTGTGGCCTTAAAACAAAGTTTGAATAAGTTTAATTCAGTAAATTGTTTAAGATTCAGTTAAACTGAGTGTTGCTGCTTCGGATAGTACAGTAGTAGTCTTTGATAGTGGTAAACTTTGCAAGTTAGCAGGTGCTTTGTGCGGTAAAACTCATTAGCACACAACTTGTTCAATCCAAATTTATTTTATGGTTTCAATTAGAACATTATAGACAGGCAACTTGTTCAGGGTTAGTCATAGGTTAGTCTTTTAACATTTAACTGGGAGTAATTTGAGCTCAATAGGATTTTGTTCTGAGTTGACATGTATAGAATTGCACTTGTTTTGTTTTTACTTAGTTGCCACTAGAAACATTTACCTTTTCTTAATAATCACCAATACAGTATACTATATGGTTTTTTTTGTGTGAACGTTATTTACTGAACAATCTTCAGGCAGAGGCAGGGGTTATTAGCTTGTGTCTGGAGGGTGTTTTTATTTTTATTATGTATTTTGTTTTTTTATTATGTATTTTTTATGTTGTGAACTTCCCTGAGATTTATGGATGAAGGACAGTATAAAAATTAATAAAATGAAGTAAAATAAATAAGCCATAGTAACTGTAAGGTCACTCTATTGCTTCTTACTTATTATGGCTGAAAGGTGATCTATAAATATACTGACTTCAATGTGACTTAAAATAAAAATAAATAACAATGATTCATTATTAAAAACCAATTCCGGTCTAAGAACCAACAGGGAAAACTTCTAATCACATAGCAGCAGCATGGGATAAACCAGTGTTTCCCAAACTTGAGTCTTCAGCTGCTTTTGGTCAACAATTCCTACCATCCTTGACCACAGGTCTTGCTAGCTAGGGATGATGGGAGTTGAGGTCCAAAAACAGTTGGAGACCCAAGTTTGGGAAACACTGGGATAAACAGTGTCAGAATAAACAACAGAGGAATACAAACAACTTAACCTAGCTGCAGAAGTTACAGTGAATAAGGTAAGTTTTATGACCACTCCCTCTGAGAAGAGAGAATGTGCCTGCCAAAGTTTCAGTGGGAAGGAATTCCAACCACAACAGAAAAAAACCCTATTGAGGGCAGCCTGGCATCTTGACTAAGCTGCAGACTGGGGTTGGTTAGTAACATTTAAGACTGACATGTTATAAGTTTGATCATGCGAGTGTTATGTGGAAATATGAGATTACCATTGTGGTCTTTGGTTGGAATAGAGGCATCTGTGTATTTTAAGGCTTACACCATAGAATTGCCATATGGGTTTAGTTCTGGTGACTGAAGTGGGGTGGGTAAAGCAGTAGGAATGTCCAGTCCTAATACTTTAATAATAGAACATGATGATAGCAGCTACGTTTTGAGGTAGAATTTTGAAGTTTGGGCAGATGAGCTAGTCCTTGGGGTTATATTGGGAAATTATGAGCTCAAAGTATGTATATTGAGAGGGACGATAACCATTTAGGGGGTAATATTTAAGATAAAAGCATTCTTAGAGTTGTCAGTAACTTTACTGTCTCCTTCTTTGGAGGTCTTTAAGCAGAGGCTTGACAACCATATGTCAGGAGTGCTCTGATGGTGTTTCCTGCTTGGCAGGGGGTTGGACTCGATGGCCCTTGTGGTCTATTCCAGCCCTATGATTCTATGATTCTATGAGATGCTTTCTGCTTTGAGTGTGCAACAGGTTAGCATGTAAGAGCTGCCCTTACGAATGATACATTGCTGGGAAAATGTAGAGATTCTTATTGTTATATAACAAGGGCAAAGAACCTGTGCTAGGAAGAGGTGTTACTTTAAAAATAGGACTAACATTAAATACTACTTCCTGCTGCAGTAGTGCAAGAGGTATGAGGGGCTGCAGTTCTCCGATATGGATGCAGGAACCATTAATATCACTTCTTAATTTAGATGACCCTTTATTCTCCCCCCCTCCCCAGATTTTTCCAACAGGATGTGAATGTACCGCTGTACATTTGCTTACAAAGTTTACACCAATGCCTTGTGACCTTAGAGTGAGGGTGGGTAATAAATTGTAGTAATAATAAATTAAGTTGCCGCATCTGTCAAGACACTCAAGGCATTTTTATAATTTTGGAGTATTAAGACAAAAATGTAAAGTTGGGTGTGGGGAGAAGACAGTCGGACTGGAGCAGGCACTGATGTTGTCTCTGCTTCTTTCCCTTACACTCTTCTTCCTCCCAAGAAGGAATATTATAAGGAACAATTAATATAGTGGGTATGGAGTAGTATTGTGTGGCTTCCTTTCTGGGTGCATGAATATAAGAGACTATATAAGAATGGAGATCTGTGTTTTGGTGTTCTGCTCTTGTGCTAATACTGTACAAAGTTTCAGTAACTGTTCGTTACAGAGCTCAATTTGCACATAACTCTTAAGTCATGGTTTGTTGAGCACACAAACTCAGCCCAACAAACTAACCATGATTTGTTTTCTATCAGCAAACAACAGTGTGGAGACACAACTTGTTGGCTTACAAGCCATGGCTTGTTTTAACTGTGGTTTTAGTGTTACTGTCAAACCCAGCCGCCTTGCTTAATCATGGTTTGTTTCATCATTGCACCTCAGACACTCACCAAACTACAAAGGCACGAGGCAAGAGCCACTGGAAAACAAACTAAGCTTTCAAGAAAAAAGATGTGACTTGTTCATTCATCTGTGAGATGGTTCGTGGTTTCTTCAACAAACCATGGTTAAAATAGCAGTCACGGTGATTCATTGCCTGAAGTAAAGCTGTAAAAGTACTTGCCTTGATGTTGGCTTGTGAATATATTCACTTTGCAGGCAAACAGTTCAAATATGCTTATGTTTCAAACTCATATACACTGTTTAAAAATTTGAATTTGCCAACATGATGCAGTGTGATTGTCTTTATCATAGTTATTGTATCTTTTTTCTTAAGGTGTATGAGCTTTGAATAGGAAGGCTCTTCTGAAAGAAAAAGAGTTTAATGTGAGGATATGTTCACAATATGTTGCTTTCTAATTGAATTCATTGCTTTCCAATTGAAACTTAAGAACATAAGAACAACCCTGCAGGAGTAGACCAAAGGCCTACCTAGTTTAGTTTAGTTTCCTGTTTCCCACAGTGGCCAACAAGATGCCTACAAGATGCCCACAAGCAGGACATGAGGTAACAGCTCTCTCCTGTTGCTGTTCCCCAGCAGCTGGTATGCAGAGGCATGGCGTCTCTGACTCTGGAAGTGGTATATTGCCATCTTGACCAGCAGACATTGATAGTCTTAGCCTCCATTAATTTGAGTTAGAGCTTAATTGGGTGATCCTGAATTCTAGTATTACAAGAAAGAGAGAATAACTTCTCTCTATTCCTTTTACACGTATATTCTTTCTCCAAAAATTTCAGGTTCTGCAGAACATTAAATTTTCATCAACAAAAGAACAGGCAAGCATAGTGGGTAAATGTAAACTCACCTGGTCTTTATAATTTTGCTGATGTTAGGGTGTTAAAGGTATAGCTCATCTTAAACCATTCCATGTACTTTGGAGAACACTGAAATTGCCATTTCTATGAGTTCATAAGGGAGAATGGAAATGCCTGAGAAAATAAAGTGAGCAAACCCAATGGCTGAAAGAGTCCTTAAGCAAAACTCTATTTCATTGCCAGCTGTAACTTTTAGTTCTGGTTTAATTTTTTGTCTCATGGATCTAAATTTTCAGGCAGGAAATGTACAAAGAATTTAATTGTATAAGAGAAATACATCAAGATCAATCTAGGCTTTCTTCTGTACACATTGCTGTAGAACAACAACCTCATGATGTCTTGTACACAAAACTGGAAACAGAGAACTCCACTGCAGGTTTTAGATACAGTTTCTTTCTGTTTCAGCAAGATGCTACTTTGCCACAAAGGAAAATAAGCACTGTACTGTTTACATAAATCCTCTGCATGAGGTAACTGCATTCCATTCTCATTTGGTACCTTGGACTCTCCCTCTGCTTGCAATAAGTAACCTGATACTTCACATCTGTTCAAAACAAGATTCTTGGTGAGCTTGTTTTACAGACAAAAGTATAAACGCCTGTTAGGAAATCAGATGTGCACACTTCTGCACTGGATAATCTTTGTGATTTGCTTTCAGTCCTCAACAAATTGGGGGTTGAAATGAATCCTGAATGGGAGGGGGCAGATAAGCATTTTGGCAAGCTCTCTCATAATGCAGTAGTATGAGCCTGGTGAGCCTGGGGTTAGATGAGTATCTTCCTGCTCGTGTAGGCCTGAACTTTGGTAATTAAATGCTGTAAAGGTAAAGGGACCCCTCACTATTAAGTCCAGTCACGAACGACTCTGGGGTTGCGGCGCTCATCTCGCTTGACTGGCCAATGGAGCCGGCATTTGTCTGCAGACAGCTTCCGGGTCATGTGGCCAGCATGACTAAGCCGCTTCTGGCAAACCAGAGCAGTGCACGAAAATGCCGTTTACCTTCCCGCCGGAGCGGTATCTATTTATCTACTTGCACTTTGACGTGCTTTCGAACTGCTAGGTTGGCAGGAGCTGGAACCAAACAACAGGAGCTCACCCCATCGTGGGGATTTGAACCGCCGACCTTCTGATTGGCAAGCCCAAGGCTCAGTGGTTTAAACCACAGCACCACCCGCATCCCTAATTAAGTGCTGTAGTGTACCGTAATTACTGTATAGTGTTGACAGCTAAGGTTTATTGCTACTGCTTGCAAAATGTGAGAAGTATGGACCTGATAGGATAGTATATGGAGGATACCCTCTCCCCCTGTCTTCCAACTCCTATCTCTCGTGCTTTTCCTTTGTATGTAGCCATATGGGCCACATTGCCTCCGTGTAACTACTAGTGTAACTGGGATAGCTCAGTCATGAGAGCATGAGACTCTTAATCTCAGAGTCGGTTTGAACTGCCTGGTGGGCAAAATATTCCTTCATTGTAGGAGGTTGGACTAGATGACCCTCATGGTCCCTTTCAACCCTCCTATGATTCTATGATACTCTTATTGTGATAGTTCACAGTGATAGGGAAATGCTCGTCATTATGATGGGTAGTTTGTGTTGCAGAATCTTGTAGATTGCATGGTCTAAGTCTGTGTTTCCTGTTCTGAATGCAGAGGCACATTGGGGTGGGGTCAGACTTCTTGTCTCTGTTTAACTCCAGCTGTTGAAGATAAAATTTCATGTGATGTAGGAGATCTATGATTGGCTTTTCTGGTGTGTGCGTGTTGTTGTTTTTTAACTGAAACACTGTACAACCATGGAAAACTGCCAATATGATCATAGAAGCAGCCCTACTGTATGTTCAACACTGCCTGCTCCATGTAAGTTCCAGGCAAATTGCTCCTCCAAGCTGATGCTTGTGTGAGTGTGATTTTACCCTATGGGGTGAACATATTGCAGGGAAACTTTAACTCAGATAACTGCATGGAAAAGGGTTAAACATTATCCTGCCCCCTCCACTGTTCTGATCAAATCGCCTGCCCTATGCATAAGATTCAGTCATAGATCTTCTGAATAATGTGTACTTTGGTCCTGAGAATCAAACTTGTTACGTTCTGCATAACTCTGCACCAACTGTAACTTGACTTAAGATCAGCCTCCGTTACTGAATATTGAAAAGAGGCCACTGTAACATCAACTTTTCTATTAAAAAAAATATTCAGTGAGGATCTGGAAAATTACTGGCTAATTAGCTTAATGACTGTTCTAGGAAAGCTTTTCAAAAGCTTTTGTTAAAGTTTCTCATCAAAGACTCCCAAGTAAGCTTAATAGTCATGGAATGAGAGAAAAGGTCCTTATATGGATTGGTAACCAGTTGAGAAACAGGAAGCAGAGAGTGGGAATAAACAGTGTTCTCAGTGCAGGGATATAGAAGGTGGAGTCCCATGCTTGGTATGGGGATCTGTGCTGTTTAACCTAATTTAGTAGCCCTAGGGTTACTTGACTTAGGGGTGCAGTAGCCATGCTTGCTGATGTTACCAAATTTGAACAAGTTGGTTAAAACAAAAAGAGGTTGTAAGGGGCGTCACAAGGGGAGGCGGGGGGGCGGTGCGCCCCAGGTGTCACGCCTAGGGGTGTGTGACAAAATCCCCCCTGGGAGGGAAAGAGGGAGAGGCCGTGAGGCTGAGGGAGTAAGAGAGAAGCGAGGTGGGGGGGGTGGGGAGAGGAAATAAGAGAGAGAGAGAGAGAGAGAGAGAGAGAGAGAGGAGGGCAACCGAGTAAGAGGGAAGAAAGGAAAGAGGCCTCGGGCTCTGGGCAGTGGCAGCATCCAGCTGCTCATCCCTCAGTGCCCTCTGGCGTCTATCCAGTCCCTGACATTGGCCACTGTGAGAAAAGAGTTCTGGATTATATCAGTCTTTGGCCCAATCCAGCAAGGCTCTTAAACATGTCATATCAGAGACCTGAAAAACAACTAAACTTTAATGTATTCAAATGATCTATGAGCTCATGAAAGATAAAAAAGTGAGCAGAAAAACAGAGATAAGTTTGCAGTTATTTAAAAATGCTAAATTAACCCTTCATCATTAACAGAGATGTGGGTTATCAGTGCCTGTATTGAAATCTCTTCTTTCTCAATTATAGCTTAGGACATGGCTAGTTCTGGGAATTCTTTACTGACCTCTTGGTTCAGGTCTCAAAAGGTGCGCTTGAAAATAACAAATTAAAAAAAACCTATCCTGACAGGCCTATGATTGTGACATTAAGCATGAAGTTGTATATTGTCTTAATCTTTTTCTCTACCTCTCACAAGCCTGGCATTATCTGGAAAAGTTAATACTGCAGTAAATATATTGCTATTGCTCAATAATGCAGATGGGAAGATATTCACAAACAGTGCTTTAATCATTTGGTAATTTATGGCAAACACTGAGGGAGTCAACTAAGTTCAGAAGGGCCTTACTCAAGGCAAGTGAATATAACATTGCAGCCATAGTAAGTTAAGATGGTTTGTTTTTACTTGAAATTTATTCTCAAGGGTTGCTCAATAAGACATATTTGCAGATCTATACAGTATTATAGTTCAGTAGTCAACTTACTTTCTCTTTCTAGAGAAATCTTTCCTGTTCCCATCCTCTGATCCCCTTCTGTTGGGTTGAATTAGGTCCTTCTGTGCTTTTAAAATGGATTTTTGTGGTTTAGCTTTTAAAGAGGTTTGCCTTTATAAATATGCAGTGTATGCCTATATTAGTATATAGTCACTCTTCATTGATGTTATGAATTCTATTTGCTATTTTACAGAAATATATTGCACAAGAGGACTAGATAGAACTGCTGCTATTGCTTTGAGTATCCACAAGATGGAGACAAAATATGAGATTCTCCTCCTTTATTGGCTTGGGAATTTTAGGCCCATGGTTTTTGAGTTTCCTCTTCATGTCAATGCAGTGGAAAAATCCCAGGCAGTAGATTAGATTCTGAAACTGCTTCCATGTTAGCTTATTTCTGTCAAGATAGCAACCTTCATCTAGTATTTACACTTACTTGGTAAATGCTTTCATAGGCAAACTCTGCCCTCCAGATGTTTTGGGACTACAATTCCCATCATCCCTGACCACTGGTCCTGTTAGCTAGGGATGATGGGAGTTGTAGTCCCAAAACATCTGGAGGGCTGAGTTTGCCTATGCCTGCTTTAGATTATTCACTCATTTCGCATATTTTCTTTCTTATTTCTAAAACCTCATCTCAAACAGTTATTTGATCATGGCAATCAAGTCAAAAACTAGTTGCGAGAGCCCTGCCTCTCCATTGATCCTTGACTTAGCGTCTTCTTATGAGCAATTCCTTGTTCTACTCTCCAGCTCTAAGTTGGGAAGTGGGAAGAACTGCAGGGGCTTGTATGCCTGATAGTACTTCTGAAGTTCTCTGAGTTCCTTGGCAATGCACTGGTTATATAATGCCAGCCTTCCTCCAAACCTTGGTGCTAAATAGGATCTTTGTGCAAATGCAGTGATGGTTCTCCAAGGGTGGGAAGGCTGGGGCTTCTCACATTAACCAAAGGAATGAAGTTCATGTAGTGTAAGTTGACTGAAGAAGCAGCAGTTTGCTGTCAGCCACAGGCATTCTGGATACTGACACCCACAAGAAGAGTGGTATTTGTTCTCTAACTTTCACAGCAACTGTCTTATTAGTTGCATAGACTGCCCAAACTGTTCAGCCAGGTCTGAGCCTATACTGTACGTGCTTGAATAAACACCCCTCTGAAATGATGCCCAGTTAATTGAGTGCTCTATAAAAAGCCATCTACACGTCTTTAAACAATTGGTTAGATTCATTGATTGACTATTACAGACCTATTTTAGATGTTATCTTTCTTAACGTATGTGTGTAAGGATAAGGTGCCTGTTTGGAAAAACATACATGAAACCACTGGATGGGGTTATCCAGAGGTTTGAAGTACGTTGTCAGCAGTATGCTGATGACACTCAGCTCTATTTCTCCTTTAAATCTGCAGGTGAGACAGTGGAAGTGCTGGACCAGTGTCTTGCTTCAGTAATGGACTGGATGAGAGCCAACAAACTGAAACTCAGTCCAGATAAGACTGAGGCACTGTTAGTGGGTGATTCCCTAGGCCAGATGGGTGGGAGATCGCCAGTTCTTGATGGGGTTACACTTCCTCTGAAGGAGCAGGTTCGTAGTTTGGGGGTACTCCTAGATCCTTTCCTGTCGCTCAAGGCTCAGGTGGCCTCAGTGGCCCGGAGTACCTTCCATCAGCTTTGGCTGGTGGCCCAGCTATGCCCCTATCTGGACAGGGATAGCCTAATTACTGTTGTATATGCTCTGGTAACCTCAAGGTTAGATTACTGCAATGCATTATACATAGGGCTGCCTCTGAAGACGGTTCGGAAACTTCAGCTAGTGCAGAATTCAGCGGCCAGGTTGCTCACTGGAGCAAGACGGTTTGCGCATATTATGCTGCTCCTGGTCCAGCTTCACTGGCTACCAATTTCAGACCCATTTCAAAGTGCTGGTTTTGACCTATAAAGCCTTAAATGGCTCAGGACCGCAATAACTCAAGGACCGCCTCTTTCTGTATGAACCTACCCGGACCCTGAGATCATCTTCTGATGCCCTTCTTTGTGTGCCTCCTCCTCTAGAGGTCAGGAGGGTGGCAACATGAGAACGTGCTTTCTCTGCAGTGGCTCCCCATCTATGGAATGTGCAGGGAAGTTCACCTGGTACCTTCATTATACACGTTTAGGCACCAGGCAAAAACGTTCCTTCTTAACCAGGCCTTTGGTTGATTTGATTTACATCCTATGCCCTTTTAAAATGTGTTTTTTTTGGGGGGGGGGTTGCTATTGGATTGTTTTCATTTTATGTATTTTATGGTTTTATATTTTGACTTTATTCTGTGAACCGTCCTGAGACCTCCGGGTATAGGGCGGTGTATAAATTCAATATGTAATAAGAATAATACATATGATCTAGGAGGACAGATAGTATGGTAGCAGAAGGTGAGGAAATACAGCTATTTCTATACATCAGTGGTCACCTCTTGTTGCTTCTTCCTCATATCCTATTAATCTAAGGCTAGTTAGTTCTGACAGATAGCAGGTGAAGTGGTCAGTGTTCAGCCATATCATTTCGGACTGTAAGTCTTCGCAGAAAAGGGTTGCTGCTTCACAAAAAGGGTCCCTGCATGTAGAAGAGGCTAGGCTACAACTCTTCTCACTGATACCCACTTTTCAATGTGCTAGACGGGGAACTAGATAAAAAAGCATTCAGTTACATGAATCCTTAACTTCAGTTTGAAGTGAGGCAGCTTACTATAGGTTTTATGACTCCATCTGCTGTTTGTGAGAACCAGGTCTAAATCCTCTGGGCATAAGCACTGGTGTTGTGTACAGAACTTAGCACACTTGCAGTAAATAAAATGTATGATGGCATGGTGCTGTTGTTGCCAAGCTTGCTTGCAAAACACTTGAACAGAGGCATGAGTCTTCCTTAGAATACATTTTATCAAAATGAGCTCTGGCTTCTATGAGAACAGCCTTAAACTTTTATTTGCAGGTTTAATCGGAAGGGAAATAACTGAGACCACTTTTTAAGTAAAGAAAAAATTGTTTGAAATGGCAGCTTGCATCTTACCTCGGTTTTTACTCCCTCTGTTGAATAGATTGTCATATGCCTCTGCCCTTAGAGCTAAATAGCCTAGTTTGCTTTTTGAATTCTTAAACACAAATAAGGGAGGCCCTCTTCTTGATTATTGCTTTTGAGTTTGCAGTCTTCTGTGTGGTGGAACATATTGTTCTGTCTAGTTTTGTTTCAGTCTGTTAGCCTAGTTGCGACTTAGAACAAAAGGCTGCTAAGCATCTTTATTCCCCAGTCCTGGATTCTGTGGCTGATTACTAATTTTTCCGCTGACAGACAAATGTTTTTCCTGTAGCTTTCAAACTAGAGTGGCCTTACTAGAATATCACAGTAAACTATGATTTAACTTTTCTGAGCTGTTGGTTTCTTTTGAGCAATAGCAGACAGGAGACAAACAGCTAAGAAAGGCATGTTCATGGTAAACTATTAAATGTGGTTTACTGTGACATGCAAATTGAGCCAGCAGCTTAGTTCACACATAAACTGTGGTTTGTTTAAGCTGTGGATTGTTTATCAAACCATAAATTAACCCCATGTTGTTCCACAGACAATCAAACAACCCATGTATTGTTTCTCCAGCATTTGTTTTCCAGCTGTTAATGCCTTATGCGCTTATAATTTGGTGAGTTTCTGGGGTGGGATCATCAAGCAAACCATGGTGCTGGGTTCCCATATAATGCTAAGCCATAGTTAAAGCAAACCAAGGTTTGTAAGCCATTTAGCAAACAATGGCTTCCTATTGTGGCTTGTTGGCAGTAAACAAACAATAGTTAAACTACTAGGCAAGGTTTATACATACTGCTAATCCATTCATTTAAAGTTGCATGGGAACTGGGCTAGTGTCATTTTGGGGCATTTTTATGGTATCTAGTGGGTTATAGGGCAGCAGAATCTGGTTTTAGGAGAACCCATAATTATTAAACAACAAATGGGGTGGATTACAGATGGACTAATAAAAAAGTAGAGGCATAATGGTGAGGTGTTAGGTAGCTTGACTCCTGCTCTGTAAGGATGCATGCAAGCGGGACTGGGAGGAGTTTATAGTCATTATCACGAGAGTGGGCTATGGAACCACTTATTTGTACTCTTTAGTTTCTTCTTAACGTCTTTCCTTGGAGAAGAGTAAGAAATTACTATTTTGGAGCCACTTTTCTGCTCAATAGATCTTTATGAGGCACTTACATGATAAAATGTAGCATACACAATCTGAGTGCCTCATATCTGTGGTAAATCTTATGGGTTAAGTAGATACCTTTCATTTTTACATGTGTACATATTGTGAGGAATCACAAGACAGTTGGTGTGTAGATAACAAGAATCATAGAATCATAGAGTTGGAAGAGACCACAAGGGCCATCGAGTCCAACCCCCAAAGAGTATGAACAATTTTGAAGCATTTGCAGTGGTGAAATTTTAATTTAGCTGACTTATTTTTCTATTTCAGTCAAAGGATAAGATGATGCGGGGATCACGCAGAGGCTGTGTTAGATTGAGGGTAAGTATCTGTTTTTATACATCTCTTAGATGTGTGCTGTGTGATATACTTGACAAACACTTTGCTAGCCTCTGAGATGGTTTTTGTTTTGTTCTGTCAGTGATCAATTAAAGACGAGAACAAATTATATTTTCCTTCCATATCTTAAATGCAATCTATATTTTCTTCATTACAAAATTCTTTGAGGTCTATATGCCTTTAAGATTGGAATTGAGGCAGGTTGCTGCCCATTTTATGACTGTTCTGTTTGTGTTTTTGTTCAAAATCGACTAAAAAACCTATGGTGGTGATGTTAGCTTGACATTTCAGGCTTCTCAAGTTGTCTTTGGCATCACTGCACAGTTGTCCCTTTGAGTTATTGGCTGTTTTCAGGTTTTATTGGTAGTTGACAGCCATTTATGCTAGATGTTGGACTGAATTAAGATATGTATGTTTGTGCGTGTACGTATACAGTTGACTTGCAACTTGCCAGCAGAAATCACACAAATTAAACACATGCAAGGTGGAGAGCTTAAAAACACTTTCTGTGCCAGGTTTTTCCATTGCGGAATGAGCTTTTAAGCTCTCACACTTGCTTACCAGACTCTCGTGCAGGCTCTGGGAAGCTCCTGCAAGATCTTGTGGAGCTATCCAAGATCTTGTGACAGCCTACCAGAGCCCACATGAGACCTTCCCAGAACCTGAGAACTCTCAGTCTTTAGCAAGTCTGAGAGCTTAAAAACTCTTTCTGCACTGGGTTTTCCCACTGTAGAAAGAGCTTTTGAGCATTCTGCCTTTTTGTACCAGACTCTGCTGAGCCGGCAGAGTTAACAGGGACTGCAGGAATGGAGAGAAGCATTGACTGGCTTCACAGTTTTTCCCACATTGTGATTTTTGCATAGCGCGCGCACGCGCACGCACACATATTATGATTTGTGATATATAGCCAGGTCATATGGACTTGAAGCTGGTTTTGGGTGATACATTGCCCAGCCCTAGGTAAGGTCAAGGCCCATCTAGCTCATCCACCTAAGTCTCAGTAATGCAAGCCGGATCAGCCCGCTTGTCCCAATCAAATTGTGAATGAGCATGGTTTTCTTATGGCGTGATCTGGCATAAGCAGCAGCAGCAGCACCAGACTAGAGGGCTCAGGGATGGGGAGTTTCAGCTTCGTTCAATATTATAGGATAGAAGTTATATATGATAGCTGTGTTTTGTACATGCCTTTACTGTAATAGTTTGTAATTCATGTTAGCTTATTGGAAGATCTTAGGTCCAAATAGTCTGATTTTGGAAGTTGGTTTTTAACAAAGGGAAAAGTTGTGTGGATTACTTAAACAGTTTGTTTTATAGCTGATATTAAATTAGTTTTGTCTCTGTCCTGAGCATATGTTAGCTTTTTGTAAAATTATGAATCCCAAAAAGGACATGGTAGAAGCTTTTTATTTTTGTCAAGAGCATGTTAGGTCATAATTATATTTTCAAGCAGTTTTAAAATACAATGGTATACAGTAGGTACCTCAGGTTAAGAACTTAATTCGTTCTGGAGGTCCGTTCTTAACCTGAAACTGTAGTAAATAGCAAGTAATTTGGGTGCTAATGTAATTAAGGCCTAACCATCTCTGGAATTTGGTAAGTCACCTGTGTGTATCTTGGAAATGGAACAGCAAAATGCTTTTTTGTCATTTGTTGCAATATGGCTTTTCAGAATTCCTGATGTGCATACATTGTAAAAATAGCCTTTCACATACAATAAAACAGATTCCATATTGCAGTTCCATATTGTAGTTTAAGATCTAATTTCTTGCTGCAAAATATTCAGTTGTCACAGTTAAATAATTTACAATAGTGACCTTAGTTGTAGCTCAAAGACTTCTCCATACTTTCATTTGACCCATATTTTGATTGTCTTGTGGACTAATTAATTCCCTGAGTCTGAGAGCTTTTCTCATTTTCCATGGTTGTGCCTTGCAAAAATCTGATCTTACCCACTGAATTTGATCTTAAAATCCAAAGGGAGATTTTGCTTAAACAATTCAGGAGGTAGGATCATTTTTTCTCAAGGCACAACTGGGGAATAACAAGAAAAGCTCTTGGACCCTAGGGAATTAATCTGTACACAGTATGATCAAAATATAGCCTTTTGATGTTGAGCATTCTGTGGCTCAGTCTTGTGCATGCTTACTTGAAAATAAGTTCAAGTACGTTGGTGGGGCTTATTCCCAAGTAAGTGTGTATAGAAGTGCCTTAGGCTGCAGTCTTATATGCACTTAGGAGTAAGCCCCAGGAGTGATAAAAATGGACTTGCAGACTGGACTGTTAATGTATTTAAAATGAAACATGTGGGAAATATTAGAAAAAATAAATGGAAATAAGTCCAGTCTTTCAATTGTCAGTGGATTTTGATGTGAAATCTTCTCATTCTGAATAATGTGAAGTGCCCCCCCCCTCGATAAATACTGTTCCATAACTAGAACATAATAGTGTGTAAGCACATAAGAACATTAATCTCTGCTGGATCAGGCCAATGGCTAATCTAGTCTTAACATCCTGTTCACACAATGGCTAACCAAATGCCTATGAGATACCCACAAACCAGGACCTTTCATCTCTTGTACAACTTGTGGGTACGTTTTTCTCTGTCCTTCTGTAAGCTGCATCATGCACTATCCATGCACTGATTGCCATTACTCTTGTGGCAGAATGTGGGTTATGTGTCGAGCCTGTGAGCCTGTACTGAATGATTTATATCAATTTCCTGCAGGCACAGATGATAGTTCAACCTGCTTTTGGAGGTTGAGCAGCCTTGCAACTGAGAGGGCAGTCACTCATCTTTTTTGCACCTGTCATATTACACCTGCCACCCTCTTGGCACCGTTGCAACTTTTTTTAGACCTTATTGCATGGAATTGCAAGGAAGATAGTACCCATTCTGCCTCCCTATTCCATGGAAAATATATTCCCTGTTTTCACTTCTCTGGGACCCGAGAGTTAAGGATAGCTTTATAGGAGATGTTTCTGCTGCTGTGCATTTGTAGCCTAGAGTACATAATGAGAGATGATGTTTATTTTTATAGTTCCTCCTTTTTATAAGTCCACCTTTCATTGTACTGATCCTTGGGTGGGTTACAATAAATGCCAACATAAAACAGAACGAGTCCACACCCATCGTATTCACTAAATCAATTTGTAATACAGCATGCAAATATACTCAAATAATAACTGGTCAGCCAGTAGCCTTCACCTAAAGCTTCAGAGCAAAGAGGCATCTTTACCTGGAAATGAAAACTAAGTAATGTTTGTGCCAGATGCACCTTTGAGTGGAGGGCATTCCAGAGATGGGTTCCACCATAGATGTACTTTCACAATGGTAGAACAACAGGAAGGATCCCTCCAGTAATCTTAAAGTGCAGTAAAAGAGAGAAAAGATTTGGTCTCCCAGTCCAAATATGTTAGCTTCAACAACTTAAATTGGGCTCAGA
The DNA here is from genome assembly GCF_965113315.1 of Podarcis vaucheri. Lineage (NCBI taxonomy): Eukaryota > Metazoa > Chordata > Lepidosauria > Squamata > Lacertidae > Podarcis > Podarcis vaucheri. The sequence goes on along the minus strand of NC_138764.1, from coordinate 50,657,961 downwards.
AATGTATAGGCAACCAGAGAAGGATCTTCATAATTGGTGTTATGTAGTTCTAACTAAGGGATGCGAGTGGTGCTGTGGGTTAAACCACAGAGCCTAGGACTTGCCGATCAGAAGGTCGGCGGTTCGAATCCCCATGACGGGGTGAGCTCCCGTAGCTCAGTCCCTGCTCCTGCCAACCTAGCAGTTTGAAAGCACCTCAAAGTGCAAGTAGATAAATAGGTACCGCTCTGGCGGAAAGGTAAACAGCGTTTCCATGCACTGCTCTGGTTTGTCTGAAGCAGCTTAGTCATCCTGGCCACATGACCCGGAAGCTGTACGCTGGCTCCCTTGGCCAATAAAGCGAGATGAGCGCCGCAACCCCAGAGTCGGCCATGACTGGACCTAATGGTCAGGGGTCACTTTACCTTTACCTAGTTCTAACTAGCTATACTATTCAACAACCTGGCAGCTGTATTCTGCACTTGTTGCAGCTAGGCCTGGGTGATGTATCAGTACATCATCCAGGACAGGTCTGAGGCCCAGAGCATAATATACCTGGCGGTATATTGCAGTTGGGGCTTGCCTGCTGCCTGGCGCCTTACCTTCTCTGGCTGCCTCCTTTCTCTCTGAGCAGTGAATACCTTATGGTAAAGTGGGTGGTGAATTGTTTTGTGAACACCTTTCTCCCTTCAAAAAGTGGCCTCCTTTTTAGTGATGTGGTCGAGCAAGCGGTGGCAGTTTGGCTTCACCCCGGCACTTTGTGGGCCTAATGCTCCTTCCTCCTCCCTCCACGCCGGGCGCTAGCAGCAGAAGGAGCTGAGGCGATTTGGCTTCACCCCGGCACAGAATAATGCTCCCTCCTTTTCAACATGATGATGTATTATTATTTCACAATGTTTAGCTGGTGATACACTGCAATGTTGAAAAGCTGATATCACCCAGCCCTGGTCGGATCTTCCGAGCCATTTTCAAGGGTAGTCCCACATTATTTATTATTATTTATTAATTAAATTTATATACCACCTTTCATCTGACGATCACAGGGTGGTTTTAAAGCACATAGAGTGCATTGCAGTAATCTGATTGGAAGGTTACCAGAGCGTGGGGCACTGTGGTAAAGCTATCACAGTCCAAGAGTGGCTGTAGCTTGAGAACCACTATTGCAGAAAAACACCCCTAGCTATAGAGAACACTTGGAGCTCCAATGCCAAAGCAGATCCAAGACCAACTCTATATCTGTTCTTTCAAGGGGAGTACAATCCTGTCCAGAACAGGCCATCTACCAAATTTCTGGACCTGAGAATAAGTAACCCATAGTATCGCCATCTTGTCAGGATTCAGTTTCAATTTATTGGCCCATTACTGCCTCCAGGCAATAGTCCATCAACTGTACAACTTCACCTAGTTTAGAAAATAGGGATCTTATGCATTGTCATCTTCATATTGCTGACACTGCTTCCATCCTCACAGCACTTCAACCCTGCTGATAACCTTCCCCAGAAGCATCATATAGATCAGGAGTGGGAAACCTCCAGCCCATGGGTCAGTCTTGGTCCCTCAGGGGTTCCAGGTTAGCCAGTAAGGCCATTCCCCTCAAACCAAGCCTACTTGTCAATTGGCTGATGTCACTCATGACATCTGCTAATGGATGGGAGGGGTTCAGTTCTGCAAGCCTATAATAGATGTTCAATAGTATGGAAGAACACGATAGAACTTTGTAGAACCTCTCAGCACAATTGCCTTACATTGCAATGTAAATTCTTTTTTGAAATTTATACACGATGGTGTTCTCAGGTACATGGAGCTGCATGATTTTATGCAAAAGGTAACAATAACAGTGTTGACTAATATTAAACGTTCCATCTTAAATAAATACTTTTATTACACCAGTCAAAATGTCTCAAAAGTAGTGTGCAAGCTTGGTATTTTCCAGGCTGATGAAGAGTCTTATGAAGAGCTATTGAGAACTAAAAAGCTTGCACATGAAAGCTGTGTGATATTTTGGTTGGCCTAATAAAGGCATTGCACTGATATGGATGATTATATAGGCACTCATAGCTCTGTTTTATAGATTGAATAGCAGAAATTCCCAGAGGCTTTCTTTAATTGTAAATTTGTTTCCTTTATAGAATGCAAGTTTTTAAAGTGCAAAATTCCTTATCCTCTTATGAAAAAGCAATGCACATGGGGCTTTCACTAAAGAAGGAATAAAACTGTTTTTGTAAATTCCTCATTTAATTTAATTTAAGTATTGACTCTGGAAGCCTTGCAAAAATTTGTTCATGAATTTTGCATTCTGGTCGTGTAGCAATAGACTGCATGCTGCTGATGTCACTGCTCTGCCTTATCAGAATTTTTGCTCTTTGTTTCACAGGGAGCTGTGATTGGTATAGATGATGAGGACGACAGCACCTTCACAATAACTGTTGATCAGAAAACCTTCCATTTCCAGGGTGAGCTGAAAGAAGAGGATTTCTTATATTAGAATAAATCACAGAAAATTATATTGAATTACAGTTCAGTGAGCTAATTTTAAGCATTTTATAATCAGAACTGCATGAATCAATGTACAGGGAACATTCTGGAGTCAGGAGCACTGTGGGTTAGGCAGGGATTTATATCTGCAGTGTATACATATGTGCTAGAAAGGACGGTAGCTTTGGCAGGATCTGGAGATTAAAAATTTAAAGGATATATCAGTCGGGGGGAGAGAATAATGGGCTTTCGTTGATGGGTTTTGCTTGCAAAAAAAGCACCACCGATCTTTATTATCAAGATGTTCTGTTGTGCCTTTCTGCATGGAGAAAGCCACGAGATCGCGTGAGGTTGCAGCTTTTGTTGATATTGAACTTAAAGGCTTGAATATGTGAGGAGACCAGAGGGAGCAGATTTAAAGGTGGATTTTTGCTTCAGGATCTACAAGTTCTCATTCATTTCATCTCTATTTCTTTGTTCTTGTCTGCCAAACATCATTTTCCTGCTATTTTATCTTTTTATTCATATTTACAACTCCAATGCCATCTGTTACTGCTATGTTTCGTCATTGCATGCTATGGTTCACCAGTAGAAAGGGTAAGGTACTGTATTTTTCATTAATTCCTTTTGAAATTCCTAATAAATGGTCTTTTTAAATAAAATGCTCCCATTTTTTTTGGTTATCATCTTTCCTTTAAATTGTAATTTACTCTGCTTGTGACATCTGATATTTTTCTTTACTTTTCAGTGTCAGATGAGTTGCAGATAAAATGCTTTACTTGAAACAGTGAGAATTCAGTTGTAGAAATTAGATTGATTCATGCTATTCTTTACTTAGTTTTTGTGAACTGCAAACTGTTGTGGTGGTTTATCTTCAGCACTATTATTTAGTACTGAGGATCCTAATATTCTGGCAAAGTATTCCTCAAATAGTTCCAGTGATAAACCTTACGCTCCAAATTGTGTATATGTTTATCCTCTGCTATGGTGTCTTAATGACTCTGCTGTCATGTGGCTTTTTAGTAGCTGCATTAAGCATCATTAATAATTTTTTACAGCTCCACACAAAAAGAGGAGATATTCTTAACGTATTCTTGAGAGCAAACTAATTAATTGTTAATACAAACAGACCACATCACATGCATTCTTCAAAAAGTAGCAGCTGTATTGTGTATCATGATGCAGATAAAGGATAAAATCTGCAGTAGAAAACTGCAGCTATTAAAGGAATACCTTCTGCAGTTCTAATTTTGCAGCAGTTCTCTAGCTTTTGTGTTCGCTGCCTGCAGAAAGGAAAGCCTCTTGAGAGATAAACACCTTATAGCAGAACAAAGTAGTATTTAATAATGTTGCCTTTAAATAACATATTCAACTTACGTGGTATCTAAAGGGTCTTGGCTTAATTCATTGAAATTTATTTTTACTATGATTTGGCATTTCTGTTGGCTTGTGTAGGTATTGAAGATGATGATGCATTTTTTAGAAGTAAATTATTTTAGATGGCAATCCATAGTTAGGAAATTGCTCTTATATGGATTAGTGGTTACTGATGTGTACTAGAAGTTACGAATATCAATGGTGCATTATCAATTTAAGACTGAATGTAAAATAAAATGCACATTAAAAAATCGTATCTGTATGCAACACATACAGTTTGTATGATGACATGCATCCTCTATGGAATGTAGCATTTTTATCAAATGTTGGTTCACTTTAGTATATTTACAAGAGGTGAGATTACAAGTACAGATTTATTCAGAGTATATGGCCAAGGCTGATACTGAATATTGTGTGCCTTTATCAATGTAACCTTATGCCCAGTGTTCCTAATGTTGGGGTAGTCTCCCCCACACTGAGGCAAGTGGAGAAGAGCTTTATAACAGGGGGCTTAGTGTGCATGTTACTGTTTCTGCACCACCAGGAAACTGCTGGATCAAGGTGCTGGTTAATACTGAATGCTTGCATTCACTGCATGTTCTAGTAGGCCCTTCCCCATAGTAAAATAATAAAAATAAAATACTAACTTGCTTGAATCACAGTGCTTGCACATTATTTGCAAGTGGCAGAAGAACTACCATATTTTTCGCCCTATAGGACACACTTTTTTCCCTCCAAAAATGAAGAGGAAATGTGTTTGCGTCCTATGGGGCGAATGCAGGCTCCTTGGCTTCAGCGATAGCAACGCGAAGCCTCCGAAGCCTGCGCTCCGGAGGCTTCGCGTTGCTTTTGCTGATGCCAGGAGAGTCTGCTCTTTGAAGCTGGCGGTGGGGGAAAGCAGTGCTTCCCCCCACCGCCAGCCCCACAAGCTGGGGGGGCAGCGAGAAGGCGCTTGACGCCTTAGCGCTGCTCCCCGACCTGGTTTTGAGGCTGGCAGTGGGGGAAAGCAGCGCTTCCCCCCCAGCCCCACAAGCTGGGGGGCAGCGGGAAGGCATGTGATGCCTTAGTGCTGCTCCCCGACCCAGCTTTGAGGCTGGCGGTGGGGGAAAAGAGCGCTTCCCCCCACCGCCAGCCCCACAAGCTGGGGGGCAGCGGGAAGGCATGCAACGCCTTAGCGCTGCTCCCCGACCCGGCTTTGAGGCAGTGCTTCCCCCCACCACCAGCCCCACAAGCTGGGTCGAAAAACCCGAAGGAGCGACGCAGCCTTTAAAGAGCACGCTGCTCTTGGGGGCTTTTCCCCAAGGAGGGAGAAGGGACTGACTGGCCGAGTCAGTTCCTTCTCCCTCCTGGTCGAAAAGCCCGCAGGAGTCGCACGCGGCTCCTGAGCAGTGGCGTAGCGTGGGGGGTGCCAGGGGTGCCAGCCGCACCGGGCGCAACTTCTGGGGGGGCGCGCTCGCTGCCTCCGGAGTCGCCGAAGAGCCTCGGGCGCAGGCTGTAGCTGGCAGCGGCTCTCAGCGCTCGCCGCAGTCCCCGCGCGTCAGGGCCACGGAGGGCGCGCCAGGCAGCCCCTCCTCACCGACGGGCAGCGTTCGCCTGCGGTGCTCGGCCAGCGCGCTGGGCTGGCCGCGTGGAGTCGCCGAGGAGCCGCCACCGCCTGCCATGCCGCCCTGGCTGCTTCAACCGCGTCTGACAGCCGGCTCGAGGCTCCTTCCGGCCGGGTCTCCCGACGGGGCACTGCGGGCGGAGGCTCCGGCACCAAGCGCCACGCCGCCCAGGCTCGGGTCGCTGTCTGGACGCGCGCAGCCCGCCAAGCGCGCCATCAGCGGCGCTCTAGTGCCTGCGTGCCAAGACCGCCCACTCGCCCCGATGGGGCCCCCCCACCCGCGCCGGAGGCCGGCCGACGCACTGGCCCCAGAGCCGCCCCCTCCCCGCGCCAGAAAGAAGCCCCCTCCCCGCGCCAGAAAGAAGCCGCGTCGGGACTAGCCAGGGCGGGGAGGGAGACCGAGAAGGCTGCGCCGCGACGCCCAAAGACGCGCGTCTTGGCGTATTAATGACCATGGTTAGGTGTTAGGGGGCGCAAATTACTTGCCTTGCCCCGGGTTAGGGGGCGCAAATTACTTGCCTTGCCCCGGGTGCTGATAACCCACGCTACACCGCTGCTCCTGTGGGCTTTTGCGGGAGGTGGGGGAATTCCGCCACCTCCCGCAAAAGCAGGGAGAAGGTCTTGGAGTAGCGCACAGGCTGCTCCCAGAGCTGGGGGGGGGGGGAATCATATTTTTTTCCTTGATCCCCTCCCCTGAAAACTAGGTGCGCCCTATGGGCTTGTGCGCCCTATAGGGCGAAAAATACGGTACTTACTATTTGAAAGTATGCATAGTATTTTATGCTGAATAAATGTAGAACTTTATGTCCTATGTACATTGTTTTCTTGCTCTAACTTGTGAGGTCTTTGTTGTTGGAAATCATTGGCCTTACTCATAAGGAGGAATGATGTAACTGTGCCTAACCGATTTAGTCTCCTGAAAGTTTCTTTTTATTAGATGGTTGTGAATATAATTGGCCATTTGCGTGTTCAGACCAGAGACCTCCCCCCTAAATAAAGACACATATGACTCAAATTTTAGTTTGGTTTTTGGCAGAATTTAGGCCACAATTTTATTACAGAAAGTGAGCAGTTGCATGGGCTCTGGTTCGAATAGCTCCCTGCACCCTTGCAGGTAGCGCTGACCAGAGCTCTATCATAGGTCAGCCAAGGGTGAACACCTGAGGTTGGCGGAAAGCCTGGGAACGGACTATGTCCACTCCCCAGATGTTCCCCTGGACTCAGGCACGGGCACAACCTGCGCTTGATGGTTGACCAAACCGAGTTGAGTCCCTGGATTCCTTTAATGGAATACCCTTCACATAGGGATGGCGAGACAGTTCTCCCATCCCTATCACCTGAACCAGTGCCTATCCGCAACCTTATGAGTTGTGACAATTTGCTACGCGGCAGGCGAAACCCAAATGGCAACAGCCAATCAGCCAAGTGGGGAAAATTCCTGCCGTGCCCCTGTCCCAACGACAGACGACACACGACAGCATAGCAAGGTCAGTCGCAAAATACCCTAAATATAGGGAGAGGTGGGCGGGTGTTCCGATGCATGAGCCGAAAGAGGAAGCTCTGGGTCATGTGCATAGGCTTATATAGGTCCCTCGATCCATTTAGACTGTACCCCATTGGCCAGATTAAACCCAGCAACAAGGGACCTACCAATCGGGTGTTGTGGGTTGTCCAATATACCCACCCACAACACAGGAGGGCAGTCTCCAGGTCTCACCGCAACACGTACCCTCTTTGAGGGAGGACACGCTTTACTAACGTTGGAGTGTCTAGCTGTCCTTCCCCAGTGCCTTCATTTGAATTTGATGGATTGGGGTAGAATGGAATAGGAATGAGAATTCTAGTCTCTTATCATAATGTCATTCCTTACCTGTACATCCTCCCTCCCTTACTACAACTGGAGCCAGATATGAGGGCCCACTTGCTTTGCCAATCCTGGCCCTGCTTATGCCCAACTGAACACTACTTTTCTAAGAAGAAAATGGGGAACACTTCATCCTTTGCTACGTTGTAAATTTTTTGTCTGAAAATACTTGTATGGCTTTTGAAATATGGTTATTGAAATGTGTTCTGATGTCAACCTCAATAACCTTCCCTTATTTGGTTATATTAGGCCTTCGGATAGATAAAAGCTTGCATTTTTAGCACCATAACTAGTGTCACATTTGTCACTGGGTTTAAAGACGATCTTGTCTTCTCTGCAGATCCATTGGAGGTATGCTTTATAAATGTCACAGTTACTGATACATGATGGTCCATTGTTCAGTAACAGAGAAACCTTTATTCTGAGACAAGATTTCTGTTGATATTTGGAGGGATAAACTGAAGTAGAGAATCCTTGCAGTGAACTTAGGGATGAAGAACTCTGAAGGGGGCCTATTATTTCAAGGGCAATCTGTTAGGAGCCATATGTGAGCAGTGGGTAGAGCCAAAGCTAGCAGTAGGTGGGAAAAGAGCTCAAAGTGCATAGGGACACATGAAATTAGACTACGGGTCACAGATTGCCTACCCCTAACCTAAATCTCTGAAGTAATATTCTCAAATCTGAAATATATACATTCATCATAATATATTCACTAAAATTATCTTATTGTAACATTAAATGTAGCCTGCCCGCAGAAAATGGATCCTATACATATTGTTATACTAGAAACTACTTTTTGGGAGGAGGTCCCCCTAATATTACCTGCCTTTCTGCTTGCTGAGAGACCACACGGCCCTCTCTACACTCTGAGTTGTGGCTAGATGTGGGACTTCTGCGTTACCAAAGCATCAATATTAATGACATAGGAGGCGTAGACTTGTTCTGTTCATAGAATCAGAATTGTTGAGTTGGAAGGCACCCCAAAGGTTATCTACTCCAACCCCCTGCAGTGAAGGCAGTGTCTATGAATTCTGTCCACATCCTCAAGCTATGCAAACTTTAAATAATCCACACACCAAGCAGTCCTCAATTATACATCCCCTGAATTTGTAATTGCTGTGGAAACCAAGGTGGAACAACTTTGTTCAGTGTTTCACAGCATAGTCACAGTGTACTACAAAGTAGTCCCTTTATCTCCATCATCCATTTATCCTCCCTTTTAAATAGTCCCTTAGAATTGCTCTTAGCAGCCATGCAACAGGCAGAAACCATAGCTAAAGCCTTTCTTGCAATGATGGGAGTTTGAGACATGTCAGTTAATGACATCAGGGGTCACTAGAGGAAACATGTAAGTGAATGGCTAATGCAACACCAGCCCTGCTTGGTGAGAGACAACTAGGGGAAACTGTTCCTTTTGGGGGGAGGGTTACAAATGTTTTCCTCCAGGAAGCTTAGGGCACAGGATATCTTCTAATGATGTGTAAAGGAAATTTGTTTTCTTCAGTTTCTTTCTGTGTTATTTTCCAAAAGCTGTCTTTAACTAAACAATTGTCTGCATGAAACGAAACTTCTCTTTGCCTTTCTTCCTCCTGTACACTCATCATATTTACTCTGGTGGTTCTACTAATCATCCAGATTAGATTTGGGGACAATGCTGGGGTTGTGTAAGGAAAGAGAGCAAGAAGTTCCAATGTTCTCACAGAAATTGTTCCATGCACACAATGACATAGTTGGATACAATTCCAAGTGTGTACTTTGTGCCTTTTGGCATAAACTAGGAGGCCTCTTAACTCAGATATGGTTCAGTAATGGAAATGATACTTTGATCATGGAGTAGTGCCACCTGTATGTTAATCCTCAGCATGGTGAATACCAATGGGCAAGTTTAAAATATTAAATCTATATCCTTTGTCTCAAATTGATATGTAGGGCTTAGGTGCTACTGCAAGAGTTCTCAATCATGATGCTCACACTACCTACCTTGAGATGCAGCTTTTGTGCAGTTGTGGGCACTGGTGGGGGTTAAATGAGATGGCTTTTGAGTTGCTCTTTTCAGGATTGCTAACATTCATCACTTGATTGTGTGTCTGAAATTTTGATGCTGAGGCTGAGAAATCTATTGGGGTGGGGTCGATTTCCAGTCTGTGCCTGCAGATTCCTGGGAGGGAGGCCCCAGTGAGTAATGGTTGCTTATCTTTCCTGTGCCAAATTTGCAGTGTTTGCTCCTGTTTCCAATCCTGTTAAACAAGTATATGATGCTGCTGGGTGTCATCATTTCATCATCTGACTGACAAAAGAGCTCAGTATCACCACTTTTACATGCCCTAAGACCTATATTATCTGTGTTTATTCAGTGGTTGGGACTAAAAGCAAGCATTTTTGTTTAGTCGTTTAGTCGTGTCCGACTCTTCGTGACCCCATGAACCAGAGCATGCCAGGCACTCCTGTCTTTCACTGCCTCCCGCAGTTTGGTCAGACTCATGTTTGTAGCTTCGAGAACACTGTCCAACCATCTCGTCCCCTTCTCCTTGTGCCCTCCATCTTTCCCAACATCAGGGTCTTTTCCAGGGAGTCTTCTCTTCTCATGAGGTGGCCAAAGTATTGGAGCCTCAGCTTCGCGATCTGTCCTTCCAGTGAGCACTCAGGGCTGATTTCCTTAAGAATGGATAGGTTTGATCTTCTTGCAGTCCATGGGACTCTCAAGAGTCTCCTCCAGCACCATAATTCAAAAGCATCAATTCTTCGGCGATCAGCCTTCTTTATGGTCCACCTCTCACTTCCATACATCACTACTGGGAAAGCCATGGCTTTAACTATACGGACCTTTGTTGGCAAGGTGATGTCTCTGCTTTTTAAGACGCTGTCTAGAAAAGCAAGCATACTGAAACTAAATTTAGGAAGACCAAGAATCAGTACCTTTGACAATAGGGATTAGTGGAACACTGGTTTATAATTGAGATGAACCTCCATTAGTTATTTGAAGTATATGTGGCTCTATTGTGGTACCTAGAAATCAGGGTTTTAATGGTGATTAGGTGCTCTTTTGTCCAACCCTAGCCAATGAGAAAAGTGCTACCCTTTTGGGCTGATTCAGACCTTGTAGTACTTATGCATGTCTTCATAATTTCTAACCTGGTCACAGTAACATATTTTACTATGGGACTGTTAGAATCATAGAATCATAGAGTTGGAATAGACCACAAGGGACCACAACCCCCTGCCAAGCAGGAAACACCATCAGAGCACTCCTGACATATGGTTGTCAAGCCTCTGCTTAAAGACCTCCAAAGAAGGAGACTCCACCACACTCCTTGGCAGCAAATTCCACTGTTGAACAGCTCTTACTCTCAGGAAGTTCTTCCTAATGTTTAGGTGGAATCTTCTTTCTTGTAGTTTGGATCCATTGCTCCGTGTCCGCTTCTCTGGAGCAGCAGAAAACAACCTTTCTCCCTCCTCTATGTGACATCCTTTTATATATTTGAATGTGGCTATATCACCCCTTAACCTCCTCTTCTCCAGGCTAAACATGCCCAGCTCCCTTAGCCATTCCTCATAAGGCATCGTTTCCAGGCCTTTGACCATTTTGGTTGCCCTCCTCTGGACACATTCCAGTTTGTCAGTGTCCTTCTTGAACTGTGGTGCCCAGAACTGGACACAGTACTCCAGGTGAGGTCTGACCAGAGCAGAATACAGTGGCACTATTACTTCCCTTGATCTAGATGCTATACTCCTATTGATGCAGCCCAGAAGTCAGTTTGTAATCTGCCCCCTCCTCCATGTGATATATATGTTGTAAGATGACTGTACTGACAGACATCCCGCCCCTGCTCCATTTCATAGGCTGCCACTTGTGGAGATAAGGGAAGCTTGACATCATACTGACATAATATCAAAACTTTATCTCTAGTTGTTATGGTGCCAGAGGGAAAAATGAGCTGTGAATCATACCTCAGTTTTAATGCTTAGTTCTAGCTTGAGAAGGCTGCTGGCTCTTGGCAGTCTCTAGGGATTCGTGATGTTTATCTTGGTTTTGTGGGCCTGTTCTGTCTACAGTTCATCTATTCCCTCACTGGGTAATATGAACAACACTGTAATATTGCTTCCATAAATTGAACTGTCACTTAGCTACTACAAGGCTGCAATATTGATGCAGTACCGCAATAAAATATGCACTGATAATTAAAAGGCTGAACATACCAGGATAAATCTGAATATTTGCAGTAACGTAAATAGCTGCTTTGATGTAATTGCTATGACAAATATGAATGTAACATTTGTTTACAGGATTTTGAATCTACTTAGTTTACTGACTTTTCATCTCTGTGAACACTCATACACTGAGCTTCATGATCAAGCAGTGATTTGACCCTGTGAACTTTGCAGGACCTAGATGTGTGTAGTCTTTATATTAATTACATATATAAACCTAACAATATTAGAAGCTGCTTTTAATATTGTAGCTGCTCCCGCTACAAAAGCTTATGCCAGAATAAACTTGTTAATCTTTAAAGTGCCATAGGACTTTGTTATAAGGAGACTAGTTTCAGGATGCTTGAAGTGTGACCACATCCTTCCCATAGAAGTGTGGGCAGTGTTTAGGAGTAGACCAAGCTCCTTCCTGGCTCACATATCACATGCTGATTTTTTCAGTTTCTTGGCAGAGTATTGACCTACTTCATCTGTGAAACAGACAGCTGTGAATCTTTGAGTTAGGGTGACTGGACTGGAGGCAGGCCAATGTTTCAGCATCTTTGCTTGCTTAACTGTGATTCTTCCCCCAGATATCTATTGCACTGAGTGAGCTATTTTGATTACTATATATGTGCTTTATTCACTGAATGAAAACAAAATCTCACTATTTGAATTATTATTGCCCACCTTTGCACTTTGAGTTATTTACATACCCTTTTTAAAAACTTTTTATTGCTTAGAAGTGTGCAGATGTACTTCCAATAAACTCTGAAGATCCTATCAGTTTCAATTTTGACTCAGTTATCATTAATAGCAGAATGTCAAAACCACAGAGGGCCTCAGCAAAGGAGGTGCCTATAGTGCAGGACTGCTGATAGCATATTCATGCTGTACCTTCTCCACTTTCAGCTATTCCCAGATTGCAGCTTGTTTACTTTGTTCTGAGGCAGCTGTTACCTGCATAGTCCCACCTCTTAATCTGCATGAACTAGTCTGGAATTCATGTTTCTCTCATGCTAGATTTGTGATATCTTGAATGCTGGAGCTTGCTTTTTATGTATAGGATTTTTTGGATGCATTTAAAATGAAAGTAGAACCACTGGAAGTTACCATGTAAGTGAACTATGTAAAAACTAGCTCCATTCTCTAAAATAAGTAATATAATGTGGACTAGAAATATTATAGACAGGATGGGAGCACTGCAGCTGTCTGGCTGTCTTGTCATTTTATAAATGGAGAACCTTGAATCAGTTCATTTCTTCCGTTCCCATATATTTCCATCCTTAAGATGGCTACAAACACAAGTTGATAGCTATTGCTTGGGACATACTAGTATGAAATAGTGAATTATTTCAGTTTAGCTAATATTCAGGAGTATTTGTACTGTAGTTGCCATAAAAACTGTGTTCGGATTTCAGTCATGTACTTATTTTTCACAATATCTTCAAACTTTCTCATTGGCTATAATGTAGGCTTGTCTCTCAGCAAGCAATTTTCATTTGATTAGCTTTGCTTAACTAACAGGACGTTTTATTACTCACCTGGGATTGGTTTAAGTTTCCAATTGTTTCTTTAAGGCCACTTAAGTATATTTTTAATACTCTTCCAGCTCGAGATGCTGATGAGAGAGAGAAATGGATTCATGCTTTAGAGGAAACCATCCTTCGTCATACTCTTCAGCTTCAGGTGCGTTAGTCAGTTTAGCCTAAGCTAAGCATATGTTCTGCATAATACCTGTGTAAAATGTAATCCATACTAATCTCTATTCCATGAGTGTATATTTGTTCTTACATTTATTGTGAAATTAAGCCATATGTCATGTCTCCATCTTGCAAATATAGCACCTCAGTTGATAAATTTTACATTTATTATTGCCGGTCTGTGAATGAGAAACCTTTGTAACTGAACTGGAGAGTTAAGAATACAAGGACGGGAAGATTCCTGTGATGATTGTTATGTGGACGCTACTCAACGACCTGTTCACAGTTTTAATTTCTATTTTCTTTACCTGAAACAAAGCCTTGGATTAAAAAACAACAACATAGAATTGAGGCAATGTTAAGATCATTACAGGAATCTTCAAGTCACTGCACCTCTGGATCTCCAGTTCATCCAAATAATGAACCTGTACTCTTTGCCAAAATCTTGCTTATCAAGCATTGCTTATGGTAGCATACAAATACCACTGAACTATACAGAAACATATCCCAACTTCTGTGTTTTTGTAGTGCATAATGGAGAAATTAGTGCTGTCTATGTTGCACATTGGCAGAAGGGGAAAGGGAACCAAACAAAACTAAACCTGCATATTTTTGCTTTGAAGCCTTTGCTATGTAAATATTCCTCCTGAGAATATTAGCCACTCCAAGGTGCTATCACAGAAAGGGATTGCTTTGGAGACACTGGCACCAACTATGGATAACAGCAGGTGCACTTTAATATTGAAGCTAATGAGCAAATGCAGAGGCACAACTGTCTAATATTAATCATAGTGACGTTTCAAGTGAGAAACATCTGAAAATGGTAGCTTGGCACTGAAGCATGCTTTACTTGGGATTCAGCCACATTCAAGGCCAGGTGATGTTTTATTCTCCCTTTCCTTCTCATGGCTGCTCCGTGTGTCGCCTCCCCCCAAAAAAAGGTGTTGGAAATCGGGGGAACTAGATTTTCCTCTGGCCTCGTGCTATGGTGAAGATTCCTCTGACAGGAGCAGCTTTCCAGGCAGTGTAAGGGGCTGCTGGGCGGAAAACCCCCGATGCGCAGAGTGGAGTTGGCCTGGATCCACGCCAGTGATACCTAGTTCCAAATAGTCAGGATTCGCAGCCCTAGCCCTGCGAAGGTTCTTAAATGGATTTAGTATTCTGCAGAAACTATGCACACGCTACGCTTAAACGCGGTGAAGGACAGTGAGCTACAGAAATCTAGGCGGATGCGAAAAGTTAGTCTTAGCATCTTAGCCATGCCTGCCTGCTCAGAAGTCAGTCCTCTCGTAGGTAAAACGGGGGTCAGGATTGCGAAATGGAAAAGAGCGATCGGCGCTGTAGCCAATAACAAGAAAGCTGCCGGAGGCATTTCAGATGATGCAAGAAGGCAGGGGGCGGGTGAAATATCCGGATGAGCCCGTGTCCTCCGTGGCGCTGCGCGTGAGGTCAGCCCACTGGGTAGCGAGTCAGCGGCCAAAGTCAGTGGGTGCTGCGGAGTCCAAGACAGCCCTTCCAATCAGGGCTTCCTTTCAGCGCGCGGCGATTTGGTCTTCCTGCCCCGATTGCAGCCTGCCTGGGTAGAGGCTACCGCTGAAGGCGGGAGATTCGCGGGACGAAGGATGCCCTCGAGAGAAAGCGGGAGGAAGCCGGCGGCGCCGGCTGGAAGGAAGCAGCCCGGTGTGTATGGCTATTATGCGTCCCCCTCTCAGTCGGTGCGCGGGGCGGGGGAGAGGAAAGGGCCGGGCTGGGAGGCACCTGACCCGCAGCCAATCGGGAGCCGGCTCGGTGCGAAGGAGAGCCTCGCTGCTTGCGAGCGGTGGGCTGGCGACGCGGCTTCCCTGCGGGCAGGGGGCCCAGCCGACGACAGACCCCGCCCGGCAGCGTGCCCGGGAGGGGAGGAAGCATGGCTTGCGTGAGTAGGGCCGGGCGTTGGGGCGGCGCAGCGTCGACATTGGCCTCGATCTCCGTCGGCCTGCGCTTACGGAGGCCCACCCGGACGCCTGGGTTCTGTAGTCGACCCCGTGTATAATCGGGGTGGGTGGGGAGGAGAAGGTGCGTGCTGCGAAGCCCGCGGCCCTGAACCTGTACCTGCAGCCGGGGCCGGGGAGCGCACGCAGCTCTAGCCATTGATCGCTGGAGAGGAAGAGCGCGGCGCTTGTGTGCGCGCTACACCATGGGGCGCACTCACCCCCCTCCCGCAGCTCTGCCTGATTTCAGTCCGGCAGGCTCCATTGTCTGCCACTGGTGGCAGTGGGTAATTACTGCCACTGACTTTGCTGTTTAAAAACAAGCAGTTCCAGTTTGATCACCTCGACCGCGATATAGGAGATCGTTTCTAAAACCCACTCGATGGTTCGCCTAGTTCGTATTTCGGCTGCAGGAAAGTTAGTTTTCCTTTCTTCACATCCCATTGAAATCAGCTTCTTTCACAGTATGTAGGTTTGAGTTACGTTTTATTTAGAAAAGGATTTCTATACCGCTGATTCATAGAACATCAAAGTAGTGTACACTGTTAAAGCATACAACATTATTCAAATAAGAAGACATACTGAAATGCATGTTACTTCCAAGAGGTCATAGAAACTTGGTCCTGTAGCCCAAAATGGACAAGGAAGCCAATCTCTCCCAGTGATTAGAAATGCTTCCCACAACTAAAGGATCTTGTGATCCTTCCTTCCCTCAGCATATGCCCAACATGTTTCCATGACTCTCTGGAAAGTGGGTGTATTTCTTTGCAGATTAGGAAAATTGGTACTAGAAACAATGGGGAGAGGGTGGGCACTACAGTTGCTGTGTAGACCCTGATATTTTTCTAAAGAATTTCAAGAGCCAAATACTTGCTGGTGAAGAAACGTTGGGCAGGTAGCATTTGTAGTGTATTTCTTGTAGTGGTCATGCTATGTCCTAAATGTTACATAATGTGGGGCAAACAACTCAGTTCATTTTAAGGATCATTCAGACTTCTACAGGAAATAAGGTATGACTCTTAACAAGGATCACATACCTTTAGGCATTTCACAGGAAGGAAAGAGTAACAAATGTACAGGATGCCCAAAGGGACTCAAACACTGTTCTGTGGCCATTTTGAGCATTCAGTGTGCACTTCTGTGGTACTTCAGAGGGAATTTATGCATTTCAGAGGTCACAATTGGCTCCCATGTTCTGGTGAATGAGCTTATAAGGTCTCTTTTATATAACCTGGTCAGGTAGAATTGCTTTCTAATGAAAGCTGAGGTACTTAAATAGCCTAGTAATCATACTAGTTTAAAATGGAATGTAGTGCAGAACTTGTAACATAATGCTAATAGCTTAATTACTTGGTTTTTAATACCTCTAAGACTTGAGTATATTTAACTTCGTTTTCATTGGAAATAATGCAAATGCTCACTGAAATACATAAAATGTAAATGAGTTAACTAACATTTAAAATGAAAGAAGTTTGTAGCATTTTATGTCATTTACATGCATGTGATAGATAGCTATGATAGAAGCACTGCACGTATTTCACTAGAGGTCACATTATTGTGGAAACAGATGCAGGGAAGTGAAAGTGTGACAGTTTGGATTCTGTTAGGATTCTTCTGTTCCTTAAATATTTTTTGTTAAAGTATGTGTCTTCTAAAATTGCTTCTCTTAAAAGTGAAGGTTGCTTAGCATTTAAAACACCTACGCTATAGCTTTTAAATTGTGAGAATTAAAGACATAATGAATTTCTGTTTGTCTACTTGTCATTTGCAATCATAAAACCTAGAAATTTTAAACACCCCCCATGTAATTCCTAACAAGGGATCTTGACATAGTGAATTATAGATTTACATGTATCAGTTTATGTGCTTGATGTTCTGTCCAAAGTGTGCCTTTCTAGTTGGCAATAACTTTTTAAGCCTTATATCCATTTTGGAAGGGATGTAGGTGGCGCTGTGGTCTAAACCACTGAGCCTCTTGGGCTTGCCGATCAGAAGGTCAGCGGTTCAAATCCCCACAATGGGGTGAGCTCCCGTTGCTTGGTCCCAGCTCCTGCCAATCTAGCAGTTCAAAAGCACACCCAAAGTGCAAGTATTATCTACTTATAAATAGGTACCGCTCTGCGGAAAGGTAAACAGCGTTTCTGTGTGCTCTGGTTTCGGTGTTCTGTTGTAACAGAAGGGGCTTAGTCATGTTGGCCACATGACCTGGAAAAACTGTCTGTGGACAAATGCCGGCTCCCTCGGCCTGTAAAGCGAGATGAGCGCTGCAACCCCAGAATCGTCTGCGGCTGGACTGAAGTGTCAGGGGTCCTTTACCTTTTTATGCATTTGGGAGGAGGATAAGAGAGGCTGTTTAAATGAAGTAGATGAAAAAGCAGGAAAAAAGCAGAGGTGTGGAAATACCCTTTCTTCTTGATTCCTCTGTGGTCACAGTCCAGTGTAGATTTTCAGCACAGTCTTGTGTGTGTTTATCCTGGGGATATGATCTATTGAACACTGTGAGACTTCTTTCAGAGTAAACACGCATAGGCTTGAACAATTGAGCAGCTCTGGATTGTTGCTTCTATTTCTATTATTTGAGAATTCATTTGTAAGGCCTGGTTTTACAAGGAAACTTCAGTTGGGAGCATATTGGATGCTTCACCTTAGTAACAATTTTGCTGTGATGTAGCTTACGTAGCAAAATAGTTAACCTCACAAGAACATAATATTTAGGCTTTAGAATAGTGCCAGAAGACGCCTAGTCCTTGCAGTGACTTAATCATTTCTCTATGCTGACATATATCTGTAGGAATAATATAATGTTCTAGCCTTTTTCATTCTTTAAAGTGTATCTAGGCAGGTTATTCTATAGTTTTGAAATTTGCCCAGATCAATCTTGCAGCTAATGAGGTGCTGTTCTGTGTGTTCTGTAAATATGTTCAAATGTAATGCGTTTCTGTTACATAGGGTGTGGATCCTGGATTTGTTCCCAGTGTCCAAGATTTTGATAAAAAACTTACAGAAGCTGATGCTTATCTACAAATTTTGATAGACCAATTGAAGGTATGTTGAACTTGCTATTGTAACAGGACTTTACAATAATCTAGTAAAGATGCACTTTGATTTCTCCCTAACCTCCATGGTATAAATGGGTTATGAAAGATTGTCATCACTGAAGCCCATTGATCCATGTTTTTGTTAAGTAGTTAGATGGGTTTCAGAAATTTAACAGCAGTTCCTGCTAAAAGACTATATCTCTTGGGCAGGCATGTCCAAAGTCCATTTTGGGGGCATAATCCGGCCCACCAGTCGGTTTAATCCGGCTCCTGTGGTAGTTTATTTCCTGGGGTAAAATCCTAACTAAACTGAAAAACCCTCAACTACTTCAATCCTTAGAAGAGGTTAACAAGTTTGGTTGGCCCTTTGGTCGGCCCTCACGGCCCTTCACTTCATCAAATATGGCCCTCTTTGAAAAAAAGTTTGGACACCACTGGCTAGGGAGTCTGGATGAAGATTTCAGTATTCAAGTTCTTCATTCCTAACCTGTTCCTTAGAACAGTGAAACTAAGCTAGGAGCAATAAGTAGCTTGAATACAATCTAATTTGTGTCGTGCAATCTTTAAATTGTACAATACTGAATTAAAACTAAAAATCAGACAAAACCTAAAATTTCCCAGTCATCTATGACACAAGTCAACTGTAGAGACTTGGATCACAAGCATACTTGAAATGGTTTCAGGTTTTTTTTTAAAACAGTAGTTCCTGTACTGTTTATTATATATATTGGGAGAGGGAGAGAGTAAATGTTGCCCTTGTGATTTATCCTAGATATGTTTAACATATTTAATATTTGAAATGGGGTAAGCATTTGAGAAGTAAACATATGTGCAAGAGAGGTTCTGTTTTGCATGCCTTGAAGGCTTAAAGCTTATTCAGTCATTTACTGAGTGGTGGCTAGCCTGTAACCTTCTAGATGTTGTTGGATTCCAACTGGTACCATCCCTGATCATTGGCCATGCTGGCTGGAACTGAAGGGAATTATCATTGAACTCCATCTGGAGGGGCACAGAGTCTGCATCTCTGCTTTACATGCAGCACATTATTTTGTGTTGTAAAGAAACTGTCTAAAGATCTTTAGCTCAGACATTATATTGACTGGAAACAGATAATTAAGGAGACAGAAGCAACAGAGCGCAGAACAATTTTAAGCACTTTCTTTGGCTTTTTAAAAATGTAATTCTGCAATCATAAAGAAGCCCTCATCCCCTCCAAATAATTTCATGTTTGGGGTAAAGACAAAACATATTTCCTGACTTAGTAGGTGATATTGATTATTATTTTTGTGTGAAATACTGATGATTAAGACCACTAGTAATTTAAACATTGGTAAGATGGAACCAAATGATCAGCAGACTTTGGATTTTTAAAAAATAAATAAATTGCTATCCTGTTTGCATTTTAAAAGCTTTACTAGCAATGTTTGATACTGTGTGCCTTTTTCTTTTTAGCTCTTTGATGAAAAGCTTCAGAACTGCAAAGATGACGAACAGAGAAAAGCAAGTATACTTTTTACATATTCTTCCTCTCCCTGAAGTTCACTTTTCAGCCTTCCTGTAATTGACTAAAATGCAATTTAAGCACTCCTTTTATATACAGCTGATAACTTACATTCAGCGTTGCTATATATATATATATATATATATATATATATATATGCAGGTTTTGGTGTCTTCGGGTGTCAGCTCTGTTCCAGTAACAAGAAGCCGAAAGCACCAGCCTGAAGATGACGAGTGAGACCTCGTCGAAACGTCGCACAGACACCCCGACTCTTACACGGGAAGACACCCGAAGACACCAAAACCTGCATTCCTGTACCCGTGAAAATCTACGAAAGCATATATATATATATATATATAGTTGTTGGGATGGAAAACACTTGTAATAATAATTGCTAACAGGTCTTCAATTGTTCCATTACAGTGGAATATAATTAAAAAGATGAAAACAAGCTTGGAGAGCCATAGAAAAGGTTTTATCCTTTTATTTCAATAAGTTTCATGCTGCAGATGTTTTAAATATTTTTTCTCTGTGAGCTTCCTGGAGAGGTCAGTTATTGGAAGTTCAGTTAGCAATGCCTTGTGCCCTACTCACTTTTCATGAACTATTGTACCATTAGCATAGTTCATAGAGCTTAATGAAATAAGTAATGGAAGGATGAAATAAAGAGCATAAGATGACAAGGCGTCTGACTGTTAACCAGAAGGTTGGTGGTTGCAGTGGGTTTGACTAGATGGCCTTTGGGGTCCCTTCCAGCTCTACATTTCTATGATTCTACACATGTCAGGTAAAATTATATATCCAATTCGAATAAAATTAAGTTCACGCTTTAGTCAATTACTGAGAAGTAATTGGGCTTTTCTTTGCAATAACTTCCAGCACTGTTAGAATGATTCTAAACCAACTAGCCATGTGGCTGGCTTTTTGTGTTCTAGAACAGGGTAATTTGCTAACTGTACTTCATATTTTAGATTGTAATCTAGCACTTGGCACTGTCTTATCATTATACAATCTTGCTGCTGGGGTGTGACCTTGTACTTGTTTGGCCTCTAGTCTTAATTTGTTGTAATGGCAGATTAGTGTTGCAACGGATGAGCTGTTTTCTTCCTGATTTGTTGTGGCATTCAGTATTTTAAAGCTGCTTCCTCTCATGCAGAAGGAAGAGGTTCCAGTTACACTCACCCAAAAGTATTTCTGTAAAATCGGCATTATATTATTATTATTATTATTATTATTATTATTATTAACCCTGCCCCTCTGGGTTGCCCCAGCCATTCCAGGCGGCTAACAACTTTAGTAATGCTAGACATTTTCTGATTAAGCAATAAGGTAGTTATTACAACTAGCAGCTGCTTCCTGTAGAAATGTAGTTTAAGGAAATGTTACTGGAAACCATGACATCACTTCTCTTTTCCTTTTAATCTTTATGGAAAGCTGTGTCAAAATTGTCACATCTATAGACCCTGTAGAAAAATAGATGCCACAACAGGACAACACATAACGCTAAGCCAAACAATGACATAGAGCGAACATGCAGGTTCCTAGAGGGGATCACAGCTGCTGCACTCGTACCCTAGTCGTCCTCCTGCTGCTGCACTACCCAGAGCTAAATCATGATTTGGATTAGTGTGTCACTTGTAGTTTATCTTTCTTCAGACAAACCTGAGCTTTGACCAAAGTTTGTTTTTGGTCTACATAGATGGGGAAAAGGCAGACTTGAGTATTCACTGTATTGGACAAGTGTGTGGCAGTTTGGAACAAACTATGACAATTAACAATATGAAGATGAATCACCGCTGTCTGAACAATTCTGTACTTACATGATTTCACACACAAGTATAGGAATACAGTGTCTGAACTGATTCAAATGCAAATATATCACTTTCAGTTGGGATAAATGTGGAATGAAGATTAAATTTTCTGGATGAACATGTTTCAGTTGAAGCCGCCTTGTACAGTACTTGCTTTCTAGCTTTCTCTTTAGACTATTTATCTGCAGGGTGGGATGGGAATGTAAACCAAGCATTAATAATCTTTGGTTGTTCAGCAGGGCACGGTTTAACAGTGCATCATGCTAGAAAAAGCACTACCCTTACAATTTGCACAACACACCCTTTGCTTAAAGTCATCTTCTAGTGCTGTTGGGTAACCTTTTTCTAAAGCAAATTGCATTCCTGGTACTCTTTTAATTATCTAGAAATGGTTGCAAAGTGGTCACAGTGTAATAATAGAATATGTCTGCTTTGATTGCAGTAAGGATCCTGTTGTTTTCATTCAGCAGGATCCCGGGTGCAAGAGGCAGCGAAGACATTTTCCCTCGATCTTGGAGAGCTGTTGGAATAGACAATACTTAGTCCATATAGCTCTGCACAGTGCTGCTTCATATATTAAGCTTATATTTTATGTGACTGTTTTAAATAAACAATAACTAGCAAGAAGCAATCTTGAAGATGAATAACTTCACATTGCTAAAGACCTTGCTTTTCTTTTCTTTTCCTCAGAAGATTGAAGACCTCAAAGAAACAACCAGTGTAAGTATGTGTTTAATCATTGCATATTTTAAAGCAACTTAAGGGCTTGGCTTGGATCTGTGTTAAATTCCTCTTTAGCTACTTCCTCTGCTGACAGGCATTTAGAAAGTAATGGTGGGAGATCAGTTGCTCCCCAGTCTCCCAAGTGGCCTGCTGGCAAATGCAGAGAACCTGCTTCTCCTGATGCCACCTGATTAAAGGAGGGGGAATGGATTGTACCATATGTTCAGGAGGGAGGGGTCATCCTCTCACTTCTGTGGTCCAAATTATCTTCATATTTGTCTTTTGATGGAAATGGAGGTTGAGATTGTGCCCTACAATTATGTTCCGTGTTTGTATTAAATAGAAAATATAGTAGTGTTTTAGAATATTTTTATGCTCTATGGTAACCTGCTTAACAGTCAGGTCTTTGAAAGCATGACACAAAATGACTTGACACATTTACTAGTCCTGTTGCTTTTTGGAGTGTATATTTTATTGTATTTTCATAACTTAATGATAAAATCTGAGCAACAAAAGCAGCTCTAATCTTTCTGTTGTGAAGGTATTGTTAACCTGGTGCCCTCCAGATATTTTGAGCTACAGCTCCCATTATCCCAGGGGATTGGGACCAGTGAAAGCTTTTGTCCAAAACCTTTGTAGGGCACCAGTGGCTAGGCCGGTTTAGACAATATCTTGCTTGCACAATAACCTGCAGGATGTCAGTTAACTTTAAAGTTAACTGCCCTTAGAACAAGAAGTAGCTTCTTTCACCCATCAAATGTTCTTTCCCTGTGTGGCTTTAGCTGTATAAATTGGGGAAATAATGATCCATTAAAACTATTAGCAAAATAGTTACTGATTTTCTCCACCCTGTTCACTCATTCAAGTGCAGAAATGTTATCATAAATGAATTCTTACAAGATATCTATGGCAAGTATGTACTAAACTGATAATGAACATACTAACCAAAGGAAGTACTTTGCTTCTTTAACACTCTATTCTAAGCAGTGAAAGTTTTGTAGAAATACTAACATGTTTATTTTTGCCCTCTTTAGAGCATGGTTGAATCAATAAAACACTGCATTGTGTTGCTGCAGATTGCTAAAGTAAGTATCTCTGTTGGAAAATACAATAAAAAGTGTTTGCAGTATAATGTTGTTTTCTGGAAGAAATCGTTCTGTGCTATTATATTGTAGAGGCATTGAACCATCAAGGTTAATAAGAATTGGAAGGTATAGATATATGTACATTTATATGACTTGATTATTTCCCCTCCTGTTGCATTCTGTAGGTAGATTGATAAATACTGTAAGTAGATTGCCAGGGGTATATGAATGTACATTGTATAAGTTATACAATGCATACAATGCCATACTCAATGCTGTGCCATTCTTCATATTAAAGTGGTGATTATACTGACCTATTGATCCTGACAAAGTGGTGTTTACCATAATCTCAAATGTTGTGACTGTGCTCTTCATGCTTTGTTTGAGCATACAAAAAAACAGATTCTTTATGTCAATGCCTACATTGGTTTAATTACTTTTGGTGTTTTAAACATTCACAAGCAACTATTTTGTGGAAGCCCCCAAGTTGGAAGTATGGCAAAACAAATGTTTAAAAAACCACTCTGCTAGGTTGTACATGAACAGTATAAATAACAGAATTATAGTCTATTAAAGATTGATCTTGAAATTTGATGGTTATTGTGCCTTCAAAAACTCATCTTGAATATCAATGTCTGATAATTGAGTTAAAACATGTTCCTCCTTTAACAATGGGCCTTGGATAGAGAATTGATAAAATGGAGCAATTGTTGGCATGAAAAGATATTGCATATGTATGGTTAAAGCCCTTACTCACCAAATGGGTTTGCATGTACTAATCCACTCTAAAATTTTGGATTTATTCTCTAATCTTAATAGGCCTAATAATTCCTAACCTATAGCACTGAAGTTCCTTCCATATCAGAAGTGAAAAACCCACTAAGTTTTTCTGGGCATCTTAAAATCCTAATCGTAAACTGGATTATGGAACTTTTATACATGATCAAAGAAGGTGAGCCCCAGTGCGCTTGTGCTGTAGTACAACATTGTAACAGGTTTCTCCAAAGAGAGCTATGTTTGTATATAGCTCCCATTCATAATGGACTAACAAGGTGGAGAAGAGGGTGAGACTTGCTTGTGGTGTAAGGATACTTTTTGCTCATTTTCTTCTGTGAAAACATGGAAGATATGCATGCCTCACTGCTGAAGAGAGAGTGTACCACCTGCAAAACTGAAGTTACGCATAAATAAAACAAAGTTTCTGGAGTAATGAAAGAATGTACAAGTGTTGCTAGTACTTAAAAACTTCAGGAATAGCCTGGAAGAAATCTTTGGCATATGCCGCTGTCCGGTGAATCTTTGTGACATGAAGACAAGCACATTCTACACTGCACACAACTTAAAATATTCCTGCATTGCAAGGAATTGGACTGAATGACCCTTGCGGGCCCTACCAACTCTACCATTCTATGATTTTATACTCTAAAATGTTATTTTGGTGAAGAAACAGAACACCTTCAGTGCTGTTTGTTGCCCATATATCTCTGGCCAAGCTGGCCAATTTACTAAAGAAAAACAAATGAGGGAAAGGTTGTAGTTTAGTGATGGAACCCATGCTTTGCATGTTTGATTTCAAATTCAGTCCTTGGCATCTGCAGCTGAAGGACCTCTAGTAATAGGAAAGTCAGGAAATATCTCTGTTGGCGTCCTCGGGGAAGTCATTGCTGGTCAGGGTAGGCAGTTCTGGGTCAGATAAACTGTTTATCTGCCTTGAAATAAGTTGGATTTATAAACATTCTGTTCAGAATTTTGAATGGGCAGTTGCACAAGATTGTAAAATGCATCTATGTATCTGATGCTTAGGCTTTTCTCCTTTGATGTCCAAATTTCCCCATACCCATGCCAGTTAAGAAAGCTTCCATAGAAAGTGCAAATGGAAAGATGGGGGAAGAGAATATTTGAGTCATTCATCCACAAAAGAGACCTTTGCTGCTGCTCTCTCTCTCTCCATAACCCATTTGTTATAATGTTTAGTGCACCCTTATCCCAGTTTTGTTCTTGGAACATACCTTGCCTTGCAAACCTATGCAAACCTGAGGCAGACGGTACTGAAGGCTTCTGATCTGGCAGAATTTTGGGAGGCTTCTTTTGCTAATTCTATCTTTCCCTTTAACCCCAATCCAGTGTCCCACATCATTCTGAGGGTTCTGGGGGCTGTAGCAGAAGGGGAGAGTTGGCAGAAGTTGTTCCCTTATCACCAACAGTAGGAGCATCCCCTGAGTGAAACGCCACTCGAGATACTCCAGCCTGCAGCCGTAAAGTCTGGATCCAGCCCAGTATCTCAGACTCCAATGCATTAAGATAGGGATAGGGAACTTTTTGCAGCTTGTGCCACATTCCCTAATAAGCCTGCTTCCATAAGATGCATATCAGAGGTAAAGGAGGTATGGGAAGAGGCAAATGTGAGTAGAGACACTCACCTTTTATAGGCCTCCTAGCCACACGATAGGCAAAGGTTTCTATATAAGCATCCCTCCACTTCCAGTCAGATGAGCGAGAGGCAGTATCCCAATTCAAGTACTCTGTTGAGGCTTTGGAGCAATGCCGGTTTGTATTGTATGGAATTGTATGGAAAGGGGGCATTGCATGGGTAGAGTCCTGTGGGCCAGATAAAGAGATGGTGTTCCTACTAACATAGAATTGTTCATAACTCCCTGCCAGCCTTATGTCTTCTCAATCCATTTATAATATTTTAAAACCATCAAGATAAAAACTGATGTTTAAGGCCCTCATCTATTCCCTCCTAGCTCTAAAAATAGTGCCATGCTTTGAGCAGTATTTACTTGAAAGAATTAGGAATTCAGCTCCTGCAAACCCACAATAGGTTCCATGGGAAATGTGCAAGAGAAATCAAAGTAGCTAGGTTTTTTTCTGACTCAAGTTATAAGACCTTGGTTGACTTGGAATAATGGACGTTGTATGATTATGCTTTAAGGTTGAGAAAACATAAAGCTACCTTTGTTTTTGTAGCAGCTTTATTTTAGCCTTTTCCTGTCCCTGGTCCACAAAAAAAGAGCGTAGCGCACGATCAGTGTGCATTTAATATCTGTGTGTGCGTGTTTCAATGAATATTTGGGATTCGTGTAATCGCCTTTGTCATTACATCATTATGCATTGGATCTTCTTTCCATTCTGTGGATTCTGCAATGGATGGCTGTACTCCACCACGGAGTTTGTATATTATGTTAATGACTTTAATTAAGTTTTCAACGTTAAAAATTTCATATATTCTTTTAGAATAATCTGATTAGGAACTCTCATCTCTCAAGTATATGCATATGCCACAGATTAGGAGATATGATAGCCATCTGCAATTATCTTAAGGGCTGTCACATGGAAGAAGGAGTCTGCTTGTTTTCTCCTGCTCTGGAGGATAGGACTCAAGTTGCAAGAAAGTTTTTCCAATTAAACATTTGGAAAAACTTTCTGACAGTAAGAGTTGTTCAGCATTGGAACAGACTCCCACAAGAAGTGGTAGACACTCTTTCCTTGGAGGTTTTTAAACAGAGGTTGGATGGCCATCTGTCATGGATGCTTTAGCTGAAATTCCTGCATTGCAGGGGATTGAACTAGATGGCCCTTGGGGTCCCTTCCAACTCTATGATTCTGTGTTTAAGTATTAAATAAAATACTAATATTCATCATTTAATTACAGTCCCAATAAAGTTGTTAATGCATGTTATGATTGGTTCCCAGCATTCTTCTGTTCCCGTATAGTCTTCAGTATGGCTTTTGATATACTGGCAGTTTTATTCAACATCCCCTCCATTGTTTAGAGCTGCTTCTGTATCCAGCTCTGTCCCTGGAGGCCCAGGTTTCATCAGTGGCTAGAAGAGTCTTTTACCAGCTGTGACTGGTGCTACAGCTATGGCTGTTCTGGACCCCCAGAGCTCGACCACGGTAGTTCAGCCACTGGTGACTTCAAGATTGGATGGCTTCAGTACACTCTGTGTGGGGTTTCCCTTGTTCTTAATCCAAAAGCCTACAGTTTGTGAGGAATGTTGCAACACGGTTGCTGCCAGGACTGAGACCCTCTCAGCATGTAACATCTCTACTCAGAGATCTGCACTGGTTGCCGGTTTGCTACCAGGCCAACTTCAAGGTGTTACTGTTAGTATGTAAAGCCTTTAGTAACTTGGTACCACTTTACTTGCAGCTTCATCTTGCCCCATGTGTGCCCACTCAGCTGCTTTGATCCCCAGAACTGGCACTGTTAAAGGTGCCACATAATATGCAATCTTCTAGTGTGGGAGCAGTTATACTTTGGGACTCTGTGCCTAGTGACATCAGGCAAGTAGGTCCCTTCACTGTGCTCTTTTCGTACCTACTCAATGATGAAATTTTGAAGTAATTTCCAGCTGATATTTCTGGTTGGCACTTCCTCAGTTAAACCATGTTCAATCCCTCCCCCAACCATGAAGCTTACCGTGTGACCTTTGGCCAATGGTGCATACTCAGCCCAACAGGGTTCAGCCCATGAAACTAATACGGGGTGGGAAAAGACAACCGTGGACTCCACCCTGAGTTCATTGGAAGAAGGGTAGGATAATTTGGTTCATTGTTTGTATCGAGGAGAATCCTAGACTTCATAAAAGGAAAATCTGCTAAATGTTGGTGTATTCTGGTTAACTACGGATTATTTGTACTGTATAGGGAGATGCAGTTTGAATGTAAGATGAATTACAGTTCATTCACAGCTAAGGTATAGCTGAGGAGTAGGATGGAACCTTGCACCTGAAAGAAGGGAAAATACATGATCCTACAGCCTATACCTAATCCCTTAACCATTTTTGAAGGGTTGGCTAGCATTATACTTACTCTAGACCACAGAGATAAAACCTGTGGTAGGAGAAAGCATACACCTGTGAGGGGTTTATTTAACTGGTACTGAGGCGTTTAGTCATGGCCAAATAAACCCTTCGCTATCATGCTTTTCTTTTAAGTGACTTGTAATTTTTTCCAGGTGATAGTTTCCAAAACATCAAGGAGCATGTCACAGAAATACCTTGCATGTCACAGAAATATCTTGCAAGTGTCTAAGCATTTGTGCAGGCCTCTTCATGATACTTGGCAATAAATAGAACTAGTAGATACATAGCAGCATGCCTCTTCAGTGTTATATTCATCTGACAGAAAGCGCTTTTCAGTATTGATATGTTAGCCTTTATTATCTTCAGATGATAGCAAACGTATCTAGTTATTGTAAGAAGATACCAATGGCTTATAAAGTGCAAGGTTTCTAATGGTTAATCGGTTTCTTTTCCTTCAGAGACATTTCACTTTCAGAGCATCTAGTAAAAAATTCTGGAGAGAAACAATTATTCTCATATAAGCAAAGTCATGGCATCTAGTAAAAAAATTGATATGTTAATATTTGTAACATTTTTCCTTAAGGACCAAAGTAATGAGGAGAAGCACACAGATGGACTTATAGTAAGTTTAAATCTAATCTTTCAATCTCCCTTTATTTCGGCAGAACGTTAAAGCTGCAGTCATGTGGCCACAGGGGCTTGAACTTCCATTCAATTTTGACATTCTTTTTCTTAGTCACATCTTCTGGTGTCTCCTCAATATGTTGTCACTTTCCTTAAGCTTCAAAAATCACAATTAAGAATATTAAATTCCAGCTTCGCTTTTATCACCACTATTTCTTATTAATGAAGTAAATTTAAACCCGCAATGGGGAAAAGCTGGGATGATAACTTGGTCACTCTTCTTGTACCTGAAATGCACGTGCTTTCAGAATAACATTTCTTTATAATACTGCTTTTGAAATACATGCTAGAAGTTTCTGTCATGTTGCTTTGTTGTATATACTTCATGTAACTTTACTTCTGTCTTCCATTTGTATACATTTTCCTGACTTCTGAATGTTTGTAAATTGGTAGGAACTTACATTGGCATTTTAGCTTAAACAAGAGCAGAACAGTTATGTGAAGTAGCTTGTTTTTCTTATTTTCTAGTTGACCCTACATTTTAATAACTAGTTGGGACCTTTCTTCATGGCCCATTTCCCTCGTTGCTGAAACTTAAAAACACATTTTAAGACCCTTAGAACTACAGGAAACAAAGTAGTGTTGGACCCCATGAGACACGAGTGTAACTGCAGTCTGGTAGGGTAAGTGTAGGTCTATTTCTAAGAAAATCCTCATCATGCCATAAAGTTGGGAATATAAAGTACCTTCTATATACTGTATATGATATCACTAGTGAATCACAAGACAGTCACAGTGAGATTTCCCCTATAAATAAAGAAAAGTTGGTGAACTAGTTTGCAAAGTTTAAGGATACAGTGGTGCCCTGCAAAACGAATGCCTCGCAAGACGAATGCCTCGCTAGACGAAAGGGTATTTTGGTTTTTGCGTTGCTTCGCTAGACGATTTTCCCTATGGGCTTGCTTTGCAAGACGAAAACGTCTTGCGAGTTTGTTCGCTTTTTTCTTAAAGCCGCTTGAAGAGGCGCAGTTGCGACGGACCGTGCTTTGCAAGACGAAAAACATCGCAAGACGAAAAGACTCGCGGAACGAATAAATTTCGTCTTGCGAGGCACCACTGTAGCCCCTTAACTGTATGAGTTCATGTGCATTTATTAATGGTCTCAAAGGAGATTCTGTCTTATAAAAGTGGAAATTCAAAGCAAGTTCTTCCTTTCTGCTACGACAAGTTTGAAAATAAGATGTGGGTGCATAGCATCAAATCAATAGATTATAAATAACTTCTAAACACTGCAGCATTCTGGGAGCAATGGAGAATGCAGTTTTAAGAGGAATAGTAATTACTCAGGAATGGCAGATCTGCAGTTAAGGAACTCGATTGCCAAGATTTCTTGTGATGAGCATAATAAATGAGGCCTTGGCCCTCTTGAGTTTTCAATATAAACAGTACTGAGCTCCTACCAGTTCTCAAACTTACTTGTTACTGTATTACGATTCAAAATATTTCCGGTCATGTTTATCTGTTTTTGCTTGAACCCTTAGATACACAATGTATTAATCTTCTACTTTTCTAGTGTTTTAATTGGTGTTGCTTGTAGATTAATTAATAGGAGGCTGGCTGTGAAGACTGGATGTTGAAACTTGGCAGAGTTTATAATTAAATGAAAGCTTTTCAAACACATGGAACACAAGATGTTATTTCCGATAAGCTTGAAATCAACATAGCATAACACACCTTTTAAAAATAACACTGAAGAGCCTGTAGAAAGGATTGAATGTCCTTAACATGAACAAGTTATTTCTAAAACATCAGCATTGAATGATCCAGTTTTATTTAGTTTACCTGAAGAAAACTTTTGACTTGAAATCCTAGAAGCCTTAATTTATTTAAGTCATTTATAGATTATCAATATATCTCGAAGCAGTTTACATAAGAAAAAATCCAGGTACAATAAACGCAACAACTTTATAGAGAAGAAAATCCAAGTACTATATATAAATATACAGTATAGCATAATATCCAAAGATGTAACAATTATCAATATAAAATGCTGGAAAAGACTTGTTAAACTTTGCATTTGTAGGCTTGATTTAGCTATCTTTTCTGTTTGTACAGATTCTGGTTCTAAACCATTTAGGGCACTGAAGATAATAGCTGGCACATTGACTTGAAACTTGATGCAAATTGGTAATCAGTGAAGTTGGTAGAGGATAGGTGCAATGTGATCTAAAATGGACAGCTCCCATCAGAACCCTCACTCTTGCATTTCTGACCAATTGAAGCTCCCAATTGTCTCAAGGGGCAGTGCTATGTAAAGCAAATTCCAATAATCTAACATGTAAGTTGAAAAGCTATAATGCTGTTTGAGGAGTGCAACTCTATCCAAAACAAGCCGAATATCTGGTCTGTTGTCCTTAAAACTCCAGCCAATAGTGCTTCTAACTTGTCTGAAATAACTTTCAGATGAGTATATTGTAATTTAAAATGCATTAAGAGTATCTATGTTTTAAAAACATACCGTGATATTTGCAGTGTTGAATTAGCTTGATTTTTTTTCAGTATGAAAGCCTCCTAATCATCTATTGTAGTTTTAATTTTGAAAACTTGTTTCCTGATTGTACTCATAGTAAAATATATGATTCTTTAGTTCTGTAACAATCTGACTAGTCTTTTTCCCTCAAGTATGTAGTACAAATCCTCTAGTGTACCAATATAATCATAATGTAATAAGGAACTGAGGTGAATGAAATTGAAATGCCTGAAAATGAATATTTTGGTATCATCACTTCAGATGTCTGAAAGTCTGTCAATGTTCTCTGTTGAATTATCACCAGGTTTTGATAATGTCTTTCAAAACCTTGACTAGATTTGACGACTATGGAATCAACGCCTTTGTATTGACATTACGTAGTGTTTGGTACAAGGACTGAGGAATTAGGATTCCAGAATTTCCCAGTTCTTTGTCCCAACTGTTTCGTCCTTACTGCTGTTCTTCAGGCACACCATTCACAAATACTCTTCTGAGATTAATTAGAGATAGTATTTATTAGAGTGGGAGGAGAGGACCAAGATTTCTCCTTTGATATGGGGAAAAATATTAGTAACTAACCGTGCTCGTAATTATGCCTAATGCCATGGTAGTTAGCCATCAAACACATTCTCTCAACTGGCATGATTTTTGTGTTAGTAGAATTAATAATACTGACTTTTAAACACAACTCATTTTGACACTGAACAGTAAAGCATTATTTTCAAAGATCCATAAAAGTCTTTAGAATAGGAGTGGGCAAGCTGTGACCCTCCATATGTTGTTGACCTCAAATTTCCATCAGCCCTCACCATTGGCCATGTTAGGCAGGATAGATGGGAGTTGGAGTCCAACAACTGGAGGGCCACCGCTTCCCCACCCCTGCTTTAGTACAGTGAGGATCTGGGCAAAATATCAAGGCGAAATATATCAAGGCGATCATTCCAGTATGTTGGAAGTTAGAGGCATAACAAACATTCATCTTTGACAGCAGATTCTATTGTATAAAGTCAGTTTCCAAACAACCTCAGTGCATTTAAAATTAGAGTCAAATGCTATTTTATAATAGTTAAAAATGATAATGATCAAAATAATTTCTAATTAATTTCATTTACTGACAGCAATTTGGCCTTGTCCAGTATTTAGGGTGGTATCCAATACTGTTCACCCACTAATGAAAGGAATCCAGCCACAGAATAGGAGAGGGGGGCAACATTTGGAGATTCTCTATCTACCCACGTTGCCTCTAAATCTGCACTGGAGGGTCCCCCCATCTCCCAGAACAGATTTAGAAGGCTGGGGGGGGGGAAGGGAGATTGCTGAAGAGTGTCTCGCTTCCCATTCTACTGGCAGATTCCATCCATCAGTGGATTGGTTGCATTGGATGCCCTCCTTTACTGTTGCTTACCGTATTTTTCGCCCCATAAGACGCACCGGCCCATAAGACGCACCTAGATTTTAGGGGGGGAAATAAAGGAAAAAATTTTTATTTCCCCCCCAGGTGCGCTGCGCTACTCCAGGAGCTTGGGGCGTGCGGAGCTCAGCGCGCCCCAAGCTTCTAGGTGTGCGCAAGCAGTCCGCTGCCGCCCCAAGCCTCGCGCACCCGGTGGGACCTCCTGCCGGGTGCGCGAGGCTTGCAGACACTCGCATGAAGCAGGGGGAGCCCTCCAGAGGGCTCCCCGTGCTTCGGGCGACAGGCTGCCGCCCCAAGCCTCGCGCACCCGGTGGGACCTCCTGCCGGGCACGCGAGGCTTGCAGGCATTCGCCCCATAAGACGCACCCCGATTTCCCCTTCATTTTTGGAGGGGGAAAAGTGCGTCTTATGGGGCGAAAAATATGGTAAATTTATTGTGCTGCATAGATTTAAAGCTGTTCCATATCTAGTTCTTCCTCCACAGGAAGCTAATTCCAAAGTTTAGCCATTGCCATTTTAAAAGCAGGAAGAGATTACTTGCTGCAAGAAGCATTTCTTGCCGCTGAAGTTACCGTATTTCTCAAGTTCTGAGTTGTTCCCATATATTATCACAACAGTCCTTCAATGTGTGTGCAGAAAACCAGCTAACACTCTTGCTAATCATTTGCAAAGGAAAAACTTATCTGCTTGTACTACCCTCAAATGCTCCCCTTCTCTTCATATCTTCAAGGACTCCTCATTATTATTTTTGTTGCTGTCCTACTTTTCCAGAAAGAAGCTCACGTTCGGTTTAGTCTGTGTCTAATCTTCTTAGTTACTGTTTTTCTAGGTTTATCTTTCTTTGATATGAAATCTTGTACAATATCTGGATTTAAATGAATCTTATCAGATTGTGTTGTCTGCCGAGTTTTCAGGTTGCTGACTGCTCTAGCCTTACCTTGTTTTCTTTCTGACCGTGTGCTCTGCAAATGGCGGGATTGTTTTAGGTTTAGTTTTTAAATATCAGTAAAGGTGTTTCAGTTGTATTTAACCCACACATTTAGAACTCTGCTGACAGAATTTGAACAAAATGAAAAGTCAGCTGTTTCCCAAAGGCATCACTTGCAGTTTGTTTAGTATGGTGGATCTTTGTGTGCCTTCACTTGTACCACATAACATGTGACCAGAGCCCCACATCCGTACCCATCATATACCCAACTACCTTCATTTTTCTACTCTTTGAAGCAGATCTATCCTAGTAGATGTTACATGTATAATGAGGGCACATATGATAGGGTTGCCATATTTCAAAAAGTGAAAATCCAGACAAAAAAGTTGTTAAGCTTTTTTTTGTTTTTGCTGAAGTTGCGTTGTTCTCCCCCACCCCCAAATCTAAATAAACAGAGAAGCCTTTAGCTCTTTTTAATGAAATTTGCCAAAATCTCCCATTTCCAACATGGGTTGCCATATGTCTGGATTTTCCCAGACATTCCAGCAATTTCTGCCCAGGCGCTGTTTAATAGGGCCGAATACCAGCTATGTCTGGGAAATTCTGGATTTGTGGCAACCCTAACATATGAATACCGAGCCCGCCATATACTGGAAATTTTCAGTTTCATCAGTTTTTCAACTTGCTGAAAGTATTATAGTCTTTTCCCCTTTAAAATAGTGACAGTTGATGCACTATGTTAATTTCCTGTCCTGATCAAAGTGACATCAGTCCTGCATCAGAATCTGGCAAGTGTGGTAGTGTGTGAGGAGGTCTTAAGGGGTATTATTATTAAAGGGACAATTGCTTTTCTGAAAAAGAAAATTGAAGGTGGAAAGATAAACGGAACTGTGTCTCAGCGTAAAATGAACTAGTGTGAAACAAGATCAGACAGTGCATTATGCTTTCCCTCAAACTGCAAAGGAGCAGAATGAAATCTCTGAGTCATAAAACATATTCATAGTGACTCCTGTTCAAGATTCTTGACAAATTCTTATGGCACCATGTTCAGTAGTACTTCTGGAATTGTTGAGTATCTTTTCTGAAAGCAGGAATAAACCACAATCTCTAGATTGTCTGTCATCTTTTAGGGTTGCTATCACATCAGTACGTTAAAAATTAAAGCTGGGACTCCTGGGTTTTATGATAAGAGTATTTATATTTACACTTAACTAAATTCACTTTCAACTTGCTACTACTATTCTGTACAGACCACTAATGCTTGGAGAACATTT
Source organism: Podarcis vaucheri (assembly GCF_965113315.1). NCBI lineage: Eukaryota > Metazoa > Chordata > Lepidosauria > Squamata > Lacertidae > Podarcis > Podarcis vaucheri. Next base: position 50,623,066 of record NC_138764.1, on the reverse strand, counting down.
GCTGTACTTCTGTCACTTTGCATTTCTCTCAGGAATTTGCTATTGCATTAAGAAAGTTCCTGCACGGAGCACACACCGCTGTGGTTCTCAAAAAAGGTTTAATTTGTTTTTTGTGTCGTAGAGCACTATTAATCCTGTTGATGCAATATATCAACCTAGTCTATTGGAATCTTCAGTGATCAGCACAATGCCTACCCAAACTGTCTTACCTTCAGGTATAGTATTTGTAAACTACTTGTGGAAATGTTTGTTTCTGAAACTTATGAAAATTTAATGTTTAGTATCAATAGTAGATACCCTGTTTCCGCTCAAATGTGATTTATTTTATATGCACTTTCTCCCACTCCCCCCGCATCCCTTTATTTCTTACATACATGCATAAAAATGTTAGGCTGCCGCCACACCAATTCCAGCATGATGAACAGCATGCAGACAGGCTAGCAGTGTGGGTGGCAGGCGACCCAAGGAAGCTGTTTAATGAGGGAGGGAGATGCTTCACGAAGCAGTTTGGCTAAGCACCACCCCTTTAAAAGAGGATGGGGCTTGGGGCAAGCGGTGAAGGGATAGTTGAAGTGTAAAGGGAGGAGGGTTTTGTCGGGGGGGGGGAGTTGGCAGGTGCGTGGGGTTGTTGAGTGGAGCTGGCAAGGACAACCACCCCAGTAGAATGCATATATAGTGGTATCTTGGTTCTCAAACTTAGTCCGACCTCCAAAACGGTTCGGAAACCAAGGCACGGCTTCCGATTGGCTGCAGGAGTTTCCTGCACTCAAATTGGAAGCCGTGTCGGACTTTCGGCTTCCGAAAAACGTTCGCAAACCGGAACACTCACTTCCGGGTTTGCGGTGTTCGGGAACCAAGGTACCACTGTATTCGCTGAATGTGGTTGCATAAAGGACGTAGCTTATAAGCTATTTGTGCTGTGCTGTTGCTTTGGAAATGAGCTAACTTTATTCTCTCGCTGAAGTATATTTGACTCTTTCCTCTTGTACTCAAATTAAATGATTTCTTTTTACAAGTGGTGTTTTTATAATCAGTTCACATAGTAGTGTGTTTGCATTCCCTATCTTCATTGCCTGTTCTTTGCATTAAAGATACTCAACTATACTAGTAAATGTGGTAGAGCAGTGAGCTTTCATCTTCCCACACGGAGAGTAGAACAGCAGAATACATTCTGTGCCTAGGATGATACCATGAATACGTCAGGATTTTTGCTTACACCATTTCACTTGTCACTTTGTAATAACTTTTAGAACCAACCCAGCTTTGCAAATCAGAGCAGCGACCTTCATCCCTGGCAGTTGGACCAGTTGTAGCATTAATTGGAAGTCACCAGACTCCAACACCAAATAGTACAGGTATAGCACAAATGCTTATCTTGTTTCAAAATACACTCCCACAGTTTGGTGGGAGTGGGGCGCCCGTGGACCTCCAGATGTTGCTGGAATACAACCCCCATCCTTTCTGACCATTGGCCGTTCTCTCTGGAACAGATGGGTGTTGTAGTACCGCAACATCAGGATTTGAATGGTACCCCTTTTCATGATGCACATGCTTTATTGGTGATTTCATAGGCTCCCACTATTTCCAAGTGGATGGAATAAAACCCTGGTGATGTTCTAGACCAAAGTGGCTAACCTGGTGCCCTCCAGACATTGCTGGACTCGAACTCCTATCCGCCCCAACCTGCAACAATCAGGAATGCTGGTTGGTGTGTGCTGGTTGGGAGAGACATGCCTTACATCCAATCACCTCTGTTGCAGGTCTCTTCCATTCCTTTGATTGTTGTCGTTACTTTTAAAAAGATACTATGTTTAGATCTATTTATAAATCATTATTGATCTTGAACTTCATGAGCTAATAAAAGTTTAGCTACTTATGTTTTGTTTGGAAACAACAAACTGGTTTTTTTTTACATTTATATGCATAATCGTTACAGGAAGTGGCCAGTCAGCACCTAGCAGCAGTTTAACTTCTCCGAGTCATGCCAATATTTCTCCAAATACAGTTCCAGATTTCTCTTACTCCAGCAGTGAAGATGAATTTTATGATGCTGATGAATTCTATCAAAGCAGCTCATCCCCAAAGAGATGTTTGGAGTAAGTAATGGGAAGCCTACGAACACTATTTTCCCTTGAGAACTGTCAAAGTCGGTACATATACTGAACACATTCCATGCATGTAGCAGAAATCATTAAGACAGTGGTCAGTGCTCAGTGATGTCCTTCTGCTTGCACAACAGGACTTATGGTTTCTTACCTCACTCCTGCAGCTGCCTCTGTGCCCTCAAAAGCTGTTCCACAGGATCCCCAGACCCTCCGGAGCAGATTTTAAGAGGGTGCAGGGGAGCGAGAAAGGAAAGATAAGCTTCATTGTACAAGTGGGCAACAGATCAAACTGTGTTGGATCTAACCCAGGATTTTTACTCCACTTTCTTAAAAATACAAATTAAGAACAATTCCGATTTTTAAAATTCATACTGTGAATGAAGCAACTATAATGTGCCAACATTATGCCCTGCGTGGATATGAAAATTGCACAATTTCTTATACAAGCTAATGGAAATTGACGTTTTATTCATGAGCTGCTGTGTGGTGCACAGAGGTGTTCCTCAGTTCATAGACTTCAGCCATCAACTAAGTAGTGAGTTGCCTATAGCCATCTAGCCTTTAAACTCTGCTAAATCTGACCCACCATATACAGGCCTAATTTGGCCTGGCGGGTGTCCTAATTTGCTCAACAGAGACAGTTCCTCCCACCCCTGGTGTCAAATGTAATGGCAGTCAAAAACAAAGCTGCAAAGGAACCAATTAAGAGTGCTCCTGGCAGGCAGAGTTTTAATTTGGTGCCCTTTAAATTTGGTGACAAATACAGGCTTCACTGGGATTGGTTCCACTTGGGAACTCCTGAGGGCGGTCCCTGCCAAAAGTAGGGGTTTCTATCAGCACTAAGTACAACTCCCACTGCAGGTATTTTCCTTGTAAGGAAAGAATCAGTGCACTTTGAGTGTGCTCCAGTTTTTTTCCTTTGTAGTTGGGCCACTATGATGTCAGGCAGTTGACCTGCCTGTCAAAGTGACCAACAACATAGGGTAATGGCAGGTAAATTCTGATAATATATGTAAAGAACTTTTATTTATAAATTAAGGAAGTGGAAGGCTGCTGAACACAACAGAGGTTTCCTTTTTTACCCACTGCAGCCCCCTGTGTTCCCTGAAAAGCCTCTCTTGTGGGTCAGCAGACTCTTGGAGGCTTAACCTCTGGCTACAATCCTTAAACCTTTTAAAATGCTAAATGAAAGTGAACTATTGGCCTTCCTTTGGTCTCTTTTCCATACCTTAAAGCTGCTCTTTATCTGCCCTGGATTTTAGTGTTTCTCAGCCATTCCCCAAGTGTGGGAGTTCTTCACATCCTTATCGTGTTTGAAATGGTCTAAAATGCTTTGTATCTTTCTTTAGCTCTTCAGGGCCTGGGGCAATCCTAACTCGTAGCAGCACAGGAAGTAGTATGAAGCGCCCAGACACAACAGAGTCCCTCAACTCTTCCATGTCTAATGGGACAAATGATGCTGGTAAGAGAAGTCCGCAAACCATCCAGGACCCCAACAGCGCTTTGCTACAAATTGAAGCATGTATAGATACTACAAAAGACTCCTTTTTCTTCTCTATGCTAAGTAGCGAGGATAAATTAATCTTTATCTGCATGCTTGCTTTCAATATCTCTGCTATTGTTAAGGCGAAAAAACAATGTTTGCCTATCTTGGCGTATTTGATAAGGTGTGGGGAACCTTCCCCCACTTGGGCTGACAGTGGGGGGGGGGCAGAGCCCTTGTTTTCTCTCCCTCTTTTTGCCACCTTCTTCCTCATTTTCTCTCACACACATGAAATTAAGGCAAACAGGTTCCCCACCCCTTAATTAGATTTTTATTATTTGAATGTTTTCTACTTCTTCAGTGAAGCATGTGTTGAATGCAGTTTATTATTACAGATCTGTTTGATCCCCTTGACGATAGAGATGACGATAATGAAGGGGAGTCTGTGGAAGAACACAAGAGCGTTATCATGCATCTTTTGTCACAAGTTAGGTTAGGAATGGATTTAACCAAGGTAAGAGTCAAAAGGAGGTCCATGGAGTTTGAGCAGTTAGTGGCTTTAATTGCTTTGAGTGCAAGAGTATTCCGTCATCAAATAAATCAATTTTGCATCTCCTCTATCCCAAATCCTAACTATGATTGTTGAATCTGCATGTGTTAAACCTGCACAAACTTGTTTGTAAGTAATCTCTTCAATGGCATGGATCGTTACATGCTCAAATTCAACACAGGGTGGCATCTAGTTGCTGCACTCTTACAATGATATTTGCACAAGATGCGCTGTCCACACTGCAGCCCAAAGCTCTCCCTCTCCTAAGGGCTCCTGACTTTTTTTTTGGGGGGGGGCGTGGGCTTGCCATAGTTGCTTCAGCATTTAATGTTAGGCCTGTTTCAGCCTCATTGAAATTAATTTGACTGGAGCACTTGATTTCATGGAGACTTAATCTTACGGTTTTTTATTGATCTCATCCACATATGATAGTAAGTCATAGTCTTAAAAAAACTCACAAGTAATAAGTAAAGAATTTTAATATGAAATTCAAAAATTACAAGGACTAAGCCTTGGTTTCTGCTCACGGTGAGTGCTGTTTTTTTAGTAATGCTTAAGCCAGTTACCTGGCTGGCTTACCATTACATACTGAAGAGCAAATCAGGCCCAATTGAGCAGCATGTTCATTATTTATTGCCTTTAAACTGAGATGAGTAGTGATTTCACACATCTCCAAACAGGTGAAATGAACAGAGTTTCCAATGTTGTTTCTGTTTTGGATTATCTCCCATGCTCAACATTCTGGGCTGTTCTTTTAATAAACAATGTTAGGCACATAATAGGTTCCTTCTTTTGCAATAGGCTGATCACAAACCAGAAGTATATTATGTCCCTCCTTTTAAAGTTTCTTGGATGTATTGTGTAAAATAATAATAATAATCCTGTACTGGAAAGGACCATCTGCCTTTTAACTAAGTGTGGTACCATCAGTAAGTGCTGACCCTTACAAATGTCAAATTATGCTTAAGCAGTTTTGAGCAGCGTTAAGACTTACCGTATTTTTCGCTCTATAACACGCACCAGACCATAACACGCACATAGTTTTTAGAGGAGGAAAACAAGGAAAAAAATATTCTAAATGAAATAGTGGACATATGATTTTTGTGGTTCATGCTGTGGCCACAGACACGTGATCTGACAGTGAGTTTGGAGTAGCCCAGTGCAAAAATCCTGATGATCCATGTGGATCCATGCTTTGTAACCACGGAGGAGGGAAGGAAGGGGAACCATGGATCCTCTGCTCACGACTGCAGCAGATCCCCCCCGCCACCCGCAGACATTCGCTCCATAACACGCACAGACATTTCCCCTTACTTTCTAGGAGGAAAAAAGTGAGTGTTATGGTGCAAAAAATACGGTAAGTGTTTTTTAGATAATCAAATCCTTAAGAGTCTTGTGTGTTTCTTTCCTCAGGTGGTTCTTCCAACTTTTATTTTGGAAAGAAGATCACTTTTAGAAATGTATGCAGACTTCTTTGCACATCCAGACTTATTTGTAAGGTATTCTCAATTTTGTTTTCATACAGCTTATATACCTGCAGTAGTGCGAGCCTTATATTCATTTGCACGGAATCCAAGCACGTAGGTGCACAGCTCCACTTCAGTGGATGCATTTTTGTCTACGGACCATGATCTAATTTGAACATATACATGATTTGCTGCCTACTTGTTAGGCAGATCCAGCTGCCTCTAGCAATACAGTGGTACCTCGGGTTAAGTACTTAATTTGTTCCGGAGGTCCGTTCTTAACCTGAAACTGTTCTTAACCTAAAGCACCACTTTAGCTAATGGGGCCTCCTGCTGCCGCTGCGCCACCGCTGCACGATTTCTGTTCTCATCCTGAAGCAAAGTTCTTAACCCGAGGTACTATTTCTGGGTTAGTGGAGTCTGTAACCTGAAGTGAATGTAACCCGAGGTACCACTGTATTGGGACTGAAACTGGGCAGCTAGTTTTACATTGCTGGTAAAGCATTTTATCTTACAGGTAGGAATGGTAAGGTCTTTTATGTGCAGCTAAATCATCAGTTAGTGGGACGCGGGTGGCGCTGTGGGTAAAACCTCAGCGCCTAGGACTTGCCAATCGCATGGTCGGCGGTTCGAATCCCCGCAGCGGGGTGAGCTCCCGTCGTTCGGTCCCAGCTCCTGCCCACCTAGCGGTTCGAGTGCAAGTAGATAAATAGATACCGCTTTATAGCGGGAAGGTAAACGGCATTTCGTGTGCTGCACTGGTGCAGGCTCGCCAGGGCAGCTTCGTCACGCTGGCCACGTGACCCGGAAGTGTCTCCGGACAGCGCTGGCTCCCGGCCTCTAGAGTGAGATGAGCGCACAACCCTAGAGTCTGTCAAGACTGGCCCATACGGGTAGGGGTACCTTTACCTTTACCTAAATCATCAGTTAGATTTTTTTTCTCTCAGCCCGGTTTTAAACATCTTGAATAACTTTTTTGTGGTTTCAATTTTTTAAAAAAAATATTTTGTTATCCTGTTATGTCTTCTCTAGTATTAGTGACCAAAAAGATCCAAAGGACCGAATGGTTCAGGTGGTAAAGTGGTACCTCTCAGCTTTCCATGCAGGAAGAAAAGGGTCTGTTGCTAAGAAGCCTTACAATCCCATCCTGGGAGAAATATTCCGGTGTCACTGGGTGCTGCCAAGTGTGGAACAAGAAGAAACTATGGTTAGTAAAAATTACTTAACATTTTGTTTACAAAATGCAACTTTTTTTAATTTCAGCCATTTCATAAGAGCTTTAACTCTCATTTCCATTTTGTTGAGAGGAAGGGACAGTTCACCATTTTTAAGTTCAAGGTGCCTTGAATAACCCAGAGCTTGAGAAATTTAATTTTTCTTATTCAGCGTCAGACCTCATACTGTCTCATACTGTGCCATCTGTCTTTTGATCACTTTCTCAGGATATCTTTCTAAGTAATTTGTCTAGCATTTAGTTCAGTTATATTCCACGTTTCCTCCAGGCAGCTCTAGACTACATACATGTTTTTCCCCCTCCCATGTTATCCTCACAACCCTGTGAGATAGAATAAATAGTGACTGGCCCGTGGTTACCCACTGAGCTTCATGGTTGAGTGAATATTTGAATCTAGGTCTCCCAGAGTTACATCATACTTTATTGACCTATGCAGTCTAGGACCCTTGTACCTACGGGACCGCCACTCCTGGTATGCCCCATGGAGGACCTTAAGGTCCACAAATAACAACACTTTGGAGGTCCCAAGCCGCAAAGTGGTTAGATTGGTCTCAACTAAGGCCAGGGCCTTTTCAGTACTGGCCCCGACTTAGTGGAACGCTCTGTCACAAGAGACTAGGGCCCTGTGGGACTTGACATCTTTCCGCAGGGCCTGCAAGACAGAGCTGATCCGCCTGGCCTTTGGTTTGGACTCAGTCTGACGCTTATGTTTCCCTCCCCTTATGGTTTTGTTTTATGGGCTACTATTAAAATGAGGCTGCATTTTAAATGGGGGACTTGTAGATAGCATTGAGGGCCTTTCCAGACTAGTTTGCTTCACATTGTTCATTTTGGGAGAGAGCACATTTTCTAAATGATACTTCATATGTGGGCAAATGCAATGACTTTTCCTAGTTGGTGCATCCAATCTGAGAGTAAATTTTGTGGAACAAAGTTTGTCCACCACTGGATGATGCCTTCTAATCCTATGCAGACATTTCCCACACCACGCATGGTATTTGACCTGGAATGCTCAGGCCCGCCTCCCTTGTCATACCCATAGATGCTGATTACATAGACCATACCCATGTGATGTCTACACATCATGCTGTAATGCACTTCCTCTACTGTGCAAGTCATACTGTGTGCCCAAATTTATTTCACAGTCTCTTCCTAGGCATACAAATCATGCACATCCTAAGTAATAGCATACATTGTGCCCTTGTGTATTTTACCCTTTATTCTGTGCATCCTTGGAAGATTTAGGTAGGGAACACATCTGAATACCTCAGTATATGTGTTTAAAAGACTGTATATCATGTAACATTGGAATACCTCTTTATAGGAAACTCTGGCAGATGGACCACTTCCATGGGTTACTCAAAACAGTGTAGCATTTGTAGCGGAACAAGTTTCTCACCACCCTCCAAGTAAGTGAAGAAGCCTATTGCAGATTATTAAAACCTCTGTTTTAAGGCTGGTGTTTAGTCAGTGTTGGGTTTTGCTGCTGATTTTTTACTTGGGAAGTAAATAATAAATATCAGTTTGTGCTTTGCAGGTGTTTTATGCTGAATTTATTGCTTTATAGTTTACCATTTCTTTCTGTCCTTAAGTTTCAGCATTTTATGCAGAATGCTCTAGCAAGAAAATACAGTTCAATGCCCACATCTGGACTAAGTCAAAGTTCCTGGGAATGTCTATTGGCGTTCATAATATAGGCCAAGGTATGTCTAAATATTCTCTAAATAAATGTATTTATAAGAAAGTATTTGATGAATTATTTTTTCATGCTGGATAACATTTCTCGTTGAAGGCTGGTGGCAATCACAGCAGTAGTCACAAACCAATACAGAATTCTTTGCGTCTTGCTTTTCATTATAGAAAATGTCTCACTGTATACTGATTGCCTGCAGCAATGTTTGCAAAGGCTCCAGCCCATCCTGATACCATGTATTTTTGGCTTTAAGTCCACAAGGCATCAACTGACCCAAGAGAACTGAAGTCACAATATGACTGGCATTAACTATGGGGCACATAGTTCAGCAGGTGTATTGTCTGTAGAAGATCCCCATTTCCAGTTTTAAGGGGGAAGGGAACCACTTGGGCCGCAGGGATCAGAAAATCGTCTGCCCAGACCTCATAGAGTGCAGCTACTGCAATTGATAATATTAAATGTATGGCTGTTGTTGCACTGTCTTGCATGTTTGTTCTTAAAACATGGCAACAGAGCAAAAAGTAATGGGGCAAACAGGAAATAGATTTATTGGACCTTTGGGGGGAATTCAGAGAACAATGATTAAAGATTCAGATATGCTGCCATTTCTTTTCATTATGCTATCATAAATTAAGAACTACAAAGGTGGTGGGAGAGGGAACTGTGAAATGCCCAAAACATTTCAAGGGGCAGGTGCATAGGTTCTCTTTTCTGGTTCCATTGACTTAGTTCTTCAACGGAAAATAACTTACAGCCAAGATTTTCATGGCAGCATTTTTATTCTTCTGTGGTCCTTTGTCATCTTATTTCATATGAAAATACTGTCTTATTCTTAAAATGCCCTATTCTCTTGCAGGGTGTGTATCATGCCTAGATTATGATGAGCACTATATTCTAACATTCCCCAATGGTTACGGGAGGTAAGTGACTTCACACTTTTCGGCAATTTATTTTATGATAGCAAATGTTTCTTTTCCTAACTCTTTAAGGGCATCTTCTGTTACCTTGACAGATCTATTCTCACAGTGCCATGGATAGAGCTGGGAGGAGAATGCAACATTAGCTGCTCCAAGACAGGCTATAATGCTACCATAATCTTCCACACGAAACCTTTCTATGGTGGGAAAAAGCACAGAGTTACAGCAGAAATCTTGTAAGTATATTCAGGAGTTTTAAGCAACAAACTCATTTCATACTTGTGGTAGTAAGAGAATAAGACACAAGACATGAATACTATTAGTAGTGATGGATCCTGTTTTTTTATCTTTTCTTTTAGTTCTCCTAATGACAAGAAATCTTTCTGTTCAGTTGAAGGAGAATGGAATGGTGTCATGTATGCCAAACATGCAACTGGGGTAAATCATCCCTTTTTCTGTTTTGTTTTAATCAATAGGCTAGACTAGAGGAACATGTTGTGGCACTCAAAGAAAATACTGATTATCCAAAGCATGTCATCTGAATGCCTTTTCCTGTTGCTAGTAAATTGGCTTCAGCCCAAAAGCCTTTTAATGGATTTAACATCCCAGGGGGCCAGCCGAGTGAATTGCGCTTCTTGCTGGTTGAGGCTCAGCATATTTGGGGGCTGATATTGATGCTAGGCCATGGCAGCTGACGGCATCTCTGCTGTGAAATTTAATTGCGCCAGAGAAATTTTGCAAAACTTAATGATAAATAAAACCTAGATGGTGAACAAATTGAAAATATAAATAATAATAGTGCTATTCTTTCTTTAGGAGAATGTAGTCTTTATAGATACCAAGAAAATGCCTATCATTAAGAAGAAAGTAAGAAAACTAGAAGATCAAGAAGAATACGAATCCCGCTGGTAAGCATAACTCTTCTTCCTCCCTACTAAAACCCAGACCTTCAGGTAAATAGAGGTTAGTGGCCTGTATCCTGAATTCTTGCCAGCACAGTTTCCCTCACATGACACTCCTACTGGAATTAACAGGGAGGGAAAGCTGGTGTGTTTGCGGACTCCTCCTTCCACCTAGGTCCCCTGGGGCAGGGGACTGGTTACAGAGGAATCACCAAAATGCTTCTCCCTTCCTCCTGCAATAGCCTCTGCTGGATCTGTCTTTTCTGTAAATGGGATCCCTTATATATGCAGAAGAGACTCTGGGTCTCATAAATCTAATTTGCTTGAAATTAAATATCAGTTACTTCACCTCTATATTTTGATAGAACAAGTGCATTGTTTAGCTGTATTATGTGAAAAAAAATCACATACTAGGAAATAAATCATTATTTATTTATTGCAAATAATGTGGATTATGAGCTGTAACATGGGATGAATGTCAGTTATCAAGGTTTTGAAACAAAATTGGCCATCTGCCTATTTATGTTCCTTCGTGGATTTTCCCTTCACCTTAGTTTAAAATCTTTCTCCTAAACCTGCAATAAGAAATGAGTTTTGTATCATGTTGTATAAATATTATTATTTTTTTAGCTTATGGAAAGATGTAACTTACAACTTAAAGATCAGAGACATTGATTCAGCTACTGAAGCAAAGCATAGGCTTGAAGAAAGACAAAGAGCCGAAGCCAGAGCCAGAAAGGAGAAAGAGATTCCATGGGAGACACGGGTATGTTTTAGTCAATAATCAGTACCTTTGTAAATCTCCCTGCTCCTCCTGTGACACTATTAATTGAGTACTCTTCTCTTCCAGCTATTCCATGAAGATGGCGAATGCTGGGTTTATGATGAACCACTACTCAAGCGACTTGCTGCCAGTAAATATTAAGTGGACCACCTGTATGAAGTTGAAGCCTTGGCTTAGTGGCGATAGTTGTAACTTTCAAGTACTCTTCTTTTGGAGAGCCTGTCTCCTCCAGTTACAGTTCCTATCTCAGGGATACTGGATTCACTGATGCAGCGAACAATTAAAACAGGAAGAGCCTTGACTGTGTAGCAGTAATTTATATTGGCCTTTCCTGTCTGACCTCCCATGCTTCTAGAAGAATTAACCTGGGCTTGATCCCCATCATATATGTTTTAACCACTGCTGTAAAAGGTGCAATGGGGCATTTGATTCCAGTTACATATGATTCTGGCATCCTACAAATACATGACTTTATTTCATTAGAGCCAGTTAATTTGTGTAAATATGAGGATTCATTTTGCCAGTTTAGAAAATGCAAGATACCAACTGGTATGTTTTGGGTTTTTTTTAAAGAAATCATTTTTTTGGCATTTCATTGTTTCCCCAAAATAACTTTGGTATTTTTAGAAACTAAAATGTAATTTTAGATTACCATTTGGTTCCTGCTGGTGCATCTATAATGCTTCATAAAATAGATTTTCAATTGTATACATTGTTTTATTCCAGAGTAAACCTTTTCACAGCAATAATGCTTTGAAAGAGCATTATATTCAAGTTAAACAATGCTAAGAATGTGTTTTGCTGTTAAACAGGGATATACTCATATGCACTTGAAAACCCAGGGCAATATGTGAGATACAAGCAAACAAAAGCAACCTCTTATATATACGGTTGTCATCTGAAATATGATTACAAACACAATCTAATTAACCAGGTTCTTCTGTTCAGCAGTGCTAGTAGTTCAGAAGATGGTTGGTCGCAATTTGACCCAAGCACTTGTGTTGAAACCAATTTTACTGCATTCCTGTTTCTGCTAATTGCGTTGAACGCAGTCAGCTGGCTTTTACTAGCCTCTCTTTTTCCTTTCGTCTTCTAGACTGGTAACTAGACTTGGCCAGAAACATTATATAGGCAAAACATAAATGCTCTGGTAGGGTGACCAACCAGACCAGTTATGATTAAATAGCAAAAAAACCCTACTGCTTTAATATGTGCTGTATCCAGAATCAAGGTAATCTGAGTGACTTGTGCTTTTACTCTGGTGCTGCAGCTGCCTAATACCCACTGTAGAATCACTATTGAAAACTCTTGTGGTACTGGGACAAATGTATATAGTCAGTTGTTTCCCTTATGAGACAGTCTGTGAGTGCAACAGGCTGAGTTAGCTAGGTGAGATGCATAAGAGCTGATTTGAGTAGGAAAGCTGGGTGAAGCAAGCTGATTAAGAGTTGTCATGGGTTGCTCTTAAATTCTGTGCAAAATCACTGCCTCATTTTATAGTCTTTGTATAATGGGGCTATATAGCATATGCAAGCTTGTGTTTTGGGTTTAGCAGATTCTCTGAGGTGGGATGGAGCCAGACAACCCCTACTCTGCACTGAAAATGGGTGGTAGGGTTATTTGAGGCATCACTTCCTTCTGTCCAGTTTCTTACTGTTGTTCTACTGGAGGACGGGGACTGACTGGGTAAGAAGGTGTACATTACTTTGCTTATAGAGCCTCTTCAACCCCAGCTGAATGCACTGGTGTTGCTTGGGCATATAGAAGCTGCAGATAGGCTAGCCTGCCCTAGGCACCCTATCCCACCCATTCTCTCAGTACAGAATGGGCTGTCTTGAGTTCTCCTTTCCCTTAAAAACTCAGTAGAACTGTCTGGCTTGGTTTGGTCTTTGTAAAGCTTTATATGACAAACTGTTATTATCCACAGGAGAATCCACATTTGAATGTGTCCCATTGCAGGCAATCAATTTAGAAAATCTAAATCTATGGGGCCTGAGCTGTATATATAGTTGTTTATATAGGGAGGGTCTTGTGAGCTGAAGTAGGCTGTCTTCCAAACTTGTAATCAAATTAACAGCATTGCATTTCCTTCAACAAGGGCTACACTTTCTAAAATTAAAGTTAATACAAAGTTAAGGGGTTCTGCAGTCCATCTAACAGCCTGTACATAAAAAACCAGAACTTGAGATCTCATTAGTTTATTGCACATGGTATCTGAGCACTCATCCTGAATTCTCATGCAAATGGTTCTTATTTCCTTTTTTTAAGGCCAAGGATGTTGTCACAGACAGGCAGATTTATTAAGGAATCAACTCCTCTCCAGAGAATCCTGTTAAATCACTTCTGTTCCCCAAACAAAACACAAAATGTCTTGGGGACTTGATACCCGATACTTCAACTTGACCCCATTTTATCTACGTAAATAGCACTCCAAACAAAAAGACCTAATACATTAGATTGCTGGTGGGTCCAGCCCTTTATTTTGATGTAAGATTTTAATCTTCCTATATTTTACCCACTTCACCAAGAACACACTTGCTTATGCCTTCTCTCTTCAAGGACATGCATGTAGCAGATTACTTAAGACAGTGGAAGGTATTATGCTACGTGTTTTCCAGAAAGCATGATAGGTTGGATTCATTGTACTAAAGCAGACTCCCCAAGCTGCTCAGTAGAGAACTTGTACTACACGTTATAGCACTCCGAGATGAGTTATTTCAATATCTTATGGTATGGGAGAACATTGAGTGCTGATGTATACACTTTGATGTCCTTGATACAAGTGATATCGGTCAAAGACGAAGAGTCCAAAAACATTAGCTGAGGTATTTCATTGCATGAGGGACTGTGAACATTAGTGAGAGACGAAGCTTCTGTATCACCTTCATGTATTCCAAATCCAACCACCTGCAATTTCAAAATAGCAAAGTTACCAGCTGATAAATTTCACAACAAACAAAATGCAGCCTTATCTCCATAACTATGATTCACTTTCCTAAATTCACCCTAAACCAGGGTACCTGCATGATCTATGACTCCTACAAGTGCTCTTTACTTAGCTGCTCTGCATATATACAATTCTGCATCCAAGCTACTACAGAACCAGGATTGTAACGCTAAACCTTTGAGTGAGCCTTTTGGTTGCTTCTACTGTTTACTGGAAGCTCAAAAGCCTTGTACCTACTTGCCCACCCCCAGCACCCCCACCAAAATACACAATCCATAAGTAAACAAGTATTGTGGGGGTAGATTGAATGCTTCTTTCTAGCCTTGCAGAAAAAGAGCTTCAACTACCTCTGCCCTGGTAACTGCAGAAACAACAAATATGTGCTCAGCCTCTAAGCCAGGGACTTCCAACACAGATTAGTCTCGGCTGACCCTGACAAATACATTTTTAAAAGCATAAATACTCACATGTACACTAAGCACTTTCCTTTCTTTACCTCTGTGTGCTTGAAACCAGTCAACTAGTTCTGACTGTGAAAGAGATTTTAGAGCTTCAATCTGAAAAAGATGGAATAGTTTAAAATGATAACACCCTACTTAACATGCAACTACTGTACTGTATCTAAATTAGCTCAAAGCATCGGCCATTTTCTTTTATCCATGAACTCTGTACAGAATACAGCTGAACCTACCATAATTCTTCTCACTAACAGATAGTGAGGAATATATATACACACACAGAGAGAGAGAGAGAGACCAATTTACCCTCCCCCCTGCAGCCTCCAAATGTACCCTCAAAATCAGTTCTAGAACATCAGAGGTGCAGGGAGAACACTAAATTGGCAAAAACTCTTCCCCTTCCATCGAGCTCCTTGCAAAAAGGCGGAATTTGAATTAAATATAATAGCAGAAACATTCTGCTGGCTCATAGACCTTTGCAGTTGTTCAAGGTCAATGCTGGGAAACAATCCTGTAAATATTTAAAGGGGATGCCTCCTGATTTGCTCTTCTCAGGACCGTTAACAGCTAAAAGAGTAGAAAAAGACAATAAATTGTGTGCCCATGCTCCCCGCATCAGTAGGAAAAAAGGGGTCTACATTAGCAACTGCCATACTCTTCACAAAGAGAAACTTGCTCTCCTCCAGATGGGCGGAGTATAAATAAATTATAAATAACAACAACAGAACAGATGGAGGGTAGGTTGTCCATCCTATTTAGCTTGTTAAACATGGCATGTTCAATGTCAGAGAAGCCCAGCCAGTGTAAATGTATGTTGTGGATTTATGAAGGGGTGCTAACTGAGACCTTTTGTGGACACACTGGCACCATAATGGCTATAATTCCAGTAGCATTAGCTACATTTATTTGGAGCACTTGGGGATTCACCTTAGTCTAAAGAGATTTTAGAAACCTGAACCATGCAAGAATTCTGCTGTTAAAAATAAAGAAGTCACTTACCTCCCGGACTAGTCTGTCAAACAGATATTGCTGAGTCACTACTTCCGTCCAGTTTCTATCTACCTCCTCACCAAGATGAGAATCTTCACATTCTTTTAATTTAATGAGAGCTGTGACCTGGGGTCGAAAAGACAAGCCACGCTAATCACACACAGTCGCTGTTTCTACAAAAAATACTGAAGCTGCCCCACTCACACGAATTCTTCTAAATTTTGGCCACTTGCAGTACAGTTCTCAGCCTCTCTGAGAATTTATTGAAAAGAAATATAAAAATACTTTAAGTAAATGAGTAGAACATATGGACTAAACTATCTCCTTGCTGGTGCATGTTCATAGCACCACCTTATGTTTCCCAGCCATATATCTGTAAGGAATTAAATTATAGTATAGTAAGAATTTTGAGAAGCTGGTACGTGGCCGAGTAAGGTGTGTATTAAAATTTGCTGAGCACACTACAGCAAAAACAGTAGTTACAATGTAAGGTGGCCTGGAGCTAGGTTTCCTTTTTTTTAGTCTGTATGTCCTCTACTCACATCATCAAAAACATAGGCAGCAAGAGGACTCTTGCACACCTAGGCATTTTATGGCAGTGGAATGCACTACCAGACAAAGACTCCACTTTGATATCTGCAAATCACCAGCTGTGAAGTTTCTGGTCCTCTGATAAGTAAAACAAACCTGAAACTATTACTGGCACATAGATGGATATACAGAAGAGCATGACCTGATCAAGCTGTCCTTTTATTAGTTTTCCAGAAATGTTTTCCAATAAAGAAGCATCTTATTAAACCCCTTACCTGCGTCTTGAATGCTTCATCTGACATTTGTTTGAGTTTTTCTTCAAAGCATGAAAGAAATTCTTCTATCTTCTTATCCACTAGTTCAGAGCTGAAAGCAAGAACAATTTATATTCAAACATCTATTCCTTGTGGCTGTTGCATTCAAGAATTTAGTTCCAAAAAACAGAAGTGGAATTCTACTAAAAGTATAAGCCTATTTTTGAGAAACTGGAGCACTGCTCTAGAATTTTGCTTTTGCATGTTATCAGAATGTTAACTGTGAATACCAGTTTACCACAACAAATTCCCTTGTGGAAACCACCATCTCAATTGGGAGTAGAGAAACTATTTCCTGCACCATGGGAAAATTGAGCTGCAATCCAGTATTCCAGGAAAGTAACTCCTAGGTAAAATAAGTTCCTAAGTTTGCTTTACAAGGCTTAATTTTACATTAGTAACACTGTGACTGGTGCTGATTGCCAGCGGAGGTTATAAAGGAGAAGCTAGAGAAGTTTTAGTGTTGGAAGAGACCTAATCTAACCCTTAAAATAGTAGGACAGGGCTACCTGCAGTCCACATTCAATATCCTGCCACTACCATATGCATCCAAGCCTCAAGGCAGTGTAAGTCAGGGTTGGCACCTGTGTATAGATTTGGGCTGAACAGGTGATCTGCTCACTATAATGCATCCCTATTAGAGAGCTAAGATCAGCATGCCATAAGTTCTGCCCATAGCCTGGTGGGGCAGGATGAACCAGACGCATACTCCTAGCGCCAGCAGGGTCCCTATTTGAACCAGCTATGTGGAGTTAATTGGCATCCACTGGGCTTAAAAGTGCGGGCATTGGCAATCACTGGATTCCAGTGGAAGGAGAAGGGCAACCCCATGCTGTTTCTGTCAGACTCTTATAACCACAGGAAGACCCTGGACTGGGAAGAATGTAGAAACAAGGAGACAAAGCAAGTATTTATTCCTCATTCTGCAGTTCATTATTATTATTATTTATTTTGCAGATGCTTATTTATAAATTACAATACATTACAGCAGCAGTCAGTCCATACTGAGTTAAACCAAGAGTAAGCATGTAGGTATGTAAGTTAACAGGAGTGAGGTGGCTAGACCATTGTCCTATCAGAACCAAAGGTGAGATGGATAGCCTGTGGCTCTCCAGATGTTGTTGGACTACACCTCCCAGGATCTCTGACCATGCTGGCTGGAAGTTAGAATCCAACAATCTCTGGAAGGCTACAGGATACCTATCGGAGTAGAGAGGTACATGGCACAGATACTGTAAACTCCTCTCACAACAAAAACAAAGCCACAGTGCTGTCAAATACGATGTAAAGACATTTTAAAAACAGGTGTGTGGAGCAGAAGCAACAAATAAATGAGTAGCTCATGGCCATGTCTGTCCTGAGGCAGGCAGTTACAGAAAAAAGGAAACTTTTATGATTAAAAAAGCGGCTGTTGCATAGGCAAGATAGAATAAAAAACTTTTTTACTTACTGCACTCCCCCCCCCCCCAAATTGCATTATATTATTTTGTAGGATGAATACATTAGAATATGCAGGCCAGAGTTTGTATTTCTTGTTTTGAGAATGCTGTATCTAAAACATCATGTCTGAAGAACTAATGAGCTTACAGGGCCTGATGAAAACAGTGAAATTAGTTTTAACAATGTGCAACTCACTTGTATTTGGTTGCCTGTGTTGCTACTGTAACAGAGAAACCAAGAATTCCAGATGTATTCCTGCAGGTTGGGTACACATGGTATCTAAAGCCCAAAGAGAAGATGGGGAGGCAAAAAGGAGAGCATTCCATAAGCATGATTCAAAACATCTTAAGCACGTTTCATGTGAATGCTATAATAATGAGCTAAGAATGCTAACTTAAGATTCCTGTCCTCAATGCTTCATCAGTACACATGCCACCTAAAAAATATCAAGAAGGAAGACTGCAAAAAACCCTCAACATTTTAGTGTTGGCTTTTAATTTTGTTACTACAGATAAAAAGTAGAGAGGTGACATCAATCTGCTATTGACTCTCAGGTCTCTCCATTCCATTGGAGTCAGGAGGGTCAACTTTTTCACCTCTTTTCATCTCTTTCCTGGTCAGTCACTGCCAGTTCTATATGGACTTTTTTGGCCTCAATCTACATCACTTTTCACTTACAGAAACTGAACCAAATTTGCATTTTCTGAAGCTTATCCACCCAGTTTGGAAACTGCTCTCCCCTAATCCCAATACCCATTGTGAGAATGGTCCATCTAGTCTCTGAATACTATACTGTACCCATTTACTGATCCATAAGAGATCCTGCCCTTTCACCCCATGACTGCTAAAGCTTACTCGGGAGTCTTTGGTGTGGAACTTTATCAAAGGCTTCTTGAAAGTTCAAGTACACATTGTCTATTGGATCACTCCCATCCTTCTTGACGCATCTCACTTCCACAGGGCAGCTGAATGGAAACTTACCCCAGGGTCTGCTTTGTTCGCAGGAAGTCAAAACAAGGCTCTTCCATGTACATCTGAAACGAAGTATTTCAATCACAGCAAGATTTTTGCATTTTCCCTCCCACATAAAAAGCAGTATTTAAGGCTCAGGGCAAATGAAACAAAATGAAGCAATGATTTATATTTTTAAGCCAGTTATTAGAACAGCTGCTCACCCTAAGATACAAAATACTTGCCCCCCCAATTTGCACTATATCACTTATGTCTAGTCCCACCTGTGCTAGGAAAGTTTGAATCTTCACAAAACAGGAAGTGAACAATCAGGTTGTAGGCTGTGTTCTGGAAATGCACATTGACTATGTAATGAACTGATTATTTGGGAAGACCCTTCAAAAAGGTCAAGAAGGTGTGCTTCATGTAACAGGAAATGGCCTTATGATGTGCCAAACCATTAGGTCTAACTAGTTTAGCACTGTCTCTACTGCCTAGCAGCAGATCTCTAGAACCTAGGTGTCTCCCAGACCTACCAACAGACACCAGGGATCAAACCAGAAGCTGTCTGCATGCCAAGCATGTACTCTATCACTGAGCCATTGTCCTTCCCTTGTATAACAACCAGTTCCCATATTAATCACCCTTTTGCCTCTCCATCCATGCTCTACTATCCCTGCACAGTTTCAGCACAAACATCCCAAACATGGGCTTCTATGGTTTGATTTGCAACAACTATGCTGTCCAACTGAATTTACACTCAAGTGCTGTGATTTTTATAGTTGCACTAAGAAAGGTCAGATATTAACCTATTTCAGTTTTTAGAAAGCAATCCAAACTTACCACAAGCAATTCCATGAGAGAATATTCTCTTAAACTCCTAGCTCCGGACTAAAAGGGAACAGCAACAAAGAATTCATTCACTATAAGGCTTGGGTTTTAAGTTCTGCTATATGTTTATCTCCAAAGTGGGAAGAGATGCTAAAATTCTCTAAATCACCAAATACATGACAAATCGATAATAATAGGCCCTATTGGTACTTCAGCCTCTCACCTATACCTAAGAACTAGGATGCACGGGAAGGGAGTAAAGCATGCCAAACACAACACATGGAAGCTCTGACTACACAGTTAGAAGTTTTCTAGTTGCACTGTAAGGAGAGGATTACCAGTTTCCTGAAACAGCTATGAAATACAGCTGACTTCCAACTTAAACTGCCTAGGGTTATGTTACGGGGATAGCACATAAAGCCAAATTCCAAAAGTCAAAACACATCAGGATCAATGGCAGGTAGGATCGTTCAGCCCGGCCACTGATATCCAGCACCGAGGGCCTTCTGGCGGTTCCCTCATTGCAAGAAGTGAGGCTACAGGGAACCAGACAGAGGGCCTTCTCAGTGGTGGCGCCCACCCAGTGGAACGCCCTCCCTTCAGATGTGAAGGAAACAAGCAGCTATCTTCTCTTTAAAAGACATCTGAAGGCAGCCCTGTTAAGGGAAGTTTTTAATATTTAATGCTGTATTGTTTTTTACACTTGATTGGAAGCCGCCCAGAGTGGCTGGGGAAACTCAGCCAGATGGGCGGGGTATAAATAATAAATTGTTGTTGTTGTTGGATTGCAAAAGTGTTTTTCCCCAGATAGCCACCCCATTTCAATTGTATTTTTTGCCAAGCATGTAAAGATGCATGCACAAAAGCTAAATGCGAGTTAAGTTGTGAGTTACCCATACGGAGAAATAGAAGACACAATAATGTTTAGTATGTGGACAGGGTGTCACCATGGTCCCCCAACCTCTTGGGATTTCCAAAAAGTTGTAGGGCAATGGCAACGCTCAGCTAGAGACTACAGGCTCCTTATGTGTTAAAGCTGCCATGTGATAAGTTTTTTTAAAATGGCAGTCAAATGCTCTACCACTGAGCTATACCCCCTTTTTAAATGGCTACTGAATTTTGTAAACACCATAGACAAACTACTGGCATGTTTATGTCACTCACTTTCTTGTAAAGTTTCTATGTTAGATTCCATTCTATAGTAGAGTTTAGCAGCAAAAGTTATTCCTAGCTACATGTTTACATGTACAAAGTTTCCATCTGCTTGCAGAAGCCCACTGTATTTGCCATGTCAGTGCTGCTTATGAAACAAGTTCTCAAGTTATAAAGGAGGGTCACATACTATGACGAGCAAATGCACAATAAAGGAATTAATACACCCACTCTTTGCACCACAGCACCTGGTAGTAGACGGTCACTTCAGAATTTGCATCCCCTTTGTTCAGGGTCTTCACTTTGCACAGCAGATGAGCACCAGGCAAGTCCATCACCCGGAACTGAACTGGACAGGGATGTACCAAAGGAAGGAATCTCAATGTTCTGAAAAAGTCCACAGATCAAAGTGTCAGCTGTCAACTCACTCCTTAACCCAATATACATTATGATCTAGGCTCAGATTTCATAAAGAAGAAGAGTTTGGATTTGATATCCCGCCTTTCACTCCCTTTAAGGAGCCTCAAAGCGGCTAACATTCTCCTTTCCCTTCCTCCCCCACAACAAACACTCTGTGAGGTGAGTGGGGCTGAGAGACTTCAGAGAAGTGTGACTGGCCCAAGGTCACCCAGCAGCTGCATGTGGAGGAGCGGAGACGCAAACCCGGTTCCCCAGATTACGAGACTACCGCTCTTAACCACTACACCACACTGGCTCTCTAAACACGTGAGCATGTCTATTTCATAAAATACAAAAATCACATCGATGAAAACCCGCAAGAGAAAAACTTAAATTTGAGGCAGTTGCTGATGACCCATATAGGTTGGGTCTTAATTTTAAGAAGAAGGTATGTTTGTAATAGAGCTGGAGTTTAATAAATGAATTGGTTAGAGTCATTTAGAAAACCTTTTAACTGAAGAACAAGTGTCCAAGTTGATCAGATAGTGTGTGTTTAATATAAACACCATCCTAAGAGAGGCACTGCTACCTTTTTTTCACACAGGTGGGAACACCTCTAAGATGACACCTGCTACAACACTTGTATGCCACCTAAAACCCAAGAGAATATGCTTCTGGCTTCAGGAATACTGTTTTTATTCATATATAATTTTATCTAATAGGGTAATCAATCATATTCATGAGATCAATTAGCATTCTTTTCAACTGGTTTGTAGTCCCCGTTTTCAGTGGTCTATCTCCCATTCAAGTTTTGGTCATGCCTCACAGCCTAATATATATTCTAATATAATGCATAAATATACTTACTGAACAACATAATCCAGAAATTCTTTTGATTCCTTAAAGATAAATGATATGTATTTTAATTTCTAAATATATGTACCCAATGCCAAAATTAGTCCACACAAAACTAAAGTATTTGGCTCACACTTAAATCTGGTGTTCTCAGCACTGAAGAAATAAACTGGATAGAAACAATTTGTGGTTTCTGGCTC
Source organism: Podarcis vaucheri (assembly GCF_965113315.1). Taxonomy (NCBI): domain Eukaryota; kingdom Metazoa; phylum Chordata; class Lepidosauria; order Squamata; family Lacertidae; genus Podarcis; species Podarcis vaucheri. The sequence goes on along the minus strand of NC_138764.1, from coordinate 50,600,864 downwards.
TAAGAAACAACTAATGCTTACCACCAATATACAATCCTTAGTCATTTTCCAAATTATTCTTTACTGGCCTTTACATAAGCCTATTAAGAATACTTTCCTACCATGAAAAAAAGCCCTTCCAGTATTACATTGGGGGGTTTTTTTTGCCTCAAAACTTTGAGACCAAGAGACAACCCAATGGCCACTCTGTGTAAACACCAATTGTTTTGTCCCAGACCACACAACAAATACTTTGTGAGAGAGCACACACTACAGCAGCAAAGCTTCATGGATTCCGAAACATCCTGCAAATCCTTCTCTGAACTTCAAAGAAATCTGACTGATGTCTCACGTGGAAACACTTTCCCATGTATCAGTCTAAACACATGCAATATAAGCAGAGTGTCATCACTCCCAAGAGTGGCATGAGAATCTTCCAGGTACTTAGACCAGCACAAGCAGAGGACAGATAGCAGTATGAATTCACTTCACATTAACTGCTTGCACAGAAAAATCCAAATCTTTATTACGGTCATAGACCAGCATAAGTAGGGTGGAGCACAATCATTTAGAATCTATAAAACATTTTGGAAAGTTAAACAGTATTAAAACAGAGGGTATATCTAAAGAACTATAAAAATCGAAAAGAAACTAAAATAATTTGGTACTGGTATCAGGACAGAGTTCTGCTTCATGAAAACCATGCTGTCCTTTTCAAGTTTCAAGTTTCATTGCGGCCAAAGCCAGTGACACTAAACCCCACAAGATCAGACAAGAAGAAATCAACAACAACCTCAGAAAAGGAAAACGGTTACGCAAGGGAACTTCGCAGTGTGCCATTCAACAGAAGAGATTTACGCTTCCTAATTACTAAAGTGCAAAATTTAGCCACCTCATATGATATTGAGCTTGAGGAATCTTCCAGGAGGTATTTTCGGAGAATTTCAGGGCAGGATTCCAAATAATATTGAAGGGGTATAAATTTTGATAGAAGCGGTAAAATAAGTTGAACTCGTTCTTCACTATAAAATTCGCAGAACAGGAGAGTGTGTGTGACAGATTCTACCTTATTAGACATACAAGGGCAGAGACGCGCATGCATTGGAACCCGCGTGAATTTGCCGTACAGCACTGCTGAGGGCATTGTCTCAAAGCGGGCTCTAGAGAAAGCCCATCTATAGGCTTCGTTAGTGATGTTGGTTAAGTAAGAGGCAGCTGCAAAATTAGGCCAAGCTTTTAAACATCTATACGTCTCCGGGAGTAGGGCGCCTTCTTGTTGTAATTCGATATCATAAAGTCTCCGAGTGACAATAGCTTTTGCCTTGTTCAGAGTTCCAATAAAAAGATTTTCAGGGTTTAGACCAATTTGTTTGATCTTGTTAGTTATTTGCATAAGCCAAGGAGGATAGGGAACTGCGGCCAGGAAACAAGGTAATAGACCCTTAGGATTGTAGTGGATTTTCAGCCAGAGGGATATTGCTTGTTCCCAGACTTTTAATTCCACTCTGGGCAGTCCTGCCTCTTGCCTCAAGACTGCATTAGGTGTACACTTAGGAGTAGCAAATAATGATCTTAAGAATTTAGATTGTACTGTTTCAAGGGTCTTAAGGTTGGCAGAGGGGTTAATTTGAGAGCCATATAGAAGTTGGGCTAAAGATTTTGCTTGGAAGACTGTTAGGGCCATCGGGAGGAAGCCCGCTCCTTTCCTTCTGAATAATCTAAGGATAGCATTTGCACTTCTTTCTGCTGATATAGCTGATGTGGTCAGGTGTGTTGACAATTTGGCATTATAAGAGAAAGTAATGCCTAAGTATTGGAAGGTCTTAGTCTGTTCAATGGCGTTTCCCTTTACGCTCCAATTATCCTTCCTGAAGGAGCGGTTAAAATGTACAATTTTGGTTTTGGCAAAGTTAATTGTTAACAGTTCAGTGTTACATTGGTCACTAAACTTTCCTAGGGCACGTTTCAGACCCACTTTGGTTTGGGAGAGAAGAACAGCATCATCCGCATACATTAAGACTGGTACTTTTCTGCCGTTAGAGAGCACAGGGGGGTGGGTTTCAATTTCACGGCAGCATGTGGCCAGGGAGTTAACATAGATGTTAAATAGGAGTGGGGCTAATAGGCATCCTTGTCTAACTCCTCTTTGGACTGGGATTTCTCTAGAGAGTCTGCCGTCCTGTGCAAGTCTTATCTGGAGGGTATTGTTCTCATGAAGCTTAATCATCAGAAGTAATAACCTTCTGTTGATACCCATATTGGCCAATTTGGCCCAGAGCCTACTCCTGGATACAGAATCAAATGCTGCCTTTAGGTCCACAAAGGCCGTATATAATGACTTTTTCCAATGTTTCGCATACTTATAGACAAAGTAATCTAGCACTAAGCAGTGATCAATGGTGGAACGTCCGGATGTAAACCCTGCTTGTTCAATTTCTAGCAAGTTGTTATGATCTAACCATTCACATAGTTTTAGGCATAGGTGTTTTGTATAAAGTTTACAGATCACATTCAGGAGACTAATTGGTCTATAATTGGATGGATCAGAGGGGTTGCCCTTTTTAAATATGGGAACAATTATAGCTAGTCCCCAATCTTTAGGGATTTCAGTCGTCTTATCTATATATGAAAATAGATTTGCAAGGACCGGGGCCCACCAGTTTATTTGCGCTTTCAAAAGTTCAGCGACAATGAAATCACTTCCTGGAGCTTTGCCAGATTTCATTTGTAGGATTAGCGAAGTGATTTCAGTTTCAGATGTTGGGGGCCATGGTGTAGCATTATCTAAGGGGATGTTAAGCGGCGCAGAAGGACGATGTTCCCTAAACAGCCCTTTATAGGCTTGCACAGAAAACTAGCCTTCCTTTGAAGCTGCACAACTGCTCTCTCACGTTGAGTGGATTTGCCAGCCATAGCCTTTTGATGGACTCTTTTCTGCAAGGTTTGGTCCTAAGGCAACAACAAACAGATACCATCAACATGGAGGTTGCAAACACCACTAGCTGCTCTGCTGTGGTACTAGCGTGGCAAGTCATAAATGAATAAGCCTATGCTACTACTAGCTGTTAATCATCAAAATAAAGGATCATTCAGAGAGGCAGATGAAGCTGATAGATCTGTACTCACAGTGCTTGTGAAGTTTCCTTGGACAAGGCCTTCTGCAAAAAGCTGGGATTTGAAAGCCTTCACAAATAATAGTAGAGAATCTATAGAAAGGCCCTTCATAAGTGTCTCATATTTGTCCGTCATAGACCACCTGCCGTGCTCCAGTATTAAGAGGCGTATATCTCTGTGACCAATAAGAAATACAGCTGAATGCATGATAATTGAAAACAGATGGCCTCTCAAGTCCCCCCCATAAGCGAATCCGAAATGAAGCAAAAAAATGTGCAACTGCACTCATTTGAAACACGGATGCTCAAATCTTGCTCCTTTCCGCTTTTTCATTAAAAGACCAAAATCTCCCTTAGAACAGAAACCTGCCATTCGTTTTACTCAATGAACCCTGCAGCATGCATGAACTATTGTACGCAAATAACAATGCTAAGAGTGGTAACCTTCCAAATGCACATGGAGAACTGAACTATTTGTTGGTGGGAAGAAGCATTTCCTCAACAATAACTGTAACAGATGAAGAGAGACTAAACCCATGGGGCAGGAAACTTAGACCCTGAATGCCATCTCAGTCTCTCTTTGTCCCATGGCAACAGTTAGGATATGAGAGTCCGCCCCCCCCCCCAAGGTTTAACACCCCTTCCATGCCAATTGTGGTTTTGATGGTGTTAGGTAAATTTTTTACAGTTGCCGTATGTTTTATGTGCTTTTAATTCTGTTGGGAGCCGCCCAGAGTGGTTGGAGAAACCCAGCCAGATGGGCGGGGTATAAATGATAAATTATTATTCTTATTACTTCAAGAAAAGGGAGAGCTCAGACCCACACCACCCCCTAAAGCAACTGGTGAGGAGGTGGGTCTTGAAGCTCCTTGTGGTTGGGACAAATTATTTCCATTCCCTTCTCAGGGTTCCCCATCTGCATACCCACCCCCACCCACTTCCAAATATATTCTTGCAAAGCTAAGGAATCTTTACTATCAGTAGCGATTTCCCCTCCCCTGTGGACTCCCAGCCGATGAGCTGCTGTTAGAACTGGGACTTCTCGCAGAAGGTAAACCCAAGCCTGCCTGTACTGTTTCAAACACTTACTTGGCCAGAGTCTCTGGCTTGATGAGGATGTTGAAGTAAGTCTTCTTCAACTGCTCAGTTATCATTTCAAAAACTTCTGGAGTAAAACTGAAGTCTGCTAGGTGGTCAATGATGAGTTGAAACAGCAGCTGGGAGAACAAAGTAAAATGCTGATTCCCTAGAGCAGTAGACTAAATAGGATCATTTTCCCAAAAGGAACCCAAAGGAAAAAATCCCACCAACACTTACAGGAAGCTTGTGATTGAATCCTTTTACGCGAATGATCAGTCCATGCTCTCCAGCTACCAGCTTGTATTCCAACTGAGCAACATCCGCCTCATAAGCAGGCTCAGCGAGGTTGTGTGCGAGGATGTTTACGAATGTATCAAAGAGCACAATGCTGCACACAGCAATTTTTTTGACGGGAAACAAAAGTAAGAATGTGAATGAGAGTCCTTCATGGAAAGGCTCTGTGGAATTATACCACTCATTCAAAAGACAAATGTCACTCATTAAATTAACATATATAGGACAATTACCTGCATACTTGACATTATGGTTTATACAATCAAACCCAGCATTTGATATTTTACCACCACCCACCACCTAGTATTCCATGTTTATTAGTAACAGGGATGCTCTGAAGCACCACAGATGCTTGTTACAGCAGAAAAATAAGCTAATCAAAAGGACAGACAAAAAGACTGCAACCCTTACTTCTCGGCAGACTGCTGGATCAGCGGTGAGATTAGATGGAAACGGATATAAGCTGAAAGAAATGGTTATAATGAGCTATAGCAAACAATGGGGAGCTTTCATCAAGCCATTATTTCTCTTTGGGACCTCCTGACCTATGGTTCCCAATCTCTTTTAAACAGATTATTAGTCCTACCCACTGCTGATTAAATACAATGAAATCTAAAGGGCATGCTAATATACAGCCAGAAAGCTTTTGATTTGGCAAGTAGTCTCTCTGAACAGTGAAAAGGAATGGGGTCTGCATGTTGCTGGATAAAGAAACACAGCTTCCTACCCAGTACAGGAAGGGTGAGTCAGCACCTCTGCCACTGGCTAGCAGAAGGCAGCTGTAGAGCAGTGCCATTCCACAGATCAGTGACTGAAACACTCCCCAAAAATTCCCAACCATGGTAGCCAGAGTTAAACATCCCAAGTCCAAATACAATGCTTAGATTAACAACTGAAATGTTTCACATCTTCATTTTCTAAAACTCCAGACACCAACAAGCTAAGCTATGTAGAGCCAGCAAAATGAAAATAACTTGGTGCTTTATGATGCCAATATACTGCCTTGTCTAGTCGAAAGAAGGGACGGAGAGCCTGTGGTCCTCCAGATACTGGTGGACTACAATTCCCATCATTGCTGACCACTGGCCGTATTGGCTGGGCTGATAGGGTTTGGATTCTAACAACATCTTGATAGTGACAGGTTCACTACTATTGGTGTAAAGGCTGCTACTGTTTGATTAAAAGTGTATATACAAACACAGAAATTCATTTCAGGAGAAGGATCTCAGCACAAGGATGCATGGACATGTCATTTAATTTTTTTATCTATGTCACTACTGAAACAGATGTTCTAAAGTTGCATCTGGATTCAGTGTAAGGATGTGTATCTGCCTTAAAACAAAAACAAAATTCAAAATAAGCTATATGAAAAGCCCCAAGGAGATAAATGCAACCTGGAATGTCCTGTGTTTTGTAACCTAAAAGTGTATTAACAAGTTTCATTAAGAGACCTATAAAGGGGTTACCTTTAGGGATTTTGAATTTATCATCCTTCTTGTACCACAAACAGCCTTGTTGGGTGCTCAGTATACTGACTGGATATTCTGTCTGTGGGCAGTCAGGAGCCTTCAGAGCAAAATCAGTTGCTAAAATTAAGGAGGAGGAGTTACTGTTGCACATCCACATGTCAATGTAACAAGTACATATCAATCTCAAATAAATTATGCAATCTGTATGCTTAAGTGTCAAAGCATCACTGTAAGGATTGAAGTGTTACTAGCTTAACAGTTATTCATGGTCTGCTGCATAAATGGATTGCTGATCTGATGCAGCAACATAAATTTCTGATTCTGCTGGATAACACTCCCTACCAGTGCTTTTTCCCTAGAAAAATAGGGAATCACCATGAAGTTCTTACAGTAAGTGCTGAACTTTTTAACAACAAAAAAGAGGTGTTGGTACTGCATACCCTCGAATATCCCCGAAAAAGTACTGCTCCTTACTTTTTTGAAATACAACATGACAGAAACCCAGCTACATAAATCTGTTGAATTCACTTGTAACTGAAGAGGCAGCCTTCATTTAGAAAACCTAGGACAGCTTATTTAACAACATGTAAGCAAAAGAATCTAGTCACATTCAACCCTATTTTAGGCATGTATGAAGTCATAATTCACTCACCAATGTATCTATTTTCTTCTGGTGGGTGCAAGTCAGGATTTAATGCAAAGTCACTGGCCCACATATCTTTCCAGTATTGATCAATATCTAAAATTAATGTTAAAAGACAAACTTAGTACAACTGAAGCCAATGAAGATGTTATAAAGGTAAAGATAAAGGGACCCCTGACCATTAGGTCCAGTCGTGACCGACTCTGGGGTTGCGGCGCTCATCTCGCTCTATAGGCCGAGGGAGCCAGCGTTTGTCCGCAGACAGCTTCCGGGTCATGTGGCCAGCATGACTAAGCCGCTTCTGGTGAACCAGAGCAGAGCATGGAAACGCCGTTTACCTTCCCACCGGAGCGGTACCTATTTATCTACTTGCACTTTCATGTGCTTTCGAACTGCTAGGTTGGAAGGAGCTGGGACCGAGCAACGGGAGCTCACCCCGTTGCGGGGATTCGAACAGCCGACCTGCTGATCAGCAAGTCATAGGCTCTGTGGTTTAACCCACAGCGCCACCCAAAATACAGCTGCAAAAAGCTGTATTGACAGGGCACACAGCTCCTATCCTCCTCTTCTCTAATGCACACCCCTGATTTCCACACCATAGCAGCAGCAAGGAACTCATACACCTGATCTAGACATAATCCTTCACCATTCATAGATCCAACATGTCGTTCTTTGCTAACCATGACAGAAATGTCATCTTCTCACTGCCCTCCAACTCACATCATACCTAACCATTGGTTAGGCTGGCTGGGGCTGGTGGGAGCCAGAATTCACAAACATCTGGAGAGCCACAAGTTCACCACCTGTGGCACTGAAGTTCCTTGATTATTAGGGGACTTAGTGACTTATAGGCCAACCTCACTCCAACATAACACACTGCAGTTCCTTCCATAGCCTCCCTCCACCTCTGAAATTCCTTTGAGGAAGACTCCAAGTTGTTGTACCTTCAACACCGTAGTGTGTACCAAACCACTTCTCCTTCAGCTGACACTGAGCTTCATGGGCAGCAGAAAGCAGAATAAGGTTGGCTCGCTGAGGTGTCAGCTGGTTAAGAGCTTCAGCAATGATCTGCAAAGATGAAGGATTCAAATATATTCTTATGTGTCCCTATTTGTGCACAATTAAGCAGCTTTATTCTACTACTACTTTGTAAGCAGAGCGTGAAGGACTGAAAACAAGATTCCCTAATTGGTAGAATTGGTTTCTTAATCATCTCATCTAGTAAGAAGCAAGACCTAAAGAGTGCACTTACTTCTGGTTTGTATTCAAAAAGAAGTTGGTCTCCTGTCAGAATGTCCTCCTTTGGAAACAGCTGCATATTCTCACAAATACTTTCAACATATTCAACTGGGTCAGTCTGTAAAACAAACAGTTCTATTTCACTATCTGATCATTTGAACATTTCCCCCCTTAACCTTACTTCTGGTTAAGCTTAAAAGTGAATCCAGGTCATCAATTTCCCCACACAATTGTGCACTGACTTTTGCAGTTGTTTTGTGCCAAGAATCAAGTGGAACTAGTGAAGAATCCTAGATTTTGGCTGCTTTCCAAATGTGCATTGGCAGTTGCGCCAATCTTCTGCAGTAGTCAATTCATTTGATTCCCAGATGCATGACAACTGCAAAAATCAATGTAGATTTTGGACAAGAAAACTTGTTCCTTGAAATCCCCATTGGGCTCATTAAGAATCAAAGTTAAGAAAAAGAAGATTAGAGTTTCATTCATGTTGAAAAAAGCTATTCATTTGAACGGCTCCTAAACAGGGCTCCAAACTCAAGTTCTTAGCTCTGAAGATTGAAGACGCACATCTTCAAAAGCAGAAAGTCATCACAAATCATGACTGTTTCAAAAGCATCTCAGTAAAATAATCCCATATTATTAAAATTAGCAATGAGCTTACTATAGTCACCACAATTAGATTCCCAGCTATTATTAGTTTCCATAAGCCAAGATAAAATGATGGGCTATAAAATGGTGTTTGAAAATATTCAAGGTTGAGGAAATACCTGTTCTTGATAATGAAATTCATTAGCTTCAATCTTCTGGATTTCTTCCCAAATTCTGTGGAGGATGACGTATGTTTCTCAATAAATCAGTCACATTTGTCAAGAAAGGAACCATTTCCAGAAACAAGGTTTCAGAACATTCCAAAAGATTCCTTCACCACATGGGGTTGGACTATATGACCCTCCAATTTTACAATTCTATGATTCTAAGGCTATTTCTCAGCAGCCTGACCAACAGGCCAGAGGAAACATTTTGTCATTTCCCATCCTAACATGGGACTGAGGGCTGACCCCATTTCCTTTTGCAGCTCTTTAAAAAGATTCATTCTGCTGCTACCACCTCCTAGGTCAGAGGCTGTCTTACTATTAGTAAAGAATTATGAATGAATTGTTTTGAGGTTTTATTATGTATCTCTTATGAAACTGTTCTGCATTGTTTTTATTAGGAAGATGACACGGATAACAATGTACTCTTTATGTATTTCTAAGTTTTTGAGAACCACTTTGAAATAAATTTATATAGAAAAGAAGTATATATAGTAACTAATAATACTTCACATAGAGAGAACGTTTCAGGATAGTGAATATTCCCCTAAACCAGAGTTTTCCAAACCGTGTGTTGCGACACGTTAGTGTGTTGACTGCTATGTGTAGGTGTGTCATACGAAAGCTCCCCCCGCGGCTGGAAATGGGTTTGTTTGACCTCGGTTTGCTAGTAAGACTGAATTACTGTGTTGTGAAATGATGCATGTCTAAAAAGTGTGTCACCAACATGAAAAGTTTGGAAAGCTCTGCCCTAAACCAATTCTTAAATCATCAACCACCTTCATAGCTAATTTTCCTTGCTTTTTCAGAGTGTTGACATTTTAGGGTGACTTTCAATTCCTCCAGTTCTTTTTAACAGCCATTTCCTCCCACCTGCTACTTCTGCTCACATTTAGGAATTTAAAAAGTTCAGTAACACCAATAGCTCACTAGAATCAGGCCTTAGTTACCTTTGCTCTGGTCCAGTCTGCTGCAACATTTTCAAATACTGGAATACGACATGAACAACCTGAAAATGGAAACAAAGCACATTCAGGTATCTGTCGTCTGCAATAAGCAAGAACAACAAACACTTCAAGCTGAGCTCAAATTTACCTCATAGAAATGATTGTAACCTTCATCTGTCAGAGTCACACAAATACTGAAGACAGAGTATGTAGAGTTCTGCTCAAATCCTGTCTCACCGTTTCCTCCATACAATGCAAGAGCCCAGAATCTATCAGAAAATATTAACACATCAAAGATAGAGCTATTGATACATATTTCCAATATATTTCTGGCTTTTAGCAAGAGGAAGTTTTGCCACCCCTGCTTTAGTATGCAGAATAGATGACATATTTCAACTAATAACCTAGGCTGGGGTAAGCAGCAACATAGTCCAATCTATGCGAGTAAAGGATTGCTTGTATCACTCCCCCTGCCCCAATGGAATAGGGAGTTACCAATTTCTGATTTTTCCATCTCCTCACATGATGGAATCACAATATAAGCAAAGGGTAGGCACTATGGAGAAACTTTTCAAAGTGCTCATGTCAAGTCTATCCAATGTTTATGTTACACAATATTTGGGTTATAACAAATACATGTTGAACTTGGTCACTAACTAAGCTGACATGTTTCTCAACTGTCTGCATTACACAAGTAATAATAATAATAAAATAATAATAATAAGTTTTATTTATATCCCGCCCTCCCGAGCCGAAACAAAGGCACATGGCATATATATCTTTTAAATGTGTCAATGAACTATTAAAACTATTAAAACTGATTTTTTCATACATACTTTTTTCTAAGGAATGAAAGAACACTGCCTTTGCCTTCGTGTCCAACCAGCCATGAAATATAGTGAAGAGGTTTGATCCTGAAAAAAGAGGGGAAAGTTTAAAAATGGAGGTCATAAAACATGCCTCGAAAATATTGGTTTCCAGCCATTATACAAATTAGCAAGTAAAATAAGCATATCCAAAATGCTGGGATTCAGTGATGATCACATTACAAACTACTACAGCTACCATAAACTATGTGTGGTATTCAGTGGTGCTTGGCTGCTGACAGAAAGGAATCCATCAACAGAACAAGGAAGGGGCCAATTTTTGACAACTGTCTGCTGCACCCACCCAAATCTGCTCAGGATTCCCCCAACCGTCTAGAGCAGATTTAGAGGGAGCAAAGACCACTGCAAAGGGATTGTTTAAAATTGTCTCCCTCCACATTTTGCTGATGGTGCCCCTTCTATCAGCAGAAAGCCACTAGTGGCTGCTTTTTCTTTTATCAACAATTTAATTTGTTCAACTAACTCAGTTTCCTGGTTCCCCTCATGAAAGGGTTCCACCATAACAAGAGTTTAAAATTTACCTGTAATGTTGTTCTTGTGGAGGAAGAGCCCAAGTGATATTTAAAGAGTGTGTTTTTCTGATTGGAACAACTAAAAATAAAGAAATGTTTACTGTAAAATGCAAAAACATGATTATCTGCCTTCATCAACTTTCTCATAATAATTTTTCTCAAAAAGAAAAGTGCAAAGAGCAGTATTTAAAACTTTGAAAGTTACAAAGTTTAGAATGCAATATGTATTCTTAACCGTTAGCACTATAGGAATTATTCATTCCAATTACTCACCTCTGTAAAGTTTCTGAAAATCAGGTGTGTCAAAAGGTTCTGTCAGGTGGCTAAAAGTTGGTCTTGGTAAATCACTTTAAGAACAAAAGAAAATAAGTTATGCACCATTGTCCTAATTCCGTTAGGATGCTCCCCATATCACATCACAATCCTGTGTATCAATGACTAATCTGGATATATCCTTCTGTACCTAGCACTCATTGCGGGAACAGTACTAATTCCAGGGACTGGCTCCTCATGTGTTGCAACAGGTGATTATTGTGTTGTATGTCTGGTAGAAAACTATGAACCGGTATCTACAGATTGGGATTAACATGCTCATTAAAAAGATTACCATATTTTTCCATGTATAAGACACCCCCATGTATAAGACGACCCCTATTTTTCGGAACCCAAAATTGAGAAATCAATATTTTAAACATCAAACAGAACAACTCTGTTATTTTATTAAATAATCAAAGCACCGGCACTGGCATAGCAACCCTCACCAAATCTGTGCTAAGCATTCATTTTGTATGTGAGAAGAGAAGACCCAAGTCCTAAAGTAGGTTTCAACTAATGACTTTTGATAGTGGAAGCCATGCACGAGGGCTTACGCTTGTGCAATGGGGCTTCCCTACCCGCTCCCTGCAAACACCCCTCAAAATTGGTTCTGAGGGTCAGGAGAGCACCCACATCAGTGCATGGGAGGATGAGGGGGTGAATCATTCCATCTGGCCAAACTATCACCTGGAAAGAAGGGGAAAGGGTAAGAAGCAGGGAAAGTTTAGGGATAAACAGGTGAAATCATATTTGTGGTCTTCTCATATGACTTGAATGCAGAACTGTGCATATAATTTTACATCTTACTTATGACAAAAATGGTAGAGGGGGAAAAATTCTTACTTATTTGGAATCTCTGAGAAGATTTCAATCACCCATTTTTCCAGAGTATCCAAGGTTTCTAGGGAGGAAGGGAGAGAGAGAGAGAAAAAGCTCAACAGCCAATTCACTGAAGAAGAAAGGCTTGTTCTCAGTAAAACAAAGGTAAGTTGGAGAACCTGTTCATTCTCAAGAACCCAATCAGCTAATTAAAGAAGAGGTGCAAACATTATAAAGTCTGTAGGCCCAAAGGCTCAATTCTCTCAGTATACCTAAAGTGCACATGCATTTGGCACTTGGATTATTTTGGGGTGTGGCTGCACCAGTACAATTTCTGCTTCCTATATCAGGCATATGTGGCAGCTGAGCTTGCATTCTTACAACCTCCCAAGCTGGTTGTATCAGTTAAAACTTACACACAACAAAATTATGGCTGGTCTCCGTGATATGGGCCGCGCCCAAAAGCTATCTGAAACAGCCTCCACAATAGATGCTTCTGGCAGCATAGAAATACTCCTTGTGATGGCAGCCACACTTAAAGAAGCATCCATGTAGGAGTCGTGCATGTACAGATTGGCCCCTTAGGGCAGAGTTGGGAAGGGAGGGGCAGGTTTCTATCCTTACTGAGAAAAATACATCATTAAAATATCAGTAATGGCAAACAGAGAAAATTCACATACCAAGACTGTTACTGGAAACTCAGAAAACACTGTATTTGGCTCAAGATAAATCATAGCCTTGTTTACAAAGAGAAATAAATTATCTAATATTGTGAACTTCATTTAGACTAATAAGGACCAAAAAGAGGGTTAGGTAATGCAACTAATATAACTCATAAGAATTGCTAGGTCCAAAATATAAACCTCTATTTTAAAAGGTGACCAGACACTGAAAAAGAACACATATTTCATCAAAATGAACTAAATATTTAAATTCAGAAGTAGAAGATTGAAAATATTTAGCTAGATACATCTAGTTTTGCTTTTATTTTAGTGGAGTCATATGTATAGCTGATCAGAAATACGTCCTGATTCAGTGGGGCTTACTTTCATTGTACACAATGGCAACCCTACTCATTTTCCTGAGCACAAGCCCCACTGTATTCAACAGGACTTACTTCTGACTAGAAATGTAAACTATTGTGGCATTCTTTACATTACAAGCAGACGCAGAAGAGTTTTTATAGCTCTTGAAAGACAATAATCAAGGCAGTGTATCACAGTTTACACCTGTAGCTTCAAATTAACAGATGTTACCTTTAGATTGCACAACTAAAGTCATATAGTGAGCTGAATAATAGCGCTGCCAGAATTCCCTCAGCCTGGTATAAGTATCAATGTCATTTTGCTTCGGCTCATGTTTCAGCGTGTCTGCATTACCTGTAAATAATGTTGAAAACCAAGGTTGCTTATTATTAAAAATTATTATGCTTTTGATCCAAATGCTTAATAGGGTTATAATTAAAACTAATAGTTCTCATAGCAAAAGTCATTAAAAACACACTGTGCGTTAACAGATTAATATATATCTTGCCAGTCCACGTTTTTCCTCCTTCGCCCAACTTGCTGAAAAATAAATTTTAAGCTGCAACAAAGTGGTATCCCCCTCATCTCACTATCCTTCCTCTTGCTTGCGTGCCCACTATGTGCCTTCCTTCCTTCCTGCCCACAGCTTGGAACAAGCTGTGCAGAACATCAACACATAAGCACTTATGGTGGGACTCAAAGAGAAGTGATATGAGAGAGGACAGGAAATCTCTGCAACACCCACATACGAGGTTCAGGATAATCTGTGTGTGAGCAGCTTGTGGGAAACAAGTTATGTCATCTTCTCAGTGTACTGCACTAACTTGGCCACATGTGTTCTCTATCACCATACAAGATCCAACAGGTTCTCTGTGCCACTGATGACTAGCCTGCAGGCCATACCTGGCCCACCAGCTCACAGGAAGGAGATGAAAGTGCTCTGCCTGATCTTCAGAAAGAAATCTAAGGAGCAGGTAGAGTTTCTATCTCTGCACTGAGATTAGGAAAGAGAGAAAACTCTGGCTGTTTTTTAGAGACCGTCCTTGAAGACCAACCAGAGGGAACTTTCATTTAGCCTTTGGGCTAAAGCTAGTAGCAGCCGCCATTCCATTACCGAGAGAGATGGGAAGCAGGAAAACTATTAGGTAAATCAAGAGGCCTGCTCATTTTAGCTCCTCACCTCCCTAAACCATTGCAGACTGAACCCGCAAGGGATGCGGGTGGCATTGTGAGTTATACCACAGAGCCTAGGGCTTGCCGATCAGAAGGTCGGCGGTTTGAATCCCCGCAACGGGGTGAGCTCCCGTTGCTCGGTCCCTGCTCCTGCCAACCTAGCAGTTCAAAAGCACGTCAAAGTGCAAGTAGATAAATAGGTACCACTCCAGCGGGAAAGTAAACAGTGTTTCCATGCGCTGCTCTGGTTCATCAGAAGCGGCTTAGTCATGCTGGCCACATGACCCGGAAGGTGTACGCCGGCTCCCTCAGCCAATAAAGCGAGATGAGCACCGCAACCCCAGAGTCGGTCACGGCTGGACCTAATGGTCAGGAGTCCCTTTACCTTTGCTAAGAACTTTGTAACTTTAAGAACTGGTACCTAATTTTGCTTTTAACTCTTTCCCCCTTTTTCCTTTGTGTTGTTTTTAGGTGGTATGCCTGAGGGTAGGACCTGTGTTCCTTTTTACTGCTCTGGGAGCCTTTTCAGCTGGACAACAGGATAGAAACACTTTAAAATAATAATAAATAATACTTACCCCAAAAGAACTTCTTCATGGGATGGCCAGACTTGGCCAGACTTCCAAACAACATCTCTCTTCGGTTTGCATCAGAGGGCCTTGCAAGCTGATATTCTGTTGTTTGTTTAATAGAAAGGTTTTCAGATTCTAACTAATATAGACCTCCGAACCAGCTTTGACTATAGGAATATAACAAAGCCATGCACATTAAAACGTTCATTTGCTCAAAACAGCACGAGCAGATCAGAAGGACTATTGCCAAAGCTACTTAACCTAGCTTACTGCTTTTATGCATGGCTTGTGTGTTTATTTTTACATCAAAAAGAACAACAGTCAAAACTAGTAAAGGGCCCTGCTATAAAAAAACACCCTGCAGATGCACTGGCTGAAAAGGTTTCACTTTGACAATGTCAGCCATGTGGTTGATGGAAATGTACACAGAGTCAACTCAAAATCAATCCCAGCAATATGCTGCTCTAACTGCCTAATGCAGGGTGCTTTTTTATCATCTGCAGCACCCTTCTGAATGCATAAGACCTATTCAAGAGAATGAGTGGTAAACATAAGTCAGCTCCTGTATGGAAAATGCCCTTACTGGATCAATATGCAGGTTTTACAATACCTGCTTCTAGTCAACTTAAGTGATGAGATGAGGAATTTTTCCTTTATGCATTTTAAGTTGGAGATATGTAATAAGATAACAACTTGTCTGTCCATTTTGAAAGATCCACCTTCCTTTCCAAGTTAAAATGAACTTCTGAAAACGATACTGTGAATCCTTTACTACAGGTAGTAATCAATTAGAAATTCAAGTTCCTATGTAAGTTGTTGAAAACCTCAGAATGCATCTTATTTGTCTGGAATATTTGGAATCCATGGGCAAATCTGAAAAGCAGAGAAACTGTTGTGGGCGTCACATGCAACCCTCAACCAAGCACACAACAGAATGCTTGGGGAAGGGACCCTGTGGGTGCCAGGGAAGGCCTCTGTGGGCACCTGTGTGCCCGTAAGTACCACGTTGGTGACCTCTGGGTTCTAAAATCATGTAGAAATGCCCTGCTTCATGAAAGATGTTTTCAATACTTTTATGCCAAACAAAAATTTGTTTTTTCAAAAAACTAAATATAAAGTGACAAGAGAAATCAGGATTCTTACCACTATCCACAGCCTCAACTTCCCGATCAATTGCATCACGGATCATTAAAGGGTGAATGAAAAACTGCGCCCACCTGAAACAGAAAAATATTGGACGTATGTTTTTCCAGGCAGTCTGACAGGCTTGCACAAGTTGCACAAGTTTTCAAGTGTTGCAATTTAAAATATTTAGCAAGTTCAAGTTTTAGTAATAACATTTTTAAAAGTTCTTCTAGCGTCTGTGGTTAAACTTTCTTTCTTAAAGCAAAGGCTTAAAATATTTGTTACATTTTTATTCCCAATGGAAATTATGCTTTGATGTGTGTCTTGGTTATCTGCTCTAATAAAAATCTAGATTGGTATGAATTCATTTTTGAATTTTATGACCCAATGTTGGCAGTGAATGATATTTCTTGCCAAAAATGAATTCTTAAGGCAAATGATCCACAAAAGTCTCAGTACTCAATGTAACTGTACCCCATAGAACTATTTATTTTTAACATCCTTTACAAATACATCATTCTTCAATGAGGAATATTTTTTACTAATATTTACCTGAAGTGTTTCAACCTTTGGGAAGTATCTAGGTCAGAGTCAGACCATACTTACTGAAACCAATAGACTTGTTAGTCATTACTGCAATCCAGAAGTAAGTCCTATTGAATTCAATGGGGCTTACTCCCTGGTAGGATTGCAGCCTAATTTATGCAGTTATGGGTCTACTCTGAGTATGACTTAGTGCAGTGTTTCCCAACCTTTTTTGGGCAAAGGCACACTTGTTTCATGAAAAAAATCTCGAGGCACACCACCATGCCAGATGGGGAAAGGTCACTTTTTACTTATGTAAAAAAA
The DNA here is from genome assembly GCF_965113315.1 of Podarcis vaucheri. Taxonomy (NCBI): domain Eukaryota; kingdom Metazoa; phylum Chordata; class Lepidosauria; order Squamata; family Lacertidae; genus Podarcis; species Podarcis vaucheri. The sequence continues at coordinate 50,584,011 of NC_138764.1, read as the reverse complement.
TTTTAAAAAATAGTAACAGCATAGAAGGTAATGGTTAGGCTAGCATCCCTCTTCCAAATATGCTAGGTTTTTATTTGCAGGGACTGTTCTACATGGGAAAGCATTCAGCACTGTCATTCTCCCATCTGCCATCTGAATTGGTACTATTCTGGGTCAACTTACTCTGCTGCATGTGTAGATGAAAATGGCACCAAGTGTGGGGGAGGGGGCAGAACAGGCTTCAGATACAGGATATTAAGCATACACGTACTTCAGATTGAACTGGTTGCTTGCTTTGCAAGTTTTCATTTCCCAAATGACTGCCTTGGCAAGTGCAATACCTACCAGGCTCAAAGCCGGTCTCGCGCTGCCGCTTCCCGCGCTCTCAAGGACCCGGGAGGAGGAAGGCGTGAAGGGAATCCTGAAGGCGCGAAAACCTCGCGCATGCGCAGGCCTTCCGCCTGCGACAGCCCAGTAGGCCGGCCGAAGCGAGCGGCGATGGGATGTGGGAGGGAGCTCGCTCGCCGCCCCGCGTGTGCCTATGTGGGGCACGTTACAGCCCCGTGACGTCAACGCCACGCAGGCAGCCAGGCAGGCAGACGGCGAGAGCCCCGCGCTGGGCGGCCTCTCCTCGCCGCCGCCGCCCCGCCTCTCGCCGCCCGACTCGCCCACCTCCCTCCCACGGCACACCAGGCAACGTCTCGCGGCACACTAGTGTGCCGCGGAACACCGGTTGGGAAGCACTGACTTAGTGGATACCATCCAAAGTTTTCAAACTACTTGAAAACTGGAAAAAAAATCAAATGCAGCAGCAACTACTCAAATAGGAAGCAGTAAATCCAGCTTTTTATTCAGAATAATCAAAATACCTATCAAGAGCCTCCTTGAAATATTTCCTCTGTACATCGAACTGAAATATTGTTCGTTCACAGTCTGTTGAAGCATTGTCACTGCCTCCATGTTTCTTCAAAAATGCATCAAAACCATTCTCATCTGGGTATTTTGCACTGCCCATAAAAACCACTGGGGGGAAAAATGAAAGTTAAAGAGACAGGTATTAATTCTAATGGAAAAAACGTGAAATTCCCCAAGTTCAAAAAGAAGTTTGGGCGTATTAAAGGGAAACAAATGGAAATAGACTAGTTGCATACGTTTGACAAACTTTTTTTTTTTTAGATCAGCAGGGCAACTTCTGGTTTTAAGATATCTATTGCTATTCTATGGACATATCATATCTAACTTTGCAAATATGCAAGCAGGAAAATAATGCAGCTGACTCCTACATTGATGATTTTCAGGGTTTTATGTCAAAGAGCTCCACAGATGCAAAACTAGAAAATTTAATTTTTGCTAAAACACAGCAAGGTAACATTGAACAACAAAAAACATACTGTGTTCCAGAAAATGTGCCAACCCAGGCAGATCTTCAGGGTCAGAGAAACTGCCAACAGCTATACAAAGTGCAGCTGCAGACTGGGAAAAGAAAAACAAGAACAGCATTTTAAAAAAAACAACATTACTATCTTATAAGATTACTAAATTGCCCACTATAAAACAAGTGATGTAAACACTGTTCAATTCTATACAAGACAGAAAACAATCTGAATTGTAAAACTGCAGAGGATGACCTAAGAATCTGTTTAAGGCAGACACAAAAGTAATGCTTTCTTTATCTGAGGGCCAAAAGCCTATCTCTTCTGCAACTCTGAAGTGAACCTGCCAACTTAACATATTATGGCAAGACATCTTCTGAAAATGATTTATTGGTTTTTTAAAAAAACTCTCTTGTCACTCACTTTGAACTTCTCTTTCATTAACGTGTTTTCCTTTGGAATTTATTTGTTATATTGTTTGGGTTTTAGCTGGAATTTTATACACCCTGTAGATGTATTTTATATGAGTTTCCAGTACAGAAATGAATAAAATATCAAAAGTAGCAATGTGTTTTTTTGTCCTCTGCACCAAACCACTCATGGTCAGTTGTTATCGTTATTCAAACCATACCTGTTTTTCTGTGCTATTCCTCTTCCTCGTTTCCTCTTTCTCTCCTAGCTCTTCTAATTCACTGTCAGGGTCATCAAGATCCTCATCATATCCACATTCATCATCATATCCCTCTTGGTCATCTTCTATTTCTGCTCCAGAATCATCATCTTCATCCGTGCCTTCCTCAGAGTCATCCTCATCCTCTGACACTGCACAAGGGCTACCGTCTGGGTTATTCAAGTCCGAAATCAGCAATGCACATAAGCCATTTTGCAGTTTGATGTACCTACAAAGTGACAGGTAATATTATCATCAGGATGATGACCCTTTCCGTTGGCTTCTTAATGCCTTAGGAAAATAAAATAAAATGGAACATCCCTGTATTTGCCTCTGTGTCTCTGCAATCATTACTATTATCATCATTATTATAATAATAATTATTAATTACCTACTTTTCACCCTAAGGTCTCAGGGCAAGTTACAGCTTTAAAATACAATATTAAAAACAATTTAAAATAACAACGAACTTTGTTCTTGTATAAGGGTTGTATCATGACGACTAACTTGAGTCTACATTTCAATTGCCTATTGAGTATGACTTGGTTGTATACTACCCATTAATATTTGCTAAACAGTAATTCTTGCCTTTCTGAACTAATTAAAAATATGCATTTACCTTGGCAATTACATTGCAAGACAAGACACAATGCTGCCAGGACTGTTTTGGTGTTATTCTACATTAGGGCACCTTACAGAGATATAGACAGCATAACAACAATGGAAAAGGAACAAATTCTACTTGGGGTTTTTGGGGAGGAATGGTGAAGGCTCAACAGCAGCCTGTATGTCACATCTGTTTGCATGGATGGCCAACTAGCAGCCTCCAAGACTAAAAGTGGTTGGATTGAGAATGTGAGCTGCACCACTGCTTCTTTCCTAGGAGATACTCCTCTCACTTCCTGGGAGAGGTGCCTTAAAAATGATGAGGGCAAAGCTGTGCACTCACAATTCAGCACAGGCAAAAGCGGTAACAGCAAGGAGAGAGTTACACACAATCCTTACCGATCGTTCTGCTTTAAATCAAAAGTGTTACCGCTCTAAACCCCAATGCAAGAAAAATAAAGCTTTCATCACAGAAATGCAACTACAGCACGATGCTCTTCTATTCATCCACACAAAATCACAGTCAATCACAGCTTTCTATTTAATACTGGAAATTCAGGTTAGACCTTTTCTATCTCTACGGTAGGTTGTTTTCCATAAGACAAAGTAGATGTAGCATTTATACTCACATTCAAGTTGCAATTTCAATGTGAAGATTTACATTTTACAAGTATAATTACACAGGATGCAATTAAACATTGCACTAATATAAGCGTTCTGTCAGTGCAAGCATTTCTGGTTGCCAAAGAAAAAATTCCTCTTTCCTTCCCTCATGCACAGTTCTGGAAGTTCTTCTGACTCTCTAGGGGATCTATGGAGGATCTATGGGAGGCACATAGCCCTGCTGTACTTGCAGGATGCCTTGTGCAGGCTTCTGCAACCAGCACAAGGGTTAGCTGACCTTCGGTTTTGGCTTCTGAATTTATACCTATTTATTATTAAAGGGACGTGAGTGGCGCTGTGGGTTAAACCACAGAGCCTAGAACTTGCTGATCAGAAGGTTGGCGGTTCGAATCCCCGCGACGGGGTGAGCTCCCGTTGCTCAGTCCCTGCTCCTGCCAACCTAGCAGTTCAAAAGCACGTCAAAGTGCAAGTAGATAAACAGGTACCACTCTAGCGGGAAGGTAAATGGTGTTTCCGTGCGCTGCTCTGGTTCACCAGAAGCAGCTTAGTCATGCTGGCCACATGACCCGGAAGCTGTACGCCGGCTCCCTCAGCCAATAAAGCGAGATGAGCACCGCAACCCCAGTCGGTCACAACTGGACCTAATGGTCAGGGGTCCTTTTATCTTTACCTTTATTATTAAAGTACACTAATGTTTATGTTTTTAACAGGCACTTGGTATTTATATATTTACAAGAGTGCAGTTTTCCATGTTTGTAATACATATGCAATTTTTTTTTTTACTTTAACCCCACAAGCAGGACTAGAGGACAACAACCCTCTCCTGCTGTTGTTCCCCAGTAACTCAAAACTTTCTTCTCAGTTCTATTTTACCAGCAGATCCAGATAAAATCTCAAGACTATGACTAAAGATTAGTTGCTAGAGGCAACAAATATGTAAGAAACAAAAGTCCTTATGAAAGTCCTCTTTCTGTAAGTTGAGAAGTGGAACACAACATACTGCTAACACAAATGGGGAAAGAGTGGGTAATCTCACAGGAAGTTGCTGGTTACAATGACCACCACATATGTGCCTTATCCCATTTTGTTCTCAAAATGACCATGAGTATGACTTGTCTAAACTCACTGAGTGAATTTAATGCATGAGTAGGGAACTGACCCTAAGTCTTGTTTCAACTACTGCAGACCAACACAGCTACCTACCTGTAACTGGTCCGATCTAATTATCTCATCTAACACTGGCTCTCCACCAAAGAGCACCTGCTGGAATTGAGCTGACAAAGGTGGCAAGCTATTTTACGAATACAGAGTACGTAGGAACCCTGTGGGATCAGAGTGAAGTCCGCCTAATCCAGAACAGTGGCTAACCACATGCCTTTGGGAATGTCACACCATTTGGCACTCAGTGATAAACTGCTTCTGAACCATAGCTGTCAAGGTTTCTCTTTTTTAAGGGAAATTCCCTTATTCCAAATAGGATTCCTCGCAAGAAAAGGGAAAAGTTGACAGCTATGTTCTGAACATGGAAGTTTCATGTTGCCATCCTGGCTAAGAGCCACCCAATAGAGTCATGCGGGATATGTCTCCGCCAACTTCGCCTTTTAAATGTATCTAAGCTAGCGGCCAGTAGCATCTTCTATAGCACATAATGCAATGGCCTGTGGCTTGCATGACTTTTAAAAGAAACATGAATATATTTCCCCTGCCCATAGCTGTCAACCATCTCATTTTTTGTGGGAAATTCCCTTATTCCAGCGCCGTTTCCCGCTGCTATCCCGGATTGTTAGCTATCCCGTAGACTGTCCCTGGGACAGGTGAGGCTACTGACCCCTTATTTTCAAGGCTGCTGATCCCTTATTTTCAAATCTGAAAGTTGACAGCTATGCCTCTGCCTCTGATAACCGGGCCTACCACGCCGGAAAGCGACATCCCTTCTCCCCCGGATTGCTTTACCCAACCTCCCCAACCACCAACCCTCTGGCGGCCGATCAGGATAAAAGGAGGGGAACTACGGTGCTGACCGGCACAAGAAATGTCTCGTGTGGTTCATTTACGCTACGCTTGACGCACCTGAGAGGCTCTTCCCCATCCTTACGCCTTCGCCCTCCCCTTTCCTCCTCCCCGCGCCCACCTGTACTGCTTGGGATCGCTGGGGGACTTGACGATCTCGGGATCCCCCACGTTGGGGCTGGGCTCGCTGGCGCCCGCGGCCTTGTCTCCTTCGCCTCCCGCTTCCGCCTCAGGCTCCTCTTGGGCTGCGCCGGCCTTGGCCCCGCGACTGCTCTCCAAGTCCTCAGGCTGCTCGGAGCCGCCACCCAGCGAGGCCTTGGCCCGGCCAGGCATGGCTGAGGGAGAGCGAGGCCCGCTGAGGATCCCTCGGGGCTTGGCTTGAGGGTTGCCGGCGCGGGTGCGGAGGGCTGGTCCTGCTCGAAGGCGGCTCGCCACCGAGGTCCCGCGCGGCCAGGCGGCTCCCGCCCTCAGCATCCACGGCGGGCCCAGCTCCGGCCCAGCAGCTCCAGCCCTCAGCCGCAGGCCGGTGCTCAGGACCGGAAGCCACCGAAGTCGCCCAATCAGGGCCCGGCTCCGCATCCACGCGCCGGACGCCCGCAAATCCAAGCTTCTACCGGCATCACTTGACTCTAACAGGCTGCCGGGAGCCTGAGGAGGTGGGAATGGGGCAAACCATTAGCGTTAGGAATGGAGGGGAGACGGAGAGTCGGGGAAGGGGAATAAGGTATTGTAGGATGGAGTAGTAGGCTTATCTCACCCCGCTTCCTTCAAAACTGAGTTTTGAGGTTTGCCTTATAAACGTCTTTCTAAAGACGAGTACATCTGGATTGGTTCAGCAAGCTCTCACTCGTAGAGAGGAGCCAATAATCTGTGACAGCGAATGAGGGAGTAGAGCTACTACGCTTAGAACGTCTGGGAACCTTTCTGCGCTTCCTTGAACTGGGAATATATAAAGCGCAGAAATTGAGCTGCTTGGAGCTAAATGACAGTGTAGTGAACTTGGTTGCTGGAAGAGTAGGTTTGAAAGTGGTTTCAGGTTTTTTTTTTTTGTTTTCTTCTCTCTCTCTATATATATATACACACATACATGTATCTGTATCTGTTTGGCTTGGAAGTAAAAATGATTGTGTCTGCTGTTTCTCTTTTTGTCTTCTGTAACTTTGTTCCCTTTATGTTCTAAAGGTTTTTGGCATGCAAACTATGGAAGACTGTGGTGTTGTAGTTTGCATTTTCGAGTTGCTCTGGTTGATGGATCTTGGTGTTCTAGTAAAAAACAAAATAGATACTGTAAATTTGAAGTCTGTCCGAGCGATCCACCTTGCGATTTCCAAGATTAATATTGGTGATACTTGCAGTCACTACAGTTTGATTTACGTGCCTGCACCACTTCTACAACCTTTAACTAACCTATTAGACAACATTGTTGGTCTCCCTAAAACACTCGAAGCTGCCCTCCTAATCTACAAATGACTAGCTGTATCTCGGACACTGAATAGTGGGTAGAATGGAAAGCTAGACAATCCCATTTCACAGGAGTTGCAAGTAGCCAGGCTTACGTAGGTTGGGGATAGGAAGCTGGTTTCCCGCACCATGCTAGAATTGTTTGCAGTGGGTTATCCTCTGTTACACTGGACTTACCAACATTTCATTGGATAGCCAGGACTGAACACCCAACCCTCCTTTCCAATGTGAACCGTTTGCTATGGTACATATGTAATTCGGATATTGTACTTGTGAAAAAGAAACTGCAGTAAACTATTTCCATTTCAGCAGCTAATCAAATCTGGAGCCAGACTGATTTTGGGACAGGTGCCATCTAACCTGGGTCACATGATTTGCAATGATAAAATAGGGGAGAACCATAAATGCCACCTTGAGTTCCTTGGAGGAATGATGGCATATAAATGTAATAATAAATTATTTGATTCAGACATTACATACTTTTCTTTGTATCATTAATTGTCCTTATATTTCACTGCTGTTGCACTCAAAGTTCCATCAGCCCCTGTAAACATGGCCAATGTTGGGGATGGTGGAAATTGAAGTCCAACAATATCTGAAGTATCACAAGTTAGCCACCCCATCCCCCACAAATTAACTGAATCAGTGCTTTTTTTCTAGAAAAAATAGGTGCCGGAACTCACCATGGACACCTTTGTTCTCTTAGAATGGCAATGGTGCCCACCTGAGAGGTGCTGGAACTGAGTTCTGTTGAGTTCCAGCTGAAAAAAAAGCCCAGAGTATAATTAAAAGTGGGCCCAGGTTATATTATCTGGAAAGTAGCTCAGCAGCCTATGTGGATGAAATAGTATCGACCTATGTTACAGAACTGAAGTAACAATTATTGATGCAATGTATGTGAAGTAATTTGAACAATCTAATGTTCAAATGGTAATAATATGTAGCATTATTTTTATAACCTTGCTTAGTCTGCCTATCAACAACAACACTAATAATAAAAGTTCTTGATAAGCATTATAACCATGGGGTTTCACAGTGATACAACTGAAAAACTAGATGAGCTATTTATGTCTATTAGCAATGTAAATTAATACTCAAATCAGATCACAGTGACTAAATAACAGCTTTATTTTGTCATGATTTCATAATTAGGAACATGTACATTCAAACACTACACAGAAAGTGCCTGCTAAACACCAAATCACAAATGTGCAAGAAAATAGAACTTTCTCATTACAATTAATACAAATTCAAACTCTCTACTAAACATATTTTGACTTACTATCACAGTTCATATTCCTATTATGACAAAATGGAGTTTGTGTGTGAACATTAACAGTGCAATCTTATATGTCCACTCAGAAGTATGTTCCATTGAGTTATGTGGGATTGCAGTCTTAAGGTAGCTGCAAGATTGTCAAGGGCAACTTTCAAATGCCTGATCCTGCAATTACAAAGAATTGCTTCCTGAGCTTAGCCGACCTCTGAAGGTAGAGGATATTGGCAGGAAAAGTTAAAAGTGTGTCATTTTTAGTAGCCTTTGTCATTTTCAGTAGTTTTTATGTGCACAGGTAATACATGCCGTTTATGATTTTTAAGATATTAAATAGTATAGGAATGGTCCTAAATGATATATTCTGATTAAGTGAAATTTATTTCACAAAAGCTAATTGCTATACAAAATTTGTTAGTCCTTAAAGTGCCACAGAATTCTTTATTTCAATCTTTTCCCAGTTACATACGTCTTTTCTTTTCTTGGGAACTAATGTACTTCCACAAGTGCAAAAATAGTTAAACAGTCTGAATATTTATCTGTAGAGCAATTAAGCCATAAACCCACTGAATGGCCTTGGATGTTTATCACTGTCGTACTTGCAGTCTAATTGAAACCATGTCCAGAATTCCATGCACATACCAAGGCTTTTCAAATGCTGCTTTATAGGATAAATACCCCTAACAACTTGTTCCCAGTGTTTCTGGCAATATGCCCCTCTAAAGTTCCACCCTTTCCTTTTGACACATGCTCATGTGAATGGTGTGGCTACTGTGGTACGGAGTGACTGAGCTTGGTGGTTTTTGCCTCAATGAAAATAACTGGCTCAAATGAAACAAAATAAAAAAATTCCTTCCAGTAGCACCTTAGAAACCAGCTAAGTTAGTTATTGGTATAAGCTTTCGTGTGCATGCACACTTCTTCAGATGCATGCACAAGAAAGCTCATACCAATAACTACTGGAAGGTGCTACTGGAAGGATTTTTTTTTATTTTGTTTAGACTATGGCAGACCACCACGGCTACCTACTTGGTTTAAATGACCGAGTCTAGGACCTTCTGCATGCTCTACCACTGAGCTACAGCTTTTCCTGTGCAACTCTTATTAAGCAAAGATACCAGTTAATTACACAAAGAATAATATTGCCTCTCCCTTCTGAAGATCTTTTTGTGAGATAGTTCAAACTGCTGTCGTTTCTTTTTTTAATTAATTTTTTGTGCCATAGTTAACAGTGGCCTCTAGCTAGCAGACGCTAATAAAGTGTGTCTGAGTCAGGATTACCTGACTGGTGGCAAAACAATGGTAACACTGAGAACCACACAGAAATATGTGACGGGCTATATAAACTACTTAAACCGTAGCATAACTTTTCACTGGAACACTAGCTGCACTTGCACTGTTTTTGTATAAAATATATAAAGAGACTTTGCAAAACATCAGACAAACATATCCAGCTCCACCAGCACTGAAACATCTCTTTTAAAAGCTCTACTGTTCCTGCCCCCTATCCTGCAACAACAACTTTCTTAGAGATTTTGAGGCATTAACAGGAGCAATTCTGCTGCAGTGGAGGGGGGCTGTATGTGAGATGCACGTTCTTCCCGGCAGTAGTTGTCCTAGAAGCTTCCGAATCCATGCTCTCCGACATCTTTTCACAGATGATGTCCACCAGGCGCTCAAAGACCTGTCTCACGTTGACATTCTCCTTGGCGCTAGCTTCAAAATAATCGAACCCTGTTTTTTGTTTTTTAAAAAAAGTACACAAATCAATATCTGCTTATTCCAAAACTGCTTCGCATGTAAAACTGGCTTTAAATTTTCTGTTCGTCATATTAAACAGTTCATTTTAGTTTGTTTGTTTTTAAAAAAAAAACACACACACCAGGTGTCTAAGTTCAGAATAGATAAGGAGGTTTTATGAAAAGTGATGCTGCATAAATCTCTAGTTTATGGTCTATAAAATAAATAAAATCAGTTAAAGTTCAAAAAGAATCTTGCACCATATGAGTGTAGCCAGTGTTCTTTTTCTAGAAAAAGAAGTGCCGGAACTCTCCATGAACACCACCCTCATTCTTAGAATGGCAATGGCACCCACCTGAGAGGTGCCGGAACGGAGTTCCAGTGAGTTCCGGCTGGAAAAAGCCCTAAGTGTAGCGCAGCTGTAAAGGGGCTTTATTATTATTATTATTATTATTATTAAGCATTGGGTATGTACCGTAAATGGTCCTCAGGTTAGGTAGACTGATTTAGTTGATGTGTGTTGTATTTGTATAGTCTTTTGGGGTGGGTTTGTTTTTATTCTTTTCTATTGTATTGCATTTTTTCCTTGCCCCATTTTTTTAAAAAATATTTTATAATTTTAACACATCAAATATTAAATTTTAACACATCAAATATTAAATACATAGCTCTATTCACATATTAAAATAAACAAATCTTAAATCAGGCATTGAAGCCCACGAAGAAAAAGCCTACAACTACTACTAACAATATTCAAAGTTACAAAACACTTTTAAAATATTGCTGTCTTATAATGTCTGGATGCAGGTAGCAGCAGAGTAGTAGATAATATCAGCTTGGTAATCATAAAGTCATAGACAGGAACCAGCTAAAATTAGGAATAAAGTTTTATTGTGGTCCTTTGTTTTTAACCATGTTGTCAGAGGTGAAGATTTGGGAGTTGAGAACTGGGTTCAACATGAGAGGTTTGAATAAAATTAGGAATTAAGGAATTTCCATAAACACACTGATAACTCTTCTTACAAAAAAGCAAATGTTAGCAGTTTGGAATGCTCTTAATCTGGTGTTTGATATACTTCTTGATGTTCTAAAAAAATCTGAGAAGGTATATAAGGAAGAGGCAGAACAAAATACGCTGCTGAGAAATTATGAGCAGTGTTAATTGTCATAGTAATTTGAATGTTGAATGTCATGCTGATTCGTATGCCAACTACTAAGAATGGAAAATGGAATGACTTAGCTGAAATATTTTCATAAGGTTATTAACAGGGCTGCTTCATCAGACCAGTTGTTTGAAATGAACAATCAGTGTTAACACACCAACCAATGAAAAGCTAAATGAGGAAAATTATATTTTATGCATGCCTGGGTACCTCTAATCCTCACTGCTGTGAAGCTCAGAACAGCTCCCAGTGCTCCCAACTATTTGACAAACAAAGCTGTGCATCTGCTGCAAATAGTAGCAGCAGAAAGATAAATGATGCTTCCAGACAGGTTTTTATATTAGTATTGGTACTGGTCATTCATACAAGTTTTTCACAGTGCCTACACAAAATGCCAGCCTTGCTCACCTCAACTGAATCCAAATTCATCATTTTCACTGAAAATACAATCCATTAAAAAGCCTCTTGCCCATGACCTGTTTGTGGTATATAAATGAAAGCTCTGCAACCTTATACCTCGGTCTGAAAGCACCCAGTAATTAGAGTGTCAGGCTAAGACTGTGGAGGCTCTCTCACTGAGCCATAAGGCTCTCTGGTTGACCCTTGTTCAGCCACTCTCTTGACAACACTGAGAGTATAAATAATAGGGCATGAAGTCACACATCACTCATAACACCCACAAACATTCATATCCCACAGTTTGTTTCATTCTCTCTTTCACGCACTCACAGTCTCTCATGATGCCATCACTCCCAAAGACATATCTCAAAACAGCCATTAAGTCTCCATCACTCAGCCGTGACACTTGAAAGCCAGAAAACACAGTACTGTATTTTTTAAAAAAAACCTCATTCTGCGTGCTTCACTCCCTAGGAATACTGGAATTACCAATATCCAGCCAGTCAATATACAAAACCAGATTGAAACCTGACAAAACTCACTTCTCCTGCACACTCACACATATACAGACAGCAAGTCACACAGGAATCGGAGCAAACATCCAGCTAACAGAACTCAACAATAGTGACATACCGGTATGTGCCCAAAGGAAAAAAGATAGGAAGCAAAAAGTTCAGCCGTGACCAAATGGGACGTTCAGCTTACAGTTCAACTCAGTTCACTTGGGTTGCAGGCAGGTTTGGACCAAGACATTTTACTGGCTGAGGCAAAAGGCAAGATGGTGCCCCTCCCCATTCCACATAAGAGAAGCCTATTAGACCTGCAGTTGGATTGTAGTTCAACATCTTTCTCTGCAACTGAGACAGTAGGCTAAACAGAGAGGAATGGCCAATGGGCTTATTAACAGTCTATGTCCCTTTAAATGTTTTTGTGGGAGGGGGGGGGGTTATTGGATTATTTTGTTCTTCTTGTTTTTATCCTGTATTTTGTGTTTTTATTCTGTATTTTTATGCTGTTAACCACCCTGGGATCTTGAGGTAAACGGTGTTACACTCATTTAATTTAAAAAAAATAATGCATAAATAATAAATAAATATTATAACCCAATTATCTGAGAAAGTAGATGAGGCTGCAATTAGGATGCAACTAAGGGCTGTGGAATCTAGCCCTCAAGATGATACTGGACTACAACTTCCATCATCCTTGACCATTGGTCATGCTGGCTGGGGCTAATGGGAGTTGGAATCCAACAACATCTGGAGGGCCATTGGTTCCCCATCCCTGCTTATAACTGGAGGGAGAAGCGATCAAAAAAAGTAAAATGTTAACATGTACCCAACTGATCAGCCAGATGTTTTCCCTTTTCAAAAGGAACGATTCTCTCATCCTCCATGTCACATTTGTTTCCAACCAGAATGACTTGGGCATTATCCCAGGAGTAGGTCTTTATTTGAGTAGCCCTGTGGGAAAAGAAAGGATTTGCGGTGAGAGTAGTAGCCAATAATGTGTCACAGTGTGAATGCACTAAACCTCTACTCCCAAATGACAAAACACAAAGACAATATTGACAGTTAACATATTGTTGATTTTGCAAAAGCAATGCAATCGTCCCAGTTTAGGAATTTCAATGAATTTTTTTAGCCAAAACCTTTGTGCATTTCAGTGGTGTGCAGTCAGTGGACCAGGGGGACTATGCTGGTCCCTTCAATGATCTCGCTAAATTAAAGTATTAAAGCCTGGTGCCTCCTTCCCAAAGCCTGGGAAACTTCTGCTGGGCTTAGTGTGACACCCCCCTCCATGGCCCTCGCAAGCTGGTGCCTCTGATCCTAACTGTTCCCCTATGAAAAATTTCACAGCACACCACTGGTGTGTTTGCTGATCCCTGTTTTGAGGAATATAACATGGAAAAGTGTGCTTTGAAAAAATATATACTCAGCCTTCAGCTGAGCTGCTGGCTTCTGACAGTTCCAGTTCTGCACCTGAAGGTTTAGTTAGGAAAGCTTATAATTATTAATAAAAGTAGCCTGTATATTGAACTCAGATGTTCAGCTTTTCTTGTAAGATTTTTCAAAGTATGGTGCTGTCCCTCTTCAGCTGAAACTAGATCAGAGCTCCCAGATGTGCCTAATATTCCATGTTTTGTTCACACATACGCAAACAAATGCATTTTAGCTTGCCAGTGACTACTTATTGATCCCATTCATTTTAACTTCTGTTTCTGGGAATTTGGAGTTTATAGGTCAGTCACAGTAGCATCAGTGTTTTCTAGATCAGTTTCAAGGATTTGTCCTAGGTTGTATGAAAATATCTTGAAGCTGCACCTTTTTAAAACAATCATAAGCTTTCATTAGGTTGCAATCCTAACCCCACTTACCTGGGAAGAAGCCCTATTGAATTCAATAGGATGGTTAGAATTGCTCTGGCAATTTTGTTTAGTATATTAACCAACTCAATTTTTAGTTGAAGTTCCAAATTAATGGCTCACTTGTTTACTGTATTTTTGAAGCTGTTAATTTCCGCTAGTTTTTGGTATCTTGTGGATATCTTTAATTAACTAACTAATCTGAAGATTAATCAATTAAAAATGTTAATAATTTAACAACATTTCTACATAATTTTAGGGTGGTTACATACGCATCTCCAAAAAAAGAGAGGAATCTTATCACCAAAAGAGACTGCAAAAGACAAATATTTGAATGACATTTGTCTGTGCTAATTTATATGTATCAATTCAAATTTAGAAAGAAATTGCTATAATTTAAATAGAAATGCAGCACCTCTCAGCACAGTTTTGGCTTTGGAATGCATCTGTGGCCAAAGAAACAAACCAAAGCATCCCAAATCCAGCAGGGGGAGCTAAGAGATATAAAATTGATGAATCATCTTCATCCCAAATTCATTGCTATCAATTAACCATATATATATAAAATTCTATAATTCCTCATGAGAAGAGAAGACTCCCTGGAAAAGACCCTGATGTTGGGAAAGATGGAGGGCACAAGGAGAAGGGGATGACAGAGGACGAGATGGTTGGATAGTGTTCTCGAAGCTACCAGCTTGAGTTTGACCAAACTGCGGGAGGCAGTGGAAGACAGGAGTGCCTGGCATGCTCTGGTCCATGGGGTCACGAAGAGTCGGACACGACTAAACGACTAAACAACAATATAATTCTAATATATTGCATTACAGTGGAATATTCTATCACAGTTTGGAGGAATCTTGAGTTGTTGTAGTCATACCTAAACATATGGTCAAAAATGTTCCTTTCATCTTAAGAACATAAAAACGTCAGAAGAGCTCATGTGGTCCAGGAATCCTGTACTCACAGTGTTCAAATGGATGGTTATGAGAAACCCACAAGCAGGCCATGAGGGAAATATCCTATCTTCAGTGCTCTCCCACTTGTGATATCCAGCAACTAGGATACAGAGGTATATCATTTCTGACAGCGGAGGCAGAAACTAGCCACCATGGTTAGTAGCCATCAATAGCCTTATTTCTTCTACATCAAGCATAGGCAAACTCAGCCCTCCAGATGTTTTGGGACTACAACTCCCATCATCCCTGACCACAATAGAAAGTGTCCTTTCATACTGCATCACATGATGCACATGATGCACTGATGTCAAGCTTGACATCAACTGATAGGAAGTGCCTACAGAGGGTGGTGAATACAGCACAAGATATTATGGGCTGTCCCGTGAATCCGCTGGATGAAATAGCGGACGAATGTTGCCTCAGGAGAGTGAGGGAAATTCTCAGGGATGATTCACACCCTGGCCAGCACTTTCTTGACCTCCTGCCCTCAGGCAGAAGATATAGAAGCATGATTAGTCGCACCAACAGGGTAAAGAACAGCTTCTATCCGTGGGCTGTTAGGCTGCTGAATGAAAAGATAACAACAGGGCAACTGACTTTCGGGTTTGGTGGGTGGATGTCAGTAAACGAGGGGAACCAAGACTAAGAGAGCTGAGTGTGTGTGTGGGGGGGTGCTTGTGTAATCTCACTGTATACAAGTTGTACAAGTGACAATAAAGTATTTCAATTCAATGGGAGTTGTAGTCCCAAAACATCTGGAGGACTGAGTTTGCCTATGCCTGTTCTGCATGAAATAGCTTTATCCTCTTTTAAAGCCATCCAGGTTTGTGGTCATCACTACATCTTGTAGGAGCGAATGTCAAAGTTTCATTATGAACTTTTGTCTGTCCTAAATCTTTAGTTTAGGTAAATGCTGCTTACTGCTATAAGCAGTGGTCTCTGAACACATAATGCACACATTTCCTCAATAGTATTTAATGTTATTCTTGGATACATCCCTCTCAGTGATATGGAGCTCAATCCACTCAGCATATCCCCTGTAGGGAGATGTTGGCAGTGCCGTTTTTGCTGTCCCCCCCCCCATAAAAATAGCATTTGTTAATTTTTTTGCAATTTTGCTTTAAAAAGCTCAACAAATTTTCACTGTTTGAAATATGGCAACCCTATCCCCCTGTATCTCCCTGTTCTCATTTATTTCAACAAAGCTTGCACCAGTAAGACTGCTGATGGATTATGCCTGTGGAGCCTGATTTCTGATTCAGAAGCAACCTCCACCTTCCGATTAATTCCTGACAATGTTTAATTACTTCTGGACAGCCCACGTCATGCCTCTCATACCAAAAGCAATGTCAGTCAGTCAGTCCATGAATATTCACAAGGCAGGATGCTCTGTGATGGATGGCAAAGCTTACCTTAAATAAACTCCGCTGCGGAACGGAATTTGTGGCAGCTAATCTAAAAAGAGCCAGCTGCGATAGTTTTCAAACCAGAATGCTAAGATCATCTTCGCACTTTCAGCAATCTGCAAAGTGCCATTAACATCAAATATTTGTGGTGTGTTCCCCTCCCCCTGCCATAATCCTATAGAAGAAATGAGGGGGTTAGGATCCTACAGATTCAAGACCACCACTGGCTTGCCTCCAGAATGCTCTTCGGGTTCTATCATGGGCAGGTACATCTATGCCCACAAACATTCTGATGCCATGCTGACAGTGGGGGTGGGGGTGGGGAGAGGCTCTGGGGCAAAATGCCAACCTATCAACAGACCTGTCTCTCCATGTGAAGTGGCACCTCCACTGCATATTGTGGCTCATCGGCCAGCACCTGAGGTTCCTTAGGATTGCTTCCTTACCATGTCTGATATTTAAGAACTGAATGAATGAATGGCTACGTTCCAAGTTGAATGGCTGCTGTGGGAACGACCTAAAAATGGCATCCAAACTGATAGAACCTCACATGTTTTGAATTCCTCACACACGTGTATGTCTTTTGATTTGAAAACTGCAATTCATCCTCCCCTTCTGTATACCTTGGGTAGGCTCATTCAGTATGGAACTGAATGAATGACTGCTGCCCAGTCCAAAGAAATCACATTATGATTAAGCTCTCTTTCCTGCTTCACCAGTGCAAAACTGATGGGAAAGAGCAAGTAAAAACAATGATAACCTGGGAGAACAACACTGAAGGCACCTAAACAGTATAAGCAGCCTTCATTGCTGACTATGGGAAGAACTATAAAGCTCTGATACTCAAAGGTTGGGCTGGGAGCCTATGTAGCTCTGCTGAGCTGGCTTAGCTCTTTAGCATAAACCAAATCCAGTGGTTTCAGTGTTTAGCTCAGTTTAATCAAACCTTGATTAATTTTAACTTTTACTAATACCAGGATTTATGGGTGTCTTGCACCCAGACTCTGACCCCCAAACCTTATAACATTATGCATTGACTCTCCATTTCTTTCAAGTGCCTTTTCAGTCTCTTTTCTCAGCTCAGAACCTTCCCTTCCCTTCCCTTCCCTTGCCATCAGCTGCTGTTTTATTTCTCTGAGGAAGGCAGAGCCTCCTCCCCATGACTTCCTGTCTGTCCCATTCATTTTCTGGGAAGTCTGCTGGGTTTTGAGAACGCTGGAGCAGTTACTGCACCCACCATTCTGCACACACAAACATAGGTGTTGTGCCTGCCATTCTTCCTATGCACACACTGTTCTTCACACATAGCTATGCTTGCTTCCTCCCACTCAGCTGTCCTACAGCTGGTGGGGAGCAGCGAGTGGACCGTTTGGGCAGTGTGGAGCCTGCACGCGCCCAAGCCACCGCGTCTCTCCCAGGAGTGACACGTGGCTCGGACGCACTGCAGACCCCGTGGTGAGTGCTGCCCGGCATTTTGTCACCGCCTCAGTGGTGACACCCGGGGTGGTCCGCACCCACCGCATCCCCTTTCCTCCACCCCTGAGTAGACCACAAGCTTAACCTGGGTCAATGGTGTGATGCAGCAGCAAAAAAAGCTAATGCTATTCTAAGCTGCATCAACAGAAGTATAGTGTCCTGATCAAGGGAAGTAACAGTCCTGCTCTATTCTGCCTTGATTAGACAGCACCTGGAATACTCTGTCCAGTTCTGGGCACCACAATTTAAGAAGGATATTGACAAGCTGGGATGTGTGCAGAGGAGGGCAAGCCTTATGAGGAACGGCTGAGGGAGTTGGATATGTTTAGCCTGGTAAAGAGGAGACGGAGAGAAGTTATGATAGCCATCTTCAGATATCTTAAGGGTTGCCACATGGAGGATGGAGCAAGCTTGTTTTATTCTGTTCTGGAGGCTAGCACCTGGACCAATGCATTCAAGAACGGAGATTCCAACTAAGGAGGTTTTTAAGCAGAGGTTGGATGGCCACCTGTCATTTAGCTGAGATTTCTGCACTGCAGGGGT
The DNA here is from genome assembly GCF_965113315.1 of Podarcis vaucheri. Taxonomy (NCBI): domain Eukaryota; kingdom Metazoa; phylum Chordata; class Lepidosauria; order Squamata; family Lacertidae; genus Podarcis; species Podarcis vaucheri. The sequence goes on along the minus strand of NC_138764.1, from coordinate 50,565,970 downwards.
TGGACTATATGGCCCTCAGAGTCCCTTCTAGCTCTACAATTATATGATCTGCCACTCTGCTGTAGAAGCTCTATTTGCCATTCCAAAAGCAATACTTTATATACCTGTATAGATAATACTGCTTTTGTTTCTCTTTTCTGATTCCAATCTGGTTTAACACATCAGCTATGGCATGCTTTGTTTTTTATTTCGGCACCATCACACATTCCATCCCAAGGTGTTAACCCATAAAATTGTATGCAAGCCACCTGCCTCCATTAAAAAAAAACCTGTCTTCAATACAATAGTCATTTCAAAAGAAATGTTTTGCTTCATAATGGCTTAAAATTTCCATCCCTTATTTTTCTCAAAGTGTGCTCCCCTGATTTCTCAGAAACAAATTAAGTTAAATCATACAAGAGTGCACCAGCTAATTTACAGGCTTTTAATGTTTTAGCTCTGAAACGACAGATTTCTTCAAGGACATATGGCAATCTCTTACAAAGCCATTAAAAAGCTCACATCACAGGAGATAGAAAACTGTGTGAGTTCTCTCAAATAGCTTGCAGAATTTTTTCTTATATACTGTATAGGCAAAATGTGTAGCTGTTTTCCGAAGTTACTTAGAATGCTGTTTTCAAAGTTGGTTTGATAGGTCCCCTGCTGGCTTTTGGTTAGTGAAGTGTTTTTAGATTTTATTTATTTATTTATCCCCACTGCCTTAGGTGTCAGCCAGCCTTCTGTTCCTTCTGGGATTTGCAACCATCTCTTTACAAAATCTTGTACATGTGGAGACAAGAGCGCTGCATTGTCAGCCAAGGAAAGGAAGCTGGCACTTGAGAGAGGAGAAATAAGCTGCGAGCAATAGTTGCCCTTGCCTGAACAATCTCAAGTCACTTCCACAGAATGACAAGATGATGAAACTGAGAAATGAATTTGGCCTTTGCCATTATTCATTCGTATCATGTGCTTTTCCGGCTCTGGAAGAAACCGCGATGTTTGGCGCATCTTGAAAACTGACTGCACACATTTTAACTTTATATAGCAAGAGGCGCTACTTGTGAAGTGTGTGTCCTATAAACATTCAGGATGCTTTAGCCTCAGACTCATTTTCGTCTTGCAGGATTTTGCTTTTATTTTTAAATAATCAATCACTTCCCCATATCTTGTGCAGTTTGAAGGGTGGCTACATTTTGGTCTGCATGTTGTTTCTGAAAGTGCGAATTAGGTGGGTTTGCCTTTAAATGCAAGCTGAACTGAATTCACCTCTAATAACAGCACAGTCCTATTCATATCTACTCAATGGCAAATCCCACTGAATTCAATGGGATTTATCTCCTGAGAAGTGTATACAGCAGTGCAGCATAAGACTGGCCCTTAATATTATATTTCAATTGAAATGGGTAGAGCTTACTTCTCTACTGCAGATATTTCTCTTCCCTACCTCCCTCCACCCCATTGTCACATGATGGAGACACGGTAAACAAAATCTACCCTAAAATGCCTCAGATTCGATTACAAGCAATACTGTTTTGTAGATTACATAGGCATAGGCTTCAAATAATGTTGCACGGTGTATTTCTGACGCCGACTAATGGGGAAGGTTTGACTCTGTCTGCATGCATTAGAGAGGGCAGTGATCACTTCATCCTAATTGACATAGTACAACTGAACTACAAGAAAAATATTTCTCATTTAATGAAAGCCATAGCTCTAATTACAGCTGCTACTGTGCTGTGTGGAATAATTATTACAAGGAGGTGTGATTTAAAGGAGAAAAGGATGTCAGCTTCTTGGGAAGTGTTATATTGGCAGTCACAGAGACAGAGTTGCTACTTTTTTCTGGTTCCCATATCATTAACAGCTGTCTGACAGGCAGAAATTCAATGGGTGTACTTTCACCATCTGCTTCTCCATGATGGGGTAAGTGCACTTGTTGAATTTTTGTCTTTATATACAAAGGTGTTTTAAAAGTCAGAGGAGTTTTAAAACAATGTGGCAACCCTATAATGGAAAAAAGAAAAGCAGTTTGTCAGCAAGCAGACACTTTTACTAATTTGAACTGGCTTTTTTTGGTGCTAGAAGAGAGTTGGGGAAATAGACTAATAGTCACTGTAATGCATATGTACTACTGTCTGTCAAAGTTGATTGACACCATTAAAACAGTAATCCTATATATGTCTCATTGTCAGTGTGGCTTATTCCCAGGTAGGGATGGGAAACAAATTTAATTCAGTTCATATTTGGAGGTGAATCAACCAAATCTGCACTTTCCAAAGCAATACACAAACCAAAATACAGCCATTAATAAATACACACACACACACACACACACACTTTCCTAACTTTTGCAATATACTTCTCCAGTCAAGTGTGGCTATGTTTCAGTTTGCATATTGTTTCATGAAATGCAAATTAGATATGTTTGTCTTTAAATACAAACTGCATTGGATTTCTCTGTCATTTTTACCTGTGTCATTTGATGGATGTGTAAATCAGCTACAGCATCTCTTGGCCAGCTACACTGGTGGCAGAGAGCAAGACAAATGCTGCTGTTCTTAGTTGGCTAGCATGATAGCACAGAAGGCAAGCTCCTTTGATGTGGCTACTGATGTCTAACAGCACAATCCCATCTGTATTTCCCAGAAGTCTAATGAAATTTTATGGGTCTTACTCCCAGGTAAGATTAATTAGGATTGAAGCCTTGTTTAGGTACTTTAAGGAACCTAGCTCAAGATGTTTAAAGGTAACGGTACCCCTGACTGTTAGGTCCAGTCGCAGACGACTCTGGGGTTGCAGTGCTCATCTCACTTTACTGGCTGAGGGAGCCAGCATACAGCTTTCGGGTCATGTGGCCAGCATGACTAAGCCGCTTCTGGCGAACCAGAGCAGTGCACGGAAACGCAGTTTACCTTCCCACCTATTTATCTACTTTGCACTTTGACGTGCTTTCAAATGTATTTTGTTATAAGGGCTAGTCATTTGAGAGATCCTGTAAGTTGGAGTCTTGGCTGGTTCCAAGCTCTTTGACCAGTGGTATAAGACATGCTTCTCCCTCTGAATTTTACATCTAATCAGCTACACTGGATCAGAATCAGATGGTTAGAATGAGAATTATTTTTTTCTGGAAAGGTTGTTGCAGTGTTTGAAGGTTGGACCACGTACTGTCACACAGATGGTAAAGTGATGTATAGCTTCTGGTAATACATAAGCTTTCTGCATAATTGGAATGACACTGTGATCTCATAAATAAACATTAGATAGGACTGATGTTCACTGACATTGTGAAATGAACTTCAGGCTTGTCAATTAATGCCATCAGTAGAATAATTTGGCTGAAAAATTGTTCCAGGGTAGAAAAACTGTCCTGATGTGCAGTAATGGAGCATCTTTGAGGATAAGGCTGAAATCTTGTGCATATTTACTCAGGATGAAGCATCAGTTCTACTAAATTCATTGGCAGCTATTTATGAGTAAAAAAATGCAGGACTGGGATAGAAACTTTTTAAATTGTGCGTGTGCGTTTTTTATAGACTCAGGCAGAGTAATTAATAGTAGTATTACTAATTTGATTGTGATTATGTTTTGTTAAGCTCTTGAGCTTCCTTCTTTCCTCTTACAAGATGTGGCGTGAGTTGATCACTGAGTGGATTGCATGGTAACCGGAAAATGAAACTATCACAGAAAGTAGCAATTATCTGTTCCTACCAGTCCTGAATAGCATTGAAGGACTCTTCACAAGTAATATCGTACATAAGGATAAATCCCATTGCTCCTCGATAATAGGCAGTGGTAATTGTCCTGTACCTTTCTTGTCCAGCAGTATCCTAAACAAAAACAAGAAACAGAAGCATTAGGCATCAAGTACTCTTGCTGAAAACAGCATAAACCCATTGATCTTATCAGCATGAGGGGCACTTCATAAATTAAGTTTTACTTATGTAGAGGCAATCTCTTTGTAGGAAAATGGGCATTTATTGCTTTGTCTGAATACCAGTATCAGTATTATTCTTGTACATGAACTGGAGAGGTCAATAAAGATAAATGTTGCATAATGCATTTTTCCTATACTATGATCCATGAAAGAAAAGATAACATAGACTCATACTGGCCTGACTTTGAGCTATGGTAAACTTAACCTCACCAACTATTTTCTTCTTCTTCTAGCGTCCAGTCACCAGCATGCAAGCAACTTGTATACTTATGTGTACATCCTTGATTTTATTGTATGCTCTGTCTGCCATAAACAGCAGAGGGCCTGCCACACTTCTTTCCTTAATGAGGTCATTGATTGATTGATTGATTGCTTTAAGGATTTCTAAACCAGCTTCCATACAAAATGGAAATGGAAAACAACAACAAACAAATTACAAAGTTATCATAAATACAATACTAAATAACAGATATAATAAAACCTTGCACAACAAAGAACCTAATCAGACCTTTGTCAAAAAGTGTTGTGTTTCTTGGAATCCTCTCAAATCATTTCTGTATTGGCATTTTGCATCTATAGGTTGTGGTTTTTTTTTGGTTTTTTAAAAAATGATATTTATTACTTTTTCAACATTTTCAACACAACACTACAAACAAACAAACAAACAAACAAACAAACAAAAGAGAAAAAACAATGCAAATACAATAAAGAAATGCTACATGAACTAACAAAACAAAACAAAAACCAACAAAAACAAACTAAAAACACCTCAAACATTTTCAATATCTTATATTTCATTCACTTATTTCCAGCGACCTCCTCACACCTCCATTTTTGTATTCCACTTCTATTAATTGTTTCAGCAATTCCTTTCCATCTTACTCTGTTTTCTATCCTAAAATTATCTTAACACATTCTTGCCTTATTTTTCCTTTAATTTTCTATTAATCTATTTATACTTAATTCCTTATAACATTTCTACTAAAGCCATATAACTTCATTCCAACATTTTTCTAACATTCCTTAATTTTACAATATTTCTATAAATAGTCTTTAAACTTTTTCCAATCTTCTTCCACCGACTCTTCTCCCTGGTCTCGGATCTTGCCAGTCATTTCCGCCAATTCCATATAGTCCATCAACTTCGTCTGCCATTGTCCAACACTTCAGTGTTTTCAAGAAGCAGCCATTCTCTCAACCAGCAAAAAGCAGATGGTTCACAACGAAATTTAAAGGTCTGGCAGGGCAGGTCCACCTCCTTCTTTGGCATCCACCAATATCTTAAGTTTTACTCGAGGCTTCCTGCCCTGCTAAACAACTCTAAAAACATCCCTCTGCCACCTCCTGAAACAATCCATCCCATCCAAAGCTTGCAATGTTTGAAACAAAAGCAACATCCCCAGCAACACAGCAGCCCTCATCCCCACCACAGTAACTCGGCCCAACAGTAACAACTTCTGATTTGTCCATATTTCCAAATCCCCCTTCTCTTCAATCCAACATCCTTCACAGTTATCCTTGAACAGATTCACATTTTTGGCGATCATACTAACCCCCAAATACCTCTCTTTCTCAACCGATGTTAGTCCTGTCGCCTCCTGAAACTCTGTCAAGCTTTCCTTTTCCAGTTCAGATAGGGCTCTGGTCCTCATATTCATCTGTTCTTCTTTAAGTTCAATCATAACGAATGTCAGCTTATGTTCATCAGTTTGTATGGATGGGACTCTCCTCTCCAGTTGAAATGCTTTAAATTCAGCAGCAAGGGTTTTTTCCCTGACTTCATCTGCAGTTTGCCGTATCAGAGTAGATTCCTGTGTCAGTTTCTGGGTGGTTTCTGAATTGGTATTCACCTTTTGTCCCAAGTTATTTAAACGTTCTACGATTAAGTCAATTTCAATATTTGCAGCATCCATTTTCACATTTATCACATCTGTTTTCTTGTGAAGTTGTTCCAGCGAATCGTTTATTTTCAATAATGCAGCCACTAAGGCCTCTTCTGTCGACATCACGCCTGTTTTTTCCTTTCCGTTTGCCATAACACTTAAGAGATTCAAGGTCAATTCCAAAGTCTCACACTTTATTATCTTGCAGCTGGAAATTCCCCTAGCCCAGCTCCTGTAAAGTAACCAATTTCAAAAGCTTCCACTAGGGGAAAACAGTTTCTATTTGTATTGGTCAGTATGTCCTCTTTTAAACACAGTTTCAAGAATCCAAAGTTAGTTTCACTTTTCAGTTACTTTCCTCCTTTTTTTTGAAAACAACCGGAGACAGTAGAAACAATGTATTCTCTTGTTCAGCTACCTGTCAATGAACGTTCTAAACGCTGTCAATGGACGTTCCAAAAAACATCAATCCTGCTAGCAGCCCGTTTCCAGGGTCAGAGCGGCGGTATTTTAACTCTCTTAACTCTCTCCTACAGGCATATTCAGTCCACCACTTCCCCCCCTCTTCTCCTGTCTCCAAAAGGGGGGGGGGTTAGTTCTTTATCGAGGGAAATTTAGTTTTTTACAAAAGGCTTTCCAAGACTTTAGCTTGCAGCCTCCTTGCTTCATTTTATTTACAAAAGGGGGAGGCGGACTTCCTGTATTGAACCTCCCTGTTTCGATGCCAGATTAGACGTTTAAAAATCCATTTCTTCCCAATTCAGCTCTACTCACGGGTAATTACTTTAGAGTCAAATTGTCCACAGGAAAAAGTCAGTGCTCTCCGACAACAGCTATGCAGCTTCGCTCCGTGGAAGAAGCAGACGATTCGAAGCACCGCGCCACTCACCCCACATCGCTTGTTTGGTGAAGTTTGGTGAAGATACCAAATTGTTTGGCATCATTAAAATGAAAAGAGATTGCAAAGCGCTCCAAAACGGCCTCTCCAAACTCAGTGAATGGGAAGTAACAGCAAATGCAATTCAATGCAAACAAATGTAAAGTAATACATACAGGGGCACAAATAATAATAATTTCACATATATGCTCATGGGGTCTGAACTGGCAGTGTCTGATCAAGAACGAGACATCTACAAGTCTTACATATGACTTATTATATTGCTGTTCAATTGACACCTTTTTTCCTGTTTACGGCAGAAAGGAAGTTAGAAGAATCTTGAGGTGAACCCCTGCCATTCTCTCTGTGAGTGCTTTCTCACAGCTCCGTTGAAGCCTTTGTACCTGGTACAAACTTTGGTAATGAACGTGACTTGCACCCCTTCTGCTGCCTGCTGGCTGGGGAAACAGAATGCCGTACCAAAACAGCAGAGTGTGCTAACTAAGAATATTTATACAGTGTAGTCATGCATGGGAAAATGCTTTTGGACCTGTACTATCATGCTTGGTCATAACTTGCTCTAGGGGTCCAGCACTGCGTGAGCAGCTCAAGTTTTAATTCATCTGATAGAGGTTTTGCTTTTTATCTATATCAAGCTTCTGCCATCGCTGAAGTTGCAAAGTAGTGGTAACTGCCTCAGTATTTTCAGTTGGGATGTTCATTCCCTGCCCACTGCCTGTACCTTGATATTTTCTGTCTCTTTTAAAAGAGACATATTAGGTGCCACTTGTGCAATATCTGACGAAGTAGTATATTTAGTATATGTCTGCGAATATCCACAGTTAAACAAATAGAAACAGCTCTGTTCCTTTGATTTCTCTCCCTAGCAACATTATACAGAAAATCATTGTGCCTTTCTTTCACCCTTCAACCGATAGCACTGTTTCTGTTTCCCAATAAAATGATTTTTTGTTACCCATTTCCTGAAAACCCTTTTAGCATTTTTGGGTTTTCTTCTCAGCCTACCCTTCAAAAAGGAGGACTGGGTCCTGCAGCATCCCTAAACTCTTCACCTGATCACAAAAGGCACCACAACTCCTCTGTTTATGTTATCATTGTATTTATAGGGTTTCCAGATCTTGTAATATTTGCAGAAGCAGCATCATCAGAAGAGAACAAGCAGCATTCATCTGAGTGACACTGTCTCCCTACCACTTTATTTCCCCAATGTCTGGTTAAATGAGCTACTTGCTTCCATAAACAGTGACTCCTTAGTGCAGTGTTTCCCAACCGGTGTTCCGCGGCACACTAGTGTGCCGCGAGACGTTGCCTGGTGTGCCGTGGGAGGGAGGCGGGCGAGTCGGGCGGCGAGAGGCGGGGCGGCGGCAGCGAGGAGAGGCCGCCCAGCGCGGGGCTCTCGCCATCTGCCTGCCTGGCTGCCTGCGTGGCGCTGACGTCACGGGGCTGTAACGTGCCCCACATAGGCACACGCGGGGCGGCAAGCGAGCTCCCTCCCACATCCCATCGCCGGCTCTGCACCAGGCGGTAGAGCTCGGCGAAGTCGCCGCGCTGGAAGGCCAGCAGCGCGCGCGCCTTGGCTGGCTCTCGCCCGCCTGCGCCTCCAGGCACGGCGCCTCGGCGTCGGGCGGCAGCGAGCCCAGGAAGCGGCCCAGCCGGCCGGGGTCGCCCACCTGCAGCAGCGCCTCGCACACGCACGAGACCTGCTCCGCCGAGAAGCGCGGCGAGCGCGGAGGATCGGGCGCGGCGGAGGCCAGCCCCGCGCTTGGAGAGGACGCAGCAGCCGTCGCCAAACCCGATCCTCCTCCTCCTGCTCCGTCGCCGTCCTCTGGCTCTCGGACGGGAGGAGCCTGCGGCGACGGGGCGGGCGCCGAAGTTGGCAGAAGTTGGCGCGCCTCCTCGGCAGCGCCTTCGTCCTCCTCCTCCTGCCTCTGCTCTCCTCCGGCGGCGGGGGCGCGCCGCCCTCCCCGGCCGGGGGGCTCGGCGGGGCCCGCGGGGAAGGAGGCCATGTTCGCGGCGCGCAGGATCGCGGCCCCCCTCGCCCGCCTCCGGCCCGCTCCCCTCCCCCTGCGCGCTGCCCAGGCCGTGCGGGTCTCCTCCCCCTGCGCCGCCGTCCCCTTTCCACATCCTAGGAGCCGCGGTCCGCCTTCCGCCCCTGGGCCGCGGCGCGGCTCCCAGCCCGGGCTGGCCTCCGCCTCCTGGGACGCGCGCCCACCCCCGCGGCCCAAACTTCGGAGCAACTCTCCAGACGCTTCTCCCCCGCCTCGGTCTCCCTCCTTTCCACTTCTCTTCCCCCCTTCCTTCCCTCTTTCTTTCTCTTTCTCTCCCACACCCGCCTTTCCTTCTATTAACTTTCCTTTCCCCTTCCCATGTAGAACAGTCCCTGCAAATAAAAACCTAGCATATTTGGAAGAGGGATGCTAGCCTAACCATTACCTTCTATGCTGTTACTATTTTTTTATTATTATTTTTTACATAAGTAAAAAGTGACCTTTCCCCATCTGGCATGGTGGTGTGCCTCGAGATTTTTTTCATGAAACAAGTGTGCCTTTGCCCAAAAAAGGTTGGGAAACACTGCCTTAGTGTACGTCTGCCAACCTCATGGCCTTCTTACGACATCAATACCCTGCTAGGGAATTCTGATAACCTATTGGGTTATGGAAAGGGATAGAAGTATACATGCCATGGGAAACATTTCATGAGATTCTTATTTTGCTTCGAGGATTAATCATACGTATATTATTCTGAGCACCTTTGTGCCTAAGCAAACACTGAATATCTCCAGTGAAAAAATTAAAAACAATACAGTACTTCAAAATTAAAAAGCAAAAGACAAATAGTATGTTTTCAGATAAGGTTTGCCCCTTATTGCTATCAATATCTGTTCTAACTAGGAATGTCCATGTTATACTCTAATAATCACATCACTTTGGACTGGTGTCTGGTAAAAGAAGTTAATTTTCCACTGGATAATTTTCCATACATGGCAACTACTATAATAATTCAGTCTGCCTGTTGTTACTCATGACAACGTAAAATGGAAGACCTGCAGTTAGCGTTTGGCTGTTGAAGGCAGATATGTTTTACCTTGAGGTAATCTTGGGGATGACACTTTTGAGGACAACCCAGTAATCCTATTTCCTAACAGTTATTTAAAGTGGTTGCAATTAATCTTTCTGGCCTTCACGGTGCCTCAAGAGGTGATGGTTTGAAAATATTTGAGAATTACTGGAACAGAGTGCTTAGCAGTTTTATGACAATAAGGTCTTCTTTTCTGAACTGGCAACCTAGAAGTGAGAAAGCTTTGACAACATTTTAATCTGTTTCCCCTCAAAGTGCAACCTGTAGACCAGACATTCAAAGTGTTTACATGTTTGCTTTTTTAAAAATCCATTTGCAGATATTTCATCCATCTCTCAGCAATCAGAGAGATGCTCTGAAACAGCAGCAGAAAAAAAATGAGGGCCTTATCTTGGAGGCGCACACCTGATGTGTACAGCACCTTTTCTTCCCTGCTGTGTTCAGGTTTGTGCTGGTGGTCTTTTTAAAAAATCAAATGGCAGTGTACAGGTTTTCAAGCTCCGCTTTTTAAAAGGTTTCATGCACTGAATATGATTAATGGAGAAGTCTCCTCTTTCTTCTACCCACTCCAGGGGGTGACGGAGACTGAAAGGTCCTTACGCCTCAGATAACTCAGCCAGGAAAATCAGCAACTGCCAAAAGAGCTTTAAGGGCAGGGGTGGCAGAACCTATGGCTCTCTGGTTGGAGAATAATTCCAATCATCCCTGGCCATTGGTCATGCTGGCTGAGAGCTGTGGTCTATCAACATTGGATTTAAGTGCGATTTTCTGCTAATAAACACATTTTTGTATGCTGCTTTGACTAATGTACGCTTTTTTGTAAGGAGTGGAGTTCCTAAGATGATTGGATGGCACATTGTTTGCCTCCTTCCATCAGCTCCTGCAGCCAAGCTGGTGCCAAATGTATTGCTCTGCTTTCCTTTGGACCACATCAGTGAGGCCAAGAGGTGGGTATACTCGTCAGGGCAGCACACTGCTCAAGCTTGTACCCTAGAGAGATCAGTTTGGTGTTGCTAACACAGCAAAAACAGCATAGGAGGCAGCAATTATGAGATACCAGTCTCTGCAGACACAACAGGTGCTGTGATTCTCCAGCTATTTGAGATCACCCCCAGAAGTACACTCCATTTTATTGATATAGACAGAAGCCAACAATAAATTTTTCAGACAGCGCAGATTTGATAGATTTGCCCTTGAATGCAAACTCAACCAAATTTCTCCCCAACCACAGTGCTAATGTTTCAGCAAGTGGCCTTTGTTGCCATACTCCTACTTCTGTAATAATAAAAGCAAATGCTTAGGGCTGCTTAATGCTCTGAATGTAGGGGTTACGCATGTGCCAGACTTTCTGTAGATTAAAGTAATTTCTCTCTCACAGCCTTCTTGAACTGATATCCAACTTCAGCTTAAAGCACCTTGGAATCCAATTATGTTGCTGAAAAAGGGAAAGGAATCTCATCAGTCCAGCCTCTTTTCATCATTCTCCCCCAAATATCTCCAAAAGACAGACGCTAACTTACTCCAGCAAGCCTCTCCAATGCCACAGGAGACTTTTGGAGAGATTTGAAAAAAAACAGCAAGATTCAGGGCTGATTTTAATTCCCCTCCTTCGTCTCATGAACATGACTGAATCCTAAGGTTCATGAAGCTGAAGTTGGACATCAGTTGGCGAAGGCTGGGAGAGAGAAATTATCTTAATTTGCAGAAATCCCGGCACACACATAAACCCAACTCAGATCACCAAGTAGCTACAGTTTGTTTTTAATATTACGGATCTTTTGCAATTCTGTTTAAAAGTAATATATATTTATTTAAAGAACAAACTACAGTTTACTTCTGTAAGCTAACAGGAAGAGGAAGGGGAGAGTGATCAAGGGGCAGGAGGTGGAGGGGGGCATGAAACACTTGGCATATTTTCTGCTGGGTTCCACCCACTGGTGTGAATGGAAAGCAGCAGAATATGCAATTAATGTGTTGAGTGAAAACACATAAGTGTGCTGACCCTAATGTGCTCTTCGCACATACATTAAAAAATGGATCTGAATGACCCATCTGTAAGATAATGCCCCCATGTACACAGCCTTACTGGAAATCCCTTTCAGTTTGAATATGAATACTTATCCAATCAAAGAATGTAGACCTTGGTTATATATATGTGAACCTCTGCTCAGCTGTTAGGGCTTCCGCCAATTAAAGAAGCGTAGTTGATTAATTGAATGCCTTTAAGCCAATGAATTGGTTAGTTCATTGCTTTAAGTTTCTTCACCAAAACCTCAATATAGGTGCTTTTTAGAGATCCTGAAGGATGCTAAACTCAGTGTTAGGAAGATAGGCCATCTTTCATCATTTCATTGCAATTCTCTGTTGTGGTGACACACAAGAACCAAAACAACCCAGCCAATTAAAATTCACCCTTATTGATTAAAATAAGCCCATACCTATTAATCAACCAGCTTGCAGTCCCTAGTGATAGTCCCACAGAGTCCACCTTTAAAGGTCTGAAAATAGGACTTTCCCCATAATTTGAGTGAAATGATGGATGTGAATCTACTTCATATAGGTAGTGGAAAGCAGTACAGAAATTCTTCATTCACACACTTAAATCACACTTCATTTACAGCAAGAGGAGGCATTTGTGGCAGCCGGGAATGAAATGACGAAAAGGACAAGCCACACTTGCAACAGAATGGATAAAAGCAGGAGTTATACACACACCTGGGTTGTTAGGAAGGATTCTTAGTGGCAGACGGGCATGCATTTGTGGTGGTAGCAGGAAAGATATATATATAACTAGACTGATATAAGCCTATATGTTTTTCACTTAGTATATGTTGGAATGTCAAGTCCAACTACTCACAACCATCCCTTAATTCTCATCTGTCCCATGATGCCTTGCTCTCAGGAGCCAAAGTCAGAGGCAGCTGAGCAATAAAACATCTGGTGTCAGTGAAGTTAACTCTTTATTCAAAGAAACCAAAATCACACAGACCGAGTGATCGCAGCAACCCTTCCCAGTAGGTCTTGCCCCACTGAGGCAGTTGTGAGGACTGAATGTCCCTGCCCTCCCACAGCTCTCTAAGCTTCCTCCCCCGGTTCCTCCCCCAGCAGCCTAAGGCTCCTTTGTCTTATCTCTCTTTGCTCTACCTTCTCCATTCCCCCATTCCCAGGGGGAGGGGAGCTGGTCACAGCAGGAGGGGGAAACTCCCTGGCTTCTTCAGAGGCCTGCCTCCACTCTGCCTCTTGGTGCCCTGCCCCTGCTTCTGCCTCCGATACTGGACTGTTCTCTGCCACAGGCTCTTCCTGCTCCCTAACCCTGCTTCCGACACCTCCTCCTCCTCTTCCTCCCAGTCTGCTCCTTTTTCTCCCACTGACTACTCATCGCCATCCCACCACCAATCCCCTGGCTCTGAGCCGCCTTCCCTTTGGGGTTCCCCAGCTGGTGCCTCCCACCACTGCTCTGCGTCCAGTCAGTCCATGACACTTGCTTCTTAAGTGGCAAGTGAATACAATAGCTTTAGCATTTTGAGGGGTTGTCCTCTCTCAGATGGGAAAACAAATGGATATTCATATGGAGAGAGATGGAATGGAAGCTGCGACTCAGGCGGCCTCAGTCCACCTCTAGCCCTTGTTGTCAAAGGTTGCTCAACTGGAGTTCTCTACAGTGACCTTCCTTGCCCTGTGGATCCCTTTACCAGACAACACTCTATTTTTCCAAAATCCACCTTTGCTTTTGTTCGAAGTGCAACAGCAGCAATCATTCAGTTTATAACTGTGTTTGCTCATGTCTTGCCACTTTTGCATCTCCCTTCCCTACTGCCTCCCATTGCCTCTTCCCCCGTGCTTAAAATGTAAATTGAAAGCTCCTTTGAGCAGGGACTTGCTGTTGGGGTTTTGTTTTTGTTTTGCTCATGGTACTCTGCAAAACCCAAAGGATGCACAACACTAATAATACGAAACAGCATACCAAATGAAACATTTTAAGTATTCAGTTTTTACTTGGATGTCCCATATTGCCCTCACCGAAATCTACCAAATTAGCAACAAAGAATTATGTTGGTGGGCACTGGTCAACCTTTGTTCCTGCTACAATCTAGAAATAGAAATGTTCAGGGGAGGGGAGGATGAGTCAATGGATACTATGAGAAGCAAGTGATGTTATGAATCACTTTGAAAGCTGCTTTCTGGTTTCACCTGCCAGCAGCAGCAAATTAACCCCACACCCACCCGGTCACTACCAGAAAATGTCAAAGTCGCTACAGAGCTTAGCTCTCCTGAAAACACTTCATTTCAAAGGAATTAATTGTGTGATTTCTCTCTTTCTAACAACTAATCATTCATTTTCACAAAACCACAGGGAGATCAAGCAAGGAGGCTCAGTGGTTTAGACCACAGTGCCACCCGCGTCCCCTACTAATGTGTATATAGCCACAGATTGGTCCAACATGGGAGATATGGGGACCATTTTTGTCACATGGAAAGTAAGCACAGGTCAAAATGGTAGTTTGTTTTCTCTATTTATTTCCTCATTTTAAATGCCACAAAATCAGTACAAAGTTGGGCCTGTGACAATGAAGAGATGGGAGTGACTTGTGAATATAAAGTACAGTACTTCTCTTATCTCAATACAGAACTGGGCTATGAAAATCTGATTAAGACTTATCACACAGAAAATGCTTTAGGTTTTTTTTAGCGGGGGGGGGGGGGGGCTACTGCTGCTTTGAGAATACAGAAGGGATTAGCTACTGCTTGCCAGTTCAGCCGACCAAACAGCAAGTGAGGTAGAAAACACAGCTGCTTCCTTCTCAAACATCTTCTGACACTGATTATCACTTTACTGGCCTGTTACAGATTTTATAGGATTTATGAAACAGTGCTGTGAAGAAAAAAAAACTACAACAGAATACATAGTGAAGTGTGTGTATATGTGGGGGCAGATTTGGGTCATAAAACCTACATATGCGTGAAAATAAATTCCTTGAATACCAGTTGAATTGGCATCCGTGAGATGAATTTAGGATCAGACTGTAAGATTGCTGCTCTTTCTTTAATGCTGATTTCTAAACTGATTGAAAAGTGGGTTTATACACAGGGATTAAAACTCCAGCAATTTGAAATGGATGCCATTTCCTGTCTTCACTATCAAAGCACGCTGTGCCACAAGATGCAAAAATACATTTTGATTCTGTTCAGAATCTGACTGCATTGGTTTCTTTTTAGCACCAAAGCACAATGGAAACTGTTAGCATATACAAGAAATGAGCAGTGCGGAGGGTGAAGCAATCAATGCGAATGATCAGTTTGTGACTAGGGTAGTACAAACCATGTTTGGGTAAGTAATCATTTCAAATTCTGAAAGGAAGACATAATAGCAGTATTAGATACAGACATATTTTTCCTTTATTTATTTAAAAATGCCAAGCCGCCACCCGTCTGAAGCAGGTAAGGGATATTGATTCACACTGAACAGATGCAGCAGTTATATCTGTAGGGAAAACATAGCTGTTGCTTGCAGTTTGGCACCACACTGTATTGTATTTGGGAAATTTCTCATTTCAAGCTAAAGGCTGGTTTAAATTGGACTGGGAGATGCACAGGCCCCAAATATATATAGACAAGAACAGGTTTTTGCAAACCAAAAGGCCTCACAGGCCTCTCTATCCACCAAGCCACACGCCTAATGGGCCTTGCTCTGGGCCTTCAAGTGCTCTTGCCCGGCCAGAATGTGTTCAACTATTATAATGCCTCTTTGCTGACTTGGATGGAGAAGGAAAAGAGATGTAGACATGGCAGGGCAGGAACACAGCCCTCCCCACAAAGGGAAGAGTCACATCCACCCCAACCATCACAGGCACACAGCCCCCAGAAGGTGGTTCATGAGGGAATGAGGCATTTTGGCTGAGAATGTTCCAAGCTCATCCATGTTCAAGAGGGTCATAAATGAACTCGGCCCACACTCCTCCTCTGGGATTTCCAGTGGCAACGCAGAAGCGTCTCCTCTCAGTTCTTTTAAGTAAGCTATATTTTCAGAGGTATTCGTTATGAAAACCTACAGCTGGATGTCACATATTATTTACTTAGTATAGGGGTGGGGAACTTTTTTCCTTCGCGTCCAACTTTCAGGGAGGCGAGCCAGAGGCCAAATTGGGTGGAACAGTGTATGTGATTTTTATCCTTGTATGATAGATTGCATTCCAGCCAGTACCACATACTAGTGTGTGTCGTGTGCCATGGCACCCTGGGGTGTCTTCAATGATGGTTGGGGTGCTGCGGACAACACTGGCCTCTTTCCCTCTTTCCTTCCCTCTGATGCCCTCTTGCGTCTCTGCCTCTCAAAGGCTTGCACAGATGTTTGTTGCAACAGCCCTGGCTACAAGTACCCCAGGCGAATGGTCCCTGTGGGGCTGGCCAGGGGTGCTTCCCAGGCCCCTGTGGGGTAGTGTGAGGAGGCAACTCTCTTTGGGGTGGGGGGCAGCTCAGAGACCAGGGGCGACAGCAGCAGCTGCCCAGAGGACTCCTAATAAATAATAATAATAATAATAATAATAATAATAATAATAATAATAATAATAATAATTTATTATTTATACCCTGCCCATCTGGCTGAGTTTCCCCAGCCACTCTGGGCGGCTCCCAATCAGTGTTAAAAACAGTACAGCATTACATATTAAAAACTTCCCTCTTCCAAGGAGAGGGAAGAGGAGAGGAGACTGAGGAAACACTCCTCAAGGGAGGGTGCTCGAAAAGAGGTGAAGGGCTGCCGGCTCTGCAGGTAAGGGGTGACGTAACTGGGCTCCTGAGCCCCACAGGGGTGCCTCAGAAAGAACGCAGTTGGTCAAGGGAGCCATGGACCTCTAAAGGCTAAAAACCTCTGCAATAGACCATTGTCAAAACTGCTTCTGTCCCTTTTCAACCATTTGGTTCAGAGGCTATGTTTCAGCCTGCCATGTGGTTATTACTGCCTGTGGGGATATGGGAAAGATCTGTCATTTCACAGACTATTTTAGGCAACTCACCTTTACGTTGATGTAATTTTTGTCTTTCTATTTAAAGCTACCTTTGTGAAAACCATTCCCTACATATTCTCCACCCAACCCCCTCCAGTTGGCTTAAAATAAATGACTGTTTTCTATTTCCTTCCTAGATCTGTGAACATCTGAAACTTTGCCTGGAACTTTCTTTATTGAAAATTCTATTTTAAAATAAGATCTATCTTTGACAAGGGTAGTCAAATGCTGGGACCAAAAATCTCAGTGTCTTAAAACAGAAGCATCTGAAACATTTCCCCTGCTTTATAGATTAACTTGCATTTGCCTTAATTATTGACTGTTCCACTCATAATTTCCACCTTTTCTTTCTGCTATCCTAAGTCTTATTTATTAAACATGTCTCTTCTGTGTGCTCCAGGAGCTCCATTCTCACTTCCTACAGATTCACTTTACTCTTGTGTATACTGTGCAGTTCTCTAAATACACTCAAACATCACAACTGAATTCTACAGCCGAAGAAGAACTAAGAATTGTGCACAGACTACAATTCTAGTTTCAGTTTTTATTCACTGAAACTAAGAACATTCTTAACAGGGGTGATCCTACCATCAGGCAGCGTGAGATAGTTGTCTCCGGTGATGGGTGCTGTGGAGCAGTGTAGTCAGGTGTCAGGAGACAGAAATGTGTGTGCACATGCCTAGTAGCCTGATGCCCTCAAGAGGATGCTGGCCATCACCCATGTCAAAATAAGCCTGAGCTGCCAGTCTGATCAGCTTCTTTATGTCAAATGAATGGGACGTGATCTTGTCCTTTGCCTCAGGCAGCAAAATGTCTTGGGCAGTTTTGGCTCTGAAACAAAGCACAGGGCAGTCCATCCAAATCCCCACCTCATTTCTCCTAATAGGACTATCCAGGTTGAATTCCGTACTCTGGAGGAAAAGGATGCTGGCAGTGACCTTTGCAGGATCTTTAGCTCTGACTGTAGTTCATTTCCAGGCAGAATGATAGATGAGTTCAAGAATTGTGAGTGGCAGAACACAAGATTGTAGCCCTAGTGGACTGAGGTTTGAAAAGAGCTCTATTAGCCAGGGGCTCTTTCTCTTTTAAGTCATTTCAGAACTAGATTTGCCTCTGGCTTTCCAGTTTAGCAGTTAGAGGAGTAGTAAGCACACCACTTTTATATGTTGGTTGAATAGGACTCTTGACATTTTCCCTTAGGCACTGTTTCTGTTACAGGACTATCAACTTTTCTTCAAGTTCAAACGGCAACATTTCATGAGTCACTCATAAAATTCAGTGGGCTGTATCAAATGGTAGTTCATACTCAGAGCAGACCCACCGATATTCATGGACGTAACAAATTTAGGTCTATTAATTTCAATGGGTTTACTCTGAGTAGATCTTAGTTGGATACAACCCAAGCCCTCCTCCAACTAAGGTGCTTCAGCGTACAACTACAGCACTAGTGCTTAACTAGTATTTGTAGTTAAGCTCAAAAAGAGATGAGATTCATACTTCCCCATGCAATGCCCCAACTTTTCAGGTAACTTTATTTCATTATTTCCTTACACTTCTACACTGTTTAACACCAGCACCGAAGTGTTATCCGAAGCCTATATAAACATGCTCACCCAGAAATGCTCAATGGGAAGGCTAATTTCCCCATCTCTCCTCTTAGTAAGGCTACGCACCACAATCCGCATGGTCTGTCATGTGCAATCAGGGTATTGGATCAGGAGTGGAACTCACTCAAGTTATTCTGATTGTCTGAAAAGCCCTTTAAGACTTGGATACTTAAGAATAACGGCTCATTTAATAAATAAACTATAGGTGAAACCAATGGATATAGAGCAGATCCATCAGTCCTAATGTCAACATATTGTGGCTTATCCATTATGTTGAATGAAATTCATCCTGCACTGATTACAAAAATGATATCTCTGAAGCTTCATTTAAAATGAGCTCAACAAGGCTCATTAGCTTGTTGGACTATGTTTACTCAATTTTATTTTTAATGAAACAACAGTCTTGTCTGAAATGAATCCTTTGCATCACAGGAAATGTGCTATAAAACACAAACCACTTCCACATCTGTTCTCACTCATCATTTAACATATTGGAGTGTCCTGATCTGATCTCATACTGGGCATCCTTTTATCAGGTGTTCACCACTTTTGAACTAAGCAGAAGAAATGTACTTCTGGAAAATAAACAGGAGATAGTGATAGAGGGTGAAAGAGAAAAAATAAGAAGCAGTAGGAAAAGAGGCAAGCCACTTGACTGTAGAAGAAAACCTCAAAGCAGTTAACAAAAAGAGATAAAATGATAAAAATTATCACTAAAAAATAATAATTACAGCCATAATTTAAAACATACAAAAAGTTAAAACCGCAATAGAATAGACTAAAACAGAAAAATTGCAGCTGTTGAACAAGAGACTATGATTAAGCTTGGAATACAACTGGAATAAATAAGATGTTGAAAGCAGGAAGAAAAAAAAAGAATTACTGAACCTGTAATCCAGCAAGCGGGAGGTCACCCAAATTATATAACTGGATATTTGATTAATTGTTTTTTGATTTGGTATTATGATTTGATATGCATATAATGAGGTCTGTTTTGGATTTTTTGTAACTGAAAACTAATAAAAATTATTGGGGGGGGGGGGAGAATAGACTAAAACAGATTCATAACGTAGCTGCCAGGGTGCCAAAAAGCACTCTCCCCCGCCGGCTCTCCGCCCCCGCCCCCGATATCGGAGCATGAAGCTCTGCCGCTGCCAGGAGGATACTATGGTTGATGGTATTAAAATCTGATAAGAGATCAAGAAGCAGGAGCAAAGCCACACTCCCATTGTCACATCCTCTCCACAAACTTTGCTCCTCCAACTCTTCCATCCTCAGGCACCTGTTCTCTTAAGTAACTCTGCTGTGTTCTCAGAGTAACTTCCAGTATTTCCCTTTATCCAAGGAACTCCAGTGTGACTTCCCTCTTCCATCAGTTCCCTTGTCCAAACCACCTTTTCTGGGAAGGCTATGGCTGAACTCCAGAGTCTCCATTCTCTAACTGTGGATTGGTGAGCAATGAATTATGACAGATTGACAATCAAAGATGTTAATTTCAAAAAAAAGGACTGGATTCCTATAGGTGTTGATGTAAATATACAATAATAATACATGTATCTGTGTAAGTTAGCCTGTAGGGATACATGGATGTGTGTGTGTGTGTGTGTGTGTGTGTGTGTGTGTGTGTACACGCACACACACACACACACCCTACACAGACACATATGCATAATGTTATGTGAGAGTCCTCAGTGTAGCCACTAACAGCAACAGCCTGCCATTTCTACCATTTCGAAGTCTTTTCATTTAATTCAAAAACACGTTTCTGGCTCTGACACTTTGGCAGCCACTTCAAAAACAGGAGCCAAATATTTGATATAATGAAGCCTGCTCATATTTACTTGTGATTATACAGCCTAGATCGAAAGCTCACAGGGTCTAGATTACATTATTCATCAGTTTTAAGTCCTGTGACACCTGACCTTTTCTTAAACACTACAAAACGCATGCAGAGCTTGAAGGTCAAAAGACAAGTGCCAAGCTTCACAGTGGAGAACCCAGATGTAGAAAAGGAAAGGGTGGGGCAAGAAGTATAATGAAAAATTGAGATCAGAGCCAGTGGCCAGGTGACCTGAATAGCTGGGCATTTTATTTTGACACCACTTTTCCCATGGATGCAGCACTCACTCCTGTTAATTTTGGCCTATGATCCTATCTTCATTTTAGCCAAGTGGAGCTTGTAGTTCAAGAGAGAATCAAGCCAGCTGGGACAAGGTGGAAAGAGCTTATGCTCTCACCTGTACCCTTAGGTCTTCTTTCCAATCTCATGTGTTTTTCTAAATTTACCATCTGTTTTCAGTACCAGAGTTCAACTTTAGAACATATAAAGTAAGAATATTAATATTGCAACCACTGTATTGCTTTCAGTGCCTGCTAAAAACTTTTCTGTTTAGGCAAGTCTACTCAGATATACAATTTTACTTTTAAGATTGTTCTTTTTATTGGTATTTTCTCATGAATATTTTGTATTATTTCCCGTAAACTGTTCAGTGCTTTGTTTTCAAATTAAGTGATATATAAATCTTGTTAAATAAAATATATTAAAGTGCTTCTCAGCAGGCGTGAAGTGTGCTGCCCTCACTTCTGAGTAATTCCTGCAAGACTTGAACCCCAACTTCTTTCTCTAGAAAATTAACAGTAGCTCAAAGCAAGCAATGTGCCAGAGGTAGCAACATGGTGGATCTGAAACTGGACACATCCATGGCCTCATTTGGATGCTACACTAAACTATGTTTTAGCATTATGTGTACAAGCCCTGGTGTTTTCAGCTCCTTCAGTATAACTAACTCCCTCCATCCAGCACTGGTTCCCTTTAAGACAGACAAAAAGCAGCTTTCCTTCTTCCACTGTTCTGGATAAGCTACCCTTCCTAGCTTTTCATGTACCCAAGTTCTTCGTAGCTCTCACACAGCTGTGCTGAGGAACATCTGCCTGTATCACCTGCCCCTCCCCTCAAGCCTCCTGCCTTTGTGTGGTGAGTTGGGCACACAAACATGGAGCCTTTTAGTCTCATTATAAAATGCCTTTGAAATGCATATTTAAGTCTCATTAAAGTATGCATTTCTAAATGTGTTTTATCCTAAAAAGCTCATCTTGAGCTACATTGATACATGGCCATTTTGTGATTAGACGTGAACTTTCATACAGATTTCTTTTCACCATTACAGATTAATCTGGAAACGGGCTGGAGTGCACTTATGAATGAACATAAACAACAGTGACATGGGGTAGGAATGAGGCTAATATGTCCACTTTCTGGTAAGTGTGGTGTACGTGGGGAAAACCCTGCAGCGCTATCTAAACTTCCTACACAGACCTATCAACTGGCAACCAACACTGTGTCCTCAGAGGTGGGTGCTGAGCTGTGCTGAAGGCTGAAAAGACAATGTCTTGGGGCAGAAGAGCTCTTTAAAGCATCCCACTCAGCACCCTCTCCTAACTCAACAAGTTGAGCTTGATCCTGCCCCTCGGGGATGTGCACAAAAGCACCACCCTATCTACCATAAAACTAGGGGTAGAGTAGGGGTTGGCAACGTTTTTTGAGGCCGGTCCAGTCCACTCCCTGGCAGACCTCTTGGTGGGCCAGAGCATGCGCGCCCGTGCGTGCGCTCAAGCTATTTCCGGCACCCTTCCAGGATGGAGGAGCACCTATGCACATGCGCACATGCTATTTCTGGCGCTCTTCCAACCCAGAAGTCGGTCCCCGCGGCAAGAAAAAAATGGCGCCGGGGGGAGCATGGAATCCCCACGCCAATCCATGGAACGGCCGTGGGCTGGTTCAAGGAAGCTCATGGGCTGGAACTGGCCCATGGGCCTTAGGCTGCCGACCTCTGGGGTAGAGGGAAGCGATGCCTCAGACGTCTTAACTAGGCTTTGTTGAAAGAAGCATGCTTCAAATGGTGGTTTATGAAGTTGGCTTGTTTTCCAAAGCCATAGCTAAGATTAACGTGGTTAAGATGAAGGGTTGAGAGACAATGATAACCTCTGGCTCATTGAAAATGGAAATGAAAGCTGCTGCTTCTTATGACCACCTGGGAGTGGGGTTTAAGGTGATGACACACGAGCCTGAAGCTCATTCATGTCAGACTGAATTATAAATGAGAGTTATGTCCAAACTGAACCTATAAGTCATCCCATAAAGGAATTCCTAGTTAGAAAGAGGAGGAGCAAACCTGTCCCAAGAATAGGAAGGCAAAGGTTAAAGCTACAAGAGGTGTACCATGAGAAGCATTAAGCAAGATAGTAATGTGTCATGTAACACAGCAGGAGAAGGAACTTCTAAACCGTCCTGTCATTGATAAATTATAAGTAGCACTTGGCTGTCCCCCCTGCCATGTTTTTTCCCCAAATATGTTTTGTGGGACATTTTATTCTATTTTTCTAATAAAACAGAATTGCAGCTTAAGTCAGGACAGTGTAGAAAAAAAACTATTAAGACTTTCCAGGAACCCCATGCTTTAAAATTTAATATTTTCCCTTTCCAGATTCTGTCAGTTTTCTTGTCCTGTTATCACAGCTAGGGGATTAGTGAGTAATTGCCTTAATGAGTTGTTTGTTCAGGGATGGGAGGGTGGATGGTGGGGTAGGAAGGCTTCAATTGCTGATTTCCAATTTCTTTATTTAAAAAAAGAAAGATGCAAGAAGCCCAGTATAATTTGGTTAATTATTGGATTCATTAGTCACCCTTTATCAGTAATGATTCCAGAGCAGCAATTAAACAGAAAATCCCCAGCCAATAAATTCATAACAGATCAGCCTCAGTCTCCTGTTAGGGAACTATTGGGCCCCACTGCTTCACACAGGAGAACCAGAGTGAAAATGGAAATCAAGGAAGAACACTACCTTGAGAACATAAAACCAGGATCAAATTATAAACTTAATCCCAGGAACGTAAGCCTTCAGAAAAAAATTCCTGGATTGAAGTTGCTTCAGTTTTGGAGATCCGAATCTGACCCTCTATTTCCACCCTGCAATCAATATCTTAAGGAAGCTAGTGTGACAGAAAAATCTTGCATCATTAAAAGTAATACCTCTTCATAAAAATAGTGATACATATTGCCCGTTGTTTCTGAACATGAATTCAATCATCTTTTGAAATAGGTATGCCTGAGCAAACTTCCCGGATTTTAATTTCAAAGGCAATATTACATGCTGTTTTCCACAAGTAATATAAGATATTTTCCCCAAATAATGTTGATGCACATTCCCTTTCGTGACTTCTATTAAAAATCCATTAGTCACCCACACACAAGTGAATAAAAATCCTACAGGCATCCTTAGTCTCAAGTTCATAAAGTGGGTAGGGGGAACACTCTGAAGATACTTATAAAAGGAGACTTAAAAATCATTTGGTATTGTTAACTACCATGACAACATAAAATGAATTATCATTCATTTACAGAACCATTTCCAATACATTCTTATTGGATTTGAAGGCACATTCAAAATATGATCTGAAGTCTTGAAATAACAACCCAACCTGGTAAATTAAGATGAATGTGCTTTTAAAACAGTTGGGACTACTCTGCTCATTCATTTATTTAAAAAAAGCAGAAATGCAGCTTCATCAGCAGTAGTAGCATAAGTGCTGTGTATTTCTGACCCCCTCAGATACAATAATGAGCTCCCCCCCATTGCTGCATGGCACCCAATTTTTGAGAGGTGTGAGATTCTAGGGGTTCCAGGCGCTTGCCCAGGGTTCGTATTTCCTTTGGAGACTGTGGTGTCTTTATGGTCTATGGTTCATTTACACACACATATATATACAACCTAAGCCTGTGAGGGAAGGACTGGCAGCATTAATACTCTGAGGGTCTTGCTTCCCCCAGAGCCACAGCCTTAGATTTGGACAGAAATCAATCCTCCCTCCCCCTCTCCCTGGATATGCCAGGTCTGCATCCTCTCTACCTCAGGCTCTATTCTCCCCTTGGTGGTCTAAGAAAAGTTGACATGAATCTCCCTGTGACTCTTCTTTGCTTACTATGAAAAGATACTCCCATAACTGTATCACAGATGCACATTTCATTTTCTAGCTATGAGTCACTGTCAGCTAGAGGTTGTGCAAGTGATAAGAAATTAGCATAGCTGAAAAACTGAGACATGGACAAAGGGTAGGTATAAGAGCTTCTGGTTCCAGAAGGGAGAAAATGTGTTTGACAAGTGCAGCCCCAGGGATTTTCAGTAGTGACTGCAGTTCATTTGGAAGTGCAAACAACATGGTGTTTGACAGGAAAATCTGGCATAAAGAACAGTGCATTTCAAAGCCTGCTCTACTTCTGATCCATAAAACTCCTTCTACAGTAGGTCCAAATTCACAAGATTTGCACAAGAGACATGCTTGTAGGAGGCTCCTTTTAGATACCCCATGGTGAAGTGATGGTAAATTTGCCTATTGATTTGGAGGGCTTGTTCGGGTGACTGTTCACTATAGCATGACAGCATGATGGTGTATTATGAAAGATGCAGAGAGTGAACCACTCTTCTAGCACATAATGATAAAAGGAGTTGGGTCAAATATGCATTCCCTGCTGTCGTCTGGGCAACCCAGGACCTCCATACACACTGCCCAAGCTTGCACCCCAGAGAGATCAGTTCAGTGCTGCTAACGCAGGAGGAAGCAGTTATGACTTACTGGTCTCTGCAGTCACAGCAGACGCTGTGGTTCTCCAGCGGTCTGACTTCACCCCCAGAGGTACACTCCATTGTCTCTCGAGACAGACAGATGCCAACAACATTCTGACCTTGACAAAGTTGCCACAGTATGTTAGACCATCAAATGTTGAAGGTGAGTGCCATTGTTTTGTTTCCAATCATGGCAGCGCTCTTCCCTGTTTCCAGGCATGGTCTAAAAGATACCTAATAGCAACAAATCAGCAAATGTTTGCAGCAAACAGAACCTTTGGGAGCAAACAGCTATATGAGGAACCAATTTTTAGCAGGAAAACAGGGCAGGGAGGAAAGAGTCCACACTCTGTGCCATGTAATACCAATCCAGAGTAGAGACCCACCGCCGCCGCAACTGCTTTTTATGAAAGTGCTTTAAAGTACAGTGCTACCTCGGGTTACATACGCTTCAGGTTACAGACTCCGCTAACCCAGAAATAGTACCTCGGGTTAAGAACTTTGCTTCAGGATAAGAGGAGAAATCGAGCAGTGGCGGTGCAAGGCCCCATTAGCTAAAGTGGTGCTTCAGGTTAAGAACGGACCTCCAGAACGAATTAAGTACGTAACCAGAGGTACCATTGTACGTGCTTAGTTTGATCCGACTGATAGACCTGGCATGGTTCAGACATTACTCATGAGGTGTTTATTTATTTGGTATGCGGCATGTAATATGCAGTTTGGACATAACTCTCATTTATAGTTCAGTCACAGGGTTGTGATGTATTAAACTGTAGCACCCTGCTTGTGGTTAACGCTTAGCTGGAATGAAATATTCAACGCAGCAATAGAGAAATTAAAATAATTATTTATTTGTCAGACAAATAAATGAGAGGCACAGTGGTATATGGTTACCAAGCTCTGGCCTGGCCTCCTGCCATTATGGCCAGCACTTATATTCCCTCAATCCAGCCCCCTTTGCTCCTCCTGTGGCTACCTCTGTCCAATCAGCCTGGTTGAATTTCCTATTGGCTGATTGCTAGAACCAATCCTAGAAGATACACCCATATCCTCCTGTCCTTATATGGAACACAAAGAGCTATATATTGTTACATCTATAAATGACAAATAAGTAGTAATATATCTTACATGTGTCTCAACAAGGCATCTTAATTACCAGCTCACCTCTTGCCCTCCTTGCCCTATTGCCTTCTAAAACAAATGGTTAATCTTAAATTTTTATCTTAAACATATGTCAAGGATCTTGAGTTTCACATCAACATTGAAAGATCTCCTTCATTTGAAGGTTTCTAAACAAATGTCTGACAACTAATATATCAGGACTGCTCAGGACGGCGTCTCTTGTCTAGCAAGGGGGCAAGACTGGTGGCTGACTTAATTTCAAAATACAACTCTTAGAACTATATGAAATCTAGCATTTCTTAAATCCTTTGCATAATTACATTTAAGACAATATATTTAATACATAACATAGGTAGCCTTTTAAAAGGAATAAGGCCTTTGTAAAGTAAAAAGGAACTCAGTAAAAAAACAGCTTCAAAAGAAGCCTCTCCAGTTTACAACCCCTCCTTCAGCCAGCTGCTTTTCCCATTAGAAAAAAAGACTTGCCAGCTAGATGCTTCCCCATTTGGTCTTGGCCTTTTAACCTTAGAAAGAAGATCTGGCTCATTTTACTGGGAGGCACATTGGCATTATTTTACTATTTACTCATTCCTAATTATATTTATTTCTGCCTTTTTTTATCTTCTGTAACATGTAGGGTCAGTGTCCTCATTCAGTCTGTAATTTCAGCTTTTACGACTTTGAGAATTGTTTTCTGCTATCAATCAAAGGGGCCCTTGTCTAGAAGAATAAACATTACCAAGGTTGTAAACTGCTGGTCTTCTGGCTTGAAACTTTTGAAAATTTAAGCTCTCTCTTTAATATACAAGTCCTGATTAAACATTAATAAAATGCAGGCTTATGCCTGATGCCTCAAAACAAGGAGGGAAACGCCACCTTGAGCCTCCATCTATTGGAATAAAGATCAGATCAGGGAAAAGGGAGGCAGCATCAATATGGGGGGCAGGGAGAAGTTGAGAGTGAAGATCTGCATCTGGAGGGAGGGAGGGAGGGAGGGAACATTGGTAAAGCAGCAGCTTTGGCTTCTTCTCACCCTCTGGCTTCGTGAAAAGGAGGCGTTATGCTTGCACAGTAGCCCCTTGCCCAGGCAAAAAGGAGGCAGAAACTGAAACCAACCCAGAAGCCAAGGCCAGAGAAGGAAGAGAAGCAGGCAGCAGCTGGAGAAGAAGCATTACATGGCAGCCACACCTATGTATTGGGGGTCAGATCTATGTAGTTGTGCAGATCCTGCTGCCTGAGGCGGTCACCTAACACAGCCTCATGGGAGGGCTGGCCCTGGTCAGTACTGGGAAGATCAGTGTGTTTCTGGTTCACCTATTAATGTCGCTTGCTCAAGAGGATCACTACAATGAGTCAATAAACGATGTGAAAGCAATGTCCTAATAGGATCATATTCTGGTAACTAAGCACAATTACAATAATAATAAAAACTACATGATGATGATGATGTTGATTATACTCCGCCCATCTGGCTAGGTTTCCCCAGCCACTCTGGGTGGCTTCCAGCAGATTATAACAACATAATAAAACGTCAAACGTCAAAAACTTCCCGATACAGCGTTGCCTTCAGATGGCTTCTAAAAATTGTGTAGTTCTTGACATCTGATGGGAGAGGTACAAAAAGATCACTGGTAATTTGAGCTCCCGTAAATCTGATCTTCCCCTAAATCTTCTCTCCAGTTTCAATGTATTAAAAACCTGGATCATCTTACATTCTTAGCTCATCTTGCATATTGATTTTATAACTATATAACCTCCTTAGTTCCTCTTGTTTCAGTTGTATGTACATTCTATCATCTATGTACAGTATTACTCATTTTTCATACATCCAGCTTAGCAGCTGTGCATCTCTTTTAGAGATGAATTGGTGCAACAGCAATTCTAGAGTAGTTCATGATGAATACTTCACAGCTGCAATAGAAACGGGAAACTCTCGAGTTTGAGAACAGATGATACATAATTATTTATTTTTGAATAAAAAATATATATTTCTAACCTTGCAGTATAAAATTAGGCACACTTGATTACAGAATCACAGCTACAGAATTTCTGTTTCATTCAGACAAAAATAGATTTTCATCATTGCATCACTTTACATGCTTCGCACCAATTGTTGTACGTGCATGAAAAAAAAGTGTTAACATATTTTACATGTAGGCAGCTGCATCCAAATTGATTTTGGCAAAAGAAAGGAAAAAGAAACAGTCATCCAGCGTAATTTGTGGTTGTCAAGTTTCAATTTGCTTTAATTATCTCTACAAAAATAGGATGATGTTAGATATTTCTGGTAGCAGCTGTGCATGATTGCTGTGGAACTGTATCTCTCTACCATTCATGAAAATTATTAATATTGCCCATAAATCTAGTTAACTGAATATTTTTAATGGATATGACACAAGGGAGATTTCGTTCCCTCAAATGTGGATATATACCATATTTTTCAGTGTATAAGACTAGGTTTCCCCCCTAAAAAATAATGTCAATAAATAGGGGGCATCTTATACACAGATACATCTCCCCTCCCCATTTTCTTAAATTTGAGTCCCCCAAAATAGGGGGCATTTTATACGTGGGGGCGTCTTATACATAGAAAAATATGTATTTTTCTTCCATGAGATTAAAATTTGATGTTGACTTTACTGCTGATTTTTAAAAAAACTCATGGAATGGCCTTTTTCAAATGTAACACTAAACTATGGTTTATAAAACCATGGCTTAGTGCAATGTGTGAACTGAATCCAGCAGCTTATCTATGATTTATTACCTATGGTTAAATATAGCTCATTAACCAGGGTTTGTAGTTGGCTTACAAACCTTAGCTAACATTAACCATAGCTTAGCATTATGTGAGAACCCAATCTCTTCTTTAACTATAGCAAAGGAGCTGTCACTACCCAGAAGCTACAGAGGCATAAGCAAAGAGATGCAAGTCATTCTGAAGGTCCTTTTTAGCTATTCTGTGACACAATAAACCAAAGTCTAAGTGATTGTCTGCCAGACACCATCTTTTACAGTTATGTGCAAACCAAGCTGTTAAGAAATACAGCCCTGGATCCAACTGAGGATGTGTTCAGCTTCCAGGGCAGGTAGAAAAGCAATAACTTTCAGTATTAGTGGTTAGAAAAGTGATAACTTTCAGTATTAGTGGTTTGTTAGGGAAGTGGAGGAAACAAAATTCATCACAGCTCCCCTTCTCAAGCTTACATGCCAAGTTAAAATGGGCCTCATTCTGGTATGGTGAAAAAATATGTGTTTGTTTATAGCATTTATATGCCACTCAATAACCATGTTCTTTGAGCACCTTAAAAACAGAGAAAGCATCGAAATACCTACGTAATCACTAAGTATTACAACAACAAGAGCAAATTCCAGCATAAACACTCATTTATATTCCACCTTTCCTCTAAAAAAGTTGGGGTAATGTACATGGTCCCCCCTCCCAATTTTATCCTCACAACAACCCTATGAGGTTGACAAGGCCAAGAGATGTGAGTTGGTAATAACTCTGAGATTATGAAAAGCTGAAGTTTTCATATGATCTACCCTTAGTTATTTAATAGCAGCATTCCTGTAACCAAATAAATATATAGGACCCAGTTTTGCTTTTCAGTGCAAAGTAGGCAACATTGTCCTTTTTCTCACTTAAAGTCCACTTCTATTCATCCGCTCTGGCTCCCTACTGGTCTTTTCAATACACTTTTCTCTGGCTGCTAGGCAACCTAAGTGTACAGTAATGCTGTTGCCATCTGCTATGGGCTGTGCTAACTTAACTCTTCGATTTGATTTTTTAAAATAAAAAATAAAAAATGGGGAAACACTGCTATCCAAGCTTTCCTTTCTGATCAGTAATTAATATCTCCAGCAGTTCAGAACTGAGTATCAGAAGGCTTTTAGCCAGGAGACAAAGGGAGATTATAATTTCGCTCTTAAACACATAAGGTTGCAATCCTAAACAAATTTATCTGGGAGTAAGCCCTAATGAATGTAGTGGAACTTGTTTCCAAGTACAGTGGTACCTCGGTTTTCAGACGTCTCCATTGCCAAACATTTTGGTTTCTGAACCCCGAAAACCCGGAAGTAATTGTTTCCGTTTTCCAACGCGCCTCGGAAATTGAACGGCTTCCGTTGTATTCTTCTCATTTTTTTCAATTAAAATTGCAGACTGCCCATTGCGCCTTGGTTGTCAAGCGTTTCAGAAGTCAAACGGTCTTCCAGAACGGATTACGTTTGACTACAGAGGTACCACTGTAAATATGCACAGAACTGCTCAGCACGCCCCAAACCCATAGGACTGCTTAGGCCAGGAATAGGGAACTCGTGGTCGTACAGATGTTGCCACACTACACCTCCCATCATCCCTGACCATTGGCCAAGCTAGCTGGAGCTGATGGGAGCTGCAGTCCTAAACACCTGGAGGGCAGCCAGTTCCTCAACCCTGACTTGGGCTCACGCAAAAGGGCTTGTTTCATCTTTGTACAGCTGGCCCCCATATCAAAACACAGATTAATTCTGAAAATCCACCTAGTATGTTGTTTGAATAATTTTTACACCGAAGCACACCAAAGGCACGGGTCACAAGAAAACAACAACTGCAGATAATAAGATATAGAATATAGGACAACAACAAAACTTCAAAACCCTCTCCATTTCAAGGTTTTCCATGTGTTTCGGGGGTCCTGCTGTTTGAGGGGGGTGCCTAACAGTGTTCTACTGGGTTCAGTGGAGCTTGCTCTTAGTTAAGAGCTTGCAATCTTATATACTAGGGATGGGGAACCTGTGGCCCTCCAGAGGTTGCTGGACTACAACTCCCATCATCCCTGAGCACTGGTCATGCTGGCTGGGGCTGATGGGAGGTGTAGTCCAGCAATATCTAGAGGGACACAGGTTCCCTGTCCCTGCTAAAGCACACTTATTTAGGATGAAGCTCCCATTTATTTCTGACTACACAGTACAAAAGATTGTGCTGCGTAGTCTCTTGGGCTCAGCAAACTAGTTTCACAGTTCTTTGGATCTTAGCTGTTGTTGTGAAGCTTTATTATTCACACATTTAAAAATGCAAGTGTCACAAGCAATTATACTGCACAAAAGAACTTGCAAGAACCATGCGTTTTAAAAAATCCCCACTAACACAAGGAAATAATATCACCCAGATAAAAAGACTAAACTATTCCAATTTCGGAAATGTTTATTCAGTTCCTTGAACCAAATCACCTTCACAAATCAAAATATCTTAAGAGTACTAAATGTAAAAACACATTCTTTATTATATATCTTGTTTATGCCTTTGAGGTGGAACAGGCTATTTTTACACAGCACAACCACAATAGCTTTCAACAAAAGTGAGACTTTCAAAGCGGCTCCATTAATCTTTTTCTTTCCTTTTGTAATTCCTCCCTCATCCACAGCCTAAGAGGAAAAGTCACACTTATATACAAAACCCAGATCTTTTAACCAAGTAGAACAATGAGGGGGATAAGAAACAAAACAAAAGCTTGAGGCCTCATGCTCTTTTAACTACCTTAGAAAAAAACACAAAAAACTCCATCACAAATAGATTCTAAAAATTCAGATTATCAAAGGTTTGGGTGGGAGGAATGAAATGATGTGTCCATTGGGATTACACGCTGCAGTCTGGTAACCAAGAGATTCAGTTACAGATGTCAAAATGATTAGGATTCCACAGCACATACTTCATGTACCATCAGGTGTGAACATCTTTGTTTAGGGTAAAGACATCTTCCTGCACAGCTTCGCATTAGTGCCCCCTGACGTGTCCAGAATCAGAAAAACATCAAACACCAATAAGGTTATGCTGTTGTGAACAGCTTGCAGGGGGGAGCTGTGAAAGGGGGGGTAGTTTCACTGTACTTAAAGACAGTAATGTGAACACAGCCCAAAGTTTGGTTGAGTCAATGATAGTACAGGGAGTGTGGACAAAGGGAGAAGTATAGCCTGTCGAGGAGGTTGGTTTGTGTAACTCTGAGGTGAAGATTTGCTTGGTGATAAGTGGCGGTACAAGGAAAAAAATAGGTATGATTCCACCATTCTGCCCCCACCAGTTACCATGAATGTTGCTCAGAGAGAAAGAGAGAGAGATAATGTAGGAAGATATGGGCTGCCATTTTATTAAATACAATACAGAAAAAACAGAGGAAAGTGATTTCTATAGACTCTCCCTCCTCC
The DNA here is from genome assembly GCF_965113315.1 of Podarcis vaucheri. Taxonomy (NCBI): domain Eukaryota; kingdom Metazoa; phylum Chordata; class Lepidosauria; order Squamata; family Lacertidae; genus Podarcis; species Podarcis vaucheri. The sequence goes on along the minus strand of NC_138764.1, from coordinate 50,533,661 downwards.
CCACTGTGGGAACAGAAACTGATATGGAATAGTTCATGGAAGTGATTTAAGGAGCAGCTGAGAGGCTCTTCTGCCAACCAGGACCAACAAGAAATAATAAAATGGAAGTAATTAAAGTAACTAAATTTGCAAATAATAAGTGTTTAAAGCAGGAATGGCTAACTTGTGGCTCTCCAGATGTTGCTGGACTACAATTCCCATCACCCACCAATGGTCAAGCTGGCTGGGACTAAGGGAGTCCAACAACATGTGGAGGCCCATAGGTTAGCTAACCCTAGTTGAAAGGAACAGGAACCCTACAAGCCTCTTCACACTAGACAGGCTAATGTTGTAGCTTCATTTGACTGCAAGAAAACAGTCTCAAGCTCAAGCCAGAAAACACAGGAGAACAACACAAAAAGCACTATAATGATAACACCACCATCTAAATGCTCTGTAAAAAGTGAGTGAGCAAAGCATGGCTGTTCCAGAGAAAAAAGTGTGAAGGCATCCTGAAAGAAGGATCACTTGAATCTGATTTCATACACAAGAAGACACACTGTAACAGCTGTCCCAAATGATCTCAGTAACCCATAAAGAGCAATGACAATAGTTTCAGATCCAGATTCTGGGTTGGATCCAGCCTACTTTACTCATGGGTTGCTTCCACTAGGGGTAGGCAAGGAGATGATTTTTATTCCTCCTTGTGCCCCCCAACAGCTGTTTCAGAGGGTTGGAAAACTTTACAGAATAGTATGTCAAGTGTTATTGGGTGAGGGGACTTCAGAGGAAAGGGGAATCAGCAAAAATCACCCTCATCCCTCCAGCAGAAGGCTTCCCCTGGATCTCAGTTCCTACCACAAATGGAAGAAGCCCTTCCATTAGAAGAAGGGACAGAAGGTAAACAAATAATTAATGCATCTTCTGCTTAAATAAAATGCAAGCAAAAGGCCCGTGTAGTACAAATATGCCATAACCACAATTTGATCCACTTTCCATGACATTAGTGCATAAGGTTAATGATTCCAGAATAAATGATACTCACCCAAATCTGCAGTTTTACCCTCTTGTCATTCCTGTAAACAGTCTTCACTTTGAAGTCTATCCCCACAGTACTGACAAAGGCTGGTGTGAAAGTGTCATCAGCATATCTAAAGAGGAAGGAAGTCTTGCCCACACTGCTGTTGCCAATGATCAGGAGTTTGAACATATAATCAAAGTTCTGGTCGGAAGCATCCTTGTGTCCATATCTGGCATCTGTTACGGAAGCCATCTAAGGAAAGAGTAGCACATTTTTCTCTGTGATTTAATTTATTCAGGAACAGAATATGCACTTTGCAATCCCCTCTCACATGCCCTCATCTCCAGGTGACAAAGAGTATCAAAGCTGATAGCAGTGATTGTATAATCTGGAACTCATGGTTCCATTCCAGGAGCAATACATACATGGATCTATCAAGAGTAAGCAATTGCTTTTTCATACTTGCAGGACCTGATTCAGAAGCGGATCTGCACATAACACCTGCTTCCATAATCATAACATAGTGAGGGATGCTTGTGGTTTTATTTCTGTTTAGATTTATAAAGAAAATACATGTGTGGATAATTCTAGAGACTACTCAATGAGTACTGTATTTGATAACAGGTGTTGACAGTGCCCTGATCAAGATAAACTGAGAATAGCTTAGAAACACAGCTTATGAATAACTCTGCCATATTCACCCTATCCCTGGGATTGATTATGAAGAGATAGCACATTTTAAAGATGATTAATCCTGCCTACATTAGGTGCTGATATGAACTGAACAGACCAAGTTTCATTATTAGAATTCAGTGTCGTTGGCTAACATTTCGCAATGAAGAAGGAAAAAAACATCCTACTTTGTGCCAAGGCTAAATGGAGCCACCTGGCTCCCAGATTGTATTAATTATTGCATTGTTTACTGAACAGCAGCTAAAGTGATAGATTCCTGCTCCCATGTTAATCCGAGTGCATCAAAACATCACAGGTGACACTCTTATAAGGAGAGGTATTCTGTCATTTTCTCATTCAGGTACCACATGGATATTATATTTTGAAATTTCCCCAGGATGATAAGTCAATTCTTCTCACTAATAAAAAGGATTCCAAATAAGATTGTCATTGTGGAGATACTATGTACAATAAAACTGACTTATAGAAGGCTATTAGGAGAAAACTTACTGTAAGTGTGACAGATGAAAACCTTTCCCATTGAAAGTATTAATGCCAGTTACCTAGTCAGTTTGATTCTGGCACTTTTTTTGCTCCTTGCAAATTTCCCCACTGGGAAATTCATTACTTCTTATCAATATAGTAGATTCCAATTTGCCATGTCAATTTCATTGTAACTGGGCGCTGCAAAGCTTATTGCTTGTACATTTCTCCCTTAGGAAAAAGCACTGGGCTTCTTAGCAATGAAAGCAGAAATGTATGAACATGGTGAGGAACAGCTTATTAATATACTCACCTAGAAATTGGTGCGGAAAGAAAAAGAGGGGATAGTTTAATAAATATAAATGTAAATGTAAACTAATAAAAGGGTTAAGCAGCGAAGGAATAATATTCCCCTCCCATCTTTTGCTCCAGTATTGTACACACTAAAAATGCATGAAGATGAACCCACAAAATGTTTACACACATTGTTAAGCAGACTATAACGGGATACCCCTGGGGCATCTGCTCCCTATGGTCTTCACCTCTTTTCATCTGGCAACAGTTCCTGGCTTGAAACAACTGCTTCAAATGGCAACTACTCAAATAGTCAGGCCTGTATATAGTTCGGAATCTATATGCAACGGTCAGCCTGGAATTCAGAATATGGAATAGTTGTTGTTGTTTTAATCACAGTTGCATAGAAAAGTCTGAAAAGAGGGTTGTCAAAAAAAACCACAACCCAGGTTGGTAGGATTTCTGTCTTTTCCATTCCCTAATCCCAGAGCTTGCCTGAATATACGTGGAGTTGCTATGTACAATACTAGGTGCTTGCTTCTGTTATTATTACCTGCACGTCTCTGAATACTTACGGTACTTACTTATTAGATTTATATAACCTTCCTCCTTTATTTAGGGCAGAGGTGGGAACTTGCAGTCCTCCTAATGTTGTTGGATTATAACTCCCCGATTCCTGACTAGCCTCCTGAACCAACATGTGAACTAAAACACAGCTATCCTTAAAAATTCACATGTTTTGGAATTTTGAGATGCAGTTCTCCAGCCAAATAATACAAACAATAATGTATCTATTAGGAGGAAATGCACATTAGTGAAAATAGCATACAAAAATGCATTGTATTAAGTTGTTGAGCTTTAGTTTTTGAGCTATTTTTTTTATTAAATTCACAAAATTCTACACTGCCAACATGGGCTGCTATATATACAGATTTTCCCAGACATTCCAGCAATTTTTGCCCAGGCACTGTTTACAAGGGCTGAATACTGGCTATGTCTGGGAAATTTCAGACATATGACAACCCTATATAAAGGAAAATTGGTTGGAAACATGTGTCCATTGGTCAAAGCTGCATACAAAAATGTGTTTATTGAGAGAAATTCACACTAAAATGCTGACAGATTTTCATGAGGATTTTTTTTTAAAGTAATACAGAGATTGCTATGGAAATGTGGAGAACCTAATTTAAAATGAGAAAAATGAGAAACTTTGAAAAGCGAAAATAACTGATTTGTCCATCCCTCATCCCTGACCATTGGCCAGGGCTGATGGGAGTGGGAGTCCAACAACATTTGGAAGGCCACAAATTCCCCATTCCAGATTTAGGGAGATCCCAGTGTAGGGATGATTCTATGCAAGTCAGACAATACTAATTGTTTACTGACTACTCAGACACAGAATGTTCACCTGCCAGCATCCATATGAATTCTACTCATCTACAGTACATCCATGCTGCATTCAGTGACTGATGCTACTCTAGGGAACTTCTGCATGCGAAGCTTGTGCTTGAGCGTTGAGCTATGGTCCAGTGTGAATATGTGGCTGGGGTGAGCAGCCACAAGTGCTGCAACAGTCCTTTATATAATGATCAGGATCAACTATTAAGAATTCAACCAACACCTTCCCCCAATTACAGGCTAGTGGGTCAGTCTAATATGAAACACATATCCTAGCTATATATAAAAATAAAAATAGAAACTGATCAGAGAAATAAAATCACTGCCCAGACTGTTTTGTGGTACAACTGTGAGTCATAAGATGCATTATGCATTTGACATTCTGTATTTCTGTACAAGAGGGCAGCTGATATAAACAAATTATACTAAGGGTGCAGTCTCTGGCGTATCAACACATTTTCTCTTGCAGCAAACAAATAATGTGCTGTTGTGCTCACTATCAGCCTAATCACACAGAAGGAAGAAGAGCAGCAGAGGTCAGGTCCAAAGCAGAGCTGAGAATACATAACATACATAAAGATATAATTTAATTTGCGTGCCGCCTTTCCACAATTCAAACCATGCTCAAGGCAGCTTACAACATAAAAAATATGTAAGTACAGTGGTACCTCGGGTTAAGTACTTAATTCGTTCCGGAGGTCCGTACTTAACCTGAAACTGTTCTTAACCTGAAGCACCACTTTAGCTAATGGGGCCTCCTGCTGCTGCCACGCCGCCGGAGCACGATTTCTGTTCTCATCCTGAAACAAAGTTTGTAACCTGAAGCATATGTAACCCGAGGTACCACTGTACAACATAACAAAAGTAGTAATAAACAAGAAATAAAACATTTTAAAAAGCCACAACCAAACTGAACAATTTTCACATAAATCACAAGAACTAAAATAAAAATACAATAAAGCAGCAATAACAACTGCAAGTACGACACGCACCCCACCCCCCCACAACAAAAAACCCTAAACAGTATGTATTTGCATTCCAGGATGAAAGAAACTCATAAATCTCATTTTGGCTTTGGTTACATTCACTTATTGAGGCAGTGCTCACTAGTTCAAAGGGGATGATTAAGACAGCGACTTCAAATGTATATGTTGCCACAGGCACAAATCACTGGTCTATGTGGGTGATCAGTGGTGCAGATTATTTCACACAGCTCCCAACTGGACTGCCACTTCTGCATTTCATCTACAGAGAAAAATAGTTGACATGAACTGAGGAGGATGAGCTCAAAATGGACATACGAATTTGCTCTGTTTACAGGTGTCAGTGCATAATTCCTGAGGCTGACTGTTTCCCATCTTTTGACTATGATTCTGCTATATGATCTTAGGAGTCTGAAATTTTGGAATGCGTTGGAAGAAGGCAGATGCTAAGAATTCTACAAGAAATATTAGCACCTAGCATGCCCTTTCACAAGGAAAAAGGCTCATTTACATTTAAGTATATGGAAGCTCTTCCCCAGATTGTGATCTTGACGTGTACCCCCATAGTTTTCTTCTACAGCTGAGTAAGGATGGGGAGCTTGTGGCTTTCCAGATGTTCCTGGACTCCAGCTCCCATGATCTCCAACCCATGACCGCGATGACTGGGGTGGATGGGAGTTGGGAGTGTGGTGTAGCTGCTAAGACCTAGGAGACCAGGGTTCAAATTCCCACTCAGCCATGAAGCTCACTGGGTGACTCTGGGCCAGTCACTCACTCTCAGCATTTCTACCTTACAGGGTTGTTGTAAGGATAATGTAGAGAGACAGAGAACTATGTACACCAACTTTTGCTTCTTGGAGGAAAGGTGTGATATAAATGTAAAAATAAATAAAATAAAATCTGAACAGCCGTAGGTTTCCTACTCCTGGTTTAGAGGCAACTAATAATCAATAAAAGGATTTGTCAGTAACAAATTCTTGATATATATCATTTTGGAGGGTAATGTATAACAGATCCAAAAGTATTTTAAAGCAGAGAGCCTCCAGCTTTGTTACAACCACCAGACAGAGTTGATTATAAAATTGGATTATCTGCCATTTACAGTAATCTAGTTTAAATCCTTATTATAAACCTCTCTCATCCAACAGCTTTTTGGGAGACTAGTGATTGCACCAAGGTCAATCTAGAAGCACGAGTACTTTCCCGTCTAGCAAAAGGAGATTCTTTCTATCTACCCGGTTTTTCTAAACAAAGATTCTGAAGTATAATTTTCCTGACCTACAGACATTTGTGGTGGTGGGGAATTAGAAATCTCCACAGTCTTTTGAGTTTATTGCCCCTGCCTAGGGACCACTGGAACTGACAGAGCGCATTCTGACCATAAGCAGCTTTAAATGTGCAGAAATAGCACTTGTGTAGAATGAACCCTTCCTGGTGTGTACTGATTCAAACTGCAATAGAGGGTTTCATATCTGAGAGTTCCTCCTCTAAGGAAGAAGAGATTTATGCCTCTGAATACAAGTTGCTGGGGAACATGACTGGGAGAAGGCTGTTGTGCTCATGTCCTGTCTGTGGGTTTTGACCACTGTGAGAAGTGGATGTTGGACTAGGTGAGCCTTTGGTCTGATCTAGCAGCGCTCTCATGATCATCATTTAAAAGACTTCTATTCCTCTTGCTAGGACAATCAATACACAAAGCAGTGTATAATCCATAAATTCATCAAAACAGTTAAAACAACAGCAAAACAAAAAGGCATTACATTTAAACAATAAAATCAACTAGGGACAATAGCCTCTACTTTCCAGCTTCCCTATATAAAAACCAAATGCAGACATGTCTTCAATATGCCTGCCTAACTTTTCATTGGTTGACTGAATGCCATAGGTCATGGGCCAACACAGAAAAGGCCCTGTATCTTGTACCCACCAGCCTAAAGGAATTTACTAAACAAGATCTCCAACACAGATTGTAGCTTCTTTTCTTATGCTCCTATCATGTGGTTTGGTGTCTTTCTCATGTGTAAGATGAGACAGATCTTTAAATCCTCCTCTCCACCACCCCCATATTATAATACAAAGTATTTCAAGTTTCAATATTGGTTTAATATGGTTTAATAATTTTAGAGGTAGATACCTGCACGTTGATCATTTTTAATATTGAGACATTGCAGCTAGTGTGATAGTGACATGTTGGGTTGCATAGAAATCATTGGTATAGAACAGCATTAGTTAAAACAAACTTAGCATATAGAAGGCCTGATAACAAATAAAAATACAATATAACTTCACTATTACTTATAATTTTGCCTTTTTACTATGAGAAAATTAATACAAAACTAGGCGGGAGGGGTGCAAGAGAAGCAACAGCAAAAATCCTCCCTGCAGATCATCCTTCCTTCAACTCAAGCAGCATTTCACTAACGTTCCTCCATTTTTCCTATGTTGGCACCATATCACCATCTTTGCCTTTGCAATTCAGTTAACTATTTTACAAAATTTGTGGCAGAATTCCTACTGGGGACATTTTGTCCACAAATACTATCCCTGGGTGACCAAGCTTCTTTGGATCCCAGTTGCCACATATCAGCTGAGATCAATGCCCACTCCCTTCAAGCTTATTTCCTCATTCCACATTGCTCTATTCCCTGGTTCCATAGTCGGGTGCTTGCCTCCCTTCCAATTAACATCCGAAACCTTCCCCAAAAATTCTACTAAAGTTACAGACACATAGATAGGCTATTCTTCAGCATAATCTATTTTGAAACTCTCGTTTGTGTAATGTCATGATAACCACAATATATTCTTAACACATTCTCTGGATTTTCTAGCTACAGGTTTTGTTTCTGTGTTTTGCAAAGCCTGGATGTTTTGGTGTAATATTAACAGATTCCCGCACATGAACCTCCATTATTTTATTGATTTAACTTCACAGCCCTGGTAACTTTAATGTAATATATATCCATACACACACACACATGCACACACACTCAAATGGAATATATTTTCAAGTACATTCACTAGATTTTGATCACTCACCCTTCTCCACTCAGCTTAGTTCAAACTGTAAAGCTATGCCCTTTATCAGAACACAAGCTCCACAAAAATCTTCCCAGCTCTAAGATGTAGCTGTCCACTGTTTTTTAAAATTTAATGTGGCAATCCTACTATCCTGGAAAGATAGCTCACATTTTACTCCTGAGATTAGTTTTGCATCAATATTGCTCACATACTCTCAATATTTCTTGCTGTTTCCATTCATACACTGCTAACAGCATACATGCATTAGGCAAGACCCATAGTATTTTTCTATTATAAATGAAGTTAAAGTCTGAACTGCAGTCAAATACACTATGAATAATCTGTAAGAAGAGAAACTGAAAAACAAGCAAGGCCCCAAACAATTAGAAGAGCATAATTTAAGGCAAAACTCTGGGATTTCAAATAATTTAGTGTGAGTGTGTGTGTTAATGAAGCCAGGTATAGCAATTCACTTATTAATTCTGATAAACCAAGAAATGGGAAAAATCTATATGACCAAGCAGAGCTAAAAGCATTGGCTATATTTGAAGCATAACCTATTACACTCGACTATTTTTCTAGAAAACTGTTACACATTTCCAGTGAATGAGATGATGCAAAAGGTAAGGAAGCATACTGCAAGTGGCTGCCAACCATCACTCAGCTCCTAAGGGCTTAGCACCATCCTTGACAAAGAAACTGTGTGTGTTTATGTGCACACACATATACACAATTGCTGACAGGGCTATTTTAAAATTTGCTCCATTTTATCCAAAACAATGAAAACGATGCTGAAAGAAAAATTCTGTAAAAAATCATTTCCTGATTGGTCTCCTCTAATAGGTTTTATACTGTGCTGGGCTACTAAGGCAAGGAGAAAGACTGAGGAACCCTCTCCACTTCTCCCTGTTTGTTTGTTTGTTTTTTTGTTTGTTATTAATTAAATTAATAAGATACGCTCAATAAACCCGGGAGGAAATCAAACATTTTAACCGGAAAGATCTGCCCCTAAATCTCAGATAGAGATAGACGCGGCAGGAAAAGCCCTCTGCATATGCTCAGAGGCACGCCGTCCAATTTCCAGAGTTGAGCCTTAGCACTAAAAAGCCTAATCTGCGGCTCTAATGTCGTCCCTCCGTTCCCACGAGCGCTAGGATATTTGCGCGCACATAAACCCTGGTTGCGCCTTGCGATGAGGATCCCGGGGCTTCCGAGGCTCGCTCTTTGCGGCGGGGAAGGGGAGATGCGAAGCAGGCGGCTGCCGGGCGACGGGGGAAAGTTGCGCGGGGGACCGGTGGGTCCCGTTTTCTCCTCCGCGCTCTTCTTACCTGGGGCGCGGCGCAGGGAAGGGAGCCGCTCGGCGCGCAAAGCGAGGGAGGCTGGAGCCAAGAGCAGCGGCGAGCAGGAGGCGCTTGGTGGGAGATTCAGCCGAGCCCGAGCTGCGTGCGCTCCCGGACCTCTGTGCGGAGAAGAGCGTGCGTGTGTCCGGCTTAGCAACACATCCCGCGATCCTCTCACCCGGCGCAGCAGAAGACAACCCTCGGGGCGGAGCTCCTGCCACAGGCCTCCCGCCTTCTTCCCCACGCGGGGCAGAATAAGTGGAAACCGGCGGACGCGGCGGGTTTCTCAGCCGCCGCCCGGGTTGCCCCTCTCTCCTACAGAGCCGCATCCATCCCAGCCCCTCCTGTCATCTCAACCTGCCCGTCTAATTTACATACCATCGTATCCTCCTTTCTTATTGATTCACTTAGATTTAGTCTTACATTTCTCGCTTTGTCTCCGTAGAGCTCCATACGCGCCTCTCGCGCTCTCCCCCTCGGAGGGAGGATAAGAAGGGCAGCAGGGGACTTCGAGGGCTTGTCAGGAGGCCCCACTAAAGCAGTTGAGGGTCGTGCAACTGTGGTTTCCAAGTTGATCCCCCACAACAATCATGCCTTGTTTTTTGGTGTGTTTTTTAAAGGCCTTTGAAGGGAATGAAGTAATATTCTACAAGGATGCGAGGAGTAAATAACATTATTAATCTGGATTTGGCTCCATTCGTCTTGGTTTGCTGGGTCAACCTGGTTTGAATTAGCTATAGTTAGCAGGCTGAAAATGATTTCAGGGTTGGCTAGTTTAGCACACATATAGCGTGCAGCTACACCCCGCAAGTGGGTACCTCCGCCTGGTGGTGAACGAGGAGTATTTTAAAATGACAAATTTTAAAACTTTCCTTCCTTTATGTAGGGAAACACGTTTTTAAGGCAATAGTTTTTCACAAGCGAAATAATCTGGAATAGGGCTACCCTTGAGGTGGGTCCTAAGGCTGCAGCTGGTGCCTTGCTTGCGAAATTTGCATGGGGGCCAATCTGCAATCCTGCCAAGTTCAAAGTGTTGGTAATAGCAGATACAGTACAGCTCTCTATACAGCTCGGGACCAAGTTACTTGAGAGACTATCTTGTTATTTACTTTCTTACCTACTTATATCTCACTTTCCCCCCTGACGGGACTCAAGGCATCTTACAGCTAAAAACAAGAACTGCTAACAACATTTTAAAAAACATTAAAATACAATTAAACATTGGCGGAATTAAAACTATAGAGATATATAAAATCTGTTTTAAACATACCAGTAATTACAATAAAAACAGTAGAGCACCAGCCCTTTAATTAAAAGCAGTCAATTCCCAAAAGCCCGTATAAAGTCTTCACCTGCCAGCAGAAGGACAGCAAGGAACTTCTCTGGGGTGGGAGTTCCAAAGTCTGGGAGCAGCCACCGAGAAGGCTCTCTTCTGCCTTACATACCCAGTAGGAAAATAATTGTGGTCTGCGGAAGAGGTCTTCCTGCAAGATCCAAAGAAATCAGAAGCCTATTTTACAGTAACTCAGCAGGGCTTTCAGTGTGACGGCCTCCGTTCTGTGGGGAAACATTCCTGTCCAGAGGGGACATGCGCCAACTATCCACACATTCTGGAAGCAAGTGGAAACATTTTTTGTTCTGATGGGCTTTTCCAGCTGCATGAATGGGTCTCTGCCATGGGTGTCTATTTCGTATTGTCTTGTTTTTGAATATATCCTTTTGGTTTTTCAGTTTTCTGCTTTTTTATTGTGCATCACTTTGAGATACTTCACAGAATCATAGAGTTGGAAAGGATCACGAGAACCATCTAGTCCAGTGTTTCCCAACCCCCCATAAGCAAAAAATCAGTAAAAATCAATACAAATCTGAGGTTCTGGTGCAAAAAGATCTCCCCCCCCCCCCAAATCCTGGCTACATCCATGGCTAGGTGCTGGGGTGGATTTCACCCTGCACCTTGCAAAGCTGGGCCGATACTGCCTACTGGCCCTGCACCCCTCAGCAATATCCGAAGGCCCAGACCTTGCAGAGTCAGGCGCAGGCTGCCACAGAGCCCAGCGGTGGCGGCAGCCACATGCAGCTCCAGCTCATCCAGCCCTACCCATTGCCACCACCCCACCTGACCTGGGGGTTATGGATTGCGGGCTCTTCTGGTCAAAACGGGATCTCCCTCTTCCTCCAGAAACAAACCAGGACTGCTCCAAGAAAACACATGTAGCAAAAAGGAGCGCTAGGCCCTGGTGGGCCGACCCCTTACCCGCTTGTGATTGGCCAGCCAATCAGGGTTTTTTTTTTTGTTTTTTTGAAAAAGGTTTTCCTTCACTTCTCACTTCCCTTTGTTGCCCTCTAGCCTGGTGCTGCAGCCACCCATTTATGTGATGTTCACGAATATCTCATTTGGAATATCCTGGGGGCCCCCGGTTAGGAAACACTGACCTAGTCCAACCCCCTGCAATGCAGGAATATTTTGCCCAATATGGGGCTTGAACCCACACCCCAGATTCTCTACCAATTAAGCTAACCTGAGTTCTTGCACAGAATTAGTAAATTAATAATAAGAATAATGATGATGTTTGTGGAAATAAATGCGTATTAAGATTGTCTCCTCTTGCTTGATATTTTACAAGGATTTTTTTTCCTTCCAAAATGGAAATTAACCCATTTGATTACAACTCATTTCTGAAATAAATCCATGCACATAAGCCAAAAGATAGAGCCAGACAGTAATTAAGCACTTGGCAGCAAGTGCAGAAATTGGCCAGATTCATATGCTTAGATTACTGTAGTGCTCTTTTCATAGGGCTGCCTTTGACAACAGTCCAGAAACTTCGACTGGTGCAAACTCAAATACTAGAATGCATGTGAAAGGCAGGGCTTTAGGCAATTTTCAGTTGTGTTACCCGTCTTATGTCTGGAAGTGCTGACACTAACCTTTAAAACATTGGTTTGTAATCTGATGATCTGAAGAACCCCTTCTATCTGTATGGATTTGTCTTTGCAACCCTATTCACACTCACCACTTTGGCCAAAGTATCGACTGATTTCCAGATGTAGAGAACATTCCACTAAACTAAGGCAGAAGAGTTTTTAAAGTAATAAAATAAAATGATATATTGTATTAAATGATTGAAAAAATTAATGTGTGTAAAGGCAACTCTTCATTAAAAAAAAAGTTTTTATGGATGTAGTACATATAAAGTAATATCTGACCACAGTAGCTTGAATCTGCTAAAATCATACTATTTATGCCAGAAAGGGCTTTACATTTACGCACTGAAGGTTCTTTGGTGTTTTTAAAAAAACTTTCATAGCTCCTCATTCAACATTCAGCAAGAAAGGCAATAGAAATCAGTTACCTATAGTAAACTTTGATTTTACTGCAATGTTGTTGTTACGCTATTTTATTGCTGTAAACCACTTGGAGATTTTTTTGTCTTGAAATGAAATGTATTGCATACCATTTCATAATTACATCAAGGAAAGCCAGTAAGTTCCCTATAACTTGCTAACATAGGTTTTCCCCTTGTGTGCAGTAAGTTGGTTGCTCTTAATAAAAACTTTTTACACAATTGTTACAAAGCTTGCAATCCTAGCCCCATTTACCTGGAAGAAAGTCCCACTGAATTCAATAGGGCTTACAACAGAGTATACATAGTTAGGATTGTGCTGTCACTGGAAGATGTGAGCGCTATTACTGTAGAAATTTTAAAAGTAATTTTATTTTCATAATAACAGGCAAATTTGTTAGACCCATTCTCATTTAACTTTGCTGAATTAAATGCTTAGAAAATAGTGTTAGGTACAGAACTACTGAATGTAATGGGATTTTTAAAAACTACAGATGTCTATGCATGAAAACATGTGGGGAAAAAGAATGAAACATTCAACAGTAACTTCACAAATTCAACATTATGCCTTTAGCCCCTCATAGAAGTTACTGTTATCTCAAAATGAAATGAAAAATAAAAATCAATTTTATTGTTTACCCAGATACAAAAATACAGTACAATATGATGAAGCAAGGCATCCACCGAGAACATTCAGCAAGTTAAGAGATTTTCACACTAAATACTTCATTACATTTTCTCTTCTATTCACAAAAGAATTAAAAGACAAATGCACAAATGGGAAAGCTATGTTTGTGTCTAAATGTAACCAAAGGAGGAGCAGGCAATTCTGTAAGGAAAAGAAAAACAATTTTGTACTTCCAATGTTCTTCATGCTGCTCCTTGGGCATGTAGGAAAATAACTCTACTTGGTGTAGCGTTCATGACAGAATTATTAGTTTAGTACAGTGGGCTTGGTAAATGTTCATACTGAACAGTAAAGGCAAGATTGTTGTAATCCTAAACATTAATATCTAGAAGTTCCTACTGAAATAAGCAAGACTAAGCCTGTTTATGATAAAAGGAATAGATGATTCTATTAAGACCAATGTCCTCATCACAAACCAGATACCAGCCTTTACCTCATAGAGAATAAGCAATTTAAAAAGAGTTAGGCCTTAAACTCCACTGAAACTGTGGTTTATAATATGCTCAAGGTTGAAACATTCATTCATCAGTAAGTATTTTAGCTTTATTTATCCTATAAACAGGCATTTCAATGTAAACAAGAGAGGACAGAGTTATTTATTTTGACTTCACTGTCTGAAAAATTAGATAGTATTTGATCGAACAAGTTATCAGTAGGAAAAAGATCGTATCAGTGCATCTACAATTCCTCATTGGGGAAAAAGGAGGAGGGAAAGAGTCATATATCATTTTAGATTCTGAATTTATATAAAACAGATCCCCAGTGTATTATAATTCATCTCCAAGATGTTTCTTCCTGAAAGCATCGCCTGTCAGCTTCTCTTGGGCTTCCTTCATGCCTTGGATGACTGTAATATTAAACGTGAAAGATGCTTAGTACTTGGTTCAGTTCAATTGACATGAATAGGAGAGAAATTCATCCAGTTTGCATTTAAAACTTGCCTAATTCACATTTTCTGAGACAATATGCAAACCAAAACACAGCCAACCTTCAAAATTTTTACTTCTCTGAATTTTGCAGTGCAGTTCTCCAAGCCAAGTACCGTATTTTTCGTCCCATAGGACGCTCCGTCCCATAGGAGGCACCTAGTTTTTTGGGGGGGAAATAAAGGAAATTTCTCCCCTTTATTTCCTCCCCAAAAAACCAGGTCGGGGAAACCGAACCAGGTTGAGGAACAGCGGGATGGCTGCGCTGCGCCTCCTTGCTGTCCCCCGAGCTTGTGGGGCAGGCCGATGTCTGCCCGGCGGGCGGGGCGCTCTGCTTCAGGGCGCCCCTCGCGCCAGGCAGCAGGCTGCTATCCGCAGCGTAGGGAGCCCTGTGGGAACTCCTGCAGGGCTGCCTAGGCTGCGGATGTGTTCCCGAAGCGCCGGGCGCTCTGCTTTCAGCACACCTGGCGCTCCGGGAAGCAGGCTGCTATCCGCAGCCTAGATAGCCCTGCGGGAACTCCCGCAGGGCTGCCTAGGCTGCGGATGTGTTCCTGAAGCCTGGAGAGCGAGAGGGGTCGGTGCGTACCAACCCCTCTCACTCTCCAAGCTTCAGCGAAAGCCTGCATTCGCCCCATAGGATGCACCCAGATTTCCCCTTCATTTTTGCTCTCTCCTCCCACAGTATGCTGCTTTGAGGGCTCTCCTTACTGGACCCCAGCCAATTTTGGGCAAGCAGAATAACAGGGCTTGTCAGATGAACCCTGACCTATGAGAAAGCAAAACATTCTAGAAATGCCTCCCATTTCTTAAGCTCAATTATTCCATTATCCCCCTAACAGAAGATGTGAAAAAGAACAAGTCTGTCAAATGTCCTTTCTTTGGCCAATACTCTGATGTAACTTAAGAGTCTGACAGAATCCTAAACGTGTATGCTTAAACTTACACCATTTACACGCAATGGTAATCGGCTATAATGCAATATAGTTCTGAACTGTAAATTAATCAGGACACCTGTAGTGAAATACAAGTCAGAGAGCTGCCAGGGCTACTATAGCCATCTGAGATAAAGCCCAATTTGAACTTAATTCACATGTACCTTGTTCAGCATTGGTATAAAAGTACTTGTAGCTGGGGTTTCCTTTCTCATTTATGATCTCTGGATGGATGTTTCCACTGGGATCTACAAAAAGCAGAGAGAACAAATGAAAACATCCATGTGATGACAACAGCAATGCAGTTCTCCAAGAGGGATAAGAAGCTGCCTCACCCATGAAAATGATTCTGGGAATGTAACCACCATCAGGACTAAAAGCTTCATCTTTGGGTTCCTCTTCATCCTGAAAGTTAAAAAGATAAAGTAAAGGAACATTAGGACTATTTCCACAGAAATCTATCTTTATTGTTTCTATACGTATAAGCAAAGGAAAGACCCACAGCTCTGTGGAAGTGCAACTGCCTTGGATGCAAAGTTTCTCAAGCTCAACCTTTGGCATTTCAAGGTATGGAGATCCATTCTGCAAGATGGACACCACAGTTGGATATCACCTCTCGAAAGAAGGGCAAGTCACTGCAATTGTTCATCAGTAATATTTCTTTGTGAAAACAGCAGACTATTACTTTGACAATAATAGTTTGTTCATTCATTCAACATCACAGTGGTACCTTGGTTTTAGAACAGCTTAGTTTATGAACAACTTGGAAATAGAACGCTGCAAACCTGGAAGTAGGTGTTCCGGTTTGTGAACTTTGCCTTGGAAGCTGAACATGTTACACTTCCTGTTGAGTGTGTTCTGTTTGTAAATTGAGTACCCCACTGCTAATCAGAGGCTTCCTGTTGAGTGTGTTGCCTGTTCAGTCCCGATCACCCATGCAAAACAGAAGTGATATTTGGAGCTTTTGTTTTTGCTATTTTTTTGCGTTTTTGTTTGTGTGGCTTTTTCGTTGTTTTGACTGTGACTTGTTCTTCATTTTATGGCACTGACTTGTGACTGTGGCTTGTGACTTGTTTTTGTGACTGTGTGGAACCCAGTTCAGCTACTGATTGATTGATTGTGTGACTGCAGAAATGGATAAAAGCCCCACCCCCCATCCAAACAATGACTATCATAGTGCACACAAGAATAAAAATTAATTTTAATTTTTATCTACAATACTGTCTCATTTATTTTATAGTACAGTACATTGATTATTGCTTTCATTTTATGGATCAGTGGTCTCGTTAGATAGTAAAATTCATGTTAAATTGCTGTTTTAGGGGTTGTTTTTAAAAGTCTGGAATGGATTAATCCATTCTGCATTACTTTCTATGGGAAAGCGCGCCTTGGTTTTGGAATGCTTTGGTTTTGCAACAAACTTCCAGAACGAATTAAGTTTAGGAACCAAGGTACCACTGTATTAAGGATGTGCAATGTAAAATAATGGATAAATCAATGGAGGTGTAGTTCCTCACACACACCCCAAAATACAGAGAATGTTTTATGTTTGCTTTCTGTATCTTCATAAATTGTCTCAGAAAGTTCCAAGGAAGAATACGGGGAAATGCTTCATTTCAGTATCTTAGCAACTATCCAACTGAAACTTACCTCAAGGTTGACCATCACGAAATTATGGGCAAGCTCTGAGATTTCCTTAGATTCCGAAAACTTTGGTTTTAAAGCTAAGAAAAGCATAGAAAGGAAAAATTAATCAGGAAAGAGAACAAGTGTCATAATTCTTACACACAGGACAGGCTTCTAATCACAAGGGTCCAAACCCAGCTAAATCAGTCCCATGGGAACAATTGTCTCACACCTAACTTGCAATCTAGATTTCAGTATGACTTAAGCATGACTAACTTTAGTTAGATCACAACCAGAATCAGTCATCAAAATCCTCGCATTTAAATAAAAAGAAAAGAGCCCTTGTTACTTTTGTTAATATACCGAATACAAAGAAAAAGTGATACAAAACAGTTCTATACAAGTATAAAAAGCCGAAGAAACATAAGCAATGCTCTCTTGTTTTTCTCAATAAAAAACACAAAAGAAATGGTCACTCTTGAACTAAAAGTATTTTTACATTTTCATTGGTGTTTGAAGTAAGTTTGTTCATCAGTGTAGTACATGTCTAATCTTTACTCTCTGAACTTTGGCTCACAGAATCCAAATAGTAAAAGCTTAGGCAGCTTTTCAACTAGCATTTAGCCACAGCTATATCTAGAAAAAACCCCTACCTTATAAGTATAGTTTTATTTATGAAGACAATACATATATGCTATACTCTCTGTAAAATTACACTTTCTCCTACAAATGTTATGTATCTATCCAATTGGAAGATTCTGAAGTGCTCTCAGGGAATGTTAATTTATCTTACCTTTGCAAGCACCACACCAGGATTTGTGAATGATTATCATGAGAGGCAACCCACTAAAAAAGAAAAAAAAGACATTGAAATGCACCATTAATGTACTCCAATACTCTTAAGACTTACTTTTGAGTAAACATGCACAAGATTGTTCTATAAGGTGCAACTGCAGAATGAAATTTATAAAAGGAAGGGGGTTCCATTGTAGCTTCATTAAGATTAAAGATTTATTAAGAACAAGGTTAATATGTCCTACTCTTTTATACCTAATAAAAGATTAGCCAACTGTCCACCTTACAGGAAAAGGAGGTCTAGTTTACTCAAGTGATTTCACCTTTAGATATGCAAGTGATTTATAGGATTAAACCTGGAATTCACAATGCGAAAAGCTTTCTTAGGCACTACTATGTTTGTCAGAGGTGTGGTAAAAAAAATAAATCCAAGCAAACCTAAAAGGGAGATCGGGAGCAATATTTGTAGGTCAAAGAGCTGCACACTAAACTCTATGGATAATGACCAAGAAGTGCAAGTCTTTCATGTGTTGCCTTAATTGCCCAGCCATCTGCTATCCAGCCCTCACTCATATTGCCCATTTATCTGATGTTACATTTTTGCACATCACCTGCTTTGCCCACAACCCACATATACTTGCTATTATTATTTTGTTGTGCCTTATGGGAGGACTGGGGAACCTGTGGTTCTCAATACATTGTTGGACTCCAACTCCCATCATCCCTGACTATTAGCCATGGTGGCCGGGGCTGATGGGAGTTGGGGTTCACCAACATCTGCTGTACTCAGCTGGGAAAGAATCCCTCTTTATATATTACCTTATTAAAGCACTAGAAGAAAACATTTATGTCTTACTACCAAGTAAGTGTGCAGAGGATTATAGCTCTAGTGTAGGGGTGGCTAACCTCTGGCTTGTGGGCCAAATTTGCCCCACCATCCCTCCCCATTTGACCCAGGAGACTGCTTCCCTCCAAACCATGTCCAGCTGCCCCACACTTGACATCCCATGTCCTGGATGGATCCTGAATCAACTGCTTACACAGCTGATCCCTGCAGAAAGCAAGACTGAGCATCAGCTGATGTGCAAGGAGTGTAATTGTGTTGTACAATGTTGTTGTAATAAAGAAGCCAATTTTCCAAAGGTCTCTACATTTGTGAGCTAGTTGGGTTTTTCATTATCCAAAGTTCTTGTCCACAGCACAACTGTAACAGAAGAATGTCAGCTCCTGTTAATGGCACAATAAGATCCAGGTCATAGCTGGATCCCTCTCCAGAGCATGCCAGAAGTCACCTTTACAGTTGGCCAAGGAAAGTGTCATTAGTCCCAGAACCTTTGACGTTGAAGGCTTCTAACTCCTCACTGGAAGATGCACGCCAAGTATAGTAGCTACCTACAGTAGCAGCCTGTGTGCAGTGGTGGAGCCATCATCCCAACATTAGTGCTACTGAAGCTGGGGGCTGTACAGATGCGCTGGCAAGAGGACAAGATTGACTCCACTGGTGCATCCACCCCGATCTTGCTACCACCTCACCCCAGCCCTGTCCAGGTAAGCTGCAGTGACACCAGGGTAAGGAGGGCGGTTCCACACAACCACACAGGTCGCAACTGGCTACCCAGCTGGGGCAGTTTCTTTTCTTCTTTTCCCAAATGCACCATGGCATAGCTGAGAAACCGCTGTGGAAGCTGCTATTAGTTCCAAGAACAAAATAAGCGTACTCTCCCCCAAATCTCAAACTCCTGACATTCACCTGTGAAAACCTATCCTCAAAATATGTCACACTAAAAGCTGGAAACAACAGAAGTTGAAAGGCGTCATGTAGCGCTCACAACATGCCACCCAAGTGTTGTAAATATGACTACAGCCCTAATCTCTATTTCATTTCAAGCAAAACTGTACTCGGGTATACACTCGGATCATCACTAAAACATTTTCATATCAAAGCAGATTGTTCCTTTAAAGCATGTTATTTCCATGTGCTAACTTAAAAAGCAATTAAAGAAGAGTATCAATTAATTGCAGCAGCAGCATGAAATCCCAACTGTATGGCTGAACTCGAGGTGATCAGTTTGTCAGTCTCTGATTAATTTCACGCCTTCTTGTGTAAGGCTGGAGATCAAGTTCTTACAAAAGGCTATTACTGGTACTAATCTGCAGCTTCAGGTTTTTAGGTTGTGACTGCAATTCTTTTGCTTAAGTAATAATAATAACAATAAATTTTATTTATATCCCGCCCTCCCCAGCCGAAGCTGGGTTCAGGGCGGCTAACAACACTAAAATAGTGCAACATTATAAAAATTAATTAAAATCAAAATTGATGGCAACCATAAGCTAAAGTTCTGTAAAGATTGCCAAAGGAGGGAGTCAGGCTGCGCCCTGACCAAAGGCCTGGTGGAACAGCTCTGTCTTGCAGGCCCTGCGGAAAGATGTCAAGTCCTGCAGTAATCCAGTTCCAAACACGTTTAGACAGGCCTAATTCTGCATGAGAGTCAACTGAGAGTTTTCCGGAATATTTTTTCCCTGTTGGTTTTAATTTTATTAGATTTTTTTGAACAATACTAACAAAGAGGATAAGTTCAATTGAATTTCCTAGGACTTACTACAAAGTAAACTTGATTTACGGTTTGGACTATCTCTCTCATCAGAGGGGGGAAAGCAGCATATACAGCTCACAACCTAAAGCAAATTTACTTTGGTATGGCAGAGGTTGTTTTTATGTACGTATAAACTCTGCATCTTTTTTTGAGTGTAGCGATAAGCCAGGACGTTGTTTAATAGTAAGGCTAACCTTATGAAATTTACACCTCAGTTCACTTATTTGGAAGCAATTATTATGGATAACAGGGAAATTAACCTCCAAATAAGCCAGTTTTAAGGTTGTACAAGGTTGTCCCGCTTGCACAAGATACCTGGCTGCTGCTTCCTTTTTCCCATCTTCCAGTGTCCTCCAGTGAATATGATCTCCAAAACCTTGAAAGAAAAGGGGGAATATATGTTGCATAATTTAAAGCATCAGTTACAGAAGATAAAAACCATTTTCTATATATCATCACATGCGAGGAAATAAATGCTTTTAGAATGGCAATCTAAGATACCATTCCTAGGAACATCAATGAAGTTTGAAGTTATTCCAAAGCAAGCAATTCTCTTTTCTAAAGGATTTATACATATCTTTTTATTTGAACAAAACAAAAAGGGCCCTGGAAATTGTCACCCTGAGCAACTCATGGCCTAGACTAGAGAAACTACAGTGCTCTCTTGAAATCAACTATTTTTCCAATAGTAGATGCGAATATAAGAATCGTATTTGTTATCACAGATAGCTTAGGGATGATCACGCCCTAAACCTTTTTGCTTATTTTTTGCAAAGCACAGGCATTTGAAAACATCAGTTAAAACAAAAGAGGAAATAAGAATTGGTATCTAACCTTTTCCAAATGCTTCCCCAGCAGAAACTGCGACAAGCAATTGGCAAAGCAGGAAAGTCGACAGCGCTGCTAACTGAACCTTCATGCTGTCTGCCAAGATCTTCACCAGGACAATTACTCCAGCTCCGCACAGCGATCCTCTTAAGCAATAGTATCTGATTAACCCAAGTCAGCTTCTTTGTTTAAGAGGAAGTGATGTTATCGGAAGGATACAGGAGGCGCTTCAGAGATTTGGGTCCGGGGTATTATTATATACGCACATGTATAGTTCTCATGCTGTGCAGAAGAGTGTCTTCCTTTTTCCGCTCGGAATCTACGTAGGAATTTCTAAGTGTCTACGGAGTTGTTCGTTTCTCGTGCATTTCTAAAAGGCGAACTGTCCTAACTCTGGTCCGACGGCTCATGAAAGGCAACTGTAACATCAGCTCCCCAGTTCGAAGCACAGTCCTGCAGCAGGCTTGCTCTGATGCAAGTCCCTCTGCATTCAGCGAAGCTTGTTCCGCAGGAAGAGCTCACGTAGGATTGGGGCCGTGGGCAAACTCAGTGGCACTTTGAAGGGGAAAGTCAGAAGCGGTGGGGAACTGATTCTTGAAAGGCCGGTTAAGTCCATTTCCAGCTTCATTCTGATCAACGAAAGGAGGAGGTTGCCGGGGGGGGGCAGTAATCCCAAACCGCAAACAAGCTCTTTCCTATCATGCGCTACAAAAACATTAATATTCTTCCACCCCAAGCTAAAGAACAGCTTGTGCGCATTGCAAAAAAAGCACCACTCCATTCTAGCTGCTCCTAAGGATGACTACAACTCCCAGCATACATTGCTTCAGAGGCATTTTTCTCTATGTCCCTCTTCCCCACCCCCGGGCACGTCTATCCTGCTGCGCTCACTGCATTGCATTGAGGGCTGTCGTTTTATTGTCTAGGTAGGGAAAAACAGAAAGGAAGGACCAGGCTGTCCTCCTACGCCGCCGCCGCCCGTGTTATGCAAACGAGCCTCGCTTTCTTCCAATCGGGTGAGGAGGGCGGGGCCATGGTCCCGTGGTCCGAGGCCTCCTTTCTCTGGGCCCCTTTCTACCCCCACCCCACCCCCACACCTAAGCCGCCATCTTGTTCTTGCCGCGTGTTGCCTTCGGAGGGTTCTTCGGACTGAGGTGAAAACTTCCTGCTTGACCCCCTCCGCGCCCCGTTGCCCTTGCGCCCCTCACGGTCCCCACAGGTCGAGATTGCGGTTCCTCCGCCCCACACTCCGCTGTGCGCGCGCGGAGCGCCATGGGCGGTGGGAGGGGCTGCTGCTGGTGGGCCGGAGAGAGTGGGCCTGGCAACGGGGAGCCCAGACTCCGCTGGGGAACGCCTTCCCCGAGGTCCGGCCCTTGGAAGCAGAGCCCCCCCCCCCCCGCCACAGCGCCCGTTCAAGTCCACCCCCCACCCCCGGTCAGGGTTGGTGGGCGCGGACCCTCCGTCGCGGAAACCTTCCCGCAACAGAAGCGGGCTTGCTGAGGACTAGCTCCACCTCCTCGCCCAAAGCACTTTAGGGCCAGCAGGATCCTGCGCTGGCCTAGGTCGCACTGCACCCAAAATTTGGGTTACGCCTTGGACGGGGTTCCCATCCCTGGGCGTAAGACATTGAGGGGGCTTCCTTACTACCCCTTAGTGTACCGGGGGTGTTTCTTTTTGGTGTTCCTTTATACCCTTAGGGAAGCCCGCACCCCTCCTCCAACAGGAACTGGCAATCTGGAGCTCTTTCACCTTCCTGTGTAGATTTTACTGCTCGCTTAATACATTTCTGTGTTGCATCAGTTGCCATGTTTTAATTTTGGAGACCTTGGGTTTTTTGTTTTTTTCATTGCTTGCAACTGAACGTTCCTTTGTATCAAAGGCTGTATATTATCATATTTGGTTCCTCTGCTGTGCGGAGTTAGTTCTTGTTCACACCATTTTCTTTTTAAGGTTATGGAAACCTACACTTTGGATATAATAATAGAATAAGCGTCTGTGAAGCTGCAAAATTCTGAAATGAGCTGCAAAATTCTGAAATAAGGAACATGCCTGCTGCTTCCAAAACTAAATGATGTAAATCCACAACTCCTTAATTTTAACATTCTCAGTATCAATAGTTTAACTTTTCTCTTATTCCAGTGAGGAAAATGGAGATGAGGCTCCTCTGCAAGAATGTTTTCCTCCATGCTGTGGTGGATGTTCTTGTTACCCAGTTCTAGCCATTAGTTTCTCTTCTTCCTGGTAGTACTTTTGCTGATTCCACCTCTAAAGGTTCTTTAGTTCAAGGTTGAAATAAAGACCATTCCTGTTGTGTCTTTCTCTGCTTCTACTAATCTGACCTTCTTTGTACTCTCGGGGTCGAATCCATCATGTGGCTCTTTTATCACATTCCTTGATAAAACAAATTGTGGGTTGTTTCTGAGAACATATTTCTCCTTTTTCAACCCATCAAAGGGATAGAGCTAATGGGGGCCTTGAGAAAGGAAAACCTTTCCATTTTCTTCATTGCCAAATGCTTAGCTACTTAGTTTCAACCTACAGCAATTCTGGTTTGCAAAGTATAAGCTGCTGATTAACTTAGTTCTGTTTAGTTCAATTGCAACAGGACAACTGGTTATGGGTTAGAGAATAAAATGGCACACTGCAGCTTTAACTTTTCCTGAAGCATGCACATGCTGCTTGATATGGAATGTCATATTTTAAAATGAAATGAAAATGAATCTGACCCGTATCCCAAAGTAAACACATTTGCAGACCAAAGTGCTAGGTTTTTTAATAGTTATTTGACTTATGTGTTGCTGCTGGTTGTTAACTCTCTGTCCTGGTCCTAGACATAGTTGCATCTTTGGGACTTAATAGTGAGCAAAAACATAGATCTAAGCAAATGTTTCCATAAATCTCATTTAAGCAGATAAGACATGGGGTTGATTGGTCAAGTGTTTGTACCTTTGAAAGTGACCCGGAAACTACAACTAATCCAGAATGCGGCAGCTAGACTGGTGACTGGGGGTGGCCGCTTAGACCACATAACACCTACACTACCCAATAAGTTTCTGAGCAAAATTCAAAGTGTTAGTGCTGACCTTTAAAGCCCTAAATGACCTTGGTCCAGTATACCTGAAGGAGCGTCTCCACCCCCGTAATTCTGCCCAGACACAGGTCCAGTGCACAGGGCCTTCTGGTGGTTCCCTTGCTATGAGAAGCCAAGTTACAGGGAACCAGGCAGAGGGCCTTCTCAGTAGTGGCACCCGCCCTGTGGAACGCCCTCCCACCAGATGTCAAAGAGAAGAACAACTACTAGACTTTTAGAAGACATCTGAAGGCTTCCCTGTTTAGGGAAGCTTTTCATGTTTAATAGACTATTGTATTTTAATATTCTGTTGGAAGCCGCCCAGAGTGGCTGGGGAAACCCAGCCAGCCAGGCGGGGTATAAATAAATTATTATTATTATTATTATTATTATTATTATTATTATTATTAGTGTGGTATGTAACATAGGAAAGGCTCAATGACTATATTTTCATGATTTGATTGATTGCTTCCTCATTTGTGTACTAAGATATAATGCTCAAGTTGCCATTTCTATAGTACAGTAAATGCATATTAGTAGTTTGTATACAGAGTACAAAATCATAATGGGTCAATTTTGCTTCCATGTATATGCGTTTTGGATTAGGGCTGTGTTACTAGGACCACAAATTATCTTATGCACACTTTTTGGACTCCATGGCTGATATTCAACATTGTGCTGTTATGAACATTCTCTCTGTGCAAGCATGTCAGCTTGCCAGATGGAACAATTCTCCCCTTGCCTTGCCCTGCACACTACTTTGGGGTTCTCCTGATGCTTCCCAAACTAATTTTAGGGGGTTCTAAGAAGGAGGAGTGGGGGGGAAACCTTGTGCAAGTGGAAGTCCTTGACAGGGCTTCCGCTGATGGAACATGTTAGGTGAATCCCTTCCATCATAAATATTTTCAGAAAAAGTGAGCTTGCCTTGTAGCTTGGTAATTCTAGAGTCATATCTCCTCTCTGCTATAAAGGTCACCAGGTAGCCTTGGACAAGTAAGTCGCTGTCTCTTAGTGTCATTTACACCACAGGATGGTTTATGAGCCACAAAATACTGCTCTGAGCTCCTTAGTGAAAGGGTAGAATATAGATGTAACCAACATGGGTGTAATAGGCAGTTTCCAAGATTCATTCTTTGTCACATGCTCCCAACTTCCTGATATACACTATCATGACTAACAAATGTTATGTAGATGGAAATGCACAGACCAAGATGTGGCACCATGCAGATAGAGGCAGGCTCAATTCTCAATAGTTTCTGTAGTTCTGTGTGGAAAAAATAAACAGTTCAGTTTGGGACATGGAGGGCAAACATTCCAGATATAGGGATTGTCCTGTCAGATGTCAGATTTAGCATGTGTGTGTACATGCACACTGGTATTCCTAAGTGCATGCCTTTACTTTCTCTCCTGAGCAAATGGCAGCTGCTCATTCCTGTGTGAGGAAGTAAGTGCTGGAAACCATGATATGGTGACTGCAAAACCAGTTACCAGCTGCAGGGATAGGGGTAGTGTGGAAAGAGATGTCTTCTCTCCTTGAAGGCAGTCCAGGGACAGGAAGGGGAAGAGCCAACATGATTTCAGTGCTTTTACACCCCCACCCTCGAGATAGTTTGAGGAATTGGAATAGAGGTAACATTCCTTTTATTGATAGGTTGTTTGTGTGCATTCAGATACAGATGCTTGGTAT
Organism: Podarcis vaucheri; assembly: GCF_965113315.1. Taxonomy (NCBI): domain Eukaryota; kingdom Metazoa; phylum Chordata; class Lepidosauria; order Squamata; family Lacertidae; genus Podarcis; species Podarcis vaucheri. The sequence continues at coordinate 50,507,983 of NC_138764.1, read as the reverse complement.
TTTGAAAGACAGTGAAGTAAAAATTATTAAATAAATCTGAATATGTTATAAGCATTTATGTTGTTTGTATTTTTCAGATAAAGCACGATGAATCAAGAAAAGCTGGCTAAACTTCAGGCGCAGGTCCGAATAGGTGGAAAGGTATGAATGCAAGAATATAACTTCCTCCACTCCATTTATAATTGTATGTGTGTAAATAGAAACACACACACACACACGTGTGTGTGTGTGTGTGTGTGTGTGTAATACATATGTAAGTATTTTCCATAGTTTAGGGGTTTGTAGGGAATGTCTGTTTTCCTCAGGCTATTGCCCATTCTGATGTGCTCAGGCTGGTTCTGAGTATATAGCCCTAGTACTGTTGGCTACATTCTTTTGAGAAGAAAAAGGTTCATGTTACCGTATTTTTCGCCTCATGGGACGCACCGGCCCATAGGACGCATCAAGTTTTTTTGGGGGGAAATAAAGGAAAACATTTTTATTTCCCCTCCAGGTGCTTGTGGGGCCGGCAGCGGGGAGAAGCGCTCTTCTCCCTGCAGCCCGCCTTCAGATCAGGTCCAGGGACAGCGGGAAGACGCGCTGCGCTTCCCAGCTGTTCCCGGAGCTTGTGGGGCAGGCAGCGGGGAAAAGCGCTCTTCTCCCCGCCGCCCGCCTTGAGATCAGGTCCGGGAACAGCGGGGAGACGCACTGCCGTCAGCCTCCAAACCACTTCGGGAGACAGCGGGGTGGCGGCGTTCCGCCTCCCTCTGTCCCCCGACCTTGTGGGGCTGGTGCTGGGGCTCTCCTGAAGCCTGGAGAGCGAGAGGGGTCGGTGCGCACCGACCCCTCTCGCTCTCCAGGCTTCAGTGAAAGCCTGTATTCGCCCCATAGGACGCACACACATTTCCCCTTCATTTTTGGAGGGGAAAAAGTGCAAAAAATATGGTATATTCCTGAACTGTTTTCTTAAAAGATGAACATTTTCTTCTAAAAGGCAGCATATTATGTAATTTTGAAACAGTATATCTTAGGTGCCGAAGGAGTTGTTACTGGTAATTGGACACACAAGGCTGAAAAGAGGAAGGGCAGCAGAAATGGAATTGGTCCTTGCAGCAGGAAATGCATTGTGGTCTGAGGACCACCACCACCTTTAGCCTACTATTTTACACCCTCACATTGCCACCTTAATGATAATCCCCCATGAAAACTGTCACTGAATCAAGCCTCCCTTCCTTGGCGGCAATAAGTGAGAAAATTTGGAGTGGAAAGTTAGAGTAGAATTATACAAACTATACAGTAGTGAAACAGGTTCTTGCCTAAAAAAAACCCCTCCTACTGCAGTACATGTATTACATTTTAAGGTACTTTGAGATTATTTTGTTGTTTTTGATAAGCATTTGTGTAAGATCCATTTTTCTTCCTCTAGGAGCAATGATTTATTTTCTCCATTCTGTTTTTCAGGGTACAGCTCGTAGAAAGAAGAAGGTAGTCCACAGAACAGCCACAGCTGATGATAAAAAGCTTCAGAGTTCACTCAAAAAATTGGCAGTAAACAATATTGCTGGGATTGAAGAGGTACATCAGTATAAAACAATTTCAGTCATATCTACGTGATCTCCCAACTGATCACAGGAATAATGTGAAATCTTTCTGATTTAAAATGGGATTATTGGGGGGGGCAGGACGTGGGGCCTGTGGGCCAAGTCAGGCCCCTTAAAAAGAGAAGTGCCTGGCCTCTGGCAACCTTACCTCATTTTAAATGAGGTGTGGCTCAGAGTTTGTTGTGATTTCAGTGTGTGTGTGCATTGTGTGAGAGATCCTTCAATAAGAGGTCTTTTGGAGTTTCATGCATGATTTCCCTTGTATAACTGAGGACATTTGTTCCATAACTTTGTGTGGGATGGTGCAGATATTACAGAGTCCCATGGAAGGGGCAGTTCATGAGACAAAATAGTCCACTTCTATCTTTCCTACCTTGCTCTCTCAAGATTCAACTTGGCATCTGATGAAGTAGGCTGTTGGCTATGAAAGCTCATGCCAATTTGCAATAAAAAGCTTACTAAGAAGTAATCTCAAGGTGCTGTCAAATATGTATCTAATAATAATAATAATGATAAAAATAATAATAAACTAGCACAACTTCCATATTACCTAAATCGGTATTTTTATTATGAGAATGTGCAGTAGAAAGTATTGGGTTCACACAAAGCCTCCTTTGCTCCCCCGCCCCCATCCCCTTGTTCTAATATGAGGGAAGAGTAGAAGTGTCCTGTTCTGGCTTGCAGCAAATTGTGGTTTGTCCTCAAAACAAAGAGACACACAAACCATGGTTTATCTTCATCTCCTGCTGTGCTTTTGGGATCTTCACTTGACAGCACACTACGGGTTGCTGCAAACTAGAAGCAGAAGCTTTACTCTCACCTCAGGTATGAAATAAGAGAGAAAGGTTGGAGGGCATCTGCAAACCTGATGATTGGCACTGCTCGTTCTCTAAAGGACAAACTGTGTTTTGACATTATGTCTGAATTAAGATACATACAAGATGCAAAGTTTTAACTGGAAAACACAAGTCAGATTGTTGCTTAACTGTGATCCTGGGCGCATTTACTTGGAAACAAGTTCCTTTGAAACAAAAGGTTTTATTCTAAGTAACTTTACGTCCCTTTTCTAAAGGCATTTTGTATGAAAGTAACTGCGAGTCTTCTAGATGAGTAAGTAGAACCTTTTTGCCCCACTATCTACATGTGGAAATAGTATTATGTGGAATGGTATTATATTTGTTTACTATATTACATTTTTCCCCAAAGCAGCATGCATAGAATTTCCAGGCAGTCTTCCATCTAGAAACTGGCTGGATCCAGACCTACTTAGCTTCAGCAGGGTCCAGGCTATGATAGGGAGCCATTCCTTCCACTAGGCAAGTTGCTTTAAGCAGATGTTTGAGAAAGCAGGGAAACAGCTGCTATCCTGCTGTAACAAGTCTTGTTATTGTGTTGAGTGTTTTGGCCCACTTCCAGAGGACAGCCCTGTTCTATGGTGGTCACAGTGTTCTGAAGAGGACATGATGGGCCTCAATATGGACTGGAGAAAGAGTATGGGTGGCATTTGGACATGTGTCTATATAGGAGCAATAAATAGGAGCATTAAACAAAGGGCAGAGCGGAGTGCTATCCAGGGGACACCCATCATTTAAACCAATTTGAAAGTCATAGTTTCTCCAGAATTGTAGTTTTGTAGATCCTCAGAGCTCTTTGTTATTTTTGTGAGGAAGCTAAGGATATATCAGTGCAATGGCATAGCTCAGTCTTTCACAATGATCATGCACTTTTTTCAGAAAAACACCAAATATACAACATTTCTGGACTAATATATAGTGCTCATTTTCAGACATTGCTGTGCACATGCATATCTGATTGAGCATGGAATAACACACCCATAGTATAATTGTTCGCTTAAAAAAAATAGCACCAAGATTACACCATTGTGGACTAATAAATAATCATCACTTATATAAAGTGCATAAATTTTTGACTATTCCACTGTATTATATTAGTTTCCAGAGTTCTTTGCAATGGAGGGAAAGCAAGGGCAGTTAAAACATGTTTGAAACAAGTTTATTTTTGTATTGTAAAGATGCCTTATGTTTCTTAGCTTTGAAGTGTAATAGTTTATTTTAGATGTACAAAAGTGTGATATTTACATCAAAATTCCAGAGTATGAAAGCTGTGCCTCTCATTTCTTTTTTTTATCTTGAGAAATGTGACTTTCCTTTCATATTGTTTTTGGAACTGACATGGCTTAGTTAAATGCTTAGGATGCTGATATTTCAGTTATTTGTTAATCTGAATTCTTATTGCTTTACAAAATCTTGCACTTCCAACTGATGTAATTTTAAATTATATACATTGATGATAGTGTTTATAAATCTCTTTTACAGTTAGTCAGGCCTAAAATTGGGTGTGCAACGCCTTAGAGTGGATGCTAACTATTACAAAATAAAAAAATCTTGGTGGTTCTTTTCTTTCTTGATAGTACTTTTTTAATATTAATTAAGATGAATGAATTTTAATCATCTATTTTTAAAACAGGTGAATATGATAAAAGATGATGGAACAGTTATTCATTTCAACAATCCCAAGGTCCAGGCTTCGCTTTCTGCAAATACATTTGCAATTACTGGTCATGCTGAAGCTAAACCAATTACGGAAATGCTGCCTGGCATCTTAAGCCAGCTGGGTGCTGACAGCTTAACAAGTCTCAGAAAGTTAGCTGAACAGTTCCCAAGGCAAGGTAGGTATCCCTGTCTGAGACATGGAGCTGGTTTTTTACAGCCTTGTTTGTTAGCATAAAATTCCTGAGGGTCAGCTTTTCTTACTCTGAGCAGCTTTTCTTGTGCACAGGACTTTCTGTTTTTTATTCCACCCTCCCCCACGCATTCCTAGCTTCACTAGAGCATTTCTAATAGTATAGAACAGGGACGTCCAACTCCTAAGAGACTGCAATCTACTCACAGAATAAAAAACTGGCAGTGATCTACCCCTGGGGGGATCAGGTCAAAGTTGTTGAGCGTTTTTTTAGGGCTCCATCTTCCTTTCCAGCGGAAATGGGAGGGGGGCAGGTGCTCTTGCCACCACAAAGGAAAGGGAGCCCACAATCGACCAGTAGATCCTGATCAACATGTTGAACAACCCTGGTATAGAACTCTGCAATTCTGTGCATGTTTATTTAGAAGTCCCACTGTGTTTAGTGGACCTTATTAATAGATAAGTATGCATAGGATTGCAGCATTTACCTAATATCAAGTTTTCCATAATTTCCCTAGTAATTCTTAATAATAATAATATTGTTGTTATTTATTATTATTTGTATCCCACCCTTCACCCTTAGATCTCAGGGCGGTTCAAACACAAAAATACAAGATAAAAGCATAAAATAAATAATAGATATTACCAAAACAAAAAAAACCCCAGACCAATAAATCCACCACCCCCTCCCTTACTTTCCTCATTTGTAATAACTATATGGATACCTTGTATTGCTTTGTCCTTTCCCCAAACCATTAACTAAAGGCTTCTAAATGTGGGAATTGCTGTGAAAATTGCATTAACTAACAGATAGCTATGTGAATGTACTTTGGAGCACCATGAGCAGAATGTTGTAACGGAAGGTGAAAATGAAGGTTTGGGGTATAATCTGAGTGTTGAACTTGTGTCTGATTAAAAACAGTATAATAATTGTCAGTCTGATTAAAGACTTAACAACACAATCCTGTGCCTGCCTACTCAGAAGTAAGTCCAGTTGACATTAGTGGGACTTGCTCCCAGATACATGTATAAAGGGAACTATCACAGATGCTGCTTTTCAAGAGCTCAGGGTGGCAAGCATTGTAAACCCTATTTTGTCCTCATAGCAATCTTATAGGGAAAGTTAGGCTGAAAGATAGTGACTCCCTTAGGGCCATTTAATGAGTTTCATGACAGGGTACATTGAAAGGTAAACAGAGTTCTCTTTTTTATTATTTTTATTTATTAGATTTATATACAGTACTGCCCTTCATCATAAGGTATCAGGGTGGCTCACAGAATAAAATCATGAAGGCATTTCCTTTATCACTTGACACTGGTACAGAGCAATGGAAGCTATTATAAAAATATTTCTGTGATACCCTAATAGAAGAACAAAAACCCCCACTATGTTGGTTACAAGCATATTAATTTTCTCACATACTTCTATTTGAATTATCTCTATATTAGTGAAACCTCAAAGCCCAATCCTAAGACTTGCTCCATTGGCATTTAGGATGGGAAGTACTAAAACCTACATCAGCATAGACTGTAAAGATTTTACACCAAGAAAGCATACTGGGTAGACTGTTATGTGGAAATGTTGTAAGATGTCAGGTATAATTCAGGAGAGATGCTTGCTGTTTGACTAAATTGGAGATACAGTGGAAGCTCGGGTTTCGATCGTCTCCATTGACAAATGTATCAGAAGCCGAACGCCGAAAACCCGGAAAGAAATGCTTCCGTTTTTGAACGTGCCTTGGAAGTCGAACTTTCGAAGCGGCGGCTTGTTTGAGTTTTCAGTTTTCAAACGTTTCAGAAGTCTTAGCGGTCTTCCGGAACGGATTACGTTCGAAAACCGAGGTTCCACTGTAATATTCTATGTATTGGTTATTTTGTGTTAAATATCACAGGGTGTATGGCATCTCCAGTTGTGTGTCTGCTGCACTACTTAGAAAGAGGTTTTATTCAGTCAGAACCAGTAATTGTTGCCTATAAACAATGATTCTTGTAAATTTCTGCTTGTAATTAATTTTCCACTGCCACTGTTTGCATAAAATCTATTTTATTTGCAAAGTTGCACTTCTTTTTTGTGCCGTAAACTGTGATCTTTTCCTTATGCATGCTGAATTTGTTTCTTAAATTGATCAAATTTTGTTAATTACTATATCAATAATTTTATTTTATTTTCTAGTGTTGGATAGCAAAGTACCAAAATCAGAAGATATTGATGAAGAAGATGATGACGTTCCTGGTAAGATTATTCTACCTAATCTTTAAATTATTTAGCATGTATCTGCTTGACTGAGCACGAGACAATGTTTTTGTAAATTTGAGAATCTACTTGGTGGGTTAATCACAGATACAAAGGGAAAGTGCTTCATAAGAATTACATGCTGTACATCCTGGAGCACATAACTGTCACGGGACCAACCCTAGGAAACCACAAGCCTTTGCAGAAGGATTTGCATCTGCTGCTATGCCTTTGGTTCCTAGAGACTTAGGCACCTCTCAAATGGGGTGAGAAACTTAACTAGTGGATTCTGTGAGGGAATAATATTTTAAGAACAAGCAGAAAAAGAGGTTTACTGTAATGAATAGAAGGGGGGGGCTATTAATGGTTGTATCTGTGTTGTATAATCTGTCTTTCAAAATCCTTTTAAATATTGCTCACTACATAAATTAAATGTTAAGTTTGAGTCATTTAGCCCCTGATTTTTTTTAGAAGGGTCTCACACAAGACTGCAATAATTTAGCAAATAAGTCTAGATTTCATGAAGCGTAGCCATCATTGGTGAACATTTGAAAAATTAATATAAGGCAAAATACAGGTTGCATTTGTTGATTGCAGCTCAGAGGTCAATTGTCTATAAGCCATAGCTGTTATCATCCCGATTTGATTAGGGGTTGCAGTCCCATGCATCCTGACATGGGAGTGAGCTCTGTTGTACGTGGGGCGTGGGGAGCTTACTTCCTTGTAAGCAAGCATAGGATTGTACTATAGATCATTTTTGTTTAATGCCTACATGTTTGCTGGCATAACAACAGATGTCAGTCTAGGAGCTGCCATGTTGCCTGATAGCAGGCATAGGGAGAGACTAACAGAATTATTTTTCCAGTGCTGACCAGATGTAATTGCAACTCACTCCATAGAAATACTAGGGCCTAGTCACCGTTAAACAAAAAAGAAGGTCTTGTAATTGCTTTGAGGTTTTGAGATAAAAATGATGTAGGAATAATGTTCATTATACCATAGTCTTTTAGATAAAACATACATTTTAATAAAAAACATTTCTCTTTGGCTCTCCTATTGAATGTTACTGTATTATACTTTCCATGTTTTTCAGATCTTGTAGAAAACTTCGATGAAGCATCAAAAAATGAAGCTAATTAATTCATTAATAGTTCTGGAAGTTGACATGGACTAGATTTAAGAAATCAGCTGTGTGGTTCCAAAGTTTTACAGAAACAGTGAACATTACCCGTTTAATAGTTCAATAATATAAAATATTTTGTATTTTAATTATGCTGCTTGTTCAGCAATTCCTGTTGGTTGATTTTTGCATTTTGCACTTACTCCCAGGATCTACCTTTTCAGTTAAAAAGGAAAAAAACAAATAATACATTTTCAGTGCAGATTAAAGGGTGTGTGCATGTGTGTGTATGTGTGTATGTGGCTTTGCGTACAGTGGAGAGGAAATCGGTGAACAGATCTATTTGACTTTCCCTTCCACCTTGAAAGTAGAAATAAAATGAGTCTTTAACTTGGTTAAAGGAACCTTTATTGTTGCAACCAAACAGTTCACATGCAATAGTGATAACTTAAGTCTTGCTTGTCTACATTTCATGAACTCCAGAAACCATTTACTAATTAACATTTGAGTTCAATTTTCTTCATTAACTATTGTATTTACATTTGTATTTCTCTTCCATATTCACAGTGTATATGTGCAGTTTCCCACCAGCCTCCTTTTGATTCTAAATTGTACCAAAGACAGGGTATTAATTAACAAACATGTTTGTTGCAACATTTTTTAAAAATATATATACTTAAGAGCTTGGTTTTCCCCATCCCTTTTAAAACCCTTCGCTCATTCACCTTAATATTTAACTTGGGTTGCATTCACATGTTATGGAGTAATCTACTTTGCCTTGGATAAACAGCCTATTCTGTGAAGTCCTGCCTGTTTATGCCGAGCAAGTGTCAACCCTGCTGTTACGGCATAATTTTTGTAAAAATCTGTAAGAAGCCTGATTATATTCTTGCTCTGGGTTTCTGGGAGAAGATAAGAATGTCCTAGACTTTGATAAAGGTTGGAGGCTACAGTCTACTCAAGTGCTGAATCAAATGCCTTGGTAGCTTCTCTTTGGTACAATTAGCTGTTTTTCAAACACACCTCCCTTCAAAGCGTTGAATGCTGTTTGACCCTTTTCATCTCAGATAAGCAGGGCCTCTGGGCATATTTTCCAGTGGTGTTGCTTACTTTTAGAGGAGTCTGTCTCATATCCTGTTTTTCAGTAGGAGATAGTGCATCATGGTGCACTGTAAAATAATTTTATAGGAAGAGGTAAAACGGTTGTGGATGTTACCAGACTGCTCCCAAGAGCATATGAGCCACTGTCATATTTCAGGACGCTAGAATCTGGAAGTGTAGTTTGGATTATACAGAACGGACAAGGAAAGTGCCATTGCTTGTATTGTGTTGTGTTTTGCATAAATTGTCCAGCAACAGGCTTAAAACATTAATTTTGAGGTTTGGAACCTGTTATCTGCAACCTACTTTGGGTGGATACAATGGTTACAGTCACTTTTGAAAACAAAAGCGTTCCTCTGGTGGCGCAGAGGATAGTGGCTATAGCACAGGTACAGTGCAGTATTTTCTGAACCTTCCTTCAAACTGCTCAATGTGAAGCTCTTCCTAGCGGTTCTTCAAAGGTCATTGGTGTAATGCAGTTGAGCATCATTTTAACCTTTGTCAAGGGCAGCTGCGGCGCGGGAAAGCCATCTTTCTTACCTTTCTTTGGTGTACTTTTGAGACATATCTGCTTTCTGTGTATATACACCCAGCGACTATAAAGTTTGAGGCTATCAGTATGTCAGCATTCTAGTGACATCAAGCTGAACCACGAAAGCAGAGCTTTTAGTGGTTTGTCACCTGGACTGCTCACTTGATTTTATAGATTTGTTTGGTTTTCTTGTTCTATTTTATATAAAACGTGGATCTTAATAAAATAATTCAAAAGAGGCAATGTTCCCTCTTGTGTGTTATCTCCTCCTAACAACAACACTGATAGAGGGACAGAACGTGGTTACAGGTGATGCTTTAACCAGCAGTACACTTGCCATGCTATATTTTTTGAATATTTCTTCTTTCTGCACATGTGCAAATAATAGGCGTAGTTCCTTTAAGCATATTTGCTGTCCCATGAGACAGCAAATGAACATGTAGAAATGTTTTTGCAGAGAGTTTTTAACTGATCAGTATGGCTGAAGCTCACATAATTTCACAGTTATTCTGTCCTTATAACTAACATTTTCAGTTCAGCTGTTAATAATTTACTTAATGAAGATTGGAAACATAAATTTAATTTCTTGTCCAGAATTAGGAAATACTTCAGAATAGTAAAGGGCAGGCATTTGGAATAAGTTTCAATTCCTTTTACCAACAAAGCGCACACCCACAAGTCTCCAGCTTTAAACTTTCCTTTTGCCAATTTATTTGTAATCCTTATTCATACTTGTGTTTGGAAATCAGCAATTATCTTGCATAGTGATTACTTTTTACTGTATGCCAAGAACTGTTGACCACTTAATTGTTTTTTGCCGACGTTCTATAGCTTATTGAAAACCATTAAACTGATCATAACTGAAGACGTGAACTATTAAGACTGTTCTAATACCACCTAGTCTCCTTTTGGCACTTGAGACTAACAGCCTACTGGAGCTGACCATCAAGGCAAACCTTCCACTTCCAGTGCTATGAGATGCATTGATTAGACACAGCAACACAGTTGTAGAGGGTCTGTTTGCTTTTTTGTTCATGTCAAATATTTGAGTAAATAATAGAATTTGTAACCCCCATAAAGTTTTCATTAATTTAGCAATGTACTGGCACCTATGATACTATGTAGTGTCTTGAAGGTTAAACAATTATTAAAGCAATTCATTGAAATATAAAATATGCGTTGCTGGCACCCTGGTCTTAGACTTTTAAATGTTGAAGTAAGTCCTATTGATGTGAATGGAGCTTACTTCTGAGTGTGTTTTATTTGAATCAATAGTCTAATAAGCGGAATCAGTTTAAATAGGTTTTCCTATGACTCTTAGAACCAGGGGGCAGGATGCTGCCATAGGATGCTGAGAGCCTCCTCTATGAGTATAGGGCTCCCTGGACTGGCAGTGTCCTGAGGCCAGTTCAACCAGAAATGGGGGGTTTAGGGGAGGCCTCGGATCTGCTAGTTCCAAACCCTCCTTGTTCCCCTTGCATCGAGTGTACTTCTTTTCCTTACTATTAATGAAAATAGGAAAGAGGTTGACAGGAAGAGGAAACCTTGTAGGTCTACACCTGCCACATTCTCCCCTGGTCAAAGCAAGCAGGCAGGGCTATGGTTGTAGCAGATACTCCACCACGGATCTCCTCCTCATGGGAACATAGGATTGCTCGGTTTGTTAGTATAGTTTAACCTCAGTGCAGAGAGCCATAATATATTTTAAGCCCTCTGCAGAAGCACTTGTGTAGTCCCACTTAAATTTGAAACAAACTATTAGATCATAGTATAGTCGACTCAGCTTACGCAGGGGTTACCGGGGTAGCTGATATAAAGCCACAGTTGCCTCTACAGTAGTCAAAACACACTCCTTACACCTCCAAACACGCTCAAGGCCACTGAACGATCTCCCTGCATCTCCCAGTGCTGTTCCAAGGTGAGTGCAATGGTGGTTGGGACTGCCAGTGCCTCCCCCCTCTCGATACCCCCCTTATTTTTATGTGGTCAAATACATAAAGCTGAATTTGCACAAGTTAAATGCTTGTAAATTGCAAGGCAGCTAGTTAACTAGCTTGGTGGCAACTTGTTTCCCAGCATCTCAGTAGAATCAATGTTATTTCTAAAAGAATACATTATTTAGAACACGAAATTATATTACAGTCCATTGGTCCATCTACTTCAATATTGATGAAACTGATTGGGTAAGGGGCTTCCAATATTTCAGACAGGATTCTTTCCCAGCCCTACCTGAAGGTGCCAGGAACTGAACCTGGGATGTTTAGTATGCAAGGTGTGGACTGATCCACTGAGATACATAACCCGTCTCCGTAACCTGTGGAAACTCAAAAGACCCAGAGAGCACATCTGGATGCTAAACATCTTACTGCTGAAACCTACTTGCTGTGCATTTTTCATGAAATGTGGTTTTAGGACAATATGGTCTGAAGAATTCTGATTATGCCCTGTGTTTATGGTATCACATTCTGCTAGCATAACACTGTTATCTGTGCTGTAGTGACTGCAGGAGAACTTAGTTTCCCTTCCTGTCAGCAGATGAACTTTATTTTGCCCTTGTCCTTTTGTTTTATCTTGTGTTCCTGTTCCTTCACAGATACTAATTTGAGGGAAAGTGGGTTTAGGGATAGAAAGACAATATAACCACTACACATTTTGAAAAGGGAGCAGAAGGAAAGAATAATCATGTTTATTGCACATAAGAGCTGATACAGGTTATATATTGTACGGTTGTTAAGATCCTTGAATAGCTGTACATGTGCAAATAAGACACAAAGCTACTGCAAATAAAAGTGCAAAATTAAAATTACTAATTGTGTGTGTGTTCTTGCAGATTTTTTTCCTGATTGTAGGAGAGGCAACAGGAAATTATAGGGACAGTACCACTTAAACCGTATAGAAACTTATTCATGTATGCTACTACAGCGGCAAGAATGTTACCCCAAAATGGAAAGAAGTAGAAGCAAAGGAAGAATGGATACAAAAACTTATGGAATATGTAGAAATGGCAAAACTTACCAGAACAATAAGAACTCAATATAACAAACTTTTTATAAAAGAATGGAAATGGAGTATTGAATATTTACAGATAAATTGTAAACAGGTAAGAACATTGGCAGGATTATAGTAATAACCTGCAGTTTGATCAGAGTATATATTTAAAGTAGATGAATAAATGAACACATTAATTAGGATATACAGAAGACATTAAAAATAAATTTAAGGAACCGCAGAAAAGGGGGAAGGAAGTCAAGTTTTGAAATGTTAACATTATTGTTAAATTAGTGAAATGTATAAACCTGAAAATCATACAATTTTTTTTTAAAAAAAGGCAACGGGAAGCATGGTGCAGATACATACACCACCAGTGCCTATACAGACTTGCAAGTATTTTCCAAGCTACGTACCAGAAAAAGAAGGGGTATAAAATTATGCTGATCCTGAATGGACAGACTTTGTGGTTGGTGACATAAATAAGCCATCTGGAAAACATCCAAGGAGAAAACATAGCTTCCCAATTTACCACTGAAATATATTTTCATTTAAAATGATGACAGTATATTCTGGATAAGCATTATGTGTTGTGCATTATATTTGTATAATGTGGTCACATCTGAGGCAGATATGGTTGATTTTGGACTGCTTGGAGCACAATATGGCAGCTGAGATCAGCTTGGCAATTTTCTTTACTGTTAAGCCTTCTGTAGGGTTACATTAGTTCAATGCATTATCCAAGCGCCCAGGAATTTCTGCAGTAATATGAATGAATTATCTAGCCACCAGATTAAAGATTCTCAACATAAGAAGCACCTCCTGCAGCAAGTACAGCATCATTCCCTTAACAGTACTGGACTGGAGGCTGTGTTTGTTGACCTTGAATGATCAGTGCCACAAGTTCATGCAGCAACAGCCTTTTTGCTGGCTTCACACTTCCCCAGGGTACTTGCACTGCATCTTTTGGATCCATTATGATGTGGCTCGGTTGGTTGGCATCTGTCTTGGGAGACTGGAGGAGTGTGCCTTTGTGGATGAGGTCAAGTTGTTGGAATGTTGCAGCACCTGCCGTGGCTGTAGAGACCAATGTGGGAAAGACATGTTTTGTTGCAGCTGTGGCAGATGAAGGCCTCCAGTTGTGCTGCTGCACATGCACCATGGTGTTTCTTCTCTCTGCACTCCCAGCGGTCATTTCTCCTCTGGTCACTGCTATGGATGCATGACTGCTGTGATCTGTTTCCTCTGGTGTTGAGATGTTCACCAAAGCAAGTCTAAAGAGAGATCACTTTGTCGGTAAGCTTCCATCATACTGCTTCTGCTTTGGGCCTTGAGGCATAAGTGTTTCAATGTTGTAATCTGCCCCCTGGGACCAGAGGAGAAGTGGCAGTGGCAAAAGTCCCAGCTTGATAAGAAGCTATAGATTGTTGTGCATGTAAGCCTCTGGGGATGGTTTTTGCAAAGGGAAAAAGCAAAGAACAGGCAAAAACCTTCATAGTTTCCTGCTCTCTTTAAATTAAGGGTTAAATCGGATGTACGAAGGTTGCAACACAACATAGTGAGACTTGCTTCCATCTGGAGTACCATTTGGAAGCTTTCCTTTTGATGAGAGATGAAAAACAGTTATAGGGTGCATCTATTTGAAAGGTTCGTCGTCTAAATTGATATATTTTTATGAAATGTATTTCTGTGATAGTCCCTCAAAGCCACAATTATGGAGCAGAACTCCTCTTCTGCTACATGAGTAAGCACAAGCTGACAGAATCTGTTCCAAAGCCACCAATCTTTTGCAACATATAAATATAAACTCCAGCTGGGGGATGCTGAGGAGCTGAAGATCAGTGAAGAAAATACTGAAATGTGAGTCTTTTAACAGGCATTAATTTAAAGGCCTGTTAAAATTTAAAAACCACTCTCATAATGGAAGGGAATGCTTAAGACATGCTTGGAGAAAGAGCAAAATGGCTTAACGAAGGCAATGATGCTATTTCCCTCAATATTACTACAAATTGCATCACTGTCCCAAGTTACTGTCTGTTAGTGTATGGTTTATTGTAGTGGGTTTCACCCTGCCCTTTAACGAGTTCCAAAAATATAGGCAAGCTGGTAGATATTTCTAGGAAGAAAACAGTAATTATCAGTGATTTAGTTTCCTAAGTTATTCATTCTAAATAAACTGTTGGGTTAGTGCTATTAGTATGCAGTCGCTGGTTGCCAACAGATCTCCCCTCTCCCAGTTATGTATGGCTAGAAGAGTGTGTCTGATCAGGATCCTGAGGAAATTGGGACACACCCCAGATACAACAAGATCTATGGGGATCTGCACCACCAGCTGTGTATAGACTGGTTAATCACGTGTCAGGTGTGTGAAGCAAAGTTAAGGTAAAGGGACCCCTGACCATTATGTCCAGTCATGGCTGACTCTGGGGTTGCGGCACTCATCTCACTTTATTGGCCGAGGGAGCCGGCGTACAGCTTCCGGGTCATGTGGCCAGCACGACTAAGCAGCTTCTGGCGAACCAGAGCAGCGTATGGAAACGCCGTTTACCTTCCCGCCGGAGCGGTAGCTATTTATCTACTTGCACTCTGACGTGCTTTCGAACTGCTAGGTTGGCAGAAGCAGGGACCAAGCAACAAGAGCTCATCCCGTTGCAGGGATTTGAACCGCCGACCTTCTGATTGGTAAGTCTTAGGCTCTGTGGTTTAACCCACAGCACCACCCGTGTCCCTTAAAGCAAAGCAAACCTGAAAAAAAATCTTTTAATTCTCATATGCAGTTACATACCTAGCTGCTTCTTCCACCCCACTTCTTTGCACTATGATTTCCCCAACTCCTCACATTCAAAGTTGTCAATTAACTATTTTTCACTCCTCAACATGACTTAATGCAGGCATGAGGAGTCTCTCGTAGATTTCAGTGGGACATATGTCTTAGGAATAGGACTTTCAAGGCTGAAATCCTAAACAAATTTACTAGTTTGGGGACTGTTTATTGGACTGGGGAGAGGGCTACATTCCCTTGCTGGCAAACTTTGGCATGGTGGTGGTGGACATGCCAGTGGTGGGTAGGGCCAGAAGGAAACATGGGCAGAGCAACAAATATGAAGTGTAGCTTTGTACAGTAAGCTAGTTCTTCTGTCTTCCATCCAGGCAAGCAAGAGGTATTACTGGAGTTCAAAAACACATTCTAGTCAAGCAAAAGCATTAAGCTGTCATGGAAAGAGTTGGTGGTGGCCTGAGGAAAGGGCATGTGTCTGGGAAAGGGGTGTGGCATGGGGAGAGCCCAGGAGGGCAGACAGGCTTAGAGGGTTCCCCACCCTGTTCTAAAGACTGCTGAAATACTTGTCCATGCTCAAGTAACCACCTCCTTACTCAATTTCCTCCCTGGCACTTCCTATAATTACAGGATACTTCAGAAATAAACTTTTCCTCTTGCTGCTATGATTGTACCACTCCTCTATTGAATTCCATGATATGTCTTCCTATAATTATCTAAAATGAACCTTAACATGCCATTCCACTCAAAATCACTCAACACTGATGACATATCCTTGAAGATCCTTTATCTGTCTTGGGGGAAAACCAGTGTGAGGTTGCCGTGCAGTACATTTCTGTGTTTGGACCTGACTCAAAGGGCTGATATGTTCAAACATCTCCACACACACACACACACACACACACACACACACACACTATCATTTGATGATTGCAACATTGTGTGATGTGTATGCAATTGCACCATCTCACGAGTCAGATCGCCCACCATGTCACAGATCGTTGCAATGCTTTTAAACAGACAGTTTATTGTGAGCATCACAAGTGTGCTCAAATCAAATACATGTACAAGGATATTTTATTGTACCACAAAATACTGCCTTGCAATACATTGCAGACAACCAACCCGATCCACAAGGATAGTATGTAATAATTTGATATGCATTATTTATTTACAACATTTAGACAGCACTTTTCATAATGATTTCAAGGCAGTTTACCAAAATGTCAGCATATAAGCTAAACTTAAGTCATACGCAGCATGACTCACCTTTACAGTTCATCCATTAATTGCTTAGGATTTGCAGACAAATCTTATCTGTGTCCACTCCAGACAAGCTTACTTTAAGAATTAGATAGCAGACATCGAGCTGAAACTTTGCAGGATAACCTGATTATTTTGACCAGATATGCACCAAAAGGGGCCAAGGGATGATAAAGCACACACTGGCCGATCTCTTAGGAACAAAGGGACGCTAGGCAAAAATAAAAAAGGGGTTTGGGAAAAGCAAAGGGGTGCTTGCATGAGAGTTCGATCTGCATCAAGGAACAGGAATCCTGCATGAACTAACGTGCAGCACATTCTTCCGAACGTGAGCGCACAGCTGCGCGCGCGCGTAGGTTACACGCGCAGTGATTTCCAGCTGCGTCCTTGCTTGCGGCGGGAGGTCGACGCCTCCCCCTCCGTTTCTTTGCAATGCCCGAGTCCTCCCTTCTTAGGTGGCTGGCAAAGCCAGTTGTTTGTCCTCCTCGCGCGCCGAGAGGGGTTTCCCCAAAGCATCCAAATTGCCCTCTGGCGACTCCGCCTCCCAGAGGCTCGCGCGGCTGCTTGCTCCCTAGGCGGACGGTGCCTACCTAGCAAGCCTCGCCTGGGCTTCCGCTTGGAAACGGAGAAATATAGACGAGGAGCGGCGGCGGCGGCTCCACCACCAGCCCTCCCTCCGTCCCCGCGGCGCCGCTCTACCACGCAGCCGCGCCTGAGGAGGCCTGCCAGGCTTCCCCGCTTGTGCCGCAGTGCCGTGCGCTGCCTCTGAGGCCAGCCAGGGGGCGCTGGTTGCCGGCAGCTGAGGCGGCCTCGGAGCGGGCGAGGGAGCCCAGCCAGCCAGGAGAGGAGGCAGCCCTCGCCGTCGGGAACAGGCGGGCAAGCGGGAGGCCGGGCAGGCGCCGCGCTGGCCTTCCTTGAGCTCGGGAAGAGGCCTGCCCGGGAGCCGAGCGAGGGGAGCCTCTCCGACATGCAGGCCCGGCGGCGCTCGCTGCTGCTGCCGCCGCCGCCGCCTCCCGAGGTGAGTAAGCTGCTGGCCGCCTCCCGATTTAGCCGGTCTCCGTCGGGCCGCTAAGGCCGGGCATCCTCTCCCAGGCCCCTGTGGGGCGGCGTGAGAAGGGAGCCTCTCTTGGTGGAGGGTGGGGGGGGCCGCCCCACGGCTCCTGAGGCGAGGAAGCTGAGGGAACCTTCCCCCAGGGAGGGTGGCCCCAAAGGGGCAAGAGGCGACCTAACTGAGGGTCGGAGCGCGTCCCCCCACAGCACACCTTGGGCCAATTCCGCCGCCGCCCCCCAACTTTAGGGGCGCGAGTTTCCCTCCTTCGTACTAGGGATCATGAAAGCCTCGGG
Organism: Podarcis vaucheri; assembly: GCF_965113315.1. Classification (NCBI taxonomy): domain Eukaryota; kingdom Metazoa; phylum Chordata; class Lepidosauria; order Squamata; family Lacertidae; genus Podarcis; species Podarcis vaucheri. Next base: position 50,490,343 of record NC_138764.1, on the reverse strand, counting down.
ACCTTGAGAATAAAGAGGCAGACGAGGAGCTTCTCGCCCCGGCTTATCCCTCTCGCCTTGTTTGTCTGGCTTGTCCTGATGGAGCGGGTTGGGGGGAAGAGAGCCCTGTTCCCTTCATGGCAACCATGAAGGCTTCCCGCTTATAGCGCTTCCCACCCCTCTTAATATCTCAGGGGGCGAGCGAGAAGACGTGGCAGCCCCCCGCGCCGCCGCCCCAAACAAACAAGCAAGCCTTCCCACACCGCTTCTGCTAATTAGTAGATTCCCCTCCCCCATACATCCAGCCCCCCCCCCGGTAGAGCATATGCATCGCTTTTTCACAGTCCTTGCTTGTTTTTTGCAGTTGTGCATTCTTGCATCCCCTTTCTTTCCTGTCCTGCTGCTTTACAGGCAGCTCCCATTTGTTCGCAGCCCAAGTTTCTCATACTGGATCTGACGGGAATATTGCTGTCAAGGTGTCCTATTTTGTGCCCGAAGTACCTTCCCTTGCTCTGGCGTCGTTTGTTGCAGTCTGTTCACTATTTAAATAATTTGAAACGTGCCATCACTTCCGAACTTGAGCGCTTACCAAGAGGCAAGGTTACTTTTAATTGTGTTTGTTGTTGCGCTCACTTAAGTAATACTCACCTTGGTGATAAAATTCAGGTATTTTTTTAGTTCTGTGGATGTGGGTAAGTAGGTCCAGATGACTGGTTGCAATGGAGGGAATGCATATCTTGTAACATGAATAACTGGTGGGAATTACCTTGATAAGTTTGAATGTTTAGGTATTTTGTATATATGTAAACAAATAGTATTTTCATGTACTGAAATAGAAGTATATATGACAACAGAATATATTTATTAATATATTTAAACAAGGTGAAGTTCCACATGTAAAATGTCCACAAAACTTGAATGGTCTTGTGGTGTGAGTGCAGATTTTCATATCTGAACCTGCTATTTATTTGTGACTTAAGATGGATGCAAAATTTCAAAGAGCCTGGTAGAGTGAGTAAGGGAAACATGGAGGTCACACTAAAGGTTATAAGGACAGCAGGTTGATTATTTTTAGCACATAGACATCTAGAAGGATAATATATTTCTTATGTAAAATATCAAAATCTGAATATAGATGCATGAAAGTGGAGTGCTTATTTGGATTGTACTGAAAACTGTTAGGTTGTCTGAGCTTGGCCCAACATAGATAAAACTGCTTTTATTGATCAGCAACACAAAGATGCACATATGTGGTAGCGAATTAATGTTTGTTTCTCTGGTGTGGATTTAATATCGCATGCCTTATATCAGTATAATTTAATGGCCTGGATTTACTAAACTAAAAATGTATTTACACTCAATTAAACTTAGTACAGTAGACAAAAAACTTTAGATTTTGATATCTGGTAAATGCTGGCATAATTAAGAGGGCTCTTCAGTGGCCCAGAGGTCCTTTAAATGTTGCTCAGCTGCACAGAAGCATTTCATTAAAAAGGCAGCCCTCACTTGACCAAAATTTAAAGGGCCCCATAGAGATCTGATTTGTTAAAAGCAACTTTACTTCACTGATAATTGCAGCGTGTCTCATGGCATCAAATCTAGGCTTTGGTTTAGTCTCATGCTTGAAATCTTACTGGAATTTATTTAAAGACTGTGAATGTCTATGCTGTTTCTTTTTAAAAATGCAAAATATTTAATCCTTCCATAATCCATGAAGCTCTAAATCTAAGCAAATATAATTTAACATATAACTTAGGCAGGCTTTACATTATTTTAATAAATTAATTCTTAATGCATAAATAAAGGATGAACTATTCAGAGCAGATGCTTTTCAGCATGTATTCTAGCATTTATGTTCTCATTGTTCTTTTACATTTTAAAATGAAAGTGTATATCTAGACCACTGGGCTCCTTAGATGAAAAATGTAAATGGATGCAGAAATATATGCTGAAGTCAACAGGCAAATAATATGCCTTACTATAGCAGGATTGCTAACAGCTAAGAATTTTTATGCCAACATCTAACTGTTTGAATAAAGTATAACTAACAATATTTATTTTGGAATAATATTTCAAAACAGGCTTACGGGTAAATGTTTAGGATTGGAATAGCAGAAACAGTGATAAAGTATGTATTTATCCCTGTAGTTGTGAATGGTCCTGTGCGAAGGGTTATGGAAGAACTTTAATCTACTTAAGCTGCGGTCGTAACACACACCTACAAGGAAATAAACCTAATTAAGCATAGTGGGATTTACTTTTAGGTAAATATGCATAGAATTGCTTTGTTAGAGCTGGAAAGTTATAACTTGACCAATCTGCTTCATTTTAATAAGAGCATAAGAGCCTGCTGGATGTAGTCTAGCACCCTGTCTCATAGTGGTCAACCAGATGCTCTAATCAGCAGTGTTCCCCAACCTTGGGCCTCCAGCTGTTTTTGGACTACAACTCCCATCATCCCTCGCTAGCAAGACCAGTGGTCAAGGATGATGGGAATTGTAGTCCAAAAACAGCTGGAGGCCCAAGGTTGGGGAACACTGCGTCTAATGGAAGCCCATAAGCCATGTTAAAATTCTCAGTTTATACCACCTTTGTATAAGCAAAGTTATGGATATTAGGGCGCTATATTATACTTTTTTCATGGTGCTGGTATTAAGGCAGTTTTTAACCCACCAGCCCAAGCATGCTTAAGTTAGTAGTTTGTGGTTTAAAGTAAAAATAAACACAGTTTATTTGTTGTAAATATCCTTATCAAGTGGCTTGAAGGCAATTTTTACTCACACAGGAGACCAAGTGGCTATTTACAAGCCCTATACAAAGGTGTTGAAACAAGTCTCTAGTAATTTTGACTTCATTTTGCTCAATGAAACGTGGGAGTTGATGCAAAGGTTTTTGGAGCATGTGGCCAAGAGTGAAATTGTGGAAACTGTTTGAAATGCTCAGTGAACAGTAGTTGCCTAAACCTTTTAATTTATGTAAGAAGATGTGAAAGATGGAAGCAAACAGTGTTTCTCTGCCGATGGAAGGCATTTGTTATAGAACTAGAGGCCTGGCAATTCTTCCTCCCTGCCTGCTCCCCAAAATTTGCTGAGGTTTTGGGGAACCCCTTGGAGCAAATTTCTGGGGGCTTGCAGGAGGGAGGAGGGAATTTATTTCCTCCACCAATGAAGCAACACCAATTGAATTCTATTCAAAGTAATACAGTATTTAATTTTCTCCATCATTGTGTGTTTAGAAGGACTCTGGGTAGCTGTCTTATACAAGTCAGACCATTGGTCCACCAAGCTTAGTATTGCTGCTAATGGTATATCCAGGTAGGGCTGGAAAAGACTCCTGACTGAAACACTGGAGAGCCAGTTCCTAAAAGCCAAGCTCTAGCAGCTTTGTAGCTTAGGATGCAGGTTTAGCTGCTACTGAAGTAGAGTCATAGGGTGTGATTGATTATGATTACATGTATGTTTATTTTAATTCACAGTAAGTCTCTCTTCAAGATGACCAATCACAATAAGCATAGGAAAATAGTTGAGTCATAAGTACTGTGACCTATTTATTTGTTTGAAGTATTTATTTCCTGCCCCTTCATTGTAAAAACACTGCTCAGGATATGAAAGAAACAAAACAAAATTGCATATTTTTAAACAAGCAAGATTGGGGAATATCACAGCAGGGTTGTGGGGTCAGTACAATAAACACATCCGTCCAACAGGCCAAACTTGCCCCAGAACACAAGTGTCTTCACTATGTACTAGACAATTATTTGTTTCACCCAAAGTGCATAGTGAAGACACTTGTGTTCTGGGGCAAGTTTGGCCTGTTGGACGGATGTGTTTATTGTACTCCTTTGAGTAAGAACTTCCACAGCTTAGATGTGATTCCAAGAAGGTTGTCTTCCACATCTCAACCAGGAACCTCTCTTCCACTGGTAGAACATAGAGAAGAATCTCTCCTGGAGATGTTAATAAGGAGGACTGCTCTGATTGGAGGAGGCAGTCCTTTAGATTAAATAATAAATCTTTAAGGTAAAGGTAAAGGTACCCCTGCCCGTACGGGCCAGTCTTGCCAGACTCTAGGGTTGTGCGCTCATCTCACTCTAGAGGCCGGGAGCCAGCGCTGTCCGTAGACACTTCCAGGTCACGTGGCCAGCGTGACAAGCTGTATCTGGCGAGCCTGCACCAGCGCAGCACATGGAATGCCATTTACCTTCCCGCTGGTAAGCGGTCCCTATTTATTTACTTGCACCCGGAGGTGCTTTCAAACTGCTAGGTTGGCAGGCGCTGGGACCGAAAGACGGGAGTGCACCCCGCCACGGGGATTCGAACCGCCGACCATGCGATCGGCAAGTCCTAGGCCCTGAGGTTTTACCCACAGCGCCACCCGCGTCCCTAATAAATCTTTAGATAAAGGTAATTAACAGTAGCTGGAATTGTAAAGAAGTACGCTTTCCCAACGGAATATATATTGTATGTTTTTGATTAAACAAAAATAGCTTTTAAGAACAAGACCCTAATTATATACAGACTTTGCAAGTTCCTGTCAATGGAACTTGCTTACCAGTACTTCAAAGATTCAGTACTGGTAGGTTAAGCCTATTTTGAATAATGGGAAAATAATGGACTTTTGTAGAAAAAAGAATGCTTTGCTCTCAAACTCCTTAAAGGCATCTGGCCTCAGAAGGTCTGGCCTTTGTATTCTGTTTGTAGACATCTTTTTAGTAATAGCTGTGGAAATTGAGCTTCATTAAATGACCCATTTAATTTTTTTTAAACCAAACCTTCACTGCCTCCATCTAATTAAGAAGTTGAGTGGAAGGTTTGTTTTAGTTCAGTCTGTCCGCTCCTACGGTGAGATTGTACTGCTACTTTACAATTTTTTAAAAAAACAACAACAGAGATTAGTTTATGTGCTGTGGAAAACAAAGCATGTATCCAGAAATGTAATAAAAGGCAGTGTGTTTTTTTGTCTTGGTGCAAATGTTAAGAAGGCTGGTTCATATGTCAGCTTCTTAGTGAGTGTACCTGAGGCAAGTACTCATGCTGCAAATTTTGCATAGTATGTATGTGGGGGGAGGATAATTTCTGTCTGGTTCACCTCATACAGTTATCTGTCACATTTGTTTCAGTTGGGAGGAACAGCTGGCCTAGAGGTGCTGTTTTTACTGCAACTGGTACTTATAAACTAAAATAGGAGGTCCTATATATTTTTTGTGTTTGCATACTGTTGTGACTTCTTGGATAAGCATTGTTTACTTTTTGTGGTCCATTACTTTCAATTGCTTTAGTGCAGATCTAGGCCAGTACAAGAGAAGAAGGGTTAAATGCATGTCTCAAGCACAATAGCTTTTGTTTTGTCACTGGAGTGGCAGATGGGAAACCAGAATCTCTTACATTCCCGCATACATTGACTATGGGGGAGAGGCATTTACCATCAGCTGATGATCTACCTTAAAATTAGACTTCATTTGAGCCTGTGCTTCTTGAGTGTTCTGTAATAAAAAGCATGTTTATTGTATCAATGCACTCTTAATATTTTATACAGATGATTACATTTTGAGCTAATGTATGCTGTAGAATCATCTTCTAAAGTGACTGAAATTCATATAAATATATGAAGTAAACCTATGAATTGGTTGTATTTTGCTTTATTGCACAGTATTCAAATACATCAATTTTCTAGATATGTTAAATGTCTCTTCTGGTATATAGCCTTTTTTGTTAGAACATCTGTAACTGTCAGAAACCTCTGTGTTGATCCCCCCCCCATAATATAGCAAACATAGAAATCCGTAATGTTCCCTGTAAAAGGCAGATCAAAGTGCTGTACAAATCTCCTAATAGCTGTGCCTAGCTATGAATGACACTTCCTCGTTATAAACACTTTCATATTTTCTGATTTCACTTTGCTGTGTCAAAATTTTGCTTTGAACTCACTCCTAGCTCTGTTCACCTAGCTGGCTGTACACTGTTTGGTATACAATTACTATGTAGGATCAGTAGGATGAAAGCTTGTTTAGATGTTTAGTTGTCTTATGTTTGCAGTACTGTTCGCACCAACATTCAAAAATTCATAAGACTGAAGTTAATTATTCTGCATCTCCCAGTCCTTACATCGCTCCCTGTCCTCCTATTCATTCTGCTATTAAATTGAGAGTGAAGATGGCATAATGATTCTTTTGTGTTGTTTATCTCTTCACCTTGTTGTCATGCTGCCATGCCCTTTTGCTGGATATTCTGCATTCTTGGTGTACGTTGGCTCATGGGACTATTGGGTCATGAGAAGAAATGTTTTATGTATATGCCTGCTGCACTTTGAAACGCCAAAATAAGCCATTCCCCAGATAGCCTTTTAGTAAAATGTCTACTCACCACAAAATATGCACAGTACTCAACTTATCACCACTTTGGCATAACATCCATCACTCATTTTCACTATATAATTGCACTTTGCTCTACTCATGCTTAACTCTGATCTAATTTCTCTCCACCTCTCTACGTTTGGTCTCCGTAATTATTGATCATAGAATTGTAGAGTTGGAAGGGATCACGAGGATCATCTAGTCCAACACCCTGCAATGCAGGAATCTTTTGCCCAACATGGGACTCAAACCCATGACCCTGAGAGTTTCACACTCTACTTACTGAGGAAGGAAGAACAGTGTTGAAAGTCTATATTGATGATGGGACCAGGAATAGGAAAAAGCAACACAAAATATTTTGACCAGGGACTGCATCATAGCATAGGAAAGGTGGAGAGTAGGGCTAGGTGATAAATCAGTGTATCATCCCAAATTGTTTTTGAATCCACATTGTGATAATTGTTTTGACCTGGCAATATATCATGAGGGAAATTTGGACAAAAGGATTGGAAACTGATGACTTCCCCATGGGATGGCTCGGCTGAACGAAGACTTTTCTCTGCAGGAAGGGGAGAATCGCTACTGCTGGGATTAAAATATGTAGAGCAGGGGTAGTCAACCCTTTTTATACCTACTGCCCACTAATGTATCTTTCTTGATGGTAAACTTTCCTTACTGCCCACCAGTGCTCAATGGAAGGAGGATTCAGCTTGTGCCGTAGAACCCCCTACTGCCCACCTAGAATCCTGAAACGCCCACTAGTGGGCGGTAGGGACCAGGTTGACAACCCCTGATATAGAGGGAAGAGGACTTCCCTCTCCCAAATCTCACACACACAAGTTTGGAGAGGGGCAGGCCAAACAGCGCACCACCATCTCCCTGCTTTGCTCGCTTGCTTGTCTCCCTCCCCAGTGCCACAGTCCCTTCCCCTTACACTGAGGGAGGTGGCAGACGTGCATCTTTGCCTCAGAGCTACTCCCCCACCACCACCCCTGCCGCTCCCGTCCCTGCTACCACCTCTTCTCCCATTCCCTCAGTTCTGTGGTCAGCTTTCCCACAATGTGGGAAAATCCGTGAAGCTAGTCAATGCTTCTCAGTTCCTGTTACTTGTCTTCTGCATGAGCATGGGTGTGCATGCATGCATGTGTTTGTCTGTCTCTCTGTGCTAAGAATCCCTGTGCTAAGATAGGGGTGGGGGTTCCCCCTCCAGGGTCTGTATCTTCTGCTTTTCCTCTCTATTCCACACCATCCAGAAATTGACACGAGGTTTGGCTCCTTCTTCCTCCCCACCTCTCTCTGTCTGGGTAGTAGTTGCCAGGACATTACCCCATTTGCTTCTACATGGTTCCATCCTTATTTCAGGCATTGCTATATATCTGTATATCACAGTATTTAGCTGGTATATCACGATGTTGAAAACCAGATATCGTCCAGCCCAAGGGAAAGAACGGTGTGCAGGAATGAAGTGATTAGGACCCATTCCCATTGGCATAATTTTGAGGATTATTGTAGTCAGTGAATACACACAGTGGTTCTGTGGTGTTGAAAATGTATTTTTATGTAGTGTGGTGGGCACATACCCATAGCCTTGTGGTACATCTTCAGGAGAAGAAAAGACTAAGGAGTAAACCCTACACCTATCTGGAATGGAGTCTGTAAGATGATTGAATGATGTTTTGTACACCTCCTTCTGGCAACTCCTGCAGCCAAGCTGGTACCAAACATATTGCTCTGCTTTCCTTAGCAAGGCTGAGAGGAGGTCTTGTTGTCTGGGCAGCCTAGGACCTGCCCAGACTTTTGCCCTGGAGAAGTCACTTGGGTCTGCCATTTTTAAAATGTCTGCAGGCATCGAAGTATGCCAGTCAAATTGATAGTCCTGTTCTGTATGATTATTTTCCATTACACATTACACATTTGTATTTATTTGGCTTTGGTATTTAATTTCTCATGTCACTCTAGTAATTTGAGTCAGAGAGGAGGGAAGGTACACTAACCAGAGGGACAGTCACCAGGTGGCTTAATTGAATGCTTCTGTGGAAAGATGTACACCAGGGGTGTCCAAGAGACTGCGATCTACTCCCACTATAAATAAACTGGCAGTGATCTACCCATTGGATTTGATCAGAGCTGTTGAGCTTTTTTGGGGGGAGAGATCAGAGTAGTTGAGCTTTTTTTAGGGAGAGAGGTCAGATCGACTGGTAGATCGCGATCGACCAGTTGGACAGCCCTGATGTACACAATCTAGGAACAAGGATACATTGAAGAGCTCAAGTTGCAGCCTTCATGTTTTGCCATCTTCTGCATACTTGTAGCAAAAACTTATTCCTGGTTATTTCCTTAAGACTATTTCCTCCATACTTTGGTGTTAGTCTCCAGCCAATCTGGTAAAAAGTTAATCCCATCACAGAAAACTTGGTTTATTATAATAAGAATGTCATGTTTCCTAATGAAAGTGAGAACCACTATAGATTAGGTGCTGTAAGGTGCCCAAATCTTTTATTACCTGAGATGAATAAGTACAAATTTCTATTGTAGGCATAAGCAAGTGTTACCAGTTAAGCTAGTGAGAAAATGGCAAGTCTTTTCAAGTTTGTGTCTAGCAACTTATTGTGATGCCTTTGTAGTCTTAGGGCTTGGTTACTCTTCTGAAGTTGCTTTTGACTGTGTTTCGGGAAGCACATTTACACAAGGATGCATGGCCTCATAAAGAGACTAGATGCAGTTCAGGACACTGATAATAAACTAGTTTAAGCCCATCTTACCTCCTGCCTCTTCATGAGATCAGATGTGTGCTGTCTACACGTTATTTGGGAAAGGATAGTTGATAGTTCATTTGTGTAACTACTGTGGAGATTTGGCAGCATGTGTTGGAGACAGGGAATAATTGGTATCCTTTTGGTGGGGGGCTTTCTTTGGTGGCCACTTAAATGTAGTGGAGCGAAGGTTATGTTATCAAATTGTTTTTAATAGGTTTCGGAGGGGGAAAATCTTACCCTAACTTGGATTTCAAGATGAGGCAGGCTGAAAATAGCTAAACTACATACAACTAATAGCAGCTTTAGGAATTCTAATGTGGTGTTTGTTTCATTTTTAGGATCAAGCAGAATATACAGATTCAATTCAACTAGCTGATTGGGCAGTGTATATCATGGATAGACATTGGTTCATTCGTTTCTTTATGCATGTGTAGGAGAAAAAGGTAAGAGGATGGCAAATGACAGTATACATCTGGAATATTTGAATTAAGAGAGCACCTTTAAATTTGCATCCTTGGTATGCTTCTTATATTGCAGTCCTAAACAGATCAGAAATTTATTTATTTATTGAGTTTCTGGCCTGCTGTTCCTTCTAGGGCAACAAACAACCAAGCAGGAAAACATTTTTTCCACCCCAGAGCCTTCCACAATAAGAGTTATGAATCAGTCTAATTTCTAGTAATGTTTCTAGGGTGTTTTGTTTGAAGCAAGGACAAGGAAGCTGTGGCCGTCGATATATTGTTACTTTTATCATTGCTGGTCACAATAGTGTTCTGCAATAGAATCATGCATTTTTAAATTTAAAGTTTAGAGTTTCCTGTTTGTAAAAAAATTATTATGGGTGGATTGTGAACTGAAGTGTATTTAAGGCCAAGTTTGCCTGCCTTTTCTTTAGACTCTGTTGTGGGGTTTTCCTTGAAACCTAGCTGTGGAATCAGGCACTGTCACTAAGTTCTTGATTTAATGTATTTTGGTTGCCTTCTCCAGCACAAATGCTTGCAGGATAGATTTGGGAGAAAGTTTTAGAAAGGTGCACATAACAAGCTAGCTTTTTTGTTTCACTTGTGAGGCTACATATATTGAATGACTGGGTTGTCTGGTTCATTGTCTGCATGCAAGGCCTACTATTTTGCATACCAGCACAGACTTCTTCAATGTTTATTTGGATGGTGGCATTAAAAATTGCAGACTTTGCTTCTGCTTAAAGAATTGGTTGATCCCTTGACTGTGTGCAGGAACAGGTCAGTTGTGTGTACTACACTTTATTGTTACAGAGTTAATTTTAAAATTCTGTGTTCAGATTTCCTTCCCTATATAATAAACACTGTTGTAAGATATACAAATCTCTCTTTTAATTTCTATAAGGTCCTTGATCTTGAATAAGTTATATCAGTCACATTGCATTTAATACTTTAGTGTGAAATAGTATTACTTCCTTGGCTAATATGTTGGCTTGTTTTGAGTTGTTGTTCCAGTCCACCAGGATTATGTGGTTGGCAAGGCTTAGGCTAAATGCTGTATCCTGTCATGCATTAATCTAGGTTAGAAACTGTAGAAGTTGCAGATTCAAGAATGCAAAGCACAGTAGACAAAATATTATTGAATTAACAGGAGTCATCTTTTAAAATGTCCATTATATAATTTATTTGACTGAAATGGTCTAGAGCCCATACTACAGTAAAGCTCACTAGATAGCTTTGGACAAGTCAGTGATTTTCAGTATAGCTTTGTTTCCTGTGGGGTTGTTAAATGTTCTATGAAAAAGAAAGGAATATATATTTGTATAAAGTGAAGATTTCTGAACTGTCACATCTACTCCTCTTTGCAATTATTGTTTCACCTCATCCATTCAAAACTTTTTTATGTAGAGATGGTTTATAAAGTTACTTGGCCATTGGGAAGTTACCGAGATTATATATTTATTAGGTAATATCTCCCAATGTGTCCTTGTAGTTCAAATCTGTTATACGGATGAGAAATGACTGGTAGCATTCTTGGGTCAAACATGCTTATTGAGTTGTGTGTGTGGTCGGAAGACTGATTACCATATTTTGCCGTGTATAAGATGCCCCCATGTATAAGACGCCCCCTATTTGGGGGGACTCCAAATTAAGAAAACACCCCTCAGCATTACCCATGTATAAGACTAGCCCCAATTTTAAACCTATTTTTTTGGTAAAAAATCCCCTAGTCTTACACACAGAAAAAACATGGTAATTTTTCCTGATTTGATACTTCAGTCACTACTAATTGAAATCCTGCTGATTTCTGTCTGAGTTAGTAACCGGATGCAACCCTGAGCCTGAGTGCCCAGGTTTCTGCAGTGGCCAGGAGTGCATCTGCATATCTAAAGCCAGTGTGCCAGCTGTGCCCTTTCCTAGAGATGTCTGATCTGCTCACAGTGACACACACCTTAGTTACATCCCATTTGAATTACTGTAACATGCTTTACATGGGTCTGCCTTTGAAAAGTGCTAGAAAACTTTTAAAGGGCCCAAGGAGCTCCACTGGCTACTGGTCTGTATCCGGTCACAATTTAAAGTGCTGGTTGTGACCTATAAAACCTTATACTGCTTAGGCCTAGGCTATCTGAAGGCCCAGGGTATTTTCCCATACAAACCTATCTGGGCTCTTGAGATGTTCGGGGTGGCCCTTCTCTCATTCCTGCCATGCTCACAGGCACCTTTTGTGAGAACGCAGGAGAGGCTGCTCCCAGACTTTGGAACTCCCTTCCTGGTGAACCTAGACTGAACTATGTCCTTGTGGTCCTTCCTCTGGCAGGTGGAGATTGATTGTTTTATTCCAGCAGGCCTTTGGGAGCTGATTGCTTTTAAGGAAAGGGTTTTTAATAGTGTTGTGCTGTTTTTACCATCTGTATTTTAATAGATTTATTTTTTACATTGTTTTAATTCCATTGTTGTTTAATTACTTTTCAGCTATTACTGATTATATCTTTTTAGCTTTCAGTGTTTTAGCTGTGCTTGTACAATCTGGACAAATCTAGTTTTTATTCTTTATCCCAGAACCAGGGCTCAAGGCAGCATACAAAAATGCAGAAGGTGGGGTCTAGATTAGGACTGATGCCATCATGTGATGGCACTAGGGCTCGCTGAAGATCCAGTAGATCCTGAGCCAGCTCAGTGCCCTTCCCCCTCTCCCACTAGAGCACACACACACCTGGTCTTGTGGGTAGAATGGGGGAGTTCTGCTTTGGTAGAAGGAGTAGATATGGAGGCTGGCAGTGTTAGGCAGTAAATTAGTTTCAGTAGTTGATATATATTAATTTTGTTTCAAAGTTATTAATAATTGCCATTGTGCAGCTCACTGAATATGTTCATCTAGGAAGTCCTGCAATGTTTCATATTTTACATGGGATCTTAATTTTAGTGGATACGTAAAAGAATAGATTGGTACATTTTCTATCATCATGCCAGTCATCCTGCTGTCCTTTAACCAAATTTATATACAGTGGTACCTCGGTTTACGAACTTAATCCATTCTGGAAGTTCGTTCTTAAACCGAAACTGTTCTTAAACCAAGGCGCACTTTCCCTAATGAGGCCTCACACTGACGTTGCCCTTCCACCGTTCCGATTCCATTCTTAGACAGAGGTAAAGTTTGCAAACTGGGACACTATTTCTGGTTTTGCGGAGTTTGTAAACTGAATCGTTCTTAAACCGGGCTGTTCTTAAACTGAGGTACCACTGTCCTACTTAACTCAAACAAGAACTCTCTAAGTTGCTTACAAAAGACTTTTATTTCCAAAAGTTAGCTAAGAGTGTGATTCCAAGTGAGTTGTAGGTTGGGGTGTGAAGTGACAGATTGTATTCTATTTTTAATCACATGTTGGCTAGCACTGGCAAGGTTGGAGGTGTACGGACAGACTTGTCTTCTTCTTGGCTCCCAGGGAGCCTTTTCTTTTTTAAAAGAATCACCCCATTGGTTCTAATGGAGAGGGAAGTTAGATATACTAGTTCCAGAGTGGCATGGATGCGGACCTGATCCTGTCTCGGCCAGTCATACTCTGCCCTTGGAGTGTCTTGTTTCAGTGCCTAACATTGATTACTGCTAGTGAAAATAGAACTGTGCCTATGGAGCTTTCCCACATAACGTCCCCCCTCCCCAATGGAGAGATCTTCACTGCCATCAGAGGGGCTCCTCCATGGATCCCTAACCCCCTCCATCCATTAGATCTGTGAGTTAGGACTCCCCTTCCCCTTCCCGTCTTTAGAAAGAAAAGGAACAATATGATTTTATTAGGGTTTTTTAAAAATAATAATAATACTTGCAGTTATTTAACTGATAAAACCAAAATAAATCCTTAAGTCCCTTCTTAGTCTAGAAGGCTTCTAATTTATTTGTATATCTGGCTGATATTGAGGAGGCATTAGGAATTAGAGGATCAATACAGTTTCATCATCACAGTTTTGTAATACTGGGAAATGCTTTTGATTTTATAGGAAATAGTCAAACTAGCTTAAATTTTAAGCTTGGTAATAATCTCTAAATCTTGTGATGGGACATTGGAATATTGCTAGAAGTTCATAACTGGCTGTCTGCTTGACAGGTTCAGACAAGGAGCTGGGTGGCATTTCCTGACAAATGGAGAACTATTTCCAGGCAGAGGCTTTTAACCTTGATAAGGTTTTAGATGAATTTGAACAAAATGAAGGTGAGTAACTTTTGTTAGGGCTGGAGATGCAAACTAATATCTGGATCTGTGACTCTGGTTGTATTTCTTTGTATTTCCTGTTCCATTGTAACTAACATCTGTTATGCATTTGCTGGGAATAAAAGTCTGAAAAGGATATTGAGAAATCTACAATTTTTTTCTAGGTAGAAACAGTTAAAATAATTGTCTTAAAAATTTCAGTGATTACATGAATGATATCCCTGTATTAATTGGGTGTCAAACATTGGCACAATTGCATAGATATATAATTCACAGGTAAGAATTGCTTGCAGCTAGAGCTAGTACAGATAAGATTAGCTGTCTGTGCATAAGAAGTAATCAGCTTCCATCCGCTCTTTTGCCACCCAGAATGCACATACTCCCAGATCAATCCCCCATTTTACACTAAGTTCAGTGTTACATTTCATTGTGCTCCTAGTTAGCACAAGTCTTAACTAGCTTTTACAACACTGATTAATTGTTTGTTTTCTATACCTATGACTCTGCTAACCGATGGCTAAAAATTGCACATAATAGTGGTGCTGTGGGTTAAACCACAGAGCCTAGGACTTGCTGATCAGAAGGTCGGCGATTCGAATCCCCGCGATGGGGTGAGCTCCCATTGCTTGGTCCCAGCTCCTGCCCACCTAGCAGTTCGAAAGCACGTCAAACTGCAAGTAGATAAATAGGTACCGCTCCGGCGGGAAGGTAAACGGCGTTTCTGTGCGCTGCTCTGGTTCGCCAGAAGTGGCTTAGTCATGCTGGCCACATGACCCGGAAGCTGTCTGCAGACAAAGCCCGGCTCCCTCGGCCAATAAAGCGAGATGAGCGCCACAACCCCAGAGTCGGTCACGACTGGACCTAATAGTCAGGGGTCCCTTTACCTTTTTTTACTAACATAAACTGTGGCTTAGCACAAATGAGCAAATGTGTGGGTCCAGGGGATTGTGACCACTGCCCTTTTCCCCTGCTCCTGCTGCCACTGCGCTACCCAGGACTAAGCCATAGTTCGGCTTAGCCTTTCATTTGAACACAGGCTCATGGTCTGTCTCCTCCAGATGAACCATGAGTGGTAAACCAAGAACAAATATTGGTTACAGCTTGTCGTTTGTGTTAGCATTTAGTTTACATCACAAAATAAAAGCAGTAAACTCCCTGAGTAATCACAAATAACTAGGGGGGAATTCAGCTTCACGCTGTCACAAATGTTCCATCTGTACAAGCGTATCAGTTTCCCAGATGGAATGATCCCTTGCTCTTGTGTGCTGTTTTGGGGATTCTCCCAACCCCTTGAGCAAATTATAGATGTGGCATGTGTGGGAGGGGAAAGCCCTGTTGTGGAAGCCTTCCTCTAATGGGGTTTGGTAGGTGTATTCCTCCCTAGGTTCTGTGGCTTGTTGTAGGAATACAAGAGCTTATTAACTTACTAACTACATTACTAAATGTGTACATTGAGGAGGGAGAAGAAAAAATGGCATTCACACAATGCTGAAACATCAAACATGTTTTGTAAAATTAAATTCCCAAGTGGTTTGTTTGTCTGTGATTGCTGTATTCCCTGTTACGTGATTTGTATGTAGCTAAGTCACTTTCCCCCTTATACTATGCTACTTCACTGTTCTGCTGTTGTGAATGCCTGCTAAAACATGGATAGGATTTATCATTGTATAATTTGTACAAGTAGGGCATTCTCTGGCATGAAAAGTGTAGCAATGGAAACAGGCAAACCCAAAAAGAGCTTGGCTGGATTAGATGAAAGGTCTGTCAAGTTCAGCATCCTGTTTCTCACATAAACCAAAGAGGTGCCTTTGGGGAGATTATAAGTAGGCTATTTCCACTCCCACTTTTTCTCCCCAAGACCTAGTAATGTGGTATACTGCTTCCAGACATGGAGGCTTCATATAGTCATCATAACTAATAGGCATTGTTAGACTAACTGATGGAAGGTCTAATCCCATTTTTAAAGCCGTCACAGCTAACTGTCATCTTGTGGCACCACATGCCATTAATAAATAAATAGCTTTTCTAAGGAAAAACACAACCTTTGGTGCTTAATGACTCCAACTACAGAAGCAATCAAAGTGCTATTTGAGAGTTAATGTGATTTGGTTACCTTTTTTGGCCAACATTTATTCGCTAGTTGGGCTGATAGAAATTGCTTTCTTAGGGCTTGTCCACGCTGTAGTGTTCTTCTGAGAAACGAAAATAGTTTTAGTCTGTGGGTATAACTCATAGACTAATTGCTTTCCTGAGTGGTTTCCCTTTTTATGGTGCTAAATGATGTATTTGCAAAAAGCAGATATGATTCCTGGATTGCTGTTTGAGAAAGCACTGCAGCAGCCTGAAGGGCGGATGCTGGAGGAAGGACGGTTGGAGAGGCAAAAAGCAGCCCCTTTTGGGGAGTGTGAGGACTAAATTTTGAGAGGGTTTTTGCTTTCGCTGTTGCTGGCATTGAGCATAGGTGCCAAGAAGATATCGTCGTCAGCCACATGTGGCTGAATTGGGTGAATCTGTCTCTTTATCCAGCCGTTCTTCAGTGGGTGGAGAAGTTGCAGTTCTTCATTTATTATTATTTTTTATATTTACTAAATTTGCATACTGCCCTTCATCCACCGATCTCAGGGTAGTTCACCTGAATGCTGTAGTGACAGATTTTGCTCCCCAGAAAGGGTCTCTGCTTCCTCCCCAGTCACTACTGCAGCTGAAGAGTTCTTAAAACACTCACCACCTTAAACTGGTATAGCACTGCAAATTTGTTACCATATGAATACCCAAATAGTTTTGATTGGTTTATGTTTGTGTGCATGTATAAAAGGCAGTAGGTGCACTTTGATGAAGTATTTATATTTTGGCCATGGTTTAGATTGCAAACTGGCAACCAAGCTAGATGATATTAGAAATGCATGTTCTCCTTTAATGTGACCTGCTTTTAAAAAAATAAATTGGGGGGGGGTGGAGGGTGTGTGAACCCTCCACTGCTATTTGCCCTGAGGAAGAAGCTGCCATTGGTGACAGTGGCAAATTTCCTTTGTGGTAAATATCAGCATCTGTATTGTGTGTATAAAACGAATCATGGTGCGGGGAAAGGGTCAAACTCCAGTTTTTAAGCATTGTAGCTCCAGTCCTGATGAGCTTCTTAATGTTTGCTATTCCTCCCTCCCAAAAAAAGACATGTGAAATGCGACCATGCATTTCTCATTTTGTCTAGTTTTAGCCAGAACAGTATATACAGTTGGCAGCAGTATACTAACTAATGGACTTTCTGTGCTTGGGCCCTATTACCTCTACAGAGATTTTCAGTATAGTATGTGATTTTTTTTTATTATATGTGGAACAAACATGCATTTATTTAATTTTACATGATCTCTGTTTTGATTTTGGCAACTGGAGAATGTATAAAGCCGTTTATTCCAGTGTTTCCGCAGTGTTCCTAAGCTATATAGTTATGTAAAACACTTAAGAATTGCTATACAGTTAACAATGCCATCTACAAAGGGAACAGTAACTAGAAATGCTTTTGCTTCCACAATATTTTTCAGTATAAGAAGCGATTTGCAATTATTTTAATCTCATTTATGCTTACGATAATTCTGTGAAGTTAGCTAAAGCTGCAAGATGATGTCTTGCCCAAGGTCACCCAATTAGCTTTAAGATTAAACAGGAATTTCAATGTGCTTTTGAGTCTCCAAAATTGACATTTAGTTCAGTTTGCTGTGCTGTATTGTCCCCAGCTTCTTTGAATAACTTATATGATGTCAATTCTTGTTTGGGTTTTACATGTTTGTCTTAATTAATGCTGTTGTTTTCTACTTCCTCTGGTTTGCAGCTAAATATATCAACCAAGATGTTAAGATTACGTATTCCCATAAAATGTGTATTATAAATAAATATTTCTGTTCCAGGCCTTAGAGACTAATCAAAACCAGAAATCTAACTTGGGAGCCAAACTGATAATCTAGAGAAATGTATGACTGCATTTTCATCTTTTTGAATTTGATTTAAAAAATAGCAGTTGTGGGAGTACCTAATCTGCATTGGGTCTCCAGCACAGGGTAAGGAATATTTTAATACTTTGTCTCTGTGCTTTTTTCCTCACAAAATTTCTCCCTTAAGCTACTATTCACTCTGGAATGAAAAACATATGACACCCATTTGTGTGTTCTTCTAGGGCAAATAGCAACTTATGGGTGGTTTTCATTGGGAAACTTCAAGAGGTAAAGTGTTAAACCAACCTACACTGTGGTTCTGATTTAGACTGAGACCTTTGTGACTGTAGAACTGCATACATTTCAAAAGATGGAAATACAGTAATTTTCATGCAAACTGGGATCTTGTCTGATCCTGGGTTTAAGCTAGTTTAACTATAATTGCTTCTTGCAAAATAAGATAATAATTATTGTTACGCAATACACTTGTAATGTAGTACCCACACAGGGGTGAAGGATTTCTGCACTTCAGGGGGCTGGACTGGATGGCTCTCGTGGTTCCTTCCAACTCTGTAATTCTGTGGTCTACAGTTCTTGGAATAGTAGCGTATTGACCCGAATATAAGCTGCACCCGATTAAAAGCCGCACCTTTAAAATTCGGGGGGGGGGGGGAGGAAAAAAGATAATACCTGAATATAAGCTGCTCCCTTAAAATTCTGCAGGCATTCACACCCATTCGATTTTACCATATGTCTGTTTCAGTAGCAATATCATAAAAGCCAGTTTTTGTAAGGTCGCAAATTTAAGCCACACTTTAAACTTTTCACGGACAGAATTTGGAAAAAAAGTGAGGCTTATATTCAGGCCAATACAGTATTATGTATTTTCCTTTGATATACAAACATTTGAACCTCTTGTGCAAAGTACAAGTTACATATGCTGAATTTATTGCATATTGATTTAAGTTACTTATCTTTTCAGATGAAGCCATTTCACCTACTTTGTTGGATGCAAAGTGGAATAAGATCCTAGATCCTCCTTCCCATCGGCTGTCTTTTAACCCAGCTCTGGCCAACGTGAATGAATCCACAATTCCTAATGAGTGTCCGCAAAAGTTGAAGTCATTCTCCCTGTCTCAGTTAGCCACTGCATCAACAGGAGGAGGAGATTGCTGTTCTAATGGAAAGAATCTTAATATAAGACAAGAAAGCCCAAACATGTGGATTGATGATCAGGCAGCAACAGATGATCATCAGCTAGTTAAGAGAAATAGCAATCGAAATGCCCTGTACAATTTGATGGATGAAGAAGGAAGGAAAAAGAAACCAGAGGAAAAAAACGTTCTTGTAGTAGCAGTCATGCATAACTGTGACAAAAAAGGACTGCAAAGTGATTTGTTAGATTGTAGAAATTACAGCAATTCCCCCAGAATGGATACTGTTAGCTTTACACTGGATAATGAAACCCAACAAGCTGATCACATTGATGTTACTGTAAACGGGTCCATTGAAAAAGATTCAGATACTGAAAAAGATGCAGTACAAGCAAACAGGCTACCTGCAGAAGAAGATTTTTTCAACCATTGTAGTGTTGCTGCTTCTGCCTGCTTATCCAGTGGATATTCTTCTCGGTTAAAGGAGAATGATAATTCAAACAAAGACCTTCATTTCTCAGAAACTGCAGCAGCAGGGATGAATGTAATTACATTGCAGAGGCCACTTGGCCCTAGTGTTAAAATACAGCAAAGCTGTGCATCAGGTGAGGGTTTTGATACTGATGCTGTTGCTCAGCTGGAAACTAGAAACTGTTTACCTAGTTCACGTAATAGTGGTTTCTCCACAGAGGTTTCTGTTGCAGAACCAGCAGCCCAGCCATTTCAGTCAGGGATATGTGAGGTCTCTGCAACTTGTCAGCCAAATACGCTTGAAAGTGGTAATCATGGTGAAAGTTCTGACGGACATTTGGCTTCTATGGATGTTGGTGCTGCTGACAATGAAGCTGACAAATATGAAAAAATACTCAGCTCAACTGAATTGCTCAGCACGACAGTTTGTTTATCAGAATCTCAGGAGATGGCAAATGGGGAACTGACTAAAGAAAATCAGATCAGTAATGAGCAAACACCTGGGGAGGATGAAACACTGTTGCATACAGCAAAGCGGGAGGAAACATGTAGTAGTAATGGAGATAGCAGCGATGGCATGACAGTAGCAAGTCAGGACTTAAAGGGAGCATATATGGATGAGTTTGAAGATTCCAGTCCCACTGATGTCATGAGTACATCGGCATCAAGTGCTCTGCTCAATTGTTGTGATTCCTATGGAATACAGAACCCAATTCTTGCTCATATTCCAAAGACTTTACCCTCCAAGGAAGACTCGGTGACTGAGGAAAAGGAGATAGAGGAGAGCAAATCAGAATGTTACAATAATGTTTATGAACAAAGAGGAAATGAGGCCACAGAGAGAAGTGGGCTCATTTTGAACTGCACTGGTGACCAAATTAAAAAAAAACATTTACATAATCTCTGCAGTCAGGTACCATCTGAAACAAGTCAAGCATCACCAAAACAAGCAGCTAGTCTGCAGCCTCTCAGTGTTCCTTTTGGTGGTGCCCGACCCAAACAGCCTACAAATCTTAAACTACAAATTCCAAAGCCATTATCGGACCATTTACAAAATGATCTGGTTCCCCCAAACTGTGGAGGAAACAGTAAAAACAAAAATGATGTATCTGGAAAAGTAAAAGTAGGTGAAAACATAGCAAATGTATTTTCTGATGAAACATCACTGAGTGCATCAGTCACAGATATTGGCAGGGAGCATTCTGATGATTATAAGTCTGGGGTTTCTAGTAGTTCGTGCCTTGCAGCAGCTTCAGATAGTCCGGACAACGACCTTGGAGCTGGCCAGTTTGGAGTTCCTACAAGAAAGCCATTTACTACTTTGGGTGAAGTGGCTCCGGTCTGGGTTCCAGATTCTCAAGCACCAAACTGCATGAAATGTGAGGCCAGATTTACATTCACTAAAAGGCGACACCATTGCAGAGCCTGTGGAAAGGTATGTTTATATTTAATGAAATATTTTCACAAATGATTGAAGCCACAGAATTGGGGGGGATATTTTTAGTAAGCATTTTGTAGTTTTTAGCAAAGTAAGGTTAGATATCTATTTTAATGGCTACTGAAAATAATATGAGTGTTAAAGGTATTATTAATTGTTAGTTTTGCATCAAGCTAGAAAACAAGTATACTCCCCAAATAAATAACTTATTGAATCTTATGGGGTCCCCCCCCCAGCACACTTTGTGATAAAGTATAGGCAGAAGCAGAGCTGCAGCACTAGGTTTCTGGCAGAGGTGTTGTTGCTGCAGCTTACTGGGAGGTAGTGGAGCAAGGTGACAGAGGTCAGTGTGGTGTGGCTCAACTGGCGGGAATGCCGGATTGACTTTGCCAGTGTGGACGCACCACACCAACTTCTGTTATGCCTCATACCTTGGCTTCCTCCTCCTGATAAGTAGCAGCAGCAGCAGCCCAGCTGATGGGAATCTAGGGTGCTGCTCTGCCCCACTGGGTAAACCACTTTTCACTATAGGCTGCTTGCCGTGGTGAGTGTGGCATCACATTCTGGCAAGAGTAATAAACAGCCAACCTTCACCCCAGCTTTCAAGCTGTGGGGTGGTCCATGATGAGAGGTTGGGAGGCGGTTTGGCAGCTGGTGAGCCCGGCCATGGAGACCAAATTGGCAACCCTTCTGCTGGCCTTTCCTGCTCCATATCAGAAAGGGTGAAAGCAGAGGGAGGGGAAAAGAGGTGTCTTCAGGCAGTGGCTGTTCCCTGACTTGCCTTTTCCTTTTTAAGAAGAGTGTTGTATGTCGTTCTCTAAGGTGCTTGCCATGCTTTCAAGCCGTTGCTGCAAACAGTAAGCAGTCTCTGCCCTGAATGATTGATCAGCCAAGAATTAATTGATTTGCTTGTTATTTCATACATTTGTGGTATCACTATTACAATATAACACCACTCCAAATTCTTAGAAGACTCCAGGGTGGAGAGGGAATGTTGTGATAGCTAAAAATACATGATGTTGGTAATGGGTAAAGCACTTCTCTGTACAAGTGCTTCTTATACAGGTTGGACCATTTTACAAGTGGTTTTAGCACACATCAGTAGAAATAAGTCCACAAACAATATGTTCCCACAAAATCTTTATATCCCACCTGCCTTCATGTAACTAACTCATTAGCAGATTTAGAGATGATGAAAAATATTTTCTGTCTGGTTGCCTGAAAGGAATGCTGACTTAGCATAAGTGACCAAACAAAAAGTCATTTGTAAGCCTGGTTTTGTATCATGTTATCCGGTTTTCAGCTGAAAAAATATCAATATTTTGTTTTTTAAATATTCCTGAGAAATAAGTAAATGTGTGGCATTTAGGATTTCTGTGCTTTCATTTTAAATTGGATGTAAAATAAGCCTGATATCTTGGGGCCTTATAAAAATACAGACTTGAATATTGTTCTCAACTAAGACAAGGTAAAGTAGAATTAAGTGAATAAAAGATCTGTAATCAGCACAGCTGTGCATGGTGCTGTAGAAATGGAAGTGTTTTCTTTAGCAATTATCCATTTTATTTATCAAAGAAAGCACAGGGGCTTTTCTTTCAGTGGGATTCCTGCTTGTAGTAAAACGTTAGGCCTTTTTAAACCATTTAACTGTAATAGACACCTCTTTCTTCCCATCTGAAACTTGTTTTACACTGAGAGCCCCTTCAGGCTGGTGTTTTATCACAGGTTTATTCTGCAACGTATCCTTGGCACAATAATAGTGCAAAAGTGGTGGATTTATTTTGCTTAAATTTGTTCTGTGATGCTGCCCCAGTGCTGCCTCATTATTGTTGTAACAACATTTGTGCAACAAAACCAGAACGTTTGCGGTATAAAAAGTAATAGGGTTTCAGCAGACAGTTACAGGATATGCACTGGTTGAAAATGAAGAAATGTGGCTGCCCCAAAACCTTTGCAGGTACAAACAGTATTGAAAGTGGGATTGCATGTCACTGCCCTGATAGCACCACTGTAGTTTATTGCTGTATAAGAACCTCTCTCTCCCTTAATATTTCATGCTGATGCACAAATTGGTATAGGTAATAATCACTATAATACCCAACACTATGCTGATGTTTTCCTTTACACGAAGCATTTTGGCATTGCTTTATTTACAGTTCATTTCCTCTGGGCAGCAGATTTTTCATTGACCTTGACTTTGTTTGAATAAGCATTACTGTATCCAGTGTGATACTCTTTTTCTCCAGTGAATAAGTTACATAATAACTTGCAGCTCACTGAATCCAACTTTAGCAAAGATGGTCCTGAACATGGGTTAAAAAAAAGATATAACAATTGATTTGGGGAGATCCCCTGTAGAGATTAGGTCAGTTTGTATTTTTCTTTCTCAGTGAGATAATGGGGGAAGAGACATCTTCTATACATGCTACAAGAATTTTCAACAATTAATCTAAAGTTTTCATTTCTGTGAAAGGATTATTGTTAAATATTTGGTTTGTTTAATGTAGTTGGGATGTTTGGAATAGTAAATTATGAATGAAAAGTTAATATTTCATTTCCCAGCTTAGGGCACTGATTTTTTTCATAAATTTAAATTTCCATCCTAGTCTACTGTTGAGCTGAATTTTCCAGCAACAATTCCTCCATGAGTGTAGAAATATAAAATATTGTATGTTTTTTTGGAGTGTGGAAATTTCATTCAAAGTTGAGCGGCTGTTTAATTTTTCATTAAATATATATTGTTAGATCACAGGAAGGAAAGAGTACAAGAACCTCATTAGAAATTGAAATGCTACCGTCTATGCAATATAAGGCAATAACTAATAGGACAAAACCAGCCTTACTTCCTGAATTAAAACCAGGAGCTATTTTTGGTGCATTTTGACTATGCTTGAGTATATTTGCTGTTTGATAAAGGTGAAGTAAAGCTTGGCCGCTATGAAACTGTAAATGTTGACTGGCTAACTGTTTCAGTGTAGGTGCATTGAGACCTCAACACAGAGTTGAGGGCAAGTGTGTTCAGACCTCTAATGACTTTATTTAATGAAGTGGGAAAGTGGCCAAGGTTATAAAGACTGTAAGATTTTGATATTCTGCATAGGAATACCACAATATTAACTCAGACATTTCCTGTTTTCAGCATAATCAAATAATGTGATAATGGGTGCCTCTAGTTTTATTATATCCCATTAAGTTATATTCTGTCTGATCAGTATAAATCCCATAACTCATTACAAGACAGGAATATTGTACTAAGGTTGATTTGGGTTGTTGTTGGTGGTGGGGTTTTTTTTGGGGGGAGTGTCATTCTAGCACTTTTCCTGTAGGATGAGGATAAAGCAGCACTGGTGAGTGTTGGCTAATTAGGTACAGAATTCAATCTGAAAACTTGTAGTCATAAAAGAGTGCTAAATGACTGAATATATTTTTCCTATTTTACTTAAGGTATTCTGTGCAGCCTGCTGCAGTCTAAAATGCAAACTGCTGTATATGGACAGAAAGGAAGCCAGAGTGTGTGTAATTTGCCATTCGGTCCTAATGAATGGTAAGTAACAGGGTAGGAACTAAATGTAAGTTCCACTAACATTGTGCTGTACAGAACCAACCATGTACATGAGTGGGATAAATAATGTGGCCTAGTGCGTTTTGTTTCCCTACTGGAAATTATTTCAATATGGATAATTATTTTCTAAAGTGATGTCCCAATCTAAAGCCTATCTGTACTCATGAGCTATTTCAAAACTAACCTGTTTCCACAATTCCTGATTTACAGAAGAAATTAGGCAGGCTCAATGTTTGTGCATGGAGTGTGATTGATCTGGATCCTATCAGAGCTTTAAATAGTGTCAGATGACTTGAAGTCACTTTTTCAGGTAGAAATCCGTGCACCTTCTATACAAGTAGAGGTAGAGGTAGGTGTACGGTTTGTTGCAATTTAATCTTCTGTCCCAAAACAGTGTTCCTGGTTGTGGGAACTCCTTTTGAGCACACAAAAACACAGTAAATTTTGCTTTCATGACTTAGAAGATGAGAGAGAATAAACGCTTGCAAGTGATTTATGTAAGGCAGTGATCTTGACAGTAGCTCCAGACATTTTGTGCTTCATACATTACATTTTTGGTGCCTGAAAAGATGCCTGGCCTGAAAAGCTGAGTATATAAGCTCTGAAATGTCACTTCTTATCTGTCTCAAAAGGATTCTAAGAATTATGTTGTTAAATTTTGTACTGCGTTTTGACAATGAGCTACCGCAGTTTAAGTACAGTGCTATTTAAAGCATTAAATATTAACATCTCTCCCTATAGGCTGATAGAAATGTGACAGGAAATGGTGGGTTTATTGCAACTATGAATTAAAAAGTAGTGACTAAAGTGACATTGATTTTTGAGGACAAGAAATATTATTCTCTGAGAAGAGGGGGGAGTTGCATAGGAAGCTGCATTATTTCAAGTCAGACAAGCGGTCCATCACGCACAGTGTCATCTGCATTGAGCAACAGCAGCTCTGCAGGCCTTCAGGCAGGTGACATTTCCAGTCCTTCTTGGAGATGGCAGTGATTGAACCTGGAACCTTCTGCTTACAGGGCAAATCCTTCTTAAGGATGCCCTGAGTCAATGTCGTGAAACACTCTTGCTTTTGTAACAAAGGTAGCTGACTCCATTTGGTTAATGCATAATACTTTTGGGTTGTACTTGTGCAAGGTTGGAACCTGATATAGGTTCATTTGTATCTGAACGTCTTTTGTTAACAAGGTCTAATAAAATTAATTGAGCTGTAATTTCCCTTCAGAAGCCTTTCCTTTCCATTACTCATTAGTGATGGGAAAGAAAAAGTATTTATAAGAGGGTCCACATTGCCTGTAGGTGAATGTATTTCTGTGCCTGGAACCAAGCTGCATCTATGTTCTATGACATTGCAGTGGTAGGTGATGCTGCTGCTTTCCTGTTGTTTGTCAGTTAGTTACTTTGGTGTATTTGGGTACAGTACAACAAGTACTTCATCATTCTTTGCTTCAGGAGGCTGAAGCAGTGATTGTTCAATTGGTGGCTGACTTGTGGGAATGTTGAAGTGGATGGGGTGGAATAGAGAAGTGTGGTGTTTGTGTTTTGGTGCTCATCTACTTACAGTCCCAGACACGTTCCTATTTTTTTAAAAAAATCATTTCCAGATAATTCATAAAGATTGTAAAGGAAAGTTGGATAGGAATCCCTTTTATAGTGGTTATATTTTTTTCATAGCACAGAGGCCCAAGAGGAGATAAGATCAGACTCTTGAACATGCCACCACCCTTTAGGTATCCTTTGAAGCTCTAGGCTGAGTCAGTATTTTGTAGTAAATATATTTTTCCAGTATTAATAATTTCAATAATCATATTTCTCAGTTACACAGCATTTGATGCTAAAGGTGCCAACAATTCAGTGGATTTCGTCTAATATTTTGAGATTCGTCTTTATTTTTGCTTTTTGACTTTGTTAAAGTTATAATCTAGTTCTGTGCTTTCCTGAGCATGGGGTACTGGGCTATCGGCATAAGTGGACAGCTCCACTATCTCTGCCAATCATCCAGAGGGCATCCAAGGAGCAGCCATATCCCAGTATTGCTGATGAAAAAAACAAGTATGGATGTGAGCATGAAATATTTTAGAAAAGGCAGAGCTGTCTACATTGCCTCCTTCAGATTGCTACATCATCTTAGGGAGCAGAGGCAGATGTTTAGACCACACCTGGATAGGTTCAGGACTTATAGTTGCATAAATATATTTTCTGATGAAGGAAAAGAGCCATTAATCTGATATATCGCAAAACTTAGAATTGCAGTGGTTGCATGATTTTTCTGGTGTACTGATTGCCTTTTTGTGTGTTTTGTGTTTCCTTAGCACAAGCCTGGGAGAACATGATGAGTGCCTCAAGCCAGAGCCCTAATCCTAACAATCCTGCTGAGTACTGTTCTACCATTCCTCCCTTACAGCAAGCACAGGCTTCTGGAGCTCTGAACTCTCCACCACCTACTGTTATGGTACCTGTGGGAGTCCTAAAGCATCCAGGTGCAGAAGGTAGGGATCTTCTTTTCTTCTGCTTAGATTCCATCTCCCTACTCCCCCTCTTTATGAGAGGGGGTGGTCCCTGCCTGTTTGAAGGAGGCAGTGGTGAAACCATTCCTTTAAAAGCCTTCCTTGGATTCGAAAAACCTAGCTAACTACCAGCCAGTTGCTAAATCTCCCTTTCTTGAGCAAGGTTCTGGAGCAAGTGGTTGCAGACCAGATCCAGGCACTTTTGGAAGAAACTGAGTTTCTGGATCCATTTCAATCGAGGTTTAAGCCCAGTTTTGGCACAGAAACTGCTTTGGTCACCCTGTATGATGACCTCTGCCATCATACAGAGTACTTCTGAATTCTAAGTGTGTTATCAAAATGCTGATTAGTGTTAATGCTGATTAGTATTATTTACTTGGGCTGCAGTCCAAAGAAGTGACATGCACACATAAGGAAAAACTATTTGCGGAGCCTGAACTTCATTTGTTGTTTCTGCTGTAGCAATTTTTCCTACCCAAGTGACTTGAAAAAAAGACATCTAAGTCAGTAGTTTATGTCAAGTTTCCCTTTGATACTTCTTCATATAATTCCTAAACAGTGGTGCAGATCTGACCACTCAACCATCTTTGTTGCACTGTATACATTTTACAACCTTACCTGTTTTTACCTATAAAGTGATTGTTGGCATATAGGGTCTTTCAGATGACCAGCACCTGTGATAGTTTGTGTAAAAATAACAGTAGAATCCCAATTCCATGGGATTTACTCAAAGGCAAGTGGGTATATGAAACACCCATGGCTGATGAGAAGTATGGTCTGATAGTTACTCAGCACTCTAAAGCAGTTTATTTTCATCAAGTGAAAATGAAATGGCTATATCTGCTCATGTAAATGTCAGTGTTTGAGAACTGCTCAAACTGGTTCTTTATTTGCATAGGAAAGCCTCCTTAACTCAATGTATCTGGTGGAGGTATTTATTCAGTTTAGAGATTAACTATAGGATCAAGATGCTTAGATCTAAATGATTGAATATTAATCTGGTTATCACTAAAGATAAACTTACTATTTACAATGTTCTTTTTAAAAAATATCTTCAACTGCTGATGAAAAGACAAGCTGCCTTAAAAGACAACCACTATGGGAACTGTTGAACCAAAATCAGATTCTTCTTTATTTGGTTGTGGCATTGGAAATATTCAAATCCCTATCGCTGTTTTTTTGTTTGTGTTTCAGTGTATTTCTGTATCTCAATTAAAGCCAGCTAGCTTCACTTCTCTTTTCATGCATGCATTTCTTTTGATGAGTTGTTCCCATCTCTTCCTTAGTGGCTCAGCCCAGAGAACAAAGACGTGTTTGGTTTGCTGATGGCATCTTACCCAATGGGGAAGTTGCTGATGCAGCCAAATTGACAGTGGCTGGAACAACCTCCCCTGGAGCGCTAGCAGTGTCACATGATCCAAGCAAACCCATGAGCAACACTACTTCACCCGTAGAGGTGAGGAAAAGCTCTGATTTTTGTTGTAATATGTTGGACATGTCTCTTGGTCAGAGGGTACAGGCAGAAGTAGCTTCCCTAGCAATGTATTTTTACATGAGAGCCTATAGTACAGATTGTTTTTGTATCTTGTATTTTACAAAATGAAGAGTAAAATATGTCTAGTTATGCATTTACATAGTGTTGTTGTTTACTGCTTCTTGTAGACTGAAAACACACTTGCATTTTCAAGAAGCATTACTCAGGTTGGAAGTCCAGTTGGCAGTGCGATGAATCTTATTCCAGAAGATGGGCTTCCTCCAATTCTTATTTCTACGGGGGTGAAAGGAGGTGAGAATTAAACTGTGGTGTGTCTGTTTTTGGGTTTAATGAGTAACATTCCATCCTAGAGCAGTCCATATTGAAACCAAAGTCTTCTGGATCAAGGTCAAATAGTCTTGACTGTCAGTGGGCTGAATATTAACAGGCAAGGTCAGGCTTAATAAAATATCTGTTATCTCTAACACAAATGGGGATTCTGTGTACATATAATCATTCAGGTGTACTGAATAGTGATGGGAGTTCAAAAGGCGACTTGGATGCATGTGAAATTGGAAGAAGGGATTGCATTTCTAGGAAAGTACCAATTTCTGGGGTAGTCCTTTTCTGAGCTGAGCTAGACGTTATCAGCACTACGGTGTGTAGTCACACATACAGAAAGTACCTAATATCCAGTCTGATCTGTTGGCATACTGCCAATTTTTCTTGTTTACATCTTCCATATCAATGTCATGAAGTTTCTGCAATTTGAAGCAGTGGAGAATAATATCTATGTGTAGCTACTTGTTTGCAATAGATAAAACTAAATGATTGCCTGTGAAATAAGACTCTTCATAAAATACTACCACGAGTTGCAAGTACTATTTGTTTAGTTATTTAAACAACTAAAACTGACCAGTTGATAAACTCACTAATTAAGAACCAATGACTATGGATATATTCCAAATTTATGGATAAATTCCAAGTTATTTTTTTGCAGTAAATCTTATACCTGACAAACACTTCATTCTGTCAAAAGTCCTGATAGTCAAATAAAGTTTTTTAAAAAGGAAATCTAGAAGGGATTCATGAATTTGTGTTTATGGGAATGCTTCAGAATATAGCCTTTAAATATGATTTCATTAATTGATATTGTTATATATAATGGCACTGTAAACATAAGCAAATAAAAGCCACTTCCCAATATTCCATCATACTCTAGCATGGAACAGAAGAAAGGCCAGGGCTATGCAGATAGAAGAAGGCTTGGTGATCGGTGGCTAGGGTCTACAGTTATAGGGAGAAAATTTATATCTTACCCAGTGGTACCCCTGTGTGCATACCTTTAATATCTCCCATGGCAGTAAATGATTCCCATTTGCTCCTCTCATGAAAAATGAAGGACTTTGATTGAGGAGTGAGAACCTGCATTCTACCCCTTTTATTGAACTTTTATTGACAGGATCACACAGGAATGTATATCCACATGCAAAGCACATAGTTATACTGCACCCCTTGGCTTCCTTAGCATATATAAGCTGGTCTTCCCCATGGAAACCCCACCAATCCTTTTGATCATTTTGAGGGTCAGCCTGCATATATTTGCAATACATGACTGAGATGCCAAAACTGGTTTATAATGGTTATGTTTAATGCCATATACTGTGCTTGACATAGAGGTATGTTGTGTAGAAGCCCCAGGGTAGAAATCTATTTTTGTTGCACTATCAAATAAAGATTTACAAAGGTATTTATTATGGGTCTGTTAAACAAATGCTATTTCATTTTTTAAGAACAGGCAATAGTATTCAGTAATTGATTTCACAGTAATACTTTCACTGTTGTTGTAGGTATTACTGATAGCATGCATTTTTCAGATGTTACCTAAACCCAATGAAATGTTGGGGGGGGATCTCATTTTTAAAAAATCCTCCACCCATCCATTTGAATAAGGTGACAGACCACACAGTACTTAAATATGAGAGATACGCTATTGCCAAATTGCATAAGACACTTGACAACCATCATTTGACAGCTACCTTTTTTGCTTTCAGATTATGCTGTAGAAGAAAAACCATCTCATATATCAGTGATGCAGCAGTTGGAAGATGGTGGCCCTGACCCCCTTGTGTTTGTTTTAAATGCAAATTTGCTGTCCATGGTTAAAATTGTGAACTGTAAGTCCAGTTTATTTGGATGATGATAAAACGATCTTGCAATGAATCAATTTCCTTTGCTTTATAAAACATTTCCCTGTGAAAAACTTCTTGCACTGCAGAAAATCACCTTCAAGTAACAGTGGTGAATTGTCTTTCTGATCTGTGTCTTGGAAGTGATTGTGTGCCAAAATCCAGGATATTATTTTCTGAGGCCCAATATATGAATTCACATATTTAAAAGACGTGCTAGTCTTGCTACTGATGATTTCTTGATTTAATAGCAGCATGATATTACAGTGGAACTTCAGTACGCTGAATGATGGGGTTTATAAAATCATACTTCCTATGAGCATAACAAGATGCAGTTCAAAATATCCAGGATTTAAGATTATCTATGGTGTAATTCGGGGACGCGGGGTGGCGCTGTGGGTAAAACCTCAGCGCCTAGGACTTGCCGATCGCATGGTCAGCGGTTTGAATCCCCGCGGCGGGGTGAGCTCCCGTCGTTCGGTCCCAGCTCCTGCCCACCTAGCAGTTCGAAAGCACCCTTAAGTGCAAGTAGATAAACAGGTACCGCTTTATAGCGGGAAGGTAAATGGCGTTTCCGTGTGCTGCTCTGGTGCCGGTTCGCCAGAGCAGCTTCGTCACGCTGGCCACGTGACCCGGAAGTGTCTACGGACAGCGCTGGCTCCCGGCCTCTAGAGTGAGATGAGCGCACAACCCTAGAGTCTGTCAAGACTGGCCCATACGGGCAGGGGTACCTTTACCTTTATGGTGTAATTCAGCATAACTCTAAGAGGGGTACACCTACAGGGAACAAGGGTCTACTCGTGCAGTGGGACTTCCCTTGCTCTTCTCTCCCCATTTGTCCCCTAAACCTGTTCTGAGGGTTCCTTGAAACGCTCCATAGCTGATTTTGGAAGTACAGGTGGGAGAAGTGGAGAGAAGTCCTGTTGCGCAAGGTACCTCATTTCACGCATGCTAGCAGCTTAGATGAATGCCTAGTTTAACCTATGTGGTTAAACTAGGGGTGGCTAACCTTATTTGGTCTAAGGGCTTCATGTCAGTGGAGGATGTTGTCAAAATGAACTTTGCTGTCCCCTAGCTTTGTGCCTCTCCCCGACCAAGCCTGTGCACACACAGGCAGGCACACAGATGCACAATGGCAGACACAAGCCATAATCCTGCCAATTTGAGGGATTCCTCCCCATTGCAGTGCTGTGCTGAGAGGAGAGACTTAAAATGTAAAGACTAGCAAATGCAGAGGTTACCATATTGGGTCAGAAATACAACCTTATAGTAACTAAGACTTTTAACCTGCAGGGTGAATAACTTGGGCAGGGTTTTAATTGAGGAAAGTGATATTGCAAGAAGGGTCAAACCCTGAATCACCCAGTACTGTTGTCTAAAATCTACACACAACCCATACACAAAAACCATACATGGTTTTTTTATATATAAATGAGATCCTGAGTCAGAGAGCTCTGTTGTGTTTAGTTTG
The DNA here is from genome assembly GCF_965113315.1 of Podarcis vaucheri. Lineage (NCBI taxonomy): Eukaryota > Metazoa > Chordata > Lepidosauria > Squamata > Lacertidae > Podarcis > Podarcis vaucheri. Next base: position 50,458,392 of record NC_138764.1, on the reverse strand, counting down.
GCCTTGGCAAATAAGCAGCCTACAGTAATGTCTTCATTAATTTTGCATTTATCGTGGTACCTCGTGTTATGGATGGAATCCGTTCCGGAGGCCCGTCCGTAACGTGAAATGCCCGCAACTCGAAGCTCTGTGTCTGCACAGGCATGTGGCACAATTTGGCGCTTCTGCACATGCGCAAAACATGATTTAGCGCTTTGTGCAGGTGCGAGCGGCGAAACCCAGAAGTAACCTGTTCTGGTACTTCCGCGTTGCCACGAGATGTAACGTGAAAAGACACAACATGAAGCGTACACAATACGAGGTATGACTGTACTCCATATGTTTATTTTTACAAACCCTCTTTGTGCTTTCCCTTCTACAGATGTGAACAGGAAGTGCTGGTGCTTCACTACAAAAGGAATGCATGCTGTAGGCCAGTCAGAAATAGTAATTCTTCTCCAGTGCTTACCTGATGAGAAGTGTTTGCCGAAGGATATTTTCAACCACTTTGTGCAGCTTTATAGAGATGCTTTGGCAGGTGAGAGAACTGCCTATTTGAAAATTGTGATGACTGCTGACAGCTAAATTACTTGAATTATTAAGTCATCACAGTTGTGTAGCTGTGCCTTCTAGATTCTTTTATAAAATAGTCCATATTTGTACATTATTAAATAATATTTAAGTAACCAAAGGGCTCTCTGCCTTTTCTTCAGATGCTGATTGAACTTTGATCCAGCATACTACAGTTATTACTATGTGCAATTTCACTACAGTGTTGCATAATTTATGACCTCTACATAATGTGTATTTGAATTCTATTTTTGGTATTCTTTGATATACTGTTCTTCAATGCTGTGAGGGAAGCAGAGTTTCGGGGCTTTGTTATTTTTAATCAAAAGCCAAAATTTAATACCAGTACTGCTGACTTTTATGATTCTTTTTGGGGAGGGGGCATTTTCTATTTCTGTAGTTCAGAAATGTAAGGCAGTCAAATTAAATCATGAGTTACTGTGCTGGATACAAAAAGGATTCTTGTTTTGTGAGCAGATGATCTTCATGACTCATAGCACTCTAAATCAATTTCTGCAGTGGTCCATAATACACTCTTAGTATGTGGCTTGCTTATGTTCTGACATTGTAAGTAGTTGAGAGAGAGTTGTGGAGGGATGCAGTACAGTACACTAAATTAACACTGCTAGGGGGTTATCAGAAACAGCTTGCTGTAAAGTTATTTACTATAAGTGCAATGAATAAGACAACTGTGTCTTAACCATTCTGCTACATATTTTGGAAAGTTGTTCATTTGTTTGCTATGCTTTGGAACACCTCTTAACACAGCATTTTAAAAAATTGCTGGTTCCCGAGATCAGGGAGCAGGTTTTTCAAATCAAGATAGCAGACTGAACCTTTCAAAACGGTGCTGATTTTGGGGTTTCTTAAAATTTCCGAGTAACGCCAGGTAGAAGGCTTCTGGTTTCTTATAAGGCAAAACATGCCTGTAATAAATAGAGGGTACACTGTGTGTAATTATTTCTGAAAAGCTGAAGGGAGTGGGAAATTTGTAAAGGATTTCTGCTATAGAACAGTGGATAAATTTTAAGCAGGGCTTAGAGCTTTAAGAGTTGTATGTGCTTGGGCTGCATATCTAGTACCTGCAGGTCATAGCTTCATGGCTGAGTAGAAATTTGTACCTGAGTGTCCTTAATCTTAGATCCAACATTTTCAACATCACATATTATTAACTTTTAAGCATTCTCTTTTTCATTAACATCCTTTGTTGTTAAAATGCAACAGTATAAAGCATGGTATTGGTACTGGTTTAAAACCTATGACATATAATTTCACTATTGAAACAAAGGTTTTCTCTGTATATAATAATAGTAATGTATATAATAGTAATAAATAATCTACCAAGTTAAGCCCAGAGACAAAGTTTTCTCAGGAAGTTGGGAGTGAATTAAGTGTGCTGCTCATGGTATGTATATACTCATCACACCTTCACATCTGATAAAATTGCTTGGCAGGATTTGGTGTCATTTCTAAGACCTGCAAATCCTGTTTGACAAGAGGTCAAACTTTTGGATAAAAGTATTTTGTACTAAACATGAGAAGTGCAACATTTATTTCAAAACACTTTCTTAAAATTACCGTATATTCCATCTCTAGCCTAAGACTCAGCATATGGCTGCTTCAGAATGTTGCAATGTTTGTGGAGTTGCTTTTTTCGTATCCCTTTTGGGATCAGGGTTCTTGGGGTTTTTTTGTGGCAGGGAATCTACACTGTAGAGATTTCAGTTGCAAATACCTAGAAATGAAATCAATAAGTGTGTGCAGAACTTTTCTAATTAAACTGGAAAAACAAAGCATTATATACTATTGAATAAAATTCCTTTTGCTTTTATTTTGGTATATCTGCTGCAAATGGGTAATTTAAGTTAGTATACCTTAACATTTCTTTAAAAATGTTTTCTTCTGTGTCACAAGTAGCACAAGAGGAAGTAGGATCTCTGTGCAATTTTATCTTGCCTTTTGGATATATAGCCATTAATAATAACTATTTCTCTTGTTTCCATAGGCAGTGTTGTGGGTAATTTAGGACATTCCTTTTTCAGTCAGAGTTTTCTCGGCAGTAAGGAGCATGGCGGCTTCTTGTATGTTACACCTGTGTATCAGTCGCTGCAGGACTTGGTGCTCCCCACTCCACCATATTTATTTGGAATCCTTATCCAGAAATGGGAGACTCCTTGGGCCAAAGTATTTCCCATCCGACTGATGTTGAGACTTGGAGCTGAATACAGGTGTAAGTCCTATTAGTCTTCAGTGTCCCGTTAGATCCCAGCCTTGGTTTCAGAGTGTCATATATACATATTTTACCATTTTGTTGCTGGTAATCACATTGCCTTGGATTCAAACTTTTTGCTTTGTGAGCAAAGGGAGTCTTCTGTTCATGGAGCAAAACGTTAGGGTCCAAGCTACCGTTGTAAGGACATTACTAAATGTGATTCTGTTGGCCAAATTAATCTACATTAAAGTAGTTGCTTGTGCACTTAATGCACAGTAGGTTATGTTATATGGGAACAGTGTCTGAAGTGGGGTTTAAAATGGCTTTCTGTGCGACGGAGGGCTCTATGGCACCCTACCAGACATGGGAGCTTGGAGTAACTGGTGCAGTCATGGTTTTCAGAGTTGTATTCAGTGGTTCTTTTGTGTGTGCACCACTTTCATAAGTAACTGAAACCTAGGCAAACTTGAAAATTAAAAATGGTTACAAAAACCTAGTACTGAATATAAGCTGTTAAGATCTCCACAACAATCATTTGTTTAAGTCAGTTGGGGTTAGTGTTAGGTCACACACAGTGACTTCTTGTGCTCCCATTTTGGCTCTGTAGTGTACAAATAAAAACATGGAAAGTGTTGCTAGAAAGGCAGAGCATCTTTCCTCAGCACATGTCTGTGCTCCAAGTAGAAATCTGAAGGCCCATCCTATTATTCTATTCTTACAATTGTCCTTGATCAGACAGGCACCAACATAGGTGGAATGATTCCTTCCTTGTATGTGACTATATGTGGACCACTGGCAAAGAACCACAATGAGGGAGAACTCTGGGTTGGATCAAGACTTGACGCTTTGCAAAAAAGGGCTCATTCTATTTGCAGAGGGAATCAGAATCCAGTGGGGGTTCTCCACTTGTGGAGGGTCCGTGGTTTTTGTTGTGCAAATGGAACTTCTTCCTGTGCAAGTGGAACTTCTCTGAGCATGTCTGGATACAAGCTATGGTGTTATTTTGATCTTCCTACTGTTGATATTTTTCTAAATTTGATTTTCTAGCTACCAAATGCAAGGTTTTTGGAGTGAACTTCTCCATAGATACGTTTGAATCTGAGATCTTTTTTCTTTCTTAGTGTACCCGTGCCCACTTTTCAGTGTCAGATTTCGTAAGCCATTGTTTGGAGAGACTGGACACACAATTATGAATCTTCTTGCAGTAAGTGATGGTTACAAGATTATTTTGTAAATAGAAAAATGTATGTGTTCTGTTCACTCACCTAATTTATATGCACTGTTATTCTGAAAATATAATAATGTGTAGATTTCTTAAATCTAGATATGATGGAGTAGAATTTATTTATTTATTTATTTATTTATTTAACAAATTTATATACAGTTTTCAAGCAAAAAATTATTCTCAAAGTGTTTTACAAACTACATACAAAAACGTAAACAAAAAATATAATTTAAAACTGGCTAAAACATCCATATGATTTCAAAAGATAATTTAAAAGACATCACAAAAACAAGTATTTCTGAGCATAACAAAAATACCATAGAACACCACAATACCAATTTTACAGCTCAGATTATAATTAGTCCCTAAAGACTATTAACCCTTATCCCTAAAAGGATAAGTCTTTAAAGGAGGTGGGGATGAGGTTTGCTCTCAATATCATGCAGAATCTAATACACAGTTTTATGCAACAAATATCTATTTTAAATAAAGAGAACACTAAAGGTCCTTTTTTTTTAACATCTCTGAACTGGACCATCATATAGCTGTAGGCACACTACTGTTAATAAAAACCACCTAAGCATTTCATCTGTACATTTATACCAAGGAACCCCAGTTTAGTGTCCTGTAATTTTTATTTTTATTTTTGTATGCTAGAGAAAGAGCACAGCTGTGCTCAAGGACAGAAAGAATACCTTGGAGTGGTGTAGTGGTTAAGAGCGGTAGTCATGTAATCTGGGTAACCGGGTTCGCGTCTCCGCTCCTCCACATGCAGCTGCTGGGTGACCTTGGGCCAGTCACACTTCATTGAAGTCTCTCAGCCCCACTCACCTCACAGGGTGTTTGTTGTGGGGGAGGAAGGGAAAGGAGATTGTTAGCCGCTTTGAGACTCCTGAAGGGGAGTGAAAGGCGGGATATCAAATCCAAACTCTTCTTCTTCTTCTTCTTCTGATGCCCCATAGCATTTAAGGAGATTAAACAGGCACCTGTTCCAAATGTGAAGTGTGTTATTGGACACCAGGAAGGAATATAGCAGAGGTGGATGAGTGGGTGGGAATGGGAGATTATCAGGTGCTCCTTTCCTCTTCTTGTTCATCCAAAGGCAATTTCTATTTTCTCACAGCTAAACGTACCCAGCTTACTCTGATACACATTGCATCTCATGAAACTCATTGGTACAATATCAGTTCTTTCTACTTAGTGTTGTTTTCAGAGCCCCTACTGATGGGTTAGGTTGCTCCTGAAACAAAATGTATTTTGCAATATTTTAAACAAAATAATGAGTAAAGAATACTGCTTATTGCGAATGGATTTAGTATTTTTATTGTAATTTTTCAAAGTTGACCCATAGTTCTTGCGTTGCTGAAACTCAAATGCCAGCAGCAATTGTGATTTTCATTGTTCTGTGCACTGATAGGACTTCAGAAATTACCAGTATACATTGCCAGTTGTCCAAGGCTTAGTGGTTGATATGGAAGTGAGGAAAACCAGCATCAAAATTCCCAGCAACAGATACAATGAGGTATGTCGTGTGAATAAATATGTAACACACATGTCCAAGAAGCATCACAGTGATTCTTCTATTGATGAAATATTGAACGAACTAGGAGTTACTTGAGGGGTGAATACAACTGGATCTGTGAGATCGGGTTTCAAATTCTTGCTCAGCAAGGAACTGAGGGAGCAGCTTTGGTTAAGCCATGATATCTCTTTACCTTTTCTCCCATCTGAAAAATTATGAATAATGACATACCTTAATATCTCATGTTGATATGGCAGATCAGGTGTAAACTGTCTTGCATGTTCTTCTCCAAAATATTGTATGCCATAAATCATATATTTCTTTTGGAGGACTAAAATTTTAATTCAGTGATTGTTAAATGTTTATTTTTTTTTCAAAGAGCCAAGAAAGAGCATTGCAAATAGTTTAATTTGTCCCTATTCCTGGGATGGGCACTCCACAGCCATTGGCCTGATTTTATGTGATCGTTGGCAAGCATCACCTCAGACCCTTGGCAAGACTGAAGTGCCCCCCATGGACAAGAGAGAGAGAGACTACCTTTGGCTCTGGCCTTGGCCACTGCTGAGTTTAGCCCCGCCCCCTCCCAGTTATCCCTGAAAGGAGTTCTTTGACAGAAAAAAAAGTTTGCCTCCATCTGCCCTGTACAGATGTCATTTTTCTTCAGGGTTTGCACCTGTGGAGACAGTTCTCACATTTCTTGGGTGGTGGTCTCATATTGTGTGGTAATGGCAAATGTTTTGGTTGCAGATGATGAAAGCCATGAACAAGTCCAATGAGCATGTTCTAGCAGGTGGGGCATGCTTCAATGACAGGGCAGACTCTCATCTCGTGTGTGTGCAGAATGATGATGGGAACTATCAGACACAGGCCATCAGTATTCATAATCAACCGCGGAAGGGTGAGAGTTGCTGACAATGTATTCACCCCCCCATAAACAGTCTGCTGTTTGCATTGTTTTCTTGTTCATTGTTTTTTGCTTGTAAGCCCTTTTGATTTTATAAGTGCATGATGAGCAAAGAGCCCTAGTGCCTGAAGGCAGTTATGGCCTGAATGAGAGCCACTAAACTGAGACTGAATCTTGATAAGACAAAGGCACTGTTGGTGATGGTTCACAGGTGAGAATTGGGTATATGGCCTATTCTGAACGAAGCTGCAACCCTTCCCGAAGCAGCAGATTCATAAGCTGAGGGTGCTTCTAGAAGCTCACGAGGCTTCAATGGCAAGAGATGCCTCAGCCCAGCTTCTGCTGGTTCATCACCAGGGCAGCCTAGCTGTATGGCCTGGTAACCTCAAGCTTAGACTACTGCAGTGTGCTCTATATGGGCCTGCCCTTGGAGATGCAGTTGGTGAAGAATGTGGCTGCAAAAGTCTTGACAGGTTCATATGTAAGTGATCTTTGACACTGGCTGCCTGGGCCCAATTTAAGGTGCTGGATTTGGTGTACAAAGCCATATACAGCTTGGGACCTAAGTACTTAAAGGAACAACTATCCCATTATATGCTGACGTTATTCTTTAAGATATGTGAGGGATGTCCTGCTTGCAGTTGCATGAACAACTGCAGTTGGTTGTATGCTAACAGTGAGCAGGGCCTTAATGGCACACTGGGTGGGGAATTCCTTCCCATAGGAGATACAGTTGTTACTCTCATAAACAGTTTTTCCTCTCATTAATAGTTTTATGTTAAGAGATTTTTTCATTCAGGCCTATGGAGATGTCTGATTTAAAGAAGTTGCTTCTCTGCTGCTGGGTTACTATTTTGCAGTCTCCATGGTTTTAATGTCATAGCTGTAATTTTGAACCTTAATAACATGTGTTATACTGCCCTGAGAAATTATGGGTTATAATTAATTTTAATATTAGTATTAATATTAATTGGAGCACTTTGTGCAAACACATTGAATACTATGCAGCTTTTCACTGCCTATTTCCATTTGCCTCTCCATTTTAAAAGTCCATTTTTCATCTTTCTTACACTACACACCATGGTGGGATTCATCAGCTATACTGTGGTTTGAGATCCTGGCTTCTTTGTACTATCACAGCTTATGAACTCAGGAGATAAAGGGAAACGTGAATGCTTTCAGTCTCTTCTCCACGTGTGTGGAGGAGGAATGGTATACATAGCTGGGATAGCTCAGTCAGTAGAGCATGAGACTCTTAATCTTGGGGTTGTGGGTTCAAGCTGCACTTTGGGCAAAAGATGCCTGCATTGCAGGGGGTTGGACTAGATGACCCTCATGGTCCCTTCCAACTCTACAATTCTGTGATTTGGTGACAGTGTGAAGCTTTTTTGTGGCTTGATCTTCTCCTGCTAAACAATGCTTTAGTGTTGCATCTGAAACAGGCCAATTAATTTGCTTTCTGAACCTTTCTCAGCCAGTAATGCTTAGCATTTATTCAGCTGAACTTTACATTCTAGGTATATATGAATGCAGCACTCACAAATGAATTGTCTTTTCATCACTATAGGAGATCCCCTTTGCAGAGATACATACTCCTAGTTCACAATTGTGATGTTTACTTGATCTGGTGCTAAAGTCAAGTAATGATCATCCTGTCACCACTTACGTTAACAGATGGGTGGTAGATTCTGTACCAGCTTCCAAACAGCCTTTGAAGGCTCCATGTAAACATCCTTGCAATAATCCAATTTATGAAGCTTGAAAGCTTTTGTTCCAGCTGCTTAAACCAGATGCAGCCGATACTGAGCATGGGGGTCCACTGTGGCTTGCTCCTGAAGTCCTAAGAATACCCACAGATCTCCTTTTTGAAGGAGAGCAAATAACCATTTAAGCTTTTTGACTGGCCAATTGTATGGAATACGTTTTCTGGAGGGAATTCTATATAAGACTGTGAGTAATCTTGAACACTGCAACGGGGTGAGCTCTCGTTCGGTCCCAGCTTCTGCCCACCTAGCAGTGCAAAAGCCCGTCAAAGTGCAAGTAGATAAATAGGTACCTCTCTGGTGGGAAGATAAACAGTGTTTCCGTGCGCTGCTCTGGTTCACCAGAAGCGGCTTAGTCATGCTGGCCACATGACCCGGAAGCTGTCTTGGCCTATAGAGCGAGATGAGCATGCAACACCAGAGGAGTCCACGACTGGACCTAACGGTCAGGGGTACCTTTATCTTTAATCTTGAACTGGCTGAAAGATGCTGGAAGTAAAATCGCCTTTCACCCACAGCTAGTTGGATTCTGGGCATTGCACTAATTCTGCCTCTGGCTGATTTAAAAAAAAAAAAATTCTATGAATTGCTCACATTATAAAATATCACAGTGGTGCACAGAGAACTTGTATTCTATTTCCTTGCCATTATCTAATGCTTAAATTTTAGTAAGTAAAGAGGTTTTCATGAAGACAGCACACACCTCTTCATTCTTCAAGGAAAGTCCCCTTGCAGAACCTGTTTGGAACTACTCATTACTCAGGGCTGTGCTGAAGTAGTAATTTTCCCAGGACATCAAATTTTAAAGCTGTAGGATTACTTTTAGTGATTAGGTGGAAAATGTGGGTTTCTTTTTAATACTTGGACTTGCTAAAGTGTTTTACTTGGCTTAGAAAACGCTATTGAAAGGAGCTTTCCTCCATCATTGAATATTGGTAGTTGCATACATTTGTTTTACATGGGCTTTGCTTGGATTATTGGCTGTTTTGTTGCTGATCTAATACTGAAACCTGGCTTTTATATACAGTGTCTTAATTTTAGAATTACTAACACATTACCTTGTTTTTTTACATTTTAATATAATTATATTTCTCATGTTTTATCTTACATTGTTTTTAACTCCACATGTAATACTTAATACATTTTATTGTGTTTTATGTGTTTTCTTTTTATCTTCTCTACTGGTCATTGACTTAAACAAACAAACAAACAAACAATATGAATCTTATTCATGTCTCCCATTTGTTGCAGTGACTGGAGCTAGCTTCTTTGTGTTCAGTGGAGCTCTAAAGTCTTCTTCAGGCTATCTGGCAAAGTCCAGCATTGTAGAAGGTAAGTTTTGAGTCACCTTTCACCATGTACACTAGTTTCTTCTTGGTTAAATGTAACAGTGCTTCGGTAAGTTCGGTTAGAACTTACCCTTGTTTACAAAACGTATTGCTATTTTTAAACTAAGTATTGGGTTCTTAGAATCTTAGACCAAGAGACAAGCTTAAATAAACAAAAAAGAGGAATGTACTGACTCCTGTGCTTATAGTACCAGACGGTGGTGGAAAATTGAATGTGGATAATGTGATTTTATTTTTTTTAAGGAGTGAAAATGTCTGTGAGGATTTTAACACTAGAACAGGAATATAGATTATAGATAAGTAGTAGTTATGAAAAAGGCTCTTTTAAAGTTAATTTGTACTCCTGCTGTCAATACCAATTATATTGTGTATATATAATTTCTGTAAACTGCTTTTTTCTTATGAAATGGCAATATAGAAGTAATTTAAAACAAATAATGACATAAACACCTGATGTTTCAGCTTAGGCTAATTTTGTATAATGTGCTGCACAATGTAGCACACAGAGTACATCCTGGAATGTTTTCTTTTGGAGGGTGTGTGTGTTGGAGATTGGGATTGTGCTGTCCTATCCAGGCTTTGATTCCATTTTTATACCAAGGCCTAATCTATATAATTTTATGCCTTGATTTTTGTAGTGTATGGATTGTGCAGGCTGCACTGTCTACATATAAACCCCTAGGCAAATCTGAAATCCAGGGCTCAGGATTCCACCCACCTCCTATTAGCAAGTGTATGTTCAAAAGTTTGGTTTTGGACTTGGATGTTTGCAGCATGAACCCACCGTACATTTGTTCTCTGGTTAAGAATACAGCTGTGGGCTGTTGTCCTGATTATGTCTTGTCCTACCTAGATGGAGTCATGGTCCAGATAACGGCTGAAAATATGGACTCCCTAAGGCAGGCTCTGAGGGAGATGAAAGACTTCACTATTGCCTGTGGTAAAGTGGATGCTGAAGAGCCTCAAGAACATGTGCACATTCAGTGGGTGGATGATGACAAAAACTTCAACAAGGGGTAAATATAGGAGTATTTTCTTGATATTAAATGAGCTTGTTTGGTTTTATATGCTTTCTTGGTAAGGAAAAGATGGCACATTCATCTGCCTGTTTGCATGGAGTGCATGTTCATATTCCAGGAGGTGATATTCTTAAGGGGTATGAACTAGCACCTTCAAATTAATTAGCAGAGGGTGTTAGCTGATCTGACTCCCCAGAGGTGTTTTTTTTAATAAAAAAAGCCTGATGCTAAGGCCAGATGTCTCACGAATTAATTTATCATATGTATATCTTGCTCTACAGCATCACCTGAACACTTGTTAATGTTATAGGAACCAAGCTACCCCTTACAACTTGCATGAGAGATTAAAGCATGTACTACATGAGTATCTTTGGTATTTGAAATTTGTGTATGCACCATCTTTTGAGATGAATGCACAGGCATTGTGTCGACACACTGAGGGAAATCGCAGCAGCTGGTGCTTTCTGTCAGCATGTGTGTGAGTGTGCAAGGAGGAGACATATCCTTTGTTGTCTTAAAATAATTGCTATAAAGAAATAGATAAGGTATGTTGAACCACCGACGTAAGATAGGTGCATGGGATGTTAACAGCTCTAACTGCATTTTATGCTTCCACATATGGTGGCAATTACTTTTCAGTTGCAGAGGTTAACACACTGTTTGTTGTGTTAACTGTGTTACAGTTATTATGCTTCCCTAGACTGTCTTCATGATTTTCTGTGTAATGCAGTAGTAGAATGTGCTACATCCCCCCGCTGCAGGGACATTACTTCAAAGAGGCATTTATTCAGGATGCTGCCGTTGTAGTAGTATTCCAGATGACTTCCTGGGGTGTTCTGTGGTTTCACACAGACAATTATTTTTGTAGGTTGATGGGAGCAGCTTCCTGTTTACCTTTACAGTGGCATTAGCCTTAATCTTGCTTCAGTAGCTTGATGATTACCAAAACAAAAAAGGGAAGAGCTTTGCTACCGTGTGAAAAAGACTTCTGCATTAAAACAAACACTAAATGTTTACACTAAATAGTGGGGAACCTTAGGTCTGGGGGAAGAATATAGCCCTCCAGACCCCTTGTATCATCCTCCCACCCCATCCTCCCTGCTCCATGTATTCTTTGAGTGTTTTTGTCTGGCTTGAATGTGTCCTTGAATTGTTATGTCTTTCGTTTGCCTGCATTGAGAGATGTTGAGGGGAAAGGGTGTAGAAACCTTTCACATTTGTGCAGTAAGTTACATTCCAGTTGCTCCTAAAGGTAAGACTCATCTCCTGCCCCACCCACCACTGACACGCCTCTCACGAGAAAATGCAGTTGTCTGGTTGGAAAAAGTTCTGTGCCCTCGCAGCCATACATTGTCCAAAGTGTTGAAATGTTAGGGTATTTGTATGGGGACAAAGACAGCTTTGAACTCTGTTTTTCTTTTTAAAAGGTTTCATAAGTATTCAGATGGTTATCTATTTACTGTATAGAGATGGGACCTTAGAAGTAATTTAGTCCAACTCCCTGGCAGCATCCCTGCCAGTACACCATTAAGCTCTGCTTCAGTACCATACACATGCTTTGCAACTGTACCGATCATATTTCTGGCTTTGGCTTTTCTGTGGTACAACTGGAAGCACCGTTAACATGTGCAAAATTGATTTGACCAGAAATGGTGGTAACAAAAACGTGTATACAGAAGGCTCTCTCATACTACTTTGTGTGTCTGCACACAGTCCATTTAACTGCTTGTGGTGTTCTATTGCAATCTCCCCAACGTATATGAAATTGTCTTGATGAAGGGACTTATTTTTCTGCATAGTCTTCTGATCTGGGTCTGTATTCTTAAATTCTGCTAACAAAAGTTTCTTACTTCCTCCTTTCTAGTGTTGTAAGTCCCATTGATGGAAAATCAATGGAGTCTATCACAAGCGTGAAAATATTCCATGGCTCAGAGTATAAAGCAAATGGGAAGGTCATTAGGTGGACAGAGGTGAGGAAGCAAAACTGTTTTTGTATGTTAATGCAGAAGTATTGCTTGATTTGGGGGGGGGGAGCCATGTTAGCCCTCACCAAATACTCTGGTTGAATGCAAATGTGTTCCTTTTTTATATAGCCCAGGCTGAGACTCATTGTGTGGGTTCTACTATACATGTCCTTGAATATAGCCTTGGGACTTAGCTCTGAAGGATATATAGTACACTACTGTATAGAAGGTATCCTAGAAAAGACTCCTGATACATTTATTAGCAGTCCATCTACCCTAATTATTCTGGCTATTTCTCTCATACTGATGGGATGAGCAGAAACCTGAGGCTGAGTTTTTATTTGTTAAAATGTAACAGACTTGTAGATTTAATTATCAAGATCTTAAATACTCTGCAGAGATAAAATTCACAGCGATATAAGGACATCTGCCCACCACCATGTCCTATTGGAAAATGGCCAAATGTTTTCTTCATTGGTTTGGTGCCGTTCTAGGTCTAACTACTTTCCCTCAATTGCCGAAATCCCTGCCATTAACTGGAGTAGAAAGCTTGCCCTTGTCACAGTGATCTTGAGTTACAAGAATAGGATGTTATAGTACAGAAATTTAGAGACTGGAAAAATTATGTTTTCTTCAGGTTTTCTTTCTGGAAAATGATGACCAACACAATGGCCTAAGTGACCCTGCTGACCACAGCAGGCTGACTGAGAATGTGGCCAAGGCTTTCTGCCTGGCCTTGTGCCCTCACCTGAAGCTTTTGAAGGAAGACGGGATGACCAAGCTGGGTTTACGTGTTACGCTTGATGCTGATCAAGTAAGTGAACACATCTTGTGGGGAAAATTCTCTCCACATCTTTGGCATTGGTAATTAAATAAGCTGGAATCTATTTTGGGGGTGGGGGAGATATGCTTTTTTACAGAATTGCTGCGACCCTAATGTGAAAACATGCAGATTGAGGTTACTGTACTATTTATTCCTTGAAAATGATTCTTCTTATTCAGTTGTTAGGTGACACAAGCTCTTCCTGGACCTCACTTCCACTTTTTGAACTGGAAAGGACCTCCTTTTGCACTTGTTTTTATGTCTGTTGTATTTCAAAAAGCTGAAAAAAGCCTCTTTTAAACTTCTGAGGGTGATTATTTGAAAAGCTCCAAGTTCAAGCCTATTGTGGATTATGTTTCATGTAATCTTGAAGGGTTGCTTCAAAATCACAGGATGGGCCTGCTTACCTGCATTCTTCCATGGATAAAATTTTAGAACCTCTTCCGTCATGCTAAGGGATTGCTTTAGTATCTAGTTTCAAAACAAAATAATATTTTCTCTTTACTTACTTTTTAGGTTGGCTACCAGGCTGGGAGCAATGGGCAGCCACTGCCTGCTCAGTACATGAATGACCTGGACAGTGCCTTAGTTCCAGTGATTCATGGAGGGGCATGCCAGCTGAGTGAGGGCCCAGTCATAATGGAGCTTATTTTTTATATTCTGGAAAACATCTCATAAGGACTTCATTTTCTGTTCAGACCTGTTCCAGCAGCAGCTGTATCTGAATCATTTGCACTTTAAAACTGGAAAAATTAAGCTTTTGTTAACACTATTATGAGGGGGTGGGTGCGTGATTGAGAACAGTTGTTCCATAATTCTGAATCGTCTATGCATTTGTCAACAAACAGGATCAGGGCAGCTTCTAATACTACAAAATGGCTATGCTATCTTTGCAGCTAATACACTTCTGTTACGGATTAGAAACAAACAATGGTCATGTTTTAAGACAATTGCAGTCATGTGTTCAATGCTCAAACGGGTGCAGAGATCACTGGGGAGTAAATTAAAGGAAAGGAAATGTAAACATTTCTGATGTTTGTAGATGAACTTATTATGAAGACCTCCATTCTGACCTCACTATACTGCCGCTTATGGTTAATTTCTCTAGACATTGAAATTATCGTTTACATTATCTTGACCAGATTATTGGTTGAAGTACCTCCAAGACATGTCGGAATATTCTATAGAGATGTACAGAGAAAGAAAGCAGCATAACTGAGGGTACCTTCTACGTCTGTCCCAAGCAAAGCAGAATCTCTCTAGAAGCTGTATGTAAATTACGCTTGCAGTTTTGTGTGTATAAATAGGATAGTTTAACTTTATTTTTCTTTATTTGTGATAAAACTGTTCCCCAAGCCTGATGACATAGCAAAAATCTGCCCTCGTAAGTTTTGAGAGAGCCTGTCACAGGCGTGAGAATTGTTAGGCTTAAAAAAAATAAGTTACCATGGAAATTTGTTCTTTTTGTAGTTGGCCCTGGGGTTTTTTTTAGGTAACTTTTTATTTTCCCATTTGGTGTGCATTTATCCCCACCATTAAGCCTGCACTTATCTAACACTTTATAGTAGCAGCACTCTGTAAAGCTAGCCTGTGAAAACTGTAATAGTTTGGCTGCTGTTGCATGTTTTGCTTTCACTTCAGGCTGAGAAGTTTGCACTCTGTCTTACCTAAGACGGCACTTATGAGAAGAACGGCTTGAGCCCTCTCACTGCAGCGTACAAAGCCGGCAATGAGAGTAAGCAAAAGAACACGAGCACGTTCCTGTTAAATCCGATTTCCATCCCTGAGCAACTGATAGCCCTGTGGAAAGAGCTGTCTCCACATAAGAGAGAAAGCAAACCTAAGCTTCAACAAGACACAGGCTGCTGTTATTCAAGGCTGGCCACACACCCCCATGGGTAAGAGTCGCTGGCCTTTTAAAGAGCAATCTAAAATTGGAGCAGCATGGGCAAAATGGTGAGCATTCAAGGGTAAGGTGGGGACAGCAGTTGCTCCAAGCCTGTCAAGAAATTATTTTTTAAAAGCAAACATATAGCAGTGAGAGCTGTAATCGTTAACTTTCCTCTGTGGGTAGGAAATCATAGTTGAGCCAGGTGCTACTGCTTGCCTAAGATTAGTAATAACAAAAAAGCCCTCCTAGTACAACCTATGTAAACTGCAACTAGAACATAAGACAAGGCATTAGAACTAGACCCCAAATTAAATGGCTGGAGAAGTTAACCCCAGCTGAATACAAACACTTCTACTGAATTTATTAATGGTGGGCCATATGCTATGAAGACAGTTAAATTCTTAGCCCATGCTGAACCTGAAAAGAACTCAGGTGCTCAATGTTCTGCCCTGGGAGACAGGGTGGGCATAAAGAGGCTCCTTTGCAGAAGGGCCTTACATTTCCTGCTCTTTCTTTTCCTTGCATATAAAAAGTTGCTTTTAAATTTTACTTCCTTCTGTGACAACATTCAATTTTACAGATGGAAGCTCAATTCTATTTAGATTTTACATGGCTGCAGTAGATTCCTACTTCAAGAGATGGCATTCCAATTTCACCACAGAAGTAGCTTTTTCAATAACTTTGTTTTGCTATTAAACTTACTGATAGAGGGAAAATACTGACTTTTCCTTCCTCCTTTCCCCCCTGCAGAAAACCATTTGTTTGGGTTATGTTTGTGCAAAATGCTATTGACTGACTGGTTTGCTTCAACCATAGCCTTTAAAATGACCTTAAAATTTACCATATTGTTAAGAAATGAGTACTTGTTTAAAGAGAAAAATGTACTTTTAAAATTCAGTTACACTGCAAAAGACTGCATATTATATTTTTATTTTCAACATGTAGTTTTGTATATTAAATTTATTAAAATTAAAAACTGAATATTGTATTGTCTCTATCCACTTAAGATAAACTCTGCCTGGTTGGCAGACTTAGTTCTATATTCAGGTACACACCTAGGTTTAACATTCTAGAAAACAGGCAACTCTTTCTTTTGTCAAATTACTGTTTCAACTTACACCCAAATGCTGTGCTTCTCAAAATCCTTAAGCAGTAAAAAGTTTAATTCTTCCACTGAAAAAGAACACAAGAAATGGGCAGATTGAGGAAAACAGCTTAATAATAAATCAGCTACTAGCCATCTTAATATGGTATGGGCCTTTCCAAAAGGCTCGTGATAATGCTGCTTTAGAGCAAGGTTATGGGTAAACTTGCAGGGGGGGGGGGAGGAATGCAGTGATGGCTTAAAAAAATTTGTTGCAGGCAATGTCAAATGCATATTCATGCTGCTGTTAACAGTAATATGCTTAACCTAATGCTGTGTGCAAGAATAGAATTTATTCCAGGGCTAGGAAACACAATCTTATTTGCAAGTTTACATGATAAACTTCCACTGCTGCAGCCCATCTTAGTATATTTTGTCAGCCATTAAAACCAAACCTTTTTGCCCTCGCCTGCAAACATGCCCTTTGCATAAGACAGCAGCCCAATGGGTAACAGTCATGTAGTACTAACATTGCTACTTTCAGCAAGGTTTAAGGTAGGTCTATCTTTGTGGATCAGCACCTTCTTTCCCAGTAGTAGACTTACAAAGCTTACCAACTCATACTATATGATAGTTATGAAAATAAAGATGTTATGTTCAGTAGTGCATTCGTTGAACATCTTTGGTGCTTGCAGAAGCTCTATGTATAAAGTCCATTCTGCAGCTTTTAGCATTTCTGTATCTGCGGGTGACAAGAAAATAAATATGAATGTGGCTTTAGAGGAATAATGGAAGGATTAATGAAAGATGATCAAACATCCATGACAAAAGTACAGAGTCTTCCTAGTGTGCTCTCAAACATTAACTGAAGGCAAGTCCATTAAAACCACTCAAGTATAAAGTTTTAGAAATTTATAAGGGACCGCAACCCTTCTTTAAGGATTCCTTCCTGTGGCTACATTGTCCTTTTGTTGGACGGTGACTCATTTTTATAGCAGGAATTAATTTTAAAGGTGAATCGTTTACTATCTTGCATATTTTTAAAAAGAAAACTGCTTCATGCATGTATCTATAGAATACATTCACTTGTTGTAATCAGAGCAAAATCTTGAGACTGCTCATGCCAATTGTCATCCTACACAGAAAAGACCTTAGGTACATACCTTAGGTGGAACTAATGTTCAAGGACTAGCCAGTTTTCTGTAATTGTCTGAAGATCCTGCCCACTTAGTGGCTCCCTGAGTCTCACTTTTACTTCTAGTTTCCCTCCAGTAGGCTTCCTGCCATCCAAAACCTAGACATAGAAGCAACATGACAAGTTTAATCACAAGAGACATAACCTAGAGAACTGCAATTGGCTTTGAACATTCAATAGGGTTTTGGACTTCACTTGTGGCAGCTGTATGTATGGCAGGTGGGATCCAAAACAAGAAGTTAAGTGTGGATTGCTCAGTCATATCCTCTAGGATACTCTATTATATTCCCCTTCTCTCACTCCATGGAAAAAAACCGTGTTAGTCAGCATTTCCTGGCTGGTGAGCACATTTGGTCCTCATTGGGGGTTTTTTGGGGGGGGCTTGCAAAGGGGATTGTCTCGTGCCCGTAGGTTTTTTCCACTACAATACCCCCCCCCGCTACTTCTGACAACCTTGGTGTTTCCCTGTAGCTGCTAGTACTGCTCCTTTTGTGGAGGGGGTGGCCAGACCACCAGCAGTGCTTATGTTGGAGCATCAAACAGGGAATGATACTGCAAAGTTTACATGGCCAAACAGTAGCATCATTGATTCTATTCAGATCCTGATTTGTCACAGGAAGCCAACCAACTACCCCGCCCCCCCATTGATAGAAGTGGTTTAAATCTGTTGGGATAGCATCCCTTCTGGAGAGGATAAAATTGCCAAATGGTAGGCAAATAGGCAACATTTTAAAGTGGTTTAAAAAAATATGAACTGTAACTTTTCAGAATTGGATGAAATTTGCAAGAAGGTTTACCCTTTCTGAGGGCAGGAATTCCACCAAATTTCAGAAGCTGCAGCTGTTTCCCCAAAAGGCCAATAGGTAGAGTTTAGAGTGGATTAAAAAAATCACTTAATATCCCTTGGGTTTTTTTGTGGGTAATTGGACTGAAAATTGCTGACACAAAAGAGGTGCCAATGTATTAGGAAACCTGCCATATTATGACAAATAGAGCTAGGGACTTTTCTGCTAAGCACCTTTTGGGGTGGGAAGAACTAAAAGTAGGGGGACCTTCCAGGTAAAATATTTCCCTCTGATTCAAAGCTTGACATGTCAGCCACAATATAGCTCTCCTTTTCCCTGTTGCACAATCAAGTTTAGAGACATGACTTTTGCTTTCAGCAGCATTTTCTAAAAATAACTGGCTGAGGTGTCACAAAGGCCTTTGGGGGTTCCTGCTTTGCCTAGGGGAAAAATCCCTCCAAGGCATCCCGTATTGCATGAGAAATTGGAATTAAGCTGAATATAATGTGTATCTCTAATATCTGAACATAGGTACCACTTTTTTTAAAGTGGCACAGCACCAGTTGCAATGCATAAAAGCTAATTCTAGAGGTGTTTACATACACACAAGGGAGAGAGACTGTAACTGGATCTCTCTGCCACAGTCCAGTAGAAGCAAACTTGGCTCTCCAAGCTTCCCTACTCCTTTGCTGCCAGAATTCCTTGTGGTCATCGCTCTCTTCCCTTCCTTACGATTTTTGGGGAGCTATGTTGGTCAGCACACTATTTTTGTGCTACCCCACCCCCCAACAACATCCTTGGAAAATTCTAGTTGTGCCCTAAGGAAGACCTCCATCCCCATAGGCAACCCTAGTTTCCAAGCACTTTTATATCAGCATATGGCAGGTACAGCACCATCCTCATGAGAATGGATGAAAGCTGTGCAAGTAATGAAACTCCTATGAATGACGAGCATATCCTGTTTTACAGCATATCCTGCAGCATATCCTGTTTTACAAACACACTTTTAGCAGGACTACTGTGCAAAGAAGAAGAAAAAGGTAGTCCTTACCACAGCTTTCTGAGAACAAAAAAGGTACGGTACCTCAATAATTTCTCTGATTTCACATTCAAATTCCAGTTTGTCCAGTTTCAAGTGTGCTGTCCCCACTTGCTTGTCACTTCTGAAAAAGGACCTGGGGAAGGGGAGGCATGTCAGTGCAAGATTCAGTTTCTTCTCCTAACTTCCACGATGGGAATCGGCAAAAGAACCCCAAAGACACCCAGGATCTCAAATTGCAACACAGATCCTTCCCAACTCATACCTCCAAGGTTAAAAGCGGGTTATAATACCATTGTTCAGTAGTGCTACCAACAAAAGCCGTAGACGGGTCCAAAATATTTTGCACTGTATGAACTAGAGAGTAGAATGATGTTAAAATGAACAAAAATTGCTAGTGTTACGTTCAGTGATCAGACGTGTTTTAGGCTAAGGAAGCAACTAAATGGAATGACCTATTTATTCCCAAATACACCTAAAGATCATGGCTTGGTTCACACACACACACACACAAAAAAAAAACACACACAACAGTGCAGAACAGTGCACAGGGAAAACGCCAGATGCATTTTGATGAAGGTCTTCAGCAGCACTGAGAGGCAAAATTGTAAACACAGCAGCAGCAGTAGCAGCAGTAGCACAGAGCAGCTTCCTGCAGGCTCCCTCACTTTCAAGCGAGTACAGATTTGGAGGCAGAGCTTGCAGAAAAGCAGAGCAGTAGTGCTTCTCAGTGGCTCTGAAGACTTTCCTCAAAACGTGTCAGGCCTAATAAACTATCTCCCTATGAGCCCTGCCCCCACCCCTTCTGTTAGAAGGAGCCACAGCAAGGCTTGAGCTTATCTGCTCCTATTTGTTTGAGTGCAAGGAAAGATTAGAAGCTTCTGCTTCTAGTTTGCAGCAAATCGGAAGTGCTCTTCAACTGTTAGTCACATGAAAGGGCTAGAGTGGTGGAAGGGGCTGTGGCAGGGACACGTTTTTAATACTACTGTCAAAAGCCATATGATTCTTTCTGTCCCTGAAGTTCATAGCACAACTTCTGAAGTGGGGGTCCTGTTCTGCGTGTGGAGGCTTCAGACCTCGGAAATTACACCCCAACATGACAAGGGTGGGAGATTCCATGTGACTTCGGAAGGTGGGGTGAAATGTATAGCCCTGCTACACCCTTCATGTGAATAGCTCCTGAAGAGCTCACCCTCAAATCACATTCAAAGGTTCTGGTTGCTGCATTTGGACAAAAGGGCAAACTAGAAAGAAAAGCTCTCCCTTGCATGCAAAGGAAGGAGCATGCAATCCTGCTAATGGCCTGTCATTTAATCTGAATCAAACCCACTTTCGGGGCTTGCCATAGTGTGAACTTAAGAACAGCAAACTCACTTATGGCCCTCCCTCTTACAGCTTAAAAATAGTATTGCCTTCCATACCTTTTGGCCACTAGAAATTTTGGATGCATGCTTAAAAGAGACAGAAGGCCACCCCCGCAAACAGATCATATTAATATTCTTTCCCACTGTTTCTTCTAGCCTAAACAATCATGCACCCTATCTCAATGAAGAAGCTTGTACAATCTTAAAACTATACACCCCTGAAACAGGAACTAAGTTGTGTTTATTATAAACAAATTATTTTGGCCACTAAGGAATCCTTTCAAACAGTTTCTTTAACGCCAGACAACTTGACACTAAAGGCCACGCTACAAATAAGGGCAGCTATTCTTACTGTTATATGCCGAATTGACTTAAGATATTCAGTGTGAGATACAGATGCAGCCTTGTAGTACTCAAGCAAAAGGGGAGAGAAAAGAATCAGAAGTTCATCATGAAAGATTTCCACCCTCCTGCACCACAACAGTCATGCGGGTGCATGTCCTGTTTCAGCTGTGGCTTAGATCCCATGGGGGCAACAGGCATCAGATTGCTTGGCAAAGTGGATTCTGTGTTTTGCTATGGAATCAACACAAAAATGCATTAAGGCCTATAGGATGAAAAGATTGACAGCCCCTGATCCCTGCTGAACTGCCAGCCTTAGTATACAGGCCTAGTAGTATAGAGCCAAAATTCTCATGAGTTTTCACAGCTTTTGGCTTTAGTAGAGTGTTAACAACACCCAAATACAGCACCTGTCAGTCATCTAAGAAGATCAAGCAGAAGACCAATATTACGTCACTGTAGTCTGAAAGTTCAAGCATTGCAAATGTCTAAAAGACGTATCTGCTGCAGATGAGCAAATCTACAAAGATTTCAAAATAGTTCCTTCCCATATTCTCAATTATATCTTCAGCTACCCTGTAGCTAAAAATTCCAAACACACAATGATGCCTACAGATTGTATGCGACAAAGAGTTACAATTTTTTTAGCTTCCAAAAGAAATCTGGGAATTGTTTTAAAGCAGAATTAACAAAGTCCTTGAGCTCAAGCAATCAAGCTGTTTCCCATTAGGCATGAACCCCATCTCACCCTTTGTGGAAGACTTCAAATTTAATTCCTTTAGCCTGAATCGCTCTTCGGAAACCTCTGTGATTTCGGTTAATGTTCAGCTTGAACAGCTGGTCGTATTCTGGAAATGCACAGACAGATATCAGATACAAACAGCTGATGAGAGGACTCGGAACCAAATAAAAGATCAAGAAAAGCATGTGGTCAATGCCTCAAAATAAGCAGGTGGGAGATATTTTGCCATGGAAAACCTTTCAATCAAGTAGGCCCCACAGGTACATATCTGAGAGAGGTACAGATTGTACTGAATGACACAGTGACTTGGTCCCTACGTTTTCCTTTGCGAGAAGGAGGAGCCAAGACAAAGGACTGCAAGTCCTTAAGTATATTACCCTCCTCAGTAAGTTTTTTTTTTTTAAAGAACCTGCAAAAAAGTGCTACAGGATTCATGCTAAATAGCTTTGAAATAATAGATCCCAAATAATTCTATGCAGTTGAAGGAAAGAGGGTGACATCTTTTCTGTGGCAAAATGAAGAGCAATGTTGGACTTCTAAGGGACAGAATGCAGAGGGATCCATATATTCCAGGTACAAGTCCTTCTGGAGTCGTATAGCTCAGTAGTAGAGCATGCACAGAGTTCCAGGCCCAGCCCGTGGCCACCTCCAGTTGGCCTCGCAAAGGCCTCTGCCTATGACTGTTGAGAGCTGCTGCCACTATACAGAGCAGTGTTGTGAGTTAGGTTAACACCATCACAGATGCAGAAATCGGTTAATTAAGAAACCCACAAATACAAAATTACTACTGCTCTGAAATGAGAGTCTTTGAATTCTGTTCAGGTAGCCGATGCAAACATAAAATGGAACTAACCCTTTTCAGCCTAGCTCTGAAATGAAAATCCAAGAAAAGACAACGTAACAATGGCGATAATAGTCTAAGCACATGCACCCACCTGGGCAGTTGGTATTTTTTATCACGGATGTTTTACTTTTCTGAGCTTGCTCCTGTTTTAATAAAAGCAAAACACAGGTTAACAAAACCCTAAAACTAAACACCTGCAGCCACACACCATTAATATTCAGCAGAAATCACAACATCTTTGTTGGCTTTTCATTTGGAAAGAAAGTCCTGCATAAGTGTAGATAAAGTTTTCTTGGGCACAGCCCATTCAATATGGAACAAAATGCAAATACTGACATTCAATACAAAATACGGTATACAAGAGATAGAAACAAATGGTCATGGGGATGTTAAAAAGATAGATTAGATCCAATGCTATCATTGCAACCACCATTCAGCTGTTTTGCTTTGCTGCAAAGCAAGAGCCTGCTGCAGGTAGATTTCTCCAGGACCTTTTCATTTGTCTTCCTTGTCCCCAAGAAGGAAAAGGGTATGGATCTTCAGAGGCTGCAACAAACGTGCTCCAAAGAGATTGTTTAGCAATTACTATTCTTTTTAACAACCCAATCACACAACAAAACAAATTAACTTCTAGCCCAAAGCACAGCAGAAGTCTCTAGGGAGTGAACAAGGACCAGGTGACCCAATTACTGCCAGCACTTCTAGATGATATCCTAGCAATCAAGCAATATAGCCCTTTCTCTATTTCAGAGGCAGCTCTTCCCCAGCTGCCTCTCAAGCATCACATATACAACCCCAATAGAAATGCCATTCTCTTTTCTACTGTGACAAGGCCACCAGAGGTGCCACCAGTGACCCTGCCTTCCCAACTATTCTCAGAAAAGCCTGTGGGGTTCTCAGTCCTTGCCTTTACTTGTGAAGACCAAGCTCCCCCCCCCCCATGGGCTGGTTGCTCTAGAGCAGGGATATGCAAGTCAAGCCACTCCAAAGGACCACCTTTTGTTAATTCAAGAGAGCTGAAGGGTGGCGTAATGGTTAGAGTGTTGAACTATGACCTGGGAGACCAGGGTTAGAATCCCCACTCAGCCACGAAGCTCACTGAATGACCTTGGGTCAGTCACCACCTCCCAACCTAACCTACTTCCCTGGGTTGTTGTGAAGATAAAACGGGGATGAGAACGATGTGCACCATCTTGAGCTCCTTGGGAGAACAGGTGGTATATAAATGTAATAAGTAATAAGCTCATTTCTGTGTACCTCCCCACCCCCAGTGATTTCTTTTCAGCCTTGTTAACCCCCTTTAGCACATGCTTTCCCCTCCTGATCTCTCTGTGCCCTTTCCCCCCCTCTCTGTTTCTCATAACACCCATGATCGTCTTCTTGCAGCACCATAGGTCTTGCTCTTTTGTCTCAGTTATCCCACTCACTTCACAAGTTGATAGGGCTTCTCTGCACTTTTATTTTATGCTCTGCTTCTACCCCTGTCCTGATATTTACACTGCTGCTCGCTTAACGCAGCAGCAATGCACAAGTCATCCATTCTCCCAATCTTTGCATATATTACATGGCGGCAAACTGAGGGTTTGCATCTGAATATACTTGGATAGGGAACTGTCACCCTAGGGTCTAGAAATTAAGGAGGGAGCAAAAGCCTTGATGTATACTCACTGTATTCGGGTAATGGAATTCAAATTTCACAAATGCGTCCAAATCATTGGGTGCCACACCTGTGCAAAGAGAGGAATTTAGCTGAGCACACAGCTGTAGAAACAAAAAGAAAAATGGGCCAAATCTTATGAACACAAGATTGCCGATTATCTCACAGGAAAGAAGAGGCCTCTACTCAGAGATGTTTGTTCCCGATTGTGACCCAATTTCCTTGATAAAAACAAAATGATCCTAACTACTGATTAACAGAGGTCAAGTTCTCAGTTCTGTCAGCTGCAGGGAAGATTGCAGAGCATGAAGGAATCTTAAAAATTCATGTCAATGGTAGACTACCTGGTGGGGCTGGTAGATTTATTCCTCGGACAATGATAAGATGCATTTCTGTGCTACTGAGTTCAGAAAATATTCTACAAAGCAAACAAAAAGAAACAGCGGTTTACTCCAGCAATCCAGACGTACTTCACATTACAATACCAAACTTAGTGAACATGTAGAAATAGGAATCATGAAGAAATACACAGCATGCTTGCTTTCTGACAACTAATTGCGGGGTGAAAACATGGTTTGTTGTTAGTCTGTGAACCCCAAAGCCTTGCTTAACCATGTTGTTTGGTCACTGCAGCCCAGGCACTCTCCCAGCTGCAGAGGCACAAGGCAAGAGTAGCTGGAAAATCAACCAACAAGCCTTGCCTGTTTGCCTACTGAACAAGATGCAACTTAGTATTACATATGCAAACACAGGCAACATCAAGATGTGAACAAAGTTGAAGCCCTTTGACTCAAGGGGCTGGGGGAGAGTGGTCCCATTTTCGTGGCAGCCCCACATTTATTGAAATGCTTAGTTTCCACTATAAAGCATTGGTCACTTTTTTGGGAACAGAAATTCACAGTATTCCAGGTTGCTCTTGTAAGGTTCAGAAAGGTTTTGTAAAGCTCATCTATCTACAGGGATAAGACATTTGAAACCTTCTCATCTTTTGGACATCCATACCTTACAATTTTAAAGGTTCTCTCTTCAAAGTGGTGGCTTGGGGGATCCAGCCCCTGGGCCTGTGCAAGCTGTAAGATGTCCAGATCTTTTTTACAAATCTGAGCCAGCTTCTCAAACCTGAAACGCAACACAGAAATACACAACATAAAGTAAAAGTGAGAAAGATCAGGAAGCATATTGCCAGAGCCTGCTCTGGTTTCAATCATGTTATCAGTGGGCGGCTGCTAAACTCATGGAGGCAGCTCCTACTCAAATGAGAGAATGGCTGGGCTCCACTTAAGGCAGAAATAGCTCCTTGCCAGAGGTCAATGGGAAAGCTGCCTGGAAACTGATCAAGCCGGTGGAGCACCAGAGGGACGTATCTTTCATCACTGATGGGATTTGGGAGCTACCTTCATCAAGCAAGCACAGGGAGCAGAACACTGGTTGCTCACCATGAAATTTCCTTCTTGTTTGACATATGGAGACACCCACCATGTAGGCAGCAATTCTCCAGCTCACCCAACGTAGGGACATGCCATTGAGCTTCCCCTCAAGTGAAAAAGTCGTTACACTTTACATAGTTAAGAAGGGAGAAACAACTTTTTCCCCAGCCACAAAATGACTAGACCCAAGGCATAAAAGCAAAATTCATTCTGCCAAGTGCAATTTGTACTGCACCCAATTGAGATGTGCCTTCAATACTAAACTCATAATAAACCTACCGGGAAGTTTCAGATACATTTCCCAGATGTGTGAACTGCTTCGAATACTGCAAACATTTCTATTAACAGAAAAAAGGAGGGGGAAGTCAGACCACAAGCTACCTTCAAAAACTGATCTGAGAGAGAGGCTGGCCACATTCAGACAATCAAATCTCTTTAATAGGCTGAAATAAACATATGCAGTTGTTGCCTTCTAGGCAACCCAACCCAGCTCCAATGAAGCATTCCACAAGTGCGTATACAGTCATCAGCATAAAATCTGCTGCTGGGTTATAGTATTAGTACCATAACTCACAGATGTTAACACTGCCACTAGAAGTTCTCTCTTATTTCCTCTTAAAAACACACATACAAGGGACCTATAAAGAAGGCAGCAACTTTTTCTGAGCACCTTCATTTTCAAATCACTTTTGAAAGGAGAGAGAGGGTCACTGACGCTTGTGCACATATCACAAAAGAACAACAGTTTAGAGTTGTGTGCAAAATAGGCCAGTTTAAAGTATAGAGAACGTTCTACTTCCACTACAGGACCCTTAGCTATGTATAATGCTATAGGAGAGGAAGGAGGCACACACCTCATGCTGGTCTCTCAATAGCTTGATCAGCTGAACGTACACCTCTTCTGCTTTCTGAGAGAGTCTGACATCTTCATGATGTATGATAATAAAGTCACCTTCATCATCTGTAGGTGGTGATGGCAGCTACACAGCAACACACAATACATGTCAGAGCTTCTCTGGTAAAATTGTGACAGAGAAAGGTGAGCATAGGGACACTCATTCAGAGAAGATAAAAAAGGGGGTGGGGGAAGGATATCAGGAAAGGGTAGCAGGATACTTTCAAGGTTCCTGCCATACTCAGCTAATATGCTGTTAATGCACTCTTCCCCACCCAATCTAGTGTCCTCAACATGCTACAGACTACAACTCTCATCACTGCATGGTTGCTGGCTGAGGCTGATGGGAGTTGTAGTCCAAACCACATTGGAAAGGCTGTGCCAATACATCAGTTTTCTGAGACCTGCAGGTAACGACTAGGAATGATACATCCAACTGTCTTGAATTTCCAACAGCACTGAAAGCATTTATCAATATGAGAATGGAGAAAGCCAACTAGTGACTGCAAGTTTACCACATTCCTCAAGTAATGTTTTAAAAATCTTGAAATGCTGATCATTACCACAGCAGTGATTCAAGATACCAAACAAGAAAATAGAAGACCAAAGGATTCCAGGGCAAATATAAATAGTTGACTACAGCTCATGCATATGAAAAAAATTGACCCACTACATCAGAGGTTGTCAACCTGGTTCCTACCGCCCACTAGTGGGCGTTTCATGATTCTAGGTGGGCGGTAGGGGGTTCTACGACACAAGCTGAATCCTCCTTCCATAAAGCACTGGTGGGTGGTAAGGAAATTTTGCCATCAGGCAAGATGCATTAGTGGGTGGTAGGTATAAAAAGGTTGACTACCCTTGCACTACATTCATATATGTTAAGGGACAACCATAAACCCAGTCAGTTCTGTTCATCTTCCAAACTGGAGGAACCCCAAGTAACTTAAGGCAACATGTAAAAAAAAAGTCTCATTTTTATAACCTGCACGTATGTATTTTTATATGAGTGAAAATTGCAAAAATGTAAGGCCATCTAGGCAACAGAATTAGGTGCCTCCCTCCCCTTATTCCCTACTCTGAAGTGGCTAGAAAGTACAAAATAATAACTCAGAAGAGGCAATTTTGATGGCTGAGAATAAAACATACAAGCAAGCTCCCATTTACATGCAGGTTACGTTGCAAGGTACCACATGTTTAAGTGAAATTTTATATAATGAATAAACATGTACAAATACATATACGTGAGAGAGAGAGAGAGACACTAGGTGCAATTGAACAAATTCAGAATTTCAAAAAAAGTAAAGGGCTCCTACAATTCAAGGAGAGGAGGCAGGGTTACAGCCAGGATGAGTGCAAGGCCTATGGTTGGGACCAACTGCAGACAAGCTTGCCTCTCTCTTAAAAGAATTGCAAGGTTTTCAGAAATAAAATCCACAAGAGCTGTGTTCAAAGGCAACAAAGGACATCAGACGACAGATAGTGGTGTGAAGAGAGCTTCCTTCAAAGCAGACCTGATACACTCTGAGGAATCTTTCTACTAACCTTGGAAATGTCGACCAGTTTGCCACTTTTTGCCCGCTCGATCTTTGGCTCCAAGCTCTTGGCTGTTCTTAGGAACGCCTTGGCTTGCTCCAGATCATTTCTCTTCTTTGCCTGGACTGCAGCCTTTAAGTACTGTTTCCTTCTACTCTCCAGGAATTCAAGGTGCTCTAAAGCTACAAAGAAGCAAAACAACTGGGGGGTTGTCCTTGTTGTTGTGTTTTTTTTTTAATTAAAAAAACACTTTTCAGATTTGGAGATATT
This sequence comes from Podarcis vaucheri, assembly GCF_965113315.1. Classification (NCBI taxonomy): domain Eukaryota; kingdom Metazoa; phylum Chordata; class Lepidosauria; order Squamata; family Lacertidae; genus Podarcis; species Podarcis vaucheri. The sequence continues at coordinate 50,429,994 of NC_138764.1, read as the reverse complement.
GCAGGCTCGGTTCCAGACCACTGCAATAAAGTGAATATTGCAATAAACCGAGTTACGTAAACATTTTCGTTCCCCACTGCATATAAAAATTATGCTTGCACTATATATAGTCTATTGAACCAGGCTCCCCCACTGGCTGCAGGGGCGGGAGGGGAAAAGCCCACCTCCAACCCTCGCCAGCTCCACTCCTATGGCCAGAAGGGGGAGGTGGGGACAGCGGCAGGGCTTCCTTCCCCTGGAAGCAGACAGGCTGCTTGCAGCTGCACCTGCGTCCTCGCAATCTGTGAGAAGCGCAATAAACAAAGCGTGCCTGTGCTATTGGAGGAAATTATTTATTTATAAATTTATAAACCGCTTGACTGTTAAAAAAACACACACCCTCAAAGCAGTTTACGACGAGGATAAACAATACAATTACCGGTAAAAACAACTAATTTAAACATTAAAGGAATAAATTCAGCAGTAAACCCAAAAGATATTAAAACATGCATCCACCTTCTACACATTTGGGTCAGCTCATCTAAACAAGAATGTTTTTTAGCAGGCGTCATAAAAGCTACAGCGAAGCTGCCTGCCTGATGTCAAAGGCAGGGAGTTCCAGTGTGTTGGTGCTAAGACCGTATCAGATTCATTTCTCACAAATGTGAAATGGGCAACAGTTGTTGCTTGTAACAGTGCCAGTTCTGCAGACTGAAGTCGAGTGGGCAATATAGGGGGGTAAAGCGATCTTGCAGGTAAACTGGTCCCAAGTTATTAAGGGCTTGATATACTAATAGTAACACCTATAGAAAGCTATTTCCTGCTTAGCTGTATTCCCACTCGGCACGCAAGGCTGTATGAAAGAAACAGAAGGTTTTCTCATCCCAGGGACACACAGAATAGGCAGTAATGGTGCAGAAAGAAATGTGTGGCAGTGGCTTCTATTTATTTCCACCCTCACACCGTAGCGTCTCCTGTGCGCAATCTGCGCAGTCATCCACAGCCACATCCATTAGATAAAGCCTTGCTTGCCAGGCTTTGACTCAGACGGAATACTTGAACTGTGTGTGGGAGCTCAACATTTGCAAGGAGTGGGGGAGGACATGAAAAAAGAGGGGCAGAAAGGACACTTCTCAGGGAGGCAAGAACTTTCACTAAGCCTGTCAGGTATCTTTATGGTGTCCTTTCCAGAGGGCACGCACCATCTCTTCCAGGCTCCTTAAAGTAAGAGAAAAAAACAGACCTAGCCAAGAGGTAGTCCTGTTTTCTCAAATGCAAGCTTGCCATCTGCATCCAAGCTGTGCAAATGTGTGGCATGTCTCCACGGAACACTGTCAAGCGTGTGTCATTGAACTGCTTAGGAGGAAGACAAAACACTGACTAGCTTGAACTAGTGCAAGTAGCAGTGCCCTGGTAGTTATCTTGATTACAGCAGGGGATCTGTCTGTTATGTGCACATTTAAGTGGATAATTTGGGTCAGAATAGGAATCTGTATTAGTCACTCATTTGCTGTCCAGATTCTACATACCTTTCTATTCTACTGCAAGGGCTTGTTAACATCTTACGAGCACTCCAAACACAGCATTTCACAGCTCAGAAAATGAAAAGCCAACAAGGGCTTTGTCCCAAAGGCTTCATCTGTTAAGCCTCACAGAATGTATTTCTTGCATATCATTTTTGTCTTGTTCTATCCTCAGCGTGAACAACTGTTTCCCCCTTTTCCTTACTAACATCCTTTAAGTATCTAAAATACATCACTTCCTCAGTCTTGCTTGATGTAAATGAAATAAATACAACTCTCAGCCAGCCTTTTGAGTCCTTACCAACTGGAGAGATGTGCTCAGTGGATGCAGATTTCTCTGGGGCTGCTACAGGGGTGGGTTGAGAAATATCTTTCTCTGGAGAGGTTTCTTCCGGGATTACAGCAGATGGCACAGTTATTGGCTGAACAACTTGCACTGGCTTCTTAGGCAGCTGAGTGGGCTTCTTGGGAGCTGGAGCCTGTATGGAAGGCTCACCCTAGTGGGATCAGAAAGGAATTGAATGCAATGAGCAGGAAATTCAGATATAGGGCCCAAGATGAGGATGGATGCTAAACAAATGGATCCCATTACAGCAGCCATCTGCTGTGGTGCTGCAAAAGAGAGACCTTTTTGTGCTAAAGGGACCAGAAAGTCATCTTAAGAGGCTGAGAAACTTCTTAATAACAGCACTGTAGTCATAATCACTAAGCAGTCTTCAACAAAATGGGATATAGAGTGATTCATCATCTGAAGTCCTAGTGTGGCTTAACAGGAGATGAGCTACTACTAGGTACCCCAACACAAAGTCTGTGAGTTAACCAGTTGAGCAGTAAGCTGTTAGCATTAGGAAATTAAGGGGAATAAGCAGTTTTAACTACCAGAGCTTCTAAGTTGTGGGAAGTGCTAGTCCTTCTCAGAGTAGACCCATTAAAAAGCATGAACATGACTAACCTGATGGGTTAAAAGGAATGGAAATGGTGACTGGAAATGTTTCAGTGTACGTAATTCTAGGTTAGTAGGATTTTTAAAAAACAACAGCAACAGCAGCAGCAGCTTTTGAAATAGTTGGCTGTAACTTATGTTTTAAAATGGTAAGAATATTCTTCTGCATCTGTAAGCAAACAGATTCTTAAGCAACACACCTCATCTTCCTCCTCCTCCTCCTCTTTATTCTCTTCCTCCTCCATTTTAACCAGCCTGTTAGCATTTTCAAGGACGGCAGCAACTGTATTGTCATCTGCAGGAGCCAGTCCAGGAATTGGAGGAAAACCTGAAAAGATGAGAGAAGAAAAAAACCCAGAAGATAGCCTTAAAAATAAATGAAGATGAACACAACACACATTTATGAGAACTACAGATTAAAAAAGTTGAAATGACAATTATCATTATACTCAGAAGATACAAGTTCTGAGATTATTGAGCATGAACTCCAGCGGCTGCCCACAAAATGGATCACTGACACATTCAGGCCGAGGAGGAGAAGTTTGGAAGCTTTCGATTTTAGTTAACTTGTTTGTGAACTGGGAGCTGTGTTTAACGCTAATTATGGTTAATTTCAACAAGTCAGCTCCTCAAACGGGTCATATGTTGTATGGTGCTGTTGCAACCCACCTTAGCTCAGGGGTCATGACCTGGTAGTGGGTCCCAATCCACCAGCTGAAAACAACAATCTAACTTGCACTTCAAGAGGCCCTCTGTGCTGTTATCGTGCAACTTCATGAAACTTTACAGTCACAATAAGCAGTTTCATAGCACATTCTGTAGTGTTGTCATGGAGCCAAGCCAGTCTCCTGACAAGGCAGAGTAGGAGGGAGTCTCCTGAAGCATTTTTGGCAAATGTGCCAGGAACAAAGCACTTGCGCGAGGGTATCTCACATTTCAATGCACAGCCCTGACAGTGTTGCATACTTACCAGGGGGAACTGGTAGTTCACCAAAATTCACTTTCCTTCCTGCTTTATGGGCTCTTATGGCATCTTGGTATTGCTGTTAAGGAGAAATTTTGGTTAGAGAATACAACCATGTGACAGGTTGTGGGGAGGGGAAGATAAATACATGTTTGTCACTCATTTGTTGTGTTTCCCTTTATGCCATAAGGATTAGAAAACATTTTAAGAGCACTCCAGGCAGAACATTTCGTAGCTAGTAAAATGCAAACCTTCCTCCAGGCATTGCATCTGTTGCTGGGCTTGCAGTACACAGAGACAACAACCCCTCCACGTGGCTTTCTGAAAGATTTGCCCCACGTTCTTAGTAAATGTGATGAAATGATAGTTAACATTATTCAGAGTGCAATTCTATATGTGTCTCCTCAGAAGTAAGTCTTTCTGAGTTTAAAGTGGGCAAGTTTGATAATGACATTCTCAGAGTGTAATGTGAAATATGCGATGCAGAAATTCACCACCCAACGAGCTTGCATTCCACAAATCTAACAATTATTATTTTTATTTATCAAATTTGTATACTGCCTGTTTATAGAGAAATGTTTTCCCCTGGCTCCCCAAGATATGTAATGAAGGCGCCAGGCGAGCCTCCCTGGGGAAAACATTCCAAAAGCAGGGAGTCACCACAGAAAAGGCCCGTTCTCATGTTGCCACCCTCCAGACCTCCTGTAGAGGGGCCTCAGATGACAATCATAAGGTCCAGGTTGGCTCATATGGTGAGAGGCTTTTAAATTATCATGGTCCTGAGCAGTTTAAGGCTTTATAGGTCAAAGTCAGCACTTTGAAATGGGCCTGGAAACTAATTGGTAGCCAATGCAGTCAGGTCCGGATTGGTGTAATAGGCTCAAACAGGAGCAGATCCTCTCACTGCTGCTATATCACAGCAGAGGCTCACAATAAAATGATTACAACCAAGGGACTTTTGTGGTAGCACACACAGCTTCTTCTTCTTTACCTTGGCTATCCTCTCGTGCATCCTGCTCTTCCGATCATCTCCATTTGCTTTGGCTTGAGCGGCTGCTGCTTTGTATTTCTCCATCCTCTGCTGCAAAGCCTCCATCACTGTTTTTGGCTGAGGCAAGGGACCTTTAAAAGCATCCAAAGAATGTATCATATGAGCTCAGCCACCATATAGGCACCTGCTTCTCGCACTTTGACCTAAGGGAGGACAGCGTCTCATCTTCCAGGTGTCGCTGGACCACAACTCCTACTATCCTTTAACACTGACCACACTGGTTGGAGCTGGAGCCCAACACCTTCTGGAGGGTCAGTGGTTCCCCCATCGGTGCTTTAACCCATTTTCTCCTTTTCCCATCGACATGAACAGATGCAACAGTATTAAAAAAACAAAATGAAAAAAATGCTTCTGGTGTTTGTGTCTCTCAAAGAAAGACACACTTTATTCTTGTCTGAAAGGTGTATGTTGCAATATATGGAAAGACAGATTTATATATGCATATGTGTGTATGTGTGTGTGTGTGTGTGTGTGTATGCGCGTGCTCGCTCTCTCTCTCTCTCTCTCTCTCTCACACACACACACACACACTACAAAAAGAACACAGTACAAATATCTGCATACTTAAGACTATATATATGTATATAATTGGAATATTTCAAAGAAGAAACTATGGTCCATCAATTTAAGATCATTCCCCGCCTTTTTCATATGTATAACCTACCAAAAAGTTAAAATAAAAAAATTTCTTCCTGTAGCACCTTAAAGACCAACTAAGTTAGTTCTTGGTATAAGCTTTCGTGTGCATGCACACTTCTAAGTGTGCATGCACACGAAAGCTTATACCAAGAACTAACTTAGTTGGTCTTTAAGGTGCTACAGGAAGAATTTTTTTTATTTTGACTATGGCAGACCAACACGGCTACCCATCTGTAACTACTACCAAAAAGTTGTAACCTAGATATACTGTATATGTATATATTACCATAGTGTTGCTTGCTTGCTTGCTTATTAAAAATTAACCGTTTACTCATTTGATTTTATACTTATTCAAAAATCAGAATTGCAAATTGCCATTAATTTTTACAAAATTTACCATTAAATTTCACCCAAGCATATGACTGATGCCGTATCTACCAAAAGCATATATAGATGAACATTGTTTCGTGTTCTGTCAGTCCAATAAGTGATGGATAAGCTTCATTTTTCAGCAGAAGTATTGCTGCTCTGTCTAGTTTGCCTAATTAATGTCTGTTACCTAATTTGTTACCTGAACCTAATTAATATTTGTTAATTTGACTATTGAAGTGATGTGCCAAATTTTAAGTAACCAGTCGTCCAATCTAGGTATTTCTCAGTTTCTCCAATTCTGTGCTACAATTTCACAGGCTGCACTTATATAGATTAGAAATGCTGGTCATACCTATTACACTGTATGATCTGAGTTTCTAATCTATATAATACACCTCACAAGAGGCTTTGCTTTAAAACACATCTTATCTGAAGCTTTATTACCTTGACTGCCTGGTGTTGTCACAGGAAGGGTGGTTTCCACAGCTACAGATGGTGCCTGTTTTGAGGGAAGCTGTAACATTTCTGGACTTTCAAGGTCTGAAAAATGTGGGTGTCAAGGGAAAAGGATTTAATGCATTTTATAAAAGGCACGGAAGCGTAGAGATACAAATTCTTCACTACAGTTGCAACATAATTCAACAAGAGCCAAATAAAATTTGGTACTGTAAAGAGAAGCTGTTTTTTCCAATAGGAACAAATGTCGCTCCAAGTCTGGGGTTGCCAGCCTGCCACCCACAGGCACAATGGCACTGCTGAATACTTTCCCCAGCACCCACAAAACCTCTAGAACCCTCCACCCATCACTGCCATGATCATGTGGTGGCGAGGGGGGTTACCTTTCCCTCTCTTGAGAAGTACAAAGTGATGAAGGAGGAAATTTGAAGAGAAGTTGTCCCTACTGCTTCTTTCAGCTCTATGTGCTTTTCAAGGCACAGGTTAGCACCTAAAGCAGCTGAACAGAAAGCAGAGCAACTGAGAGGATAGGAGAAACATAGGTGAGTAAGCTGGGAGAATAGGGAGAAAAAATTAAGCTGCTAGGCAAGATAAAATGGGGTGCCACAGGAGAGAGAAGGGAAGGAGGAGGAAAAGAAATGGCATGCCAGAGAGACAAAGGGAGCGTGGAGTAATAGAGGGGAAGATGGGGGGAGAGAGAGAGGGATAAGCCTGACACACTGGATCCCGTAAAATAGAACCTCTTGAAATTGCATAACCTTTTCACAGGTTCCCACCCATGTCACAACTGAAGCATTAAAAACAAACAAACAACTTTTCAGTGTTGTGGCACAAAAGCTTTGATCCCAGGTATGGATTCTAATGGGGCCTCATATTTTTTAACATGAATTCCTTCAAATCCACCACCAAATCATAGATCACCTCTGTATTCACAGAAGGATTCTGTGATTTGTTAGCGGTTTTGTTGTCACCCTATTTGGAAATTACGGAAATCCACGAGGATCTGTGTCTTGCATCAATGTTTTTGCAGTGTGGTTGTGATCTAAGAACACCAACACCTAACTCCCACAATTCCACTGTTAGAATAACTACCAAATACACTAATGCTTCCTCCAACTCCTTTACATATTTGTTAGCTGTCCAAGCAGTTCCAATTCTCAGTAAATAGGGACAACCACTCAACTAATTTAATTAATTCCAAATCCTAGAAATGTAGAAACATCCCAAACAAAATCAGTTTAAAATTCAGTTTACGTAATAGCACGGGCACGAAACTGATGTTTATAAGTAATTGCAACCAGGGGAAAAAAAGGTGGAGTCACATAACACTAAAACAGTACATAGCAAATGCATTCTCTCAGGAGCAAGATATTGCACTTTGGACTGCTCAGAAACACAATAGCCCTTCAGCAGACACTTAACCTTAAGCAGAGACATGCAGGGGGCATGAAAAAAAACCCCACACAAAGAGACATCAGTGGGAACAGAGAATAGGATACTTCAATTTCAAAATATGGAGCATACCTGGTTTTGAAAAATAAAATAAATGACTGCGAAGTTACTTAAGACAGAAAAAAAATCACCATGCAATACATTATATTAGATAGATTCACTTGCTTCTTTTTAATGATCTGGAAGCGAAAGCAGGATGCCATTAGAAAACTGAAACTATGAAAGTTTGACGGTTTCACAACAGCACAGATCCTTTGCAGGGTTTTTACCGCAGGATATCTGAAGTCAGTGTGATAAACCTTCCTCTTTTATCTGCAATTTAGTGTATTCTAGTTACTGGAAAGATCATTTATCTCCTTTGCTCTTACCCTGTGGTGCTGGAGGCATATCCCTGAGGTCTACTGGCTGCCCACTGTCCAGTGCTTCCAGAACCAGGCTGAACTTCTACAACAAAAATGCAAAGCCAAAGGGTCTGTATGACATTGATCTCAACTTGGTTCACAGAATAGTGCTTCTGACCACAGAACTAGCACACACACAGTGGTACCTCGGATTACAAACTTAATTCGTTCTGGAGGTCTGTTCTTAACCCAAAACTGTTCTTAACCTGAGGCATGCTTCCGCTAATGGGGCCTCCCACTGCCGCCGCGCTGCAGCTGCACGATTTCCGTTCTCATCCCGGGGCAACGTTCACAACCCGAGGTACTACTTCCGGGTTAGCGGAGTTTGTAACCTGAAGTGTTTGTAACCCGAAGCATTTGTAACCCAAGGTACCACTGTACAGCATCCCAGATACCCACTCTAATTGAAATTACTATTATTATTACAGTGGTATCTCAGGTTAAGAACTTAATTCATTCTGGAGGTCTGTTCTTAACCTGAAACTGTTCTTAACCTGAGGTACCACTGTAACTAATGGGGCCTCCCTCTGCCACCGCGCGATTTCTGTTCTCATCCTGAAGCAAAGTTCTTAACCCGAGGTACTATTTCTGGGTTAGCGGAGTCTGTAACCTGAAGCGTCTGTAACCTGAAGCTTCTGTAAAGCCACTCCCGACATAAGGGGGGGGGATTGCGGGCTCACACCCCACCTACAGCCGCTGGCTGCGGCCCCGCGCGACTTGGGAATCCCGGGCTACATCATCCCCCGCGCCAGCCAACCTGAAGCGTCTGTAACACGAGGTACCACTGTATTAACATTTGTATGCCACCATTCATCCAAAGATCACAGGGTGGTTCACAACATAAAAATACAAAATAAGAACCCAAAACACATAATACAAACAAGAACAAACCAACAACCTCCCTCCCACAAAGACATAGATTGTTAACCAGCCAAAGGCCTGGTTATAGAGAAATGTTTTCATCTGGTACCTAAAGATATGGAATGAGGGCGCCAGGCCAGCTTCCCTGAGGAGAGCACTCCACAAACAGGGAGCCAACACAGAAAAGGTCCATTCTCTGGACCTCCCATAGGAGAGGCATTCTCAAATTTCTAGCCATTGAACAACTTGCATTGAATCAGAGAACTTCTGTTTAAGATTCAAAAGTCAGAAGGGATGGGATGTGGATTCCAGATGTTAGCAAGATGCACTCCTGCGACCCCAAGTCCCCACTTTCTCTCTTTGATGGATGTATCCTTCATTCAGTCCCCAGCACATGCACAAATCACCTCATTCCCCTTCAATACTCTTGTATGCAGGTAGATACAGTTCTTTTAGATCTCTATAAGTATTTAACTTGCATAGATTTATTTATCTGGTCAAAGAATGTAGATTTTCTTAGTGCAATTCTGCTTTAGATTTCCTGACACAAGAAAGCTAGAGAATTGTGACTTTCACTCTAAAAAGAAAGGAACAGGGAGCTGGTCTATATGTTACATTTACCATGGGATCAGTTAGTTCATGGTGATTTCCCCATTACACAGCCATATTACAAAGCAGAATTTACTGCATGAGTCAGGGCCATTATACTGAGTTGCCTCTTTTCCAATTCAGCTCCATGGTGACCCACTGGAAGAGGCTGGAAAACTCAATATGCCGTGGCTCCAACTCATATATGCCTGGGGCTGGAAGTTTGCAATGGGGATGCAAATCCCCACGGTGAAAGTAACATATACGTTTACGCACAAAAAAAGAAATATTCTAGAGAATTCTCAAGATCATCAGCACCAATTATGGTTTGCAGAAACCTGCTTTAGCTTGAAATAATGACGCCTCACCTTCCCAGTCCTCATGTACTCTTTTGCCTTCTCAAGATCGCCTTTCTGTTTGGCTTTGAGCGCTGCTAGTTTGTACTCCTTCTCTCTTGTCACAAGCAGTGCTCGTGTGCCAAGGTCTGGGGAATCTGAACAAGACAACACAACATAAAAACACCTACTATATAGCCAATAAAACATCTGCTATAAACACCATGAGGACCATAGTTCCTTAGGCACCTGGGCCCACCACCCATCCACCCTATGGAAGAAACAAGCAGGAAAGTGGCACTTTTTTGTGCATATGCAGAATAGGGATGCTGCAGGGGAAAGGGCCACACTCAAACTACTTACTGTTTTCAGAAGTGCTACTTGTTCCCAGAACACCTGAATCTGCATCCTGGCTCTGGAGATCAGGTGTGCTCACAGATAGCTCCGGATTGCTAGGGTTCTGTAATTCATGGTCTGTAGTAGAGCCCTCATTTTCCTCCCCTTCAGGAACAGTTATTTCATCTTGGCTGCCTGAGTTTTTAGGCAAGTCATTCAAAGGCATGGCTTGTGGAGTTGTGACAGAGCTCTTCCCAGATGCTACAGGTGGTGGCATTTCTTCCTCATTCACTTTTTTCCCTTTCTTCACTGCAGTCAGCATGGTTTCCAATGCCTAGTAGTGGATTGAGTAACAATTTCAATTATCCAGCATATATTAAATACTTATCCCCTATATGATCATTCCAATCAAGCTGTGTCTTTCATTTGTTGACCCATGTAGTCTCCCATCCAGGTGCTCAACACGTCCAGATCAGTTTAGCTATGGCAAGATGATGGCCTCATGTACCTTCAGACTATACCTGGGACCTCTTATGTGCCTGTAATCTCACACTCTACAGCCTTCTTGGGAACAGCAGCATTTTGCAATGCTCCGAGATCAGTGAAACACTCCCAACCCCCCCCCCCAAATGATAAAACTCTGTCATATTCTGGGTTACAACTTCCATCAGTTCCAACCAGCATGGCCAGTGTCATGGATGATGGGAGCTGTAGCGCTATAAAGCTTTGCAATTCCTCTTCCACTGGACTGTGCAAAGACTCAACAACGCGACTCTAAACTATATGGGAAAATGCAGTACCCATGCATCAAAAGAGGAAGAGAAATTGTACCCATTTTGCTGAATTTCAAGTCTTAATGATAAATAAATGAACATTTCTGCTTTCTTCTGAAGCACAGGCACAGAAAATCAACACACAAAATAATGTCCATCCAACCAAGTGACTAGAAAACCCCAACTGCAACAAAAAATCCCTAATGTAGAAATGCTACACATTTCAATTAGTGACCTCTAGCTGAAAATCCTCACAGATCCTGTTGAATCTTCAATTCTACCAATAACTAAGCCTGCAAGACCAATATTTAGCTTTTTCCCTGCCTCCAGGTATTTATTGAATACAAGATTTCACCTAATTTTCCCTAAACATAAATACCCTGCCCACTGGAGCCAATAGCTTTTAAAATCAGTTCTATTTTGTGTGTTATATGGTAGCTATCTCTAATATCTAGAGTCTGTAAGAAAAGTTTCCATTTGAATGAACTCCTGTTTGGGAATGAGTGCTAGTGTATGAAACTGTAATGATTACAATTACAACAACAGTAACAGCAACAAATCTGGAGAAGATAAAATAGCCTCAATTAAAACTCCCACCTACTAAAGCAGTTTAAAAAACGAGAGAACCTCATCCAGATTACCGTCATGATACCATACTAAAGAGACATTAATGAATCTTTAATTTAACCTAGACAATTCTGTCTATACAAAGATTTTAGACAGAACAAGACTAGGACTCATTTACAAAAGTGAAAAAATGAATGCTACGCCTCTGTTCTTTCCTGCATACATCTTTGCACTGAATTAATGGCTGATACTCATAGCCTGTTTTGAACAGCATTTTTCCTTCTCTGCTAAAAGGATGAGAATCTGTGGTCCCAACATACCTTCAGGCCCCGTTCATACCGTCGCACTTTGGAACTCTCGCCGGCTTCCTTTGCGTTGAGTATAGCTGCCTTATAGTTAACTATCCTTTCTTCTATTGTGTGTTGCAGTCCACTGGAAACAGCAGGCGCCATCTCAAAGAAGATAAAGGAAATTAGACCAAAAAAGATGACAAGTATTCTGCTCACCAGAACTGAACTCTAAATCAGACGTTCAAGTATCAGGGGCGGGAGAGAACCACATTCTCTGGAACATGCACACCTAGGACTCAAGGCATAAGAGGCGGAACCACCTCCCTTGAACAGATGAGTGTCTGTTCTTCTGCAAAAATTCCACAAGTCACCTCTCGGCTTTCTGCCAAAGCAGCAGCAGAGAAGTGGGTGGGTGGAACACCTCAGGAAACGTTCACAGCCACTGGGCATATTTAGTCGGAAGGTCTTCGTCATTTCAGACAGAGACTGACTGCAAAGTTATTTTGAAGTATTGAAAATGTTTTCTCTATTCTGCTGTGAGCTCTCTAACGGTTTTCTTCAACATGTTTGCTTACAAAGTTCTTCTCTCCTTCCGCAGGGGGGATGGAAAAATCATCAGACAAACGCTACAAATTCAAGAGACTAGAAATGCCACTAGCACTTATTCACTTTACAAAAACACTCTGCCATGAAGCTGCCAATGTTAAGTAAATATCGGCAGCACTGCTCATCAAACCTAACTCTAACAAGAACGGAACAAAGAAAACTCACAGAATGTGTTCAAAGGAAAGAGGCAACCAAACACAAGCCCTAAACACAACTCCAGCCAAGGAGAATGTCCTGAGGTGGTTTTGTTCAATCCTACACTGTCTATGTAGGAGGAGTGGGGAACTGGTGGCCCTCCAAATGTTGTTGAGCTTAAGGTTTCCATCATACCTGACCACAGACCATACTGGTTAAGACTGATGGAAGTTGGGGGTTCAGCAACCTCTGGAGAGTCACAGGTTCTCCATCCCTTGTCTACAGCCTGACTGACTACGCTGTTAAAATCAGCTGTCTCCAGGAGCCCAGGTCACAGCCATTGTCTTTGCTCAGTTGCCTGCATCACATTCTCACTTTCAAGGTGCTAACCAACTTCCAAGTTCACTTTAAATGAAAGCTAAACACTTTGCTATATTCCCAGTACAGAGGGTAGGTTTTTTTAAATAAAAAAACCCCCAAACCAAAACAAAATGCAGTGCAATTCATACCCTGAAGGGCTTAACCTTTACATTCCTTAAAATCCAGTTTTCTAGGCTCAAAGCAAAAGCTTTCATTTACCTGTGTTGGTAGATCGCTGGGCTCCTCTGCGGCTACAGAAGACTCTTCTATTGTTTCCGTCTCACATTCACCGCTTCCTCCTCCGTCTTCCTCTCCCAGGACTTCCTGCAACTCTGCCTAGAGCATGAAACAGTGCAATTGTTGCTAAAGAAGAGCTACTTCTATTTTGAGGACTGCATTAAAATGAACCACGGGGTACTTTCTGCTGCTTTCATTCAAAGGTGGGGCCCAGAAATCTCTTACTTAGAATCAAAGAGCATTCTTCTTATGCCAAACCAACTGCACTTTTTTCTTTACAAAAATTCACTGTTGTATGTGAATAAGGCTGCCTCATTTATGTTCCTCTGTGGCAGCTTTACATCAGAGATTAAAAGCTTCATGTAAAAGCTACATGCTGTCCAAGCGATGCACCACATTTTAGCTAATTTGAATTGGCAGCAAAATAATTCCAGTTAAACCTCGAATGTGTGTGTGGTTAAGGATGGGTAGAATTGTGCTGTGATTTGTAAACTTCCTGTATGCCTTTTAAGGGCCCCTTAGGCAACCAGGAACTTGCACGGTTCTAAGAACACACATCTATGAAGAACTCTACAGCCTGTAAAGCAAACGAAGGCCACAATCTTGCATACAATTATGTCCCAGTGAAGTCCTATGGGACTTAACCAAGCACAATTGTATTTTTTATTTCATGTTATTTATATACTACTTGACTGTAAAAACAAAACAAAAAAACCCCTCAAAGTGTTTTTGTACACAAGATTGTAGTAAAAGTTCTTATATGCCAGCCTTTCTGATATGCCTGAATTCCAAATCTGGAAACTCCAAAAACCGCAGCTGTTGAGAGGCCTTAATGATGTTCCAGTGAATAAAACATCATATTCATTTCATTAAGATTTCCTCCTGCCTCTCCCAGCCTTGTATTAAAGAATATGGAAATGATTTTAATATAAGGATCATGTGTGGTAGGACACAATCACTTTAGGGGGTGCAAAGCAGTTCTAAAAACAACTCCCAAGAGAAATACCATATTGGCCTGAATATAAGCCTCACTTTTTTTCCAAATGCTGACCATGTAAAGTTAAAGTGCAGCTTATCTTTGTGATCTTACAAAAATTGGCTTTTACAATATTGCTGCTGAAACAGACATGTGGTAAAACGGAACGGGTGTGAGTGCCTGCATAATTTTAAGGGAGCGGTTTATATTTGGGTATTTCTCCCCCCCCCACCCATGAATTTTAAAGGTGTGGCTTATATTCGGGTGTGGCTTATATTCAGGCCAATAGGGTAGTAAGTTTTCAGCCTGATTTCCCAGGATCCTTAAGAAACATGTGTGAGTGGGTCTTGGTGCACATGAAGTTCACCAGTAGTACTGCCAGATGCTACTATCTCTTCAAACATTATGGAACAACTTCTAAATTTAATTCACCTGCAGCCCAGTTCAAACCTCAGGAATGTCACAATTTCTTTTCCAGACAAGTTTCTTCTTTCCCCTCTGGCAGCTACAAACAGACACCACTTCTGCTCCAGCCTGAGGAAACAGAGCCAGTACCAAGCAGGAAAGGTAAAACCCACACACCTGCCGTTGCTCTCTGGAAAATTCTGAGCTTTAATGGTTACAGCCAATTACTAGGAAGAACTGCTTGCACCTCCCTTTCAGCGTTCCAGACCCACAAGAATTTGGAGTGTTATCACATGCATTCTTTCCTATAAGGGGACGATGCCTCTTCCTTTACACCAAGAAAAACAGCCTTGCAACGGAATCCCATATATACCAAAAGTTCGGTATCTTCTTCCAGACCTTCGTCATCATCTTCATCCAAGTCCTTCATGCACTCAGCGGCCATCTTTTCAATATGATCCATAGGCAGGGGAGCTGGAGAACACAATTAACAAGGAGATCCTAAGGGAGGAACCCTAAGGTTCAGATAAACAATTACTGTGACCCTAACATTGTGGCAGGTTTTTAAAAGACTTTTCTTCATCTTGGCCACTTTGTTGGTTTTAGCCAGTAAAAAATTAAAAGACATTAAGTAGTTATACCTAAACTTTCTATCACGTTGCTTTCCTTCTTTATGTAGGGATCATGAAACCGGTGACTGTGGGTATCAAGTTTGTGGACTTCATGTTGTTGTTTATTTTGTTTCAGGGTGCAAGGAGAGATATTGCTTCCCCCCACCCACAATTGCAGATACTTCCTTCTCCCATGGAGGGGCTTTTCTGAAGGGGTGTGTGTGAGTGTGTGTGCAAGTGAAACATGGTCATTCGAGGAATGTTAACTGTTGTTATTACATAACAATAAAATGGTTGAATGTGAGTACATAATCAATATTGTATGATGTGGTGAGGAAGAATGGCTGTGCTCTCTTAAATTGTCTGTTAAACTATGTGCACCGTGGCAGGCAAGTTGTGACTGGCACCCAAAACACTCTTCCAAAATTCAAAAGGTGACCACTGGTCCAAAAAGGTTGGTGACCCCTGTTCTGCACCAATCCTAAGCTATTATAGGAAACAAAGTCTCAACAGTCAATTTAGGAAATAAACCTGGCCAACAAAAACACATCTTCAGCAAACCAGGCCTAAACCTCCCCCCCCCCAAACCAAGAGTCTTTGAAAATGAAAGTAAACTTGGCATCAATCTTACTATTGGAGGGGAGGGGAGGAGGAAGGGGGAGGGGGGTGTACAGGCCTGACAGGAGGATCGCTTATGTAGCACTAAAACCTGTTATCTCTGGTTTGTGCATAACATTAGGTCAGGGTGAAAGAGAAACGAAATGCTGTGAAAAGCAAAGCAGAGTGTGCAATGGACGTATTCTAGGTTGTGCTAAACCATGGGTTAGTGTTCTGTATGAACCAGCCTATTTTGTAACTCGGTGATCTTTCAAAGTTTTCATCCAGAAGTACAAAGATACATGGCCACACAATGTTATTTTGTTATTTTGACTTAGACCTAATCTTCCAAGCAGAATTCCAAGCAATACAGGATCTCTGTATTGCATGCAACTATGTCAAAATGCAACTTGTGGAAGACTACATCTACGCTACCCTTGTGGTACCTTGCCTAAGGAATTTGTTTGTCTTTCTCAACTCCATCTTCTGCCCTCATTATACCACCTGTAGGACGGGATGGTGGAGTGATTATACACAGGTTGTTGTTGTTGCTTTTTAAAAGCGATAATCATTTATGAAGCACTTTTGATGTGAAAAGTGCACTACAGGTCAGGCCTTTTTTGTCTCCACCAGAAGCCTGGGACACAGTGACCTTATAGTCCTTCTACAAATGGGGAACGCAGGAGAGCAAGAAACTAACAATACCTTTGGCTGAGCAGGGATATGAAACCTGGTCCTCAACAATCTATTTTCTAGCCCAATGACTCTGCTGAATGATCACTATTATAGTGGTGCCTTGCAAGACGAAATTAATTTGTTCCGCGAGTTTTTTCGTCTAGCGAATTTTTCGTCTTGCGAAGCACGGTGTCGGGAAAGTTTTGGAAAAGCTTCAAAAATCACCAAAAACCTCAAAAAAGGCTACCACACCGCGTTCTATGAGTTGCTCCTCGAAGTCAAGTCGCAACTGTATTAACGGTGTTAAGAAAAAGGAAACAAACTTGCAAGATGTTTTCGTTTTGCGAAGCAAGCCCATAGGAAAATTCATCTTGCGAAGCAGCTCAAAAAACGCAAAACCCTTTCGTCTAGCGAGTTTTTCGTCTTGCGAGGCATTCGTCTTGCGGGGCACCACTGTAAATCATTTCAGTGTCAGTCCACTCCTCTTCTGTTATCTTTTAAACTCTCAGCCATGAGTCTTAAAGCTTGTATATACAGCTCATCCCCTCCCACTTTTGTATCATCATCTCCTTCATCATGCTCAGCCATCTGCCCAATTTTCCTTCTCAACTGCTCTATTTGACTCCAATTGCTCACTTCACTGTTTGTTACTATAGCTTCCACACCAATTTCAGCCTGTCTCATTCTGCATCACTACAGAAGTATAAAATTAAAACAGCAAGAAAGGCAAGCAAGCAGCTATAGTCTTTACTCCCTTCTTAGCCTTTTTCACATGATAAGGCTGGTTTACCTTTGTTTTTAAAAGCTGAATTTGTTTGTACTGTTCTATGTTTGTTTATATTATTCTATGCTTAAGCTTTACTTCTGTTTTACACTTAGCGGTTACACGTCATCCAAAGAACTTGTATTACTAGACACCTAGGCAAAAGTAAGTAAATAAATAAGTAAATAAATAAGAACATCTGATTGTACTGTCACAATAACATGTAACGACATATGCATCATAATTCTTCAGGTTACCAATATCCACCATGTCTGAACAAGAGTAGCTTTATTTTCTCATTCTGATTGGCTCCCTACAGACCCAGTTACAAAAGTAGGCTGCAATCCCCTCCCCGGAATGAAGAACTCAAAGGGGTTTACTTTTCAGCAGACAGGTATACCAAAGGTGGGAAAACTAAGGTCCAGGGGTCAAATACAGCCCTCAGGACTCTCCTCAGGCTCTTTACTGACCCTCCTCAAGGGCTTTTCATTGGCTGGAATGCATCCTTGAACTGTGATAACGCCTCTTGTTCACCTGGAAGGGGGGGATTGGGGGCAGGGCAGGTAGAAACCTCTGTCTTTTGAATGGCTGAATGTACTCTATATATGTACTCTATATTGGTATCTGAAGAAGTGTGCATGCACACGAAAGCTCATACCAAGAACTTTGGTCTTTAAGGTGCTACTGGAAGGAATTTTTTTATTTTGTACTCTATAAAGTTCAGCATTACACCTGTTGCTCTATTCATTTTTGCCTCTGGTTCCACCCACCACCCTAGAAGACTGCCTATGAGGAAATGTAGCTCACAGGCTGCAAAAGGTTCCCCATCCCTGATATATAGGATTGTACGGTACTGCAAAAAAAATTCCATCTTGTGTATGGGCTCTTAATTATCAGTTGCATCGCAAAGGCAAAAAGTACAAATGCAACCTCTAATTACCTTAAACAATTCAAAGTTTCCAGTGCACATGCTTACTTTTTCCTTTGGGTTTTGTTTTCCCAGCAGGCAAGTTCTCTCCAGTGATAGCAGCTAGTTCTGCTTCTAGGTCCCCGTCATCCTCCAGATCTAGCATCATCTCTTCAGGATTGAACTCTACGAAAAGTCCCAGCTGATGCCAAAAGAGAAACCAGCTCAGTGAGGAGGCTTAAGACAACTGCCATATAATCTCCATGTTACTTACAATGGTCATTCATCAGAAAGACCAGCACAGATGTTGTTTGCTCTGAACCAAGGCTTTGTTAACTTCTCTGCCCTGGCCTCAGCCCTAGATTATAAAAATGAAGATCACCTGCCTAGAGATTTGTTAAGATTTCCAGATCACATGAGCTCTACACTGATGCTGTCATGATGACAAACTGAAGCTACCAAATTCAAGTTTGAAGAAAAAGCTTAAATTATGTGCCAAGATTACGTTTACAATATTATGCAAAATTAGGTAGACTTTATGTTTTTCCCCAACTCAAAAATAGATATGCATTTTAAACCTTGATGTGTTCTTTAGAACCAGCCAAAATTCAGAAAGGATATAAGCAATTGGAACAATTGAATTACAGTACAAACATAAACACAACTGACATTACTGGAATTAAGAGTTAAAACATAGGATTGATATTATAGCCAAAACATAGATGTAAACAGACAAACAATATTATACACAGATTTTAATAAGAAGCTTTGAAAATAAATATATGTAAACCTTTGTATTCATTATCCATTACATTTATTACACTTTAATTTTGCTCTGAGGAGCTCAGGGTGGTGTACATAATTTCACTTTCAACATTTAGCCTCACAAAAACCCTGGGAATCAGGTTAGGCTGAGATATAGTGATTTGCCCAAAAAGCTTCATGGCTGAGGGGTAGTTTGAATCTGGTCCAACACTCTGATTAGAACTGGCTCTCAGTTGCAATGCTTTTTTCTTGGTAGAATTGGATTTTTGGTTGTTGTTAAGTATGAATCTGTTCGGAAAAGAACAATGTACCAATAAGGAAAGTCGTACGTGATAGGAAATTGTATTTTTTGGTTGTGGGAGAAGGGAGAAGACACTGGTGTCTATCACACACTTTACCTTAATTTGAAATATAGATCTCTCCATAACAGAAAGGGCTAGAAATATAGTTTAAAAATCCAAGCATGTTGGAGTCTCAGAATTCTGCACCAGCTTTCAGATTCCACTGAACTTCATGTGTCTTAAGACCCCTTCAGGGCATCACATTCCAGGGACCTGACTACTTGTAGGGGTGCGCTAGCTCCTCAACAACCCTGTTTTTGTCACCTTCCAACTTGTAGATTGTGACTATCTAAGGTGGGGAGCCTCTCAGATCCATGAAGTGCCACCTATTTTGGAAACACCAACACAAAAAGAGGCTCCCCACTGCAGACTGTCACCTTCCATGAAATGGAAAGAGACAAAATTGGGGAGAGAGATAGAGCACCCACCCATGCTGCCCCCCTCTCACTTGGTAACTTGTGGAATGCAATGCCTGAAGATGGCTCAGGTGTGCCAATGATGTCTAAGTTGCCAGGCTTACCTGAGCATACCAAATTGCCACTTTCATTCTAACATCAGAAAACTGGCAAATTGAAACTTCTGCAAGTTCACAAGGTACTATCCATCATCTATTGTACCCAGGGAACTTAAGTCTTTTATAGAAATCTAAACAACATACAAGTTGCCACAGATAAATTTCTGCAAGCCCAGCTTTGTTCTAAAACATAAAAACATACTTGATTTTATAATCCTTTGCCTGACACAAATCTAGTAGCCTAAAAGCACTACAAAAAAAATAAATGGATGGGATCCAACTAATGAGTCCCATCAGCAGAAGCTTGTGCAACATGTCTCCCCTCTCCCCTCCCCAAATTGACTGGGGTGGGGTGGGGTTGCAGAACCTCTAGAACAGCACACAGGGTGAGGAAGTGAGCCAAATGCTGGAGCTGATGGAACAACTGGAAAATCATGACAATGAATTCCTTCCAATATCTCTTCAACCTTTCAGTCACAACGCAGGGGCAATAGAAAGAAATAATATTTATGATGAATAGCTGCTTTTGATCCACCGCTCAGATGCCAAAGCATCCCCAAATGAACACAATTGTAAGTTTTGAGTTGCCTGTATGGAGCAATAGAAAATGCAGTAACTCTTTTGGACAGCCCCTGCCCCCCCTCCCCCGGCTATCTGAGGCCCAACGTGTCTTTATTTATCTACTGGACAAAATGAATATACCACTTGATTGCAAGAAAAGCTCTAAGCAGTTTACAAAAACATAAAACATTAAAATTCTCACACACAAAAAATGTATGTTTTAAAATCTGAAAGCTGATGGGTTAAAACCCATAGCAGCTAAAAATTGATAAAACACATATAACTTCTACTGGTGCAGACAGGCATCTCTGGACAAAAATGTTTAAAGCAGGCGGTGAAAAGAATACAGGGAAGGCACTTGTGTGGTGTCAACAGGGAATAAGTTCCAAAGTGTAGGTGCTGATGCACTAAAATATCTATTTGTTATGTGGCCCCTGTAACAGTGCCCATTAATAATCCTAGCTCAGTGGCTTTCAGATCCCTGGGTTTGCTCTGAAGTTCATCAAGTGTTCCATGATGAGAAGATCAGTAATGCAACACAAGCTCCTGTGAAAAACAGTTTGCCCACCACTATCTACCTTTGCTTGCAATAGTCAGGAATGGGGAATGCTGGATACTCTCTCAAACACTAAGGCCCTGCTGATCTGGCAAGTTCCATGAGTGAATTGAGGGTGTGCTTTCCTTTATCCTACGACAGAACCCACGAAAACTGAAAAAACAAGATCTGTTTCCTTGATTTGATGCTGCTGTGTCACAGTGCTCCCATTTAGCTTGTGAAAGCTAACAAAAACACATACCACAGTGGTTAACAACCAAACAAACAGTTGGTTGTTGCCCGTTTCCTACCTGTCAACATAAGGAGGAAGTTGCATTCAAGATTATTATTCTTTTAAAAATCATCTAGTACCAAGCCATCTTGCAAACAGATTCTCTGAAGGTTTGCTCTGACTTACTCTGGAAAACACAGAAGAGTATATCCCTATTTGGGTGCTGACCCACATCACATAAGGAGGGAGAAGAGGAACACACTCACTGGCCTTGTCCAAATCATTACATCCTCACTTCCCGGCTTCACTGCTGTGCATGCATTGAAGTAGATAAGTCTGTAGGGCCAGTATGGTGTAGTGGGTAAGGCACTGGACCAGGACCTGGGAGACCAGAGTTCAATTCCCTGCTCAGCCATGAAACTCAATGGGTGAATGTGGGCCAGTTGCAGTATCTCAGCATAACATACCTCACAGGGCTTTTGTGCAGATAACATGGGAAGGAAGAGAAGCATGTATGCCACCTTGGAGGAAATGTGGGATATAAAAATATAACAGTAGAAATAAATCCTGAAGCAGGTAGCCTGCTCTAGTCATACAAGCTCCCAATGCAATTTCCAGTCGTGACAGTGCACAGTTCTAAATTGTTGGCTTGATGGTTCGCTTTTGGCACTTCTACCCTGCAGCACTACTTCCCTCTTGTTTTCTAATCAGTGTTTTGAAACCCTTTGACTCGTGAAGGGTTCAGATCTTGCAACTGGCTTGGAAATGTGACACTTCCTTTCATAAGGATCACATTCTAGAGAAACAAGACCTGTTTCTCTCTTCCATAAGGCTAGGCTGGCTAGCAAGTTTGGAAGGTTTTGCTGTCCTTCTGCAGCATGCAATGTCTCCTACTTGCACAGATGAGTTTGTTCAGCTAGCACTTTTCTAAACCATACGTGTTCTTTGATCATGGCACATAGTGTCCTGGGTGCATAAGCCAATCTGTGGGAAATGGGCAGATCCTGTTTCATAGAGGAGGTTGCCCTGGGCAGCATTGTGGCACCTCTCAGCTCTGATTCCATATGTATTTGCTTTTAAGTACTAACTACTTTTGCCCTCTTCATTTATTATTATGAGCACTCAGACCTAAGTTACCTGTTAGGCCTGTGTGATATATTGCCCAGGAGCAAACTGTGATGTCAGCTTCACTCAGTGGTATATTGGTGGTGAAACTACCACCGGTCCTGAGTCCCTCTGCTAGCAGCGTCTGCTAGAGTTCCTTCCTCCACTGGCGCTGCTAGCAGAGGGACTCTAGAGCGGTGGCGATTTCACCAGCGACATATCGCTGAGTGAACCCGCCACTGCATTCTGCGAGGTGCCGATACAGATTGTTCCTCCCTCTGTATCTTTAAACTGCTTGACTGAGGAGTGTGCAGTTGCCCTTACCTCAGCTGAGCAGTTTAAGGAGCCCCCAGCCTGGTGCTGGCTCCTGTGAGCCGGCGGTGGGGTAGGGGCTCTGTGAAACCGCTTAGCTGAGGGGACTGCAGTTGCTGCTGATATCGCACAGCTCTATTACCTGTAACATGCAACAGCAACACTTATTTAGCTTGTGGAGGCAATCACCTGGCACTACCAGCAAGACTTATGACAACGGAGAAGGAAACCAAGTTTGTTCAGTAGGTGTCAAGCATTCCAACTTTCTGTTTGCTTCTCTCAAAGGGCTGCTGCTTGCTCCTTAAACTACCCTGCCTCTTAATGTTTCCCCAGCATCCAAGAGCTGGCAGGAAATTCTGATGGGAACTTAAAAGGCTAATCAGACAATGACTCATCAGGTCACAAGGCACAGACTTCAAGGATAAAGCACCTAGCAGAGGTACAGTTTTTCATAAGAAGTATTGGCTGGACATCTGTCAGATCTGGTTTAATTCTAAGGAAGCCTACCATTGCAAAGTACAGGATAGATGAGATACTTGTATAATTCAAGTCTTTCTGGAGCAAAATCTGCAAGTGAATTCCTGATGCAACTCAAATATGGGTAATCAAAGGCACTGCTTCTCTGTTCTTACAGATACAAAAGTACAATAGACTCCAAAGAATATTTGAATCGTAGTAACATAACAACTTGTGCTAAGCAAATGGACTTAAAGTTTAAACTGTTCTAACAAGTACATACAGAATTGGGAGAAGACATGTACATATATATACCTGTTTTGCAGCAGCAGCTGCCTGACCTTTCACCTGGGGGCTTTTCTTGGGTCTTCTGCCAAGCATCTTGGCTTATGGTTTTGCCGAGTCCACAAAAGTTACCTACAGACAATAATACCCAAACATAACAGACAAGAACAGCATTCTCAATTAGAACATGGAAACTACCTTGACTGGAAACAAGGTCAAAAAGATACAAGCTTGGGATTCAGGTAACTTGCCACTGTGGATTTCTACATGTCGATCCCATTATATTTTACAAAATGTAAGGAAAAAAACTTTAATTAAAAAAAATGATACCAGCTTGTTGCCGTCATCTGCTAGCTATTATTCTAGCAGGCAGTTTGTCATTCTCTCCCACCCCCCACTTTCCTATAGCCAATATATGAGTGGAAAAGCTGGTCACTTTGGCTTCTAGAAGATCTTTATTGCCTGAGCTTCCCTACCCCCAAATAGATGGAAACAAGTCACTGCTACCATTTAACCCAACAGTTAATAAAATAAAATAATGAAGGGCATCCTTAATCTCAACATTGTCTACAAACCATATCCACTGAGCAGGAAGTCCTACAGTGGTACCTTGCTTTATGAACTTCATCCGTTCCAGAAGTCCGTTCTTAAAGCGAAACTGTTCTTAAACTGAGGCGCGCTTTCCCTAATGAGGCTTCCCGCCACTGGTGCCCTTCCACCGTTTGGATTCCGTTCTTAGACAGAAGTAAAGTTCGCAAACCGGGACACTACTTCCAGTTTTGCAGAGTTTGTAAACCGAATCGTTCTTAAACCAGACTGTTCTTAAACCGAGGTACCACTGTATTCCCAGATTTGGGGGGGGGGGGTGGCAAGGAAAGAAGTGGGATTATAGCTCAATATTAGCAGAGCACATTTTTTTGCATACATTTAGTACTGAGGTTCAATAATTCACTAATTCAAACCAGTAACATTTTACTTCAAAATAAGAAACTTCCTCCGCAATGAGGGGATTAGTAAAAAGGAAGTTGAAAGGCAAAGTGAAGAGAGTCAAATCTCTTTAGAATGCTTTAGGTTGTTCCAAACCACCAAAACAGAAGCTCATTCAGAATGTATACCTCAGGATGCTGAGGTGTGCAGAGTCAAGGGAGCCATTAAAGCAAGAAGGCTTCCTTTAGAAAATGGAACTCTTGTCCAAGAGAAGAACAAAAAGAAACACACACCTTGGGAAAAGAATTTCAAGTGGAAAGCAATGCATGCAAAAAGGAATGGAAGGAGCACATTGCTAAAAACAAAGACTAACTACGAGAAAAACATTGAAATGCATTAGTAGCAGGAGACTGGTTTATTATTATTATTATTATCATTATTATTATTATTATTATCCTGGCTCCTCCCCCCCCCCGGACACGACTCAAGGCAGCTAAGGAAACAGCTTGACCTTTGTATGACAAAGGAGTCAAAGGTGTACTAAAGGAGGAAAATGAATAGTTCTCCTAGAAAGCGGAGCCCCCCCCCCCAAGGATCAGTATTGGATTCTGTGCTTTTTAACTTCTTCATTAGTGATCCAGAGGAAGGTATGAACAGTGAGGTAGCCAAGTTTGCTGATGATACCAAATTGTTCAAGGCTGTTAAAATTAGAAAGGATTGCAAGGAGCTCCAAAAGGATTTGTCCACATTGAGTATTTAGGCAGTAGAGTGGCAAATGCAAATCAATGTAAGCAACTGTAAAGTGAAGCACATTGGGACAAAAGAATCCTAATTTTACATATTTGTTAATGGAGTCTGAACTGGTGGTGACTGACCAGGAATGAGAGCCTGGGGTCATAGTGGGTAGCTCAATCCAGTGTGCAATATCTGTGAAAAATGTTAACTCCATGTTAGGGATCAATAGGAAAGGAAAATAAAAGTATGCCATTATACAAATCTATGGTGACATACACTTGGAATACTAAGTACAATTCTAATCACCTCATCTCTAAAACGAATATTGTAGCGCTGGAACAGATTCAGAAAAAGATAGCCAAAATTATCAAGAGACTGGAGGAAGAAAGGTTACAACATTTAGGGCATATTAGTTTAGAAAAAAAGGAGAGTAAACTGGGATGTGATAGAGGTGCTTAAGTTTATGAATGTTGTGAAGAAAGGGGATAGGGAAGTGCCCCCCCCAATAAATAATATTAGAACCCTAGGGACATCCAATGAAGTTGAATGTTGGAAGATTAAGCACAGACCAAAATAAGCACTTCTTCACATAATACAGTTAAAACTATAGAATTCACTCCCACAAGATGTAATGATAGCCACAAACTTTGACGGCTTTGAAAGAGAATTAGGCAAATTCATGAATATTAGTGGCTACCAGCCACAATAGCTATGTTCTACCTGTACTGTTGGAGGCAGTATATCTCTGAATACCAGTTGCTAGGAATCTCAAGGAGGGAGAGCTGTTACACTGAGACCCTGCTTGCAAACTACCCACGGACATCTGGCTGGCCACTGCGAGAACAGGATGGTGGACTAGATGGGTCTTTGGTCTGATCCAACAGGGCTCCCTATCCCAACATCTCCAGTTAAGGAATCTCAGTGATGTGACCCAGCGCAAAGATCGGCTCAGGTGTGTAGGTGTGTCTTGATATTTACACTCTGAGACAAAGCAGATCCTCCTACAAAACTCCTGAGGCATGCCCTTTATTCCTAATTTCACATGCCTCACATGAGCTCTTGCATTCAAAACCAGTTCCAAGACTAATCTTGGCTCAAATTAAACTCTGCAGCTCCAGCAAAGGCGAGGGCCAGCGATATCCTCCTGCAAAGTTACTATTCCTTTGGCGCACCAATTGGACTCAGCTGTGTTGACATGCCCCCTTCCCCGCTCCAGGACCATTAACTCCAAAGGACACCTTAATCGCCAGCGACTACATAAAAGGCTTGCGTGTATGAAACGACCACCACAGACGCCCCCCGCCGCTACAACCAGCTGACATCAAATGCAGGACGCTTCCACAAAGGCTGCTCAGGCGTTCAGTTACGAGTCGAATGGCGTGCCTGCATGTGTGAATGAACACCGCGCTGAGTCAAACAGAAAACTAGGCTCTTCAGCTCGCAACACGCACACACACAACACATACACACACCCCTGTTTTCTAGGGGCTCAACCGCGCCAGAAAAGGCTAGGAAGAGGGAGGAGCTGGGTTATGCTCGGAGGCTCAGGTAGCAACAACCCTTTTCCACCGAGGAGGAGGAGGAGGAACCACGGCAGCTGCCTCCCTACTCAGCCCTATCGCGGTGGGGACAGGGCTGCCCTACTACCCCTCCGGCCGAGACGGGCGGCGCCCGAAGGCACAGGCTCACCTCCTGCCGCAGCCGACGGGCTCCAGCGCAGCAGACAGGAAGCCGCGGACCCAGAGAGGAGAGAACTTTCCCCGCCTACTCCGACTCTGCTAGGGGCTGCACCAAGAGGCCCAGCAACGCGCAGGCGCAGAGGTTTATTTATTTATAAAAAGGGAGAGGCTAAAAGGGGTGGAGCTATGAGGCGGAAGGACAGCCAGAGCGCGCGCGCGGGATACCGGTGGCCGAGAGCGCAAGCGAACACGCTGCAATCCAACTACACCTGTATTTTAAAAATATATATTATACCACTGGTTCTGCCTTCACCCTACATAACTGGCTGGTTTTTCCACTTGTGCTTTCTTTTCCCACCAGAAAATGCAAATAGGGATGTTTCTCTTGGACCTGCGGTCCCTCAAGTAAGAATCTAGTTTATTCATAGGCATTCCTATTCCTCCGTAACCAGCTTCATTGAAATGCTACACGTGTCCACTCGTGCGACTTTTGCTCAGGTAAAGCTGTGTACGATTGCAGCCTAGGAGGTGTTTTCAGATTTCCAGTTGATGTGCCTCCAGTGCCCGTACCTACATCAGTACTATCAGTATGGCCATTGTGGAAGGTTGCAGGTTCAATTCCCAGCATCTCCAGGTAGGGCTGAAAAAAATTCCCCGCCTGAAACCCTGGAGAGCTGAATCAGTGTAAACAATACTAAGCTAGATGAACCAATTGGTCTGATTTGATAAAAGGCAGTTTCCAGTGTTCCCTCTTACTACTGAAATGCAGTGGTGGAACCACTTATTTATGGTTTTTAAGCAGTTACTTGAAGAACCATTGTTTTTTACAGTATTGAATCGTACTGGCCAATTTTTAAAAACAGCAATTTCTGCTCAACAGGAAAATACTAACCAGTTACCTACTTCAACAATTATGAGCATATAGATGTGATGGCATTGCATATATTCACCTCCTATAAAACTCATCCAAAGGGTGTATAAAATGCCATCTAGTTTCCTCTACTGCTCTGAAATCCCATAGTGGTAACTTTTAATGTTCATAAAATCACAGCCTGTTTATACCAGGAGTGGAGAACTTTTCACAGCCCAATGGCCATATTCTCTTCTGGGGCCACATGGCAGCGGTAGGCAAAGCCAGAAGAAAAACTCACAAATGTTACCTTTGTTTCTATACACACTCACACATCTCTCTGTCCAGACAAGGATGATACATTCTCAGTTCAAGGCAGGCAAAACCACAGCGAAGGGCCAATGAGCACCACATTCAGCTTTCAGGCCAAGTTCCCCATTTTTGTTTTAATCCAGTGAGCTTTTCAAAATTTGTTTTTATTATCAGTAGTGTCCATGTCATGGAGTATTCAATGAACACAGAGGCTCACCAGGCAAGGGACCATGTCACAGGGTGCATCATGGCGCATGCTAGGCCATGGCCCACTGAGATGAACCATGGTGCTGGTGCTAGGGGCAGCCCAAACAATTGACAAATTGATTATTAGCACTTTGCCTCCAACCACACTCTGATGTATGTTTGCAAAATAGATTTCGGATGTTAGCGTCAAGCAGTTTGCTAACATGGATGTCAAAGAAACTTATGTAGCTGACTTACATCAAGTCAGATTGTTTCTTCACCTAGCCCAGTATTGCTTTTGTATGTTGACTGGTAAACAACACACACAGGGTTTCAGGCAGAGGCTTTTCCAGTTAAAAGGATCCAGTAGCAGAGGATTTGAGTTTCCAGGGGCTAAAGCTGGGACCTTCTGTACGTAAAACCCTGGCTCTATCACTGAGCTGCCATTCCTTCTCCAAAATTCTAGTTTGTCCCAGCAAATTAGTTGTTGAAAACTAGGGAGTAGATGAAAGGTAAGAAGGACAGTGAATCAGCTCAAAAGGGAAGCTCCTGATCAGAAAAAACCCCCTGCTGAATTGAGCTTTAGGATGGTTGAAAGAATTTAATAAAATGGAAACCTTCTGAACAGTTGAAGAAAACAGATTTATTTTAGAAGAGTGCAATTACAAATGCTATAATACAAAGCTATATGAAAAGAAAATTCAAAACAAATTAAATAAACATGAATGTTCAAGCTTTAATCACAATACATGTACCAATAACGAGTGCTCTGTTGCTTTAATCTTCTTTGAGTGCATACATGATATCATCCTGGCTAACATTAAGTCGAACTCGCATGTGGATATATTTACTATTAGAATCTGTTAGCAAGAGTCTATAGGCACTAAGCCGTGACACAACTGCCAGTGCATCTGATACAGTAGGAGTTTGCAGGCCTTCAATTCTACACAATGCAACATGCTGATGAAATATCTAAAGAAACAAAAAAGGGGGAGGGGGACTTGGTTTATGAAAACACAGGAAGCATCAAAGCGAATAACTGATCTCCTTCCTTTCTTGGAAAAGTATGGAAACCAATGAGTTATATACAGTGGTACCTCAGGTTACAAACACCTTGGGATACAGACTCCGCTAACCCAGAAGTAGTACCTCAGGTTAAGAACTTTGCCCCAGGATGAGAACAGAAATTGTGTGGCAGCAGCAGGAGGCCCCATTAGCTAAAGTGGTACCGTGGGTTAAGAACGGTTTCAGGTTAAGAACAGACCTCTGGAACAAATTAAGTTCGTAACCAGAGGAACCACTGTATTTATTTATAGCTCAATAGTAGTAGAGCACATTTTCCCCATGCATTTAGTACTGAGGTTCAATGGTGAACAATTGCTAATAGAATTCAAACCAGTACCATTTTATTTTATACAACATTTGTTGTATATTCTGAACCACAAGTTTTTAAATAAGTTCCCAACACTGAGTCTGTGACTGCTTTATTATTACAGCCACCATCCAGTAAACTGACTTGTTTTCAACATCTATGATATATTTTGGAAAGTGGTTTGTCTGTCCATCCGTTGTCAACAAGTTCACACACCTCTCAAGGTATTGCTACCAAACACAGCACAAGGATTTCCAAGATGGGGGTTGCAGTTGTCAATGTTTGGACACCAGATACCATTTTGAATCAAGATGGTGGACCAAAACATCACTTTGGCACGACTTTGCCCATGTTTTTTGGCATAGGTTCAGCTGCCTCTGGCAATATCTTTGCCAAACTCGGCCACAGGGATTCCCAAGGTGGGAGTGCCAGACTTCATTGCCATTTGAATGCCAGGCACAATCTTGAATCAAGATGGCAGAATCAAGTGTGATTTGCCTGATTTTGGCATGGCGATCCAAACTCACAAATTGCATTCTCCATTTAAATAGCACAATATTTTTTTAATTTCTACATATTCCTACACAGTGCCAGGCACTCCCTGCTAGTATAAAACAGGTTTATGAGTTTAAATAAGATAGCTGAACAGGAAGAGGTTAAAAAAAAGTGGGCTGTATATTCTTTTAATGTTATTACTGGTTTGATTTCTGTAATTTTTCAATTTTACTGTACAATTGCAACATCTGAGCTTACCTTTTAGTATTATGGTTCTACTGTATTTGAAGCTTTGTGACTTACATTGTATATTGATTGTTGGAAGTCATTTTGAGAGAGCTTTTCCCCCCAAGAAGAGGCATATAATATTTTAAATTAACGAAAGCAAAAAGCATGGAAATTTTTGTCTATGCATATATGTGAATTGTAGCCTACGTGTACAATAGGTTAAATTGCAATGACCTACATATGTGCATAGCAACAGTCAAAAGTGTACTCTTTGAATATAGCTAAAGCATTCTGGCTGAGATAGTAAACAAATTCAACATGCAATATTTTTAGTTTACCTGCTGAACTGTAGACTCTTCCAGTCCTGATCTGCGAAATTCTGCAATGGTTGCTTTTAAGAAAATTTGCTCATACAGTGAAGCGTTCCTGAATGAGAACAAAAAGCCCCCAAAGCTTAATTAGTCATATATAAGATTTTACTGTGTAACAGATATGATTTGGCTTGAAAAGCCAAACCTCTGATGTAACAGTATTTGCTTCTAAAATATGTGTATGCAGAAAGTTTAATTAACCATAGGTCTGAAAGAACTACAAACACCCAGCATACAAAGGTTGTTTATTTTGTCAGAAGAGAACTTTCTGTAATTTGCAAAATTTTATTTTACAATTGCAATTCTCAGTGTCGCTCTATCCAAACAGAGAGAGCGCGCACCTGTATCCTAACATCCGAGCTTCATAATTCTGCCACTTTCAACAACGTATCAAGCAGAAGCTGAAACAAGGATATGAGTTGTACAGGTTAGCACAAACTGGTTTGACATGTTAGTACTGAACCACTAAATTAGTTTTGCTATGCTAAAATTTTAGAACACAGTTTGTGCTGTGGCAGCCATTAAATCAATCACTGGAATTTGCTTCAGATTAGATGCTATAGAATAATGTGCTCCCCATACAGATGCAATCATTGTATAACAAGTTCATAGGTGGTTGCTACAGCATGATAATCAGAATTTGCTCTCTGGGACCTCAAGCAGAGAAGCTACACAGCTAATGTACTACTGTACATTACCGAATGGCATGTATATAAGGTGATGAAAACAT
Organism: Podarcis vaucheri; assembly: GCF_965113315.1. Classification (NCBI taxonomy): domain Eukaryota; kingdom Metazoa; phylum Chordata; class Lepidosauria; order Squamata; family Lacertidae; genus Podarcis; species Podarcis vaucheri. The sequence continues at coordinate 50,399,202 of NC_138764.1, read as the reverse complement.
TTCATCTATGGCTTCCATAATGTGTGCCATGCTGACCAATCCACGGACACTTTTCTGACCAGGAAGTTCACAGATCTCAGCGGCCCTTCTGCAGATATCAAGGCAACGTCTTGCATCACCCGATAAAGCTGCCACCTAAAACAAAACAATAAAATTTTAAAACGACAAAGTTGTTGCAGTCCTAGTGTCCCACAAAGCAATGGTGCAGTTTTTCAATGTTTTCTTCCGAAAAAGGTAATAATCCTTTCTCTGTCTTCCTGTCGGATCAGAGTGGATGCAGGAAGGGGGAGGAAGGAAGTAGATAACTCAATTAATTCTCCCCAGCAGTTATTCCATCCTCCATTAACAGGCACTGCTGCCTCCTTACTTCTTTCCACATCTCTCTATGAGGCTTATAAATAGCCACCAGGAGGAGTCTGGGGTCTCCTCTTGACCCCACCCTCACCTTACCCACCTGCAGCCAATCCGGGCTAATTACAGTACAGGCAACTCACAAGAAAGCAGCTGGTTGAGCAGCTTCTTCCCCACAACATTACATTTATTATTGGATTCTTATTCTTTATGCTTAAATCCCTTGGTTTTCCAGCCTCTTCCATTCACCCTTGTTAACTTTGCTTCTCTCACTCTTGTTGTAATGCCCACAGTTGAAATTGTCAATCTTGCTAGGAACAAGGAACTGCCTTTTTGCAAATCATCATTTATGTGCAAAATAAAAATATACGCGGCCACTACTCAAATGACTTTTGTATGATTTTCTGGCCAACCACTGCTAGTCATTTCAAACACAGGCATTTAGAATTCAGACAAAATAGAAAATTCATGTTTGTTGCCCATTGATATGTGGTCTCTTTATTTCTGGTGGTTTAATTTGTTATTAAGACCAGTGCTAATTGCCACCAGATTTTCAAATACAGTGGTACCTCTGGTTACGAACGCCTCGAGTTATGAGCTCTCGGAGACCTCGCCGCTGCCTGGAGCCAAACCCGCGGGGGACACCCGAGGGGCCTACGGAGGCTCCGCGATTGGCCTCCAGCCATGGGAGCTCTCCAAGGCCTCGGCGAAGGCCTGGAGCCAGGCCTTGACATCTGAGGGGCCTACGGAGGCTCCGCGATTGGCCTCCAGCCATGGGAGCTCTCCAAGGCCTCGGCGAAGGCCTGGAGCCAGGCCTCGACATCTGAGGGGCCTACGGAGGCTCCATGATTGGCCTCCAGCCATGGGAGCTCTCCAAGGCCTCGGCGAAGGCCTGGAGCCAGGCCTCGACACCCGAGGGACCTACGGAGGCTCCGCGATTGGCCTCCAGCCGTGGGAGCTCTCCAAGGCCTTGGCGAAGGCCTGGAGCCAGGCCTCGACACCCGAGGGGCCTACGGAGGCTCCGCGATTGGCCTCCAGCCGTGGGAGCTCTCCAAGGCCTTGGCGAAGGCCTGGAGCCAGGCCTCGACATCTGAGGGGCCTACGGAGGCTCCATGATTGGCCTCCAGCCATGGGAGCTCTCCAAGGCCTCGGCGAAGGCTTGGAGCCAGGCCTCGACATCTGAGGGGCCTACGGAGGCTCCGCGATTGGCCTCCAGCCGTGGGAGTTCTCCAAGGCCTCGGCGAAGGCCTGGAGCCAGGCCTCAACACCTGCAGGATGCCCAGGCCCACATCCCAGCCCCAAAGTTAGGTAAGGAACACTTACCTAACAAAGACCAAGAGCAGTGAAGCTGTTAAGAAAACAAAGATGAGCCTGGGCCGAAAAGCCCTTTACCAACCCTTGCCCCACCCCCAGCTGTAGCGAGGTGGGTGGCACCTAGCCAAGTAAGCCCACCTACCCTATGGGAGGGGGGAGTTGAACATTCTAGGATTCTGCAAGGGATTTTAGGATTTGTTTATGTGAGTGTGCCCTGTGCCTTTGTCTCTGCTTTGCTCCTTCGTTTGCGGGACTTCTGGGGAACTCTGCCTTTTGTCATTGTTTTGGGGATCGTGTGGAGCCCAGTTCAGCTACTGGTTGTGTGACTGCAGAAATTGATAAAAGCCCCCCATCCAAACATTGACTATCATCAGTGCATGTAAGAAAAAAAATTAATGTTACTTTCAGTGGGAAAGTGTGCTTCAGGTTAAGAATGCTTCAGGTTAAGAACGAACTTCCGGAACCAATTAAGTACTTAACCTGAGGTACCACTGTATAAAACAACATAGACATGCATGTCCGTACAGCCAAGTTTACCTTTCTAGAAACAAGCTGAATTGCATCCTCTTCAAATGCTTTCAACTGGGTCATCCTTGATGAGACAATCTGCTGTAACTGTTTATAGGTATATGGCTGGAAGGACATTCTGGTGAGACCCTACCAGTGAAGAAAACAGTGACCATTTAATTGCTAGTACATCTCAAGAACTTGCTTAACACCCAAAAACATGTTTCTCCATTTAGAGCAGAGACGTTTCAGACTGAATTCTGACATTTAAGGTGACAGCCAACAGTGTTTAGCCTGCTTGGAAAACAAGACTTCTGATTGCGTAGATGAGTTCTCCCCTGTGCAGCCCCTCCTCCACACCCCAAAAACCAGATCCTAAGGGTTGGAGAACCTCCAGAGCAGATGCTGGGGGTGAATGGAGGCTGCAGAGGGAGCCCCTGCCATGTCCACTAGGCACAGCATTGGATCTCACTCCTATCATTTGCCACCTACCTTCCTACAAGCAAGTGGCAGAAGCGATTCTTATCTTTACCATGTCTGACCATGGTATTCTGCTCACAAGACAAGAAAAGAGGCATATCCAAGTACAAAGAAGTTATATCTTCATGGAACCAACAAAATACATAGCATGGCCAACTGTCAGAGGTGATGGGAGTCACAGGTTGTCCATTCCATAATATATAGATGGTCTTAATCCAGCTATCCAAACAAGACTGACAAACCCTCTGGCTGCTCCAGTGTGTGTGTGTCCAGACACAATTCTGGACATTTACTATAGTTAGGGAAATTAATTTGTGCATCTGCTGCATGCTAGTACATGTAGCCTGAGTACTCATGCATCACTTCACCCTTCCTGGTATCAGTTAACATCCAAGGAAATTTACCAACGCTCTGATCTCCGGACACAATAAAGAATTCTGCATAACCACAGCAGTAAAGCCAAAAATACATACCAGCCTGCTAGCTACTCTGTTCATCATAATTCTCTCTGGCAAATCCATGGTGTTAGCAATGGCCAAGACAATCAGTTTGGCATCTTTCTTGGTTGGCCAGTCAAAGAGGTTGTACATCACATTCTGTTTTCGGGTCCACAGGAGATCAAGCTGGAACAAGGAAGAAGGGATGACAAAGTTAGAAGCTCACATAAAATGGTCTACAAAATATGTGGGGAATCTGGTTTCAGTCACAGGTTTGAACAGATTTATGTAACCTTGGGCAAGACTTGATCTGTTACAGATGGCCACATAAGGGGAATACAGAATAAAACACAGACATAGCCAGCATTTAAATGTACGTTGTTTTGTTGTTGTTTTAAAAAATTAGCTCCCTTTACCCTCTCTGCATATAGCTAAATGTACAAAACGGGGGTGTTTCCTTTTTGTCAGCAATAAATTTGTCCTTGCAGAACAAACAGCCTCATGGGTAGCTGAATCCCAAGGCTGCAATTAAGCCAGTTTCATGGTACAGATCAAAAAGGCAACAATCCCCTAGTTTTGGAATACATATACATCAGGTTAAATTTATTTCATTCTGATGCTATACAAATCCTCTCATTACCTCATCTACTACAAGTATTACAGTTTTCCTTTTAGGTCCTCGCTTGCAGAATGTCTTCTCCAGCAGCTCAGCAGCATGGACTGCAGTTGCCTTCTGGCCTGTCAGTAACTAAACAGGATTAAAAAGATGCTGAAGTTACAACCCAGCAATAAGTAGTAACTCATTCTGTTTTACCAATAGCACAATCCTATACCAATAGCACAATCCTATCCATTTCATACGTGAGAGCCAACTACTGTATCATAAAACTGCAAGCTGTTTTTGGGGTGCCTTGGCAAAAAAGGCAGCATATAAATGCAATAAGGTAATGATAATAAAAAAATGTTTTCGCAAGCAAGCTGTAGAATGAGAGCAGCCTTCGCCAACCAGGTGCCCTCTAGATGTTTTGGAGTGCCAGCTGGAACTGATGGGAGTTGTAGTCCAAAACATCTAAGGGCACCAGGTTGACAAAGGCTGAATTAGGGGGCTAGTAGTGATTGGAGTGCTTTTTCGGTGGAATTGTTTTAGCTCCCTCTTCTGATCTGCAGAGGTAAGTCAAGCATAAGGGCCCATCTGCTTGAGCAGTTTTAGTTAAAAGACTTGGAAAATCTCTTCCCAAACATAACAAAACATGCACTCACGTTCAAGATCTGCACGTAGGCTTGATGGGGATCAGTCAACTTCATACCATTGATCTCTATACACTGGAAAGACGGCAACTCGTTGTTTTCGGCTGCCTGCTCAAGACAACGAATGACCTCGTGAACAGTTGCTGTTTTACCTGTTCCAGGAACCCCAGAAATGTACATGCACCTGAAACAGGAAGAGCACCTATGTTGTAAACATGTAAATCTGAAAGGCATGGAGAGTCCTGAATCCTATGTTCCTGATATAAATGTGGCCTTACTCTACATTAGCCCAGCTTTGCCTGCCAGGACTGCAACCAGCTCTCCAGCACCCCAGGCAGGAAGTCTCTCTCTGAAACCTTTACTCAATCTATATAATACTATCATTAACTGGATATGCTGAAACTTGAATATGTGAGAATCTGCATATGAAACTGGTGCTATGCCATTTTTCTGCACTGGACTTAATAAGCTCTCTTTTTCTCTCTCGATTAGCTCCTGAAGAACCTGGAAACAGGATGTGCTTATTTAATCACTCCTAAAAGCCTCTTCATAAAGATGAAACTACATGCGGGTTCGAACCCACATGTATCTTTTAAAAAACATCTGCCTCTAAGCATAGTGCCACAAATAAGCTTTATTATAAATCTCAGAAACTGTTTACTTTTTTGTCGGGGGGGAACGGACTGTCATGATCTCCACATTATTATTTTTTAAATGAAACCCAGGTGTTCACAAGCAGCTGTTATGCTTCTCACTCATTTGAGCTAATCCCGCTCCCTCCCACCTAAGACACTCACCCTCCTGTCCCATCAATGAGTTTGCTTTCTATAAAGTTATAGATATCCTGGAACTCCTTTTCACGGCAGGGCAAGGACTCTGGGACAGCAGATACATGCAGCCTGTTCAAAGGAAAACAAAAGGGCAAGTGCCTTGTTACAAGCTTCTAAATCCCAGAAGAGGTAATGCATTCTTATCTAGATATGCAGAATACTCTAAAGAATGATTATTTAAATATTAGTGCCCCGAGACTAAAAAAAAATATAAAATGAAATTGAGACTGAATACTGAAACCAAGTTTTCAAAGACCTCTCAATCAAACATGAAACTAGGAAGAATGTGACACGGAATACTAAGCATGCACCTATTTAAAAGAGAGAAACATGACTTGCACTAGAACCATAAATACCCTTTACACAACCCATCAAAAGCAATTCCTAGTTCTCCTCACTTTATATATACCCCCCTTTTTGCTAAATATCAAGAACCCCTCACGTTACCTTATCCTAGCCTCTTCCAGCACATTGCCAGGCTTCTGTGTGGTTTGATTTCGGCTGCGGATTCTGGGGGTAGCATTACGTGGGGTCTTGGGGGTTCTCGGCTCAGGCTGCAGAGAAAACTCATATCCATAAATATCAGTGCTATTGTTTTGAATATCAGCCAGAGCACAACTGGTCTCAAAATTTGTATACACCAAACATTTAAAGATATTAAGATCCCAAAACAGCAGAGATGGACTTAGGTTTGCAACCAAACTTAAGGAGTTAGTTAAACAGGGAAGCAACAGATTGTTTGTTTGTTTAAACATGGTATGAGAAATTCTGGGGCCTGTCCATATTGGAAAAAATATCACACCCTATTGGATATGGCTTGTTCTGTTAATTTCCTAACTGTGCAATCCTATATGTGTCTCAGCTCAGAAGTAATTAGTTCAATGGAGCTTATTTCCAGGTTATTTTTCATCACATTTACTAAGGTAATAATGCTCAGAATTATATATTTATTTTAAATAGCATGCTTTTCTTTCTTCTCTGTTTTCTAATACATTTCCAAAGCTCCCGAATAAAGGTATTTATAGATTCAGATATATTTTAAATTTATTTAACTGGTTAATGTTTATATTTTATTATGATTGAAAATCTTAAAAACACTTTAAAACAAAAAGCAACTGAATGAAGTAACAAAAAGTAACAAGGGGTTCTATAGTGTTTTGAAATTGTATTGTGGCATAAGCTTTTCATTGTATGCCAAACTAATTTTTCAGGTCTTTAAGGCACCACAAGGCTTTGTTGGTTTTGCTGTAGCAAACTAGCATGGCTAAGTATTTCACCTTTATCCAAAAGTTAGATTTCAACAATTGACCGTGGTACTGATAACGCCAAGGTTGCAGGTTCGATCTCTGTATGGGGCAGCTGCATATTCCTCTGCATCGCAGGGGGTTGAACTAGACCATGGGTAGGCAAACTAAGGCCCGGGGGCCGGATCCGGCCCAAGCGCCTTCTAAATCTAGCCCACAGATGGTCAGGGAATCAGTGTGTTTTTACATGAGTAGAATGTGTCTTTTATTTAAAATGCATCTCTGGGTTATTTGTGGGGCATAGGAATTCATTCTTCTTCTTTTTCAAAAACAGTCCGGCCCCCCCACAAGGTCTGAGGGACAGTGAACCAGCCCCCTGCTGAAAAAGTTTGCTGACCTCTGAACTAGATGATCCTCAGGGTCCTTTCCAGCTCTACAAACCTAAGGTCCTATGAACACCTATGTGCTATCTGTGGCAAAGCTCAGCATAATAAAACAAAGGTGGTCTTACTTTCCCCCCCAGCAGAGAGTCACAATGCAGAAATGGCACCCATGCTTCCATGTCATTATACAGCTAAGAAACAGAGCCACTGTCTTCACAGATTGCTCTCAGCTACTACATTATGTTCTTGAGCACCCAAGCTTCTGAACAAGGCAGTTCACTAAGTTCATACAACTGCTCAAAGTAATTAGAGATCAACAAAAAATGGCTTACAGTGTTGCTTGGACCCTTGGCAGGAGTCCCAGCAGCCGCTTTCCTTGAGATTTTTGGAGTAGACCTCGCTTGCCTCTTAGGTGTACGAAGCACCTTGAAGTCTTCACCTTCATCATCGCTGCTACTTGAATCAGAACTTTCCAAGGGAAAAATGTCATCCTCTTCCTCTTCATCCTTCTTAACTGTATTAAAAAAACTTAAGGCAAATGGATTTATCACGTCTTATGTCCTGTACACTAATGTGTTTTAAATAATTGCAAGTTCTTTGGTCAGACGGTAACAGCCAAACAAAAACTGAGGCGGCCGTGACAGCAAAGATCAATACTTTTACAATGATGGTACGGTTTTGAGAAACCGGAAGAAGAAGAAGAAGAAGAAGAAGAAGAAGAAGAAGAAGAAGAAGAAAGAGAGAGAGAAGAAGGGGGTGATAACATTAAGGTACACCCCATATGATGAAAATATACACTGTTAGTTCTTTTACTATGTCCACATCAGCTCTAGACAAGAAAACAGAAGCGACATGAAATTTGCCATGGCAGATCCCAAACTCTTGCTCTGGAAGTGAACTCTGTGTTATTGAAAAAAGCTACAAATGCCCTTCTATTCAAAGATAGCTTAATGCAAGTGTGGGAAACTTCAGGCACCAATTCAGCCCCTCCGGCTCTCTCTGATCTGGTCCTCAGGGATTCTTCTTAGGCCACACACCTCACCAGCCTTGCTCCACCCTCCTCAGATGCTTTTGCCAGGTAGAATGTGCCCTTTAACTGTGAAAATGCTTCTTGATTGCCTGGATGAAGTATGGAAAGATGTGGGTGGGTGTAGAAACCTCTGACTTCTTTGTGGCCAGAATGTATCCTACTGTACAAAGGCATGAGTCACAGCCAGTGCCCCGTGCACTTTTGCCTCTGGTCTTCCACCAACACTGGAAGGTAGCTATCGGAAGATTTTCCATGAGGGAATGTGGCCCTTAGGTTAAAGCTGGGTCACCCTCCCTTGCTTAATATGTGTGTGTGCATACAAGTGCACGCAGAAACACTCAGACAAGCCTTGCACATGCATTTCTGTAACAAAGCAGGCTCCCCTGGGCTGTGAACTGCCTGTAGCCAAACCATCTCTAAAAAGAATATATTCTTACCTAAGCTGTTTTGCAATGCGGGCAGCAGTCACCTGCACACATTTCCTGCGTGAACGAGGAGTCAGTGCTGGGCTCACGGCTTCTGATTCTTCACCCAATCTGCAAGGAAAAATGGGAGGTTTTTCTGACTTCTTCATAGTGATAAGACACTGTGCCTTGATTGACAGAAAGCACTAGCATTCTGAGTTCCCATCGATTGTCACTTCAGCATCTTACTGTAAAGTTTAGCACCACAAAAAAGTCAGCTATAGAACGCACACAGTGAAGCCAATATTTCTTGCTCTGAGCACTTCAGCTTAGGCATGTAGTCTAGAAATCAGTTATCACTCAGTGATCTGGTTCACACATAATGACAAGCCAAACTATACTGGGGCCATGCAAATGTGCAGTTTGGACAACACACTAAGCCAAACACTGGCTTAGCTCAGCAAGGTGCAAGAGTAAAAAAAACACACTGGGGAGAGCAAAGTGGCTGCAAACTCCCCTCCAGCAGCCCGCACATTTGTGCAGTGCTGCAAAAGCAGAGCTGGGCATACTGTGACGTGTGAACCAGAGCAGCATCTATAATGGCTGAAGGAGGGCCATCCATCCATGTTGCCGGTTACATGATACAGAAATTACCAAACCTCTGTATACTGTATTGTCCTAGATATGATTTAATACACATAATAAGTAGAACTGATGTAAAACTGCAGTGATATATTTTTAAGCCTTCTTAAAATTTCACTTGCTTAATAAAACAGAAGGGGATATTCCTTAGAGCAAACAAACAAAAGATCCACAAACACCTCTAAAGATCACCCACCTTGTCTTTGAGTTGACCTTAGGAATGGCTGCTTGGCTCTTTGAGACTCTGGATTCTTTGGCTGTCTTGCAAATCTTATCCTGTTTGTTTACATCATTTGAACTAATGGAAAAGAAAAAGATAAAACATGCCTCTAAGAGATTTTTTGGGAAATAAGTGTTAAAATTCATTTCGGTAGAGTCTCCCTGGTTTTACCACAGGAAAACATATTGATGATACTGCGATTTACATTTTTAAAAATTGTATCCCACTCTGAGAATGATGACTTTGCAATGAAGGATGGGTTAAAATATTTCAAAATAAATACCCACAAGCAGCCTGACTCTTGAGAACAGCATCCTATACATCCTTACCTGGAAGTAAGTCTCAATTGAATTCAGTGGGACTTACTTCTTACTACACTGTGTAGCGTTGCACTGTCCATTTCCTATTTTTTCATCCTTACCTTTAAAGGTAAAGGGACCCCTGACCATTAGGTCCAGTCGTGGCCGACTCTGGGGTTGCAGCGCTCATCTTGCTTTATTGGCCGAGGGAGCCGGCATACAGCTTCCGGGTCATGTGGCCAGCATGACTAAGCCGCTTCTGGCGAACCAGAGCAGCGCATGAAAACACCTTTTACCTTCCCGTCGGAGTGGTACCTATTTATCTACTTGCATATGAGGTGCTTTCGAACTGCTAGGTTGGCAGGAGCAGGGACCGAGCAATGGGAGTTCACCCTGTTGCGGGGATTTGAACCGCCAACCTTCTGATCGGCAAGTCCTAGGCTCTGTGGTTTAACCCACAGCGCCACTCACATCCCATCCTTACCTTTAATGCCTTTTAAATATTTTCTGAGTAGTTGCTTCAAGACTATCAAAACTATCAAAATACAATCATACCTTGGGTCCCCAATGCCTTGCAAATCGAACGTTTTGGCTCCCAAACGCTGCAAACCCAGGAGTGTTCCAGTTTGCGAATGTTCTCTGGAAGCCGAATGCCCAGCGGGGCTTCCGCAGCTTCCGATTGGCTGCAGGACCTTCCTGCAGCCAACTGGAAGCTGCACCTTTGTTTCCAAACATTTTGAAAGTCGAACAGACATCCAGAACGGATTCTGTTCGACTTCTGAGGTACCACTTAGAAATACCTGTTTTCTGTAAGATGGAGAAGCAGTTTGGAAGGCTTTTTGACTGCAGAAAAATAAGTGATCTGGATTTCTCAATATCGACTGGTCAGAATCACCTTGTACATGAGGTTTTTTAATTTTTCACTCTCTCTTTAAATAGCAGACCCATGTACCAGATCATAAACTAATATTGGAAAGCCCCAATTTCCAAAAGCATTTTGTCATGCAGCCCAGAGAGTTGCTCTACAAGATCTTCATCTTAGCCACTATGTATAACTGGTCCTCAGCCAGCACGGCTGATGGACAGGGAGGACTGCAGGCTACCCCTGTAGGGCAGGTGCTATTTGTATCTTATATTTATTATTACCGCTAAAAAATAAACTTTTTTGAATGTTTATCGATCTGCACACACAAAAGCAAATTAATATTAATGTTCTCGAGCAAAGGTATTCTACCTCAAGAATCTTTGTCTCTTATTTCAACAGAAAAATTTTCTTAGATTATTGTATGTCACACAAATGGCCACATTTAAGGGTTTGGGGACGCGGGTGGCGCTGTGGGCTAAAGCCTCAGCGCCTAGGGCTTGCCGATCGAAAGGTCGGCGGTTCGAATCCCCGCGGCGGGGTGCGCTCCCGCTGCTCGGTCCCAGCGCCTGCCAACCTAGCAGTTCGAAAGCACCCCCGGGGGCAAGTAGATAAATAGGTACCGCTTACCAGCGGGAAGGTAAACGGCGTTCCGTGTGCGGCTCTGGCTCGCCAGAGCAGCGTTGTCACGCTGGCCACGTGACCCGGAAGTGTCTCCGGACAGCGCTGGCCCCCGGCCAATAAATGTGAGATGGGCGCACAAACCCCAGAGTCTGGCAAGACTGGCCCGTTTGGGCAGGGGTACCTTTACCTTTACCTTAAGGGTTTGGGGACAGAATGCTGACACTTGCAACTTACTCTGTGGCATTCCTTTTCACAGCAGAACTCCTGGCTTTCACACTAGAAACTTGGTCACTCTGGCAAGGAGATGATATGTTTTTGTTGGGTCTTTCAGACTTTCTTCCCAGTGGTTTGATGTCTAGGAAGAGGTCTCCCTCAGCAACAGCAGGACAGGATATTTTTGGAGGAGAACCTTTAATGCCAGTAAATGTCACTTTTCGTTTGAGGGCAGATTGCTCCAGAGGCTCAAAGAAACCATAGTCTAGAAGCTCAATCATATCTTGCTCTGCCAGCACTCTTCCAGGTTTTGTTGGACCTAAAATCCAAAAGTAGCAAAATGAATAAGCTTTTAGCAAGGCAACAATCAGTTTAGAATCCACATGTGCCAGATGGCCTAACAAAAGGTTTCCCTTCGGTTAAGAGAACTCAGTCAACACAGAACAGAACTTTCAAGCAGGTCGGCTGCAATATGGCTCAGAGCTCAACCACTTTTTTGCTTTTAGAAAACAAATAAGTTTGCGTGGTTTTACTTAGCACACTTGATCGCACAGTTCCTAGAAATGCAATCTCATTATTTCTGTTTGTATGTCCAGTACAATAAAGTGGCAGGACAGAATTCTATTCCCTCTCAATCACAAGCTTTCAAACCTTTGTGGCAAAGCAACAGAAGCTCCACTGTTACCCCACAAAATCAAGATTGCTCTTCTATAAATGATATAAAATTGGGTGCTAAATAAGACATAATCCAATGTGACACAGATTCCGTGTCAGGTGTTTGATTAGCTTTATTTGTACTGAACGCATACAACTGCGGTCATAAATTTGGAGACCACGACTACTGACATTATTCAACAGGGGCTCAAAACATTACTTTTGATTACAAATCTATGATTCACCACCACCACCACTTGAACAGGCATCCAAACTGAGGTAATATCAGTTGAACAGGAATTAACTGCTGGGTTCAATTCCCAATATATTCTACCCAATTTTGGGCCATTTTCCCATCCCAACTTCTGAAACTCTGAAACTCAATGCATACCTTTCAGGGGACATAAATGGGTATCAGAAGAGAGCGGGCAACAGATGATTATCCCTTGCCTGAGTACAGCACTGGCTATCACCTTTTGTTAACCATGGTTCCTACTATCAAAAGTATTAGCTACTTGTGACAGAACACCTGTTTTCATGATTAAGGTCCAATCCTGAACATGTCCAATTCAAGGATCACAGGTAGTCTGACTCACAGTAGCTTCTTCATCCAAAGACCTCATGACAGTATCTACACTAAGCAGGAAAAAAATCCCTACCATAACAGCTTCTCCCCCAAAAACTACTAAGCAGAACAATAGAAATATTATACCATTTTACCACATGAATTCCTACTTGAGAATTGTTCAAGAGTATTTAGACTGATCATCTTTACATCACTATTCATAAAATTCTCTCTTCAGCCCTAGGTAAAATATTTGTCAGCTTCCAGAGCTAACAATGTTTTTGCAGACAAAAATATTATGTGCAAGATCATTTGTGAACATACTATTCAGCTGCAGTTTTTTCTTTGCTCCCGGAGTCTCGGCGCCAATGGCTAGTCTTTGGGAACATCTCTGCTTAGAGTGCAAAGATTTGGAGGCAGAGTGTCTTGATTCTACTTCCATCATGGCAGCGCTGCTTTTTCTTGTACTTCGAGTGACCTTTTCGGTTTCTACTTCCAGAGAGCAATTTCTGCGTGAAGGAGTCAGGTGGTGCACGTTTGCAAAATCAGCGTTGTTGTTTTTCATTTTCACAGAGTCTTTCAACTCTGCCAGTAAGCTATGAGGCAGTGGTTTAAACTTTTTTCCATCCCAAGATTCTCTTACGAAGAAAATGTGTTCATCATTTGATAGGTCAGGCAATGCTTCCAATGTGGTCAGTGGAATAACCTAGAAAGGTAGCAAAATATCAGATGATTATTTGTTCTAAAGAGTAGATTCAAAGCTTAAGAACCATGAAAATATGATGCAATCAATATAGCAAAACTTTCAATGGATCTTCAGTGCTATACTAAACTTCTGCAGCTATTGCTTAAAGCAGAACAATGACAAAAGGAAAGCTTTCCCCACACACGTATTAACATTTTCTTACAATAACATAAACTCTGATCCTTAGAATTACCTTTCTGGTTTGAGTAATGGCACCAACTTGCAGTTTTCATGTGACATAATTCTGTCTCTTAAAGGTAAAGGTAAAGGTACCCCTGCCCGTACGGGCCAGTCTTGACAGACTCTAGGGTTGTGCGCCCATCTCACTCAAGAGGCCGGGGGCCAGCGCTGTCCGGAGACACTTCCGGGTCACGTGGCCAGCGTGACATCGCTGCTCTGGTGAGCCAGAGCCGCACACGGAAACGCCGTTTACCTTCCCGCTAGTAAGCGATACCTATTTATCTACTTGCACCCGAGGGTGCTTTCGAACTGCTAGGTTGGCAGGCGCTGGGACCGAACAACGGGAGCGCACCCCGCCGCGGGGATTCGAACCGCAATTCTGTCTCTTACTATTACTTAAAAACCCTAAGGCAGTTAAGTCAGCTAAGTATTGCAGACACTCTGTTTTTCAAAAGCCAAGCCATGGAACCCCTACTTTTGAAAATGCTGATATCTCTATGGTAGTTTTTGCTACGTGAATGGTGCCACTGTCCCTCCAACATGTCCCAGTGCAAAACCGGGCATTGTTCCCTCGTGAGTCACATGGTCCGCACGAGAGCATGGCACCCAAAAAAGGATGTCCCTGACAGTTGACAGGTATGTGCCACAGACCCCAGGGGTCTGCAGAGCACCAGTTTGGAACCAGTGCCGTAAGGGGTATATGTGTGGGGATTTCATGAGGGAGGAACTGCCACATTCTAAGCCTGCCTGCAAACAGGGAGCAGGGGGAGCTTTTTCTTATTATTGTCTGCCATTTTGCTTCCCACCTACCACTCCCATAAGCACCAATGGGGTAGCTTAGTATTCTGTGGCTCCAAGTATTGCATAATCTACCCCAGTGCGCACAGCTTTGGGACTATGGCCTTGCCAGTTAATCTAATTACCATAGTTAATCCAATTGCCCTGTATGTTATGTACTAGCTGTTTAGAAATCGAATACTGAACAAACCCAATGTGTTTGCATTTAAATGGTGATTCATTTCCAAAGTTCAGCATATATTGCTGGTAAAGCAGCCTGCAACACTTCAGTTCAAACAGCCTCATAAGTGAGATAGAAACCTCTGCCTTCTTGCTAAGTCAAAGTGAATATTTTGGCTCATGGACTACTTGAACTTCTCCAAGAATACTGCACTGTAAGGTTATCAGCCAAGCAAACGCCATATAAGCATCCTGTGCCACAGCAGGGGACAATCAATATTTCCTGAAGCTCTAGGTAAGTCAAGCTGCAATGCCAATGGAAGGCTATGAACTCTACTGGGATTCTTAGGCTCGTTTCTATGGCTTGCTGTGCCCAGATAGCAACTAAGCATTAACCCACATACTTGCTATTTCAGAGTTGGCCTGCCTCAAAGATTAAACCCCTATGGATTCCCCCCCCCCAAAAAAAACCCTTTTCAATACTATAAATCTGCAATATAACATTTCAACATGCTCCCAAGGAACTTCCTCCTCTCTTGCCTTCTAACATGTTATGTACATACTGTGACATTGCCAATGATATGTGTAACTGTTATGTCAGTATCCCGTTCAGGATTTTCATTCAAAAATATCTCCTGTGGATCCTCTCTTCCCAAGGATTTCCGTTGATTGAGGGGTATTTCTAGCAGGCGGGAGAACCACTCCACAACTGCACGCTTTTCATGAGCACCTGGAGTAGGTAAAAAAACCCCACACAATTCAGACCTGGGATGGAAAGAGCACTTGAAGCCCTTTAGCAGTATGATGCTTTCTTACGTTTCACTAAATTAAGGAGAAAGTCAACAGCAGCAGTCAAACTTGGTATTTTCAGGGAGGGCATTCAATATCAACTAGCCCCCACCCCCAGCAGCCTTGATGCAAGCCTTGTTAAAAGGGGGGCGGATAGACACATGGATTTTGGGATCCTGTGTGAAACTACCACCCATGTGGTCCCAAAGACACCCTCACACAATAAAACTCATAACAGGAAAACACAAGAAATTTATTGGATAATAATATCAAAATGAATTAAAAATGTATATTAGGACTATTGTTGAACAATATTTGTAAATGAATGGAAAAAATTGAATAAGAACAATTATATATAAAACGGACAAAGACAATGTGAAAAGTTAAAGACGACATAAAAAAGCCGGAAGAAGGAAGGAGGGAAGTCAGCTCGGGAGAGCAAGAACAAATGTGAAACATAATGTATGTGTATGTATAGTATGTAACTAAAAATTCAATAAAGATCATCTGGAAGGAAAAAAAAAAAGACACCCTCACACAAAAGGATCTTAAGCTGAAGTCAAACTGAGTGCTGTTCTTTCTGTGTGTATTTGAACCCTTCCAGTCTAGGAATGTGTACTCACACAAAGATTATAGAAAAATAAAGGATTTATTACAAAGGAACAGTCGTACCTCAGAAGTCGAACGCTTTATGAGATGAATGTTTCGGCTCCCAAATGCCACAAACCCAGAAGTGATTGTTCCAGTTTGCGAACATTCTTTGGAACTTTTTGGAAGTCGAATGGACTTCCAGAATGGATTCCGTTCGACTTCCGAAGTACTGTATGACTGTAGTTTTAACAATAAACTACAGCAGCATACATTTGCAGTACTGGGCACATATGTGAAAACAATATTCTAATGCAGGCATAGGCAAACTGGGCTCTCCAGATGTTTTGGGACTACAACTCCCATCATCCCTAGCTAACAGGACAAGTGGTCAGGGATGATGGGAATTGTAGTCTCAAAACATCTGGAGGGCCGAGTTTGCCTATGCCTGTTCTAATGCAAGCACATATCTAACTTACAGAAATAAGAGTTCTAAACTAAAGGGCGGGGGGGGGGATAGCTAGAGAAAATAGTTGCAAGTTTCTTCTCTTAGTGTCTGTTAAAGTGCTCCTGAAACATGTGAGTGGATGATAGAAGAGCTGGAACCCAGGCACTGAGCTCAGGGATCTACACTTGAAATTATTCCAGGTAATTGAAGTTCAGCAGTGAATTAAAGATGTTCTAGGAATGCACACAGAGGCTGCTCAAAGGGAGAGATAATCTTCAGTCTTGCAGGTGATGCTCCTGGTCTTAAATAGACTTGAAGTTTATCCAAAAGTCTGTCTAGGTGAGTTGGCATAATGTCGAAGGAGAAGACCTGGGGGAATGGTCTTACTGAGTGAATTTAGTTACAGATAGGTAGCCGTGTTGGTCTGCCATAGTCAAAATAAAAAAATTCCTTCCAGTAGCACCTTAAAGACCAACTAAGTTAGTTCTTGGTATGAGCTTTCGTGTGCATGCACACTTCTTCAGATACACTGAAACAGAAGTTGCCAGATCCTTCTATATAGTGAGAACAGGCTCATCTCAGCTATCTGCCAATCTCCCATTCCCACCACCCTTCTGAGTAATACCCCTCCCCACCTTCTCACTATATAGAAGGATCTGGCAACTTCTGTTTCAGTGTATCTGAAGAAGTGTGCATGCACACGAAAGCTCATACCAAGAACTAACTTAGTTGGTCTTTAAGGTGCTACTGGAAGGAATTTTTTTAATTTTGACTATGGCAGACCAACACGGCTACCTATGATTACTGTAGTTAGTCAGGGATGACTGACCCAGGTGGTTGCCCTGGGGGAATGGCCTTCCTGAGTGCATTTACTTTTTGAGAACAATGACTATGGCCTGAGGATGTCTGTGCCACTGTTCTATCTATTTTACATTTGCAGCTCTATCAGATTCCCTCTTGGTTGAAAGAGCCTGTCTCCTGAGTCTGAAGCAGAGACTTCAAGATGTCATCCCACACCTGGTGCCTTTTGTTTAATAGTAAGTTATATTACCAATATTGCAACCTGGCTTCCTAACGACTTTCTAGATTCTCATGACTTCAAGCATAAATAAATAAACTACAGGACTGTACAGAAGGTCAAGAAAAGGGTCGCTTCCTATGGCCATCTACTATAGCCGAATGCATCTTTGGTTCACTCCTGAACTCAGCAGGGAGGCTAACACTAAAAGCTACAAAACTGACAATGCAAGTCTTTCTACGAAAGCAACATAAGCCATTTAAAACACATAAAGTTTTCTTAAAGCACATAATTTAAAATGCATTTTTGCAATATGGAAATGTGTTCCAATAAAGATTAATAACCAATATTACATTCCAGTGGCGTAGCGTGGGGGGTGCCAGGGGGGCCGGCCGCACTCGCACTAGCAGCTCTCTGCCCCTACTAAAATCCACGGGTTAGGGAGCCCGCGCTCGCTTGGCTTGGCGAGGAGGTCGCGGAAGGGGGAGAGCGAAGCCTTCTGCCGCGGGCAAAAAAAGGAGAGGAAGCCGGGCGGGCGGACGGGCGGGCTGGCTGGCGTCTGGCTGCGCCTGCTGCTGCCATTGCCGCTGCTGCTGCCGGGCTTTGACAGCTTGGCGAAGCGGAGGGAGAGGAGCTTTATGGTAATTGCGGCTCTCTCTCCACTGGCCGCCTGGGTAGTGAGCTGAGCCGAGCAGGGAGTCTGGCGAGGGGGCGGGAAGAGACTTTTCCACCTCGCCTGGTCAAAAAGGAGAGCGGAGTCTCCTCAGGGCGCCCTCAGGCAGGGCAGGGCAGGGCAAGGCAAGCAGAGCGAGGAGAGAGAGAGGGGAAGGGGGGGGGGGAAAGCAGCCAGGAAACGCTGCGGTGTGGAGGAGGAATCAATTAAGGAGAGAAAGCGAAAAGCCTTGGAGAAAGGGAAAAAAGGAAAGAAAAGAGGCAGCTCCAGGAGAGCGCGGGGAAAAGAGAAGCCTCGCTGCTGCTGCTTGGGAGATTAAATTACTGTACTTGCCTTGCCCCGGGTTAGGGGGCGCAAATTACTTGCCTTGCCCCGGGTGCTGATAACCCACGCTACGCCGCTGTAACATTCAACAGAAACTTCACAACCAAAGCTTCTTGATTTCTCATTCCCCTTGAAGGAATAATATATGGGTAGCAAATGTGGGTTCCTCTAGATGCTATTGGACTATAATTCCCATCATCTTTGACCACAAGCCATGCTGGCCAAGGTTGAGGGTGTCCAACATCATCTGGAGCACTGGCTAACCCTGGAGTAATACCTTGCAAAGAGTGAGTAAGTATTGCTACTGGCTATCTTGGAAAAAGCCAAAATTAGAAACCCAATATACATAACAGGTGTATACCAACATATTTTTTAATGAGAGGAAACATAATGAATATTTAATTATTAAGCCCCAAATTAGCATATACTGTAGTTAACTCCTATAACATATTTATATTGCATGGGGCCCCGAGTCCTTTGTACAGTACCACAGATGTCAAGCTATAGCCCAAAAATACATATTTAACAAAACTTATGGTATCACAAAAGTTGCTTAGCTTCTCTATTCTTCTAATTGTTGTTTGATCATTTTTTTATAAAATAAATGTTGAATAGTAGTGTGACATCTTAATTAGAACTAGAAAATATTTTTTTTAAAAAACCACTTACCATCTTCATATAACTTTAAAAGTCTTGCTACAAGGAACTGATCCACATTCTCACCTTCTATTAAAATAAACTCCCCTGGGAAAATACAGATGTCGCTGACATTTTTCGATTTAACAGATATCCCCCTAGGAGATGAAGGGTATAAATGGATTGCACATTCTTTACAGTTAAGGAACAACACTGAAGACTGACAGTTTAATGTGTAGTCATAACCATGTTGACTCAGAAATAAGTCTACCTGGATACAGTGGGGCTTAGGATTTCAGCCTTAATCTTTACCTCTATTCCCCCCCACCCAATTTACATTCCAGATCTACATCCTTCAGCTTTCAGAAGCTGCTTCTTCAAACAATTATACCCTTTCTTCCTTATTGCTTCTTATAATTGGAATTAGTTCACAGATCAACATAACACTGCTCCCTCTCTTTCAAACTCTCCTCAGAAGAACAAACCTTTCCGTAGCCCTCACACCTTAAATATGTAGTACTTCCTCCCCAGTTACTCACACTTCCTTCTTCCTCCCTTCTATCTACTACATCCACTCAGTCAAATTTAAGACTGTAAGCTCCTCAGGGCAGGGGCCTGTTTTTCTTTTTTTGCAAACCGCATGCACACAGATGGTGCTACATAAGCACATTCCACTAATAATAATTACAACAGTATTGTTACATTATCACCTTTTAGTACTCCATTAATAATAAAAGCCACTCAGCCTTATGCAAAACGTAATTTCCAAGACTGCAAATTTATGCTACATTTATACACTGGCCTCAAGCCTACACAGCTTACCCTCTAACAATGTACAAACCAAAGAATACATACCTGTAAGAGGAAAGCTGCAGCTGCTCGTCTTCAGATATAGCTTTTCCAAGCCACGAGTAGATACGCTTTTTCTGGTTTCTCGTGTTCATGGTTTCTGTGAAGAAACAGAAATATGAAGGTGCAAAGATACACACACAAAAAAAGAAAGCAAGAAAGCCGATTCTCGAATTTTTAATCCGTTTCCACCCCACCCCAACTCGATTCTTAAAAGAATCCACACAGAGACCAATGCACGTGAGGATGGAGGGAGGGCGCCTCTGCAGCCCACCCGCAGCTCTCCCGCCGGCCGCTGAACTATGGCATTGACACTCCGGTGTCGCACCTGGTTCGGACTACCGTACCTCGCCGACGAGCCCACAGCTGCTCCACAAACCCGGAAAGCGAGATTCTGCCGCGGGACCCGGTGCGGTGCGCGCGCGGTTCCTTCCCTACGTCAGGATGAAACTTCGCGCCAAAGCAGACTCGCCCCGCCCCCTGAGAAGGCGGAAATGAGCCACTGGTTAGCGCCGCGGCCGCCATGTTTTTTTCTGGCTAGGCGAAGCTCGGGAAGGGCGGCTCTTTTGCCCACTGCTAAGATGGCAGGCCAGAAACCACTGTAGCCCGCCTCTAGAGGAAGTGAACCCCCCCAAGCGGAAGTTAAAAAGGGGGAACGCGTCTCTTGGTGCGCTGGTCCGGTACTTCCTTTGTCTCCCCTCCTCTGTTTCCCCCTCCTCTCTCGCCAGGCTTCTACGCGGACGGGTTCGTGCCGGGCCGGACTTCGGCTATGGCAAACCGGACAGTGAAGGACGCGCACAGCATCCACGGCACTAACCCTCAATACCTGGTGGAGAAAATCATCCGCACTCGCATCTATGAATCCAAGTATTGGAAGGAGGAGTGCTTCGGCCTCACAGGTGAGGCCTAGGGCGTCTGGGTAGCTGGGGGTGGAGGAGGAGGAGGAGGGGCTCACTCCGTGTGGGGAAGTTGGGGAATACCTGCCACTTTGGCGGGGCAGTTTGGAAACTACACACCGGGGGAGAGGCGGGTGAAACGAGAGCACAAAAGCTGTACAACCACGCTGTGTATTTCATCAATGGCTACATTTGTATGCCACCCATCATCCAGGGCCAGAAGATGCCGAACTAACCAGTGTTATAAGTTAGCTTCCCTTATATTGCCTATCAGTGCTTTTTTTCCCTAAAAATAAAAATGTTTAGGGGTACTCTCATTTTCCTACTCATATTGGAATACTGCCTGCGTCTCAATGAGGCCAAACTTAGATTCACAAAATGTTTAGGGGCATGCGTACCCACTGGAAAAAAGCAGTCACCTATTAATATTTTAATCAGGTGATCGAACCACTTGGGGTAATACCTGAAGTATCGAAAGCTTGGGCTGGCAGCAGACATTTGAACGCTTATTAAGAATCCAAATCCTATGCATGTTTATAGTTCCATCACCGTTGTAGTCTTTTCTGGTAGCAAATTCTCTAGTAACAGTAAACCCGGTTAGTTGACTAAAAGTACAACTTCCAGCTTAAACATGAGCAACTGGTCTTGCTCTAACTTCAGAATCTGAGTGCCTTTTCATATGATTCCTTTCATAGCTGAACTGGTGGTGGATAAAGCCATGGAACTGAGATACACTGGTGGAGTTTATGGAGGAAATATCAAGCCAACACCATTCTTGTGCTTGACTTTGAAGATGCTGCAGATACAGCCTGAAAAGGATATCATTGTTGAATTTATAAAGAACGAAGATTTCAAGTAAGAGAAAATAGCTAGAGAAGTAGTGTAGCGCTGTGGTTTCCAATTATTAGCAAAAGCCTTTCTTGGTGTTCAGATTCACATTAGTCGGCTCTCATCTCTACATCTACTCATTTCTTAAGTCATTACCCTTACTGTTCAAGTTTCTTTAGTCAGGACTCACAGAAGGATTCTTCTATGATACAAATGTTTTGCCTGTTTGGAGGTAATCTTGTTGCCATTGTACCCCTCTAATTTTTCTTGAACCTAGAATCTGCTATGTGGCACATGAAGGTTACATTAATGAAACATTTTGGGTATAGTTTCAAATTCTGAGCTGAGAGCATGTATTCCAATGACTTTATTTGAAAGAATAATAATAATTCTAAATTGCTATTTTTGTGTTTGCTAATTTTTAGGTATGTAAGATTGCTGGGTGCATTGTACATGAGACTGACTGGCACTGCTATAGATTGCTACAAATACCTAGAACCTTTGTACAATGATTATCGAAAAATAAAAAGCCAAAATAGAAATGGGGGTAAGTGGCTCAGTTTTATAATTTATCTGGTCAGCTCCTGCCCATCAACAAAGCAGTCATTAAGCTGGGTGGTATTTAATCAATTTTACCAATGTAGATAGCATCTGTGGAATATGTTGTAGTTTTAATGAACACTTATTAAATTATCTGCTTTATAAGAAACTATTGTTTTTGTGACCAAGAAGCACAGTATGCACAAAATATTAACTGCAATATTTCTACTCCTTTTATACTGTGGTTTTTATTTGGAAAATAGGACTAAATTGTTCAATGTTTATTTGATCTTCAGCCATACCCATTTAAATTTTTTTATTGTAGATATTGTAGTGATGTTCTCTAAAATATTTTTTTCCAGAGTTTGAACTAATGCACGTGGATGAGTTTATTGATCAACTGCTCCATGATGAGCGAGTTTGTGATGTCATTTTACCTAGACTACAGGTGTGTAATGGCTTGTAACATGCTAACAATAAAAATATGAATCAACCCTATGTCCTCCAAATGTGTATTGCTTCCATTGAGAAATGTTGGTTGTTGTTGTTATTATTATTATTAGAAACAATTCAAGATGAGCAGGTGACAGCAAAGGTTGCAAGGTTTTTAGCTAGAGCAATCAGAATAAGATCCACTATTTGACTATTGATTCAAAACCCTAAAATGCATTTTATATAATTGACTTTTTATTTCTATTCTTTGTATATCGTATTGTTGTTTTATTGCTATGGCCAATGGCTGACACAAATTAAGATTCATTCATTCATTATTAGAAACGATATGTCCTAGAAGAGGCTGAACAACTGGAACCACGAATTAGCGCTTTGGAAGAAGATATGGATGATGTGGAGTCCAGCGAGGAGGAGGAAGAGGAGGACGAAAAGGTTGAACATTTGTGTAGCTCCCCTGAGGGCCTCTTCTATAACAAGAGTACTGACATATTGACTTTACATAGTGCAAGAAAACATTTCTTATATGGTTCTCATATTGCTAAAGAGCTTTAGAACTGGCCTTAGCTATTGTTATTTTATTCTTAATTGTTCAGTTCTGACGTTCTACAAAAGGAAGATCAGAAGACTGTCCAAGCTTTACTTTATTTTTTTTAAAGGAGCATTGAGTCCTTTGTGCTTCTGTAAAATCTTTTTTAAAAGTTCATTTTAGAGATGTTGCATTGAACATAAGGGTTTTTTTCCCCAAAATGCTTTGCTTGCAATATTTTCAGATGGAGCGAGTTCCCTCACCTGATCACAGGAGAAGAGGCTATAGGGATCTAGACAAACCCCGCAGATCTCCAACTCTGCGTTACAGAAGAAGCCGAAGCAGATCTCCTAGAAGGTAACATATTTGGAGCTGGCAAAATACTTTTAACCAACTTAATGCTGTACCTAAAACTATTGTCAGAGTAACATTTTTTTTCCTCCTTCCCTGTTAGGCGAAGCCGATCCCCGAAGAGGAGAAGGTAGGAGACTTACTAAATTATCAAGTTGATTTAAAAAAAAATTGTGTGAACTTTACACTAATAGCCTGTGTTCCTATAGTCCATCACCACGTCGGGAAAGGCATCGCAGCAAGAGCCCAAGGCGACACCGAAGTAGATCTAGGGAAAGACGTCACAGATCAAGATCTAAATCTCCAGGTAATTTTATTTTGGGGAGTGGGAGTTGTGGGTGGCTTTCTGGCATCTGTTAATTTACTTTCCCATTTCTACCAGTAAGGGGGCCAATCTGTTTATAATATGATGGCTTGGATCCTCAGTTCCAGCTCTGTTCATGGAAATGACACCTCCCCACCATCCAGTAGAAGCTCCTGCTGGTGGAAAGAGGTGGGAGTAGAAGAAAATTATTCCTTTCCATTGCTGCCCTTGGTACCACATAGTACACTATTCTGGAGCACCCTTGAGCAGAGTTTTACTCACAGAAACTAGGATTAAAGCCCGTAACAAAGTTAAAATTGATTGAGTCCCCTATTACCATTCTGCTTTACTTGATGTGCCATTCAGGAAGAATCTTCTGCAGAGAACGAAATCAAAGTAAAGATTTTGTATCTTGTCTCAGCAGGGCATCATCGTAGCCATAGACACCGAAGTCATTCCAAGTCCCCAGAAAGGTACATATTTCATATTACTTTTAAATATTATTACAGTGGTACCTTGAGTTACATACGCTTCAGGTTACATACGCCTCAGGTTACAGACTCCGCTAACCCAGAAATATTACCTCGGGTTAAGAACTTTGCTTCAGGATGAGAACAGAAATTGTGCTTCGGCGGCAGCGGGAGGCCCCATTAGCTAAAGTGGTGCTTCAGGTTAAGAACAGTTTCAGGTTAAAAACAGACCTCCAGAACGAATTAAGTACTTAACCCGAGGTACCACTGTATAAGAGGTCTTGCTTATAGATTTCTTGCTAGGTTTTATTATCTGCCAACAACTTTTTTGTATCTATGAATTCAAGATAGATTGTATGTATCTTGTAAAGATATTTTTAGGACTCTTGTGATTATCATAATCACTATATTAATATCCAGAAGTGAATTTATCACTACATGCTCAATTTATTTGTTCCTGAGAATCAACTGAACAGTGAGTTACTTTTTTTGTTCTTTCAGATCTAAAAAGAGCCATAAGAAGAGTCGTCGGGGAAATGAATGAACCTAGAGAGTTCAAGAATCTGAGCCAGCACTTCTTTTCTTGTAGATATCAGGCATCAGGATGGGTAGAAGCTGCTGTGACAGCTAATAATTTTTGTATTCGTTTAGTATTCACAACGTTTTCTTTGACAACATAATATTCTTTGTTTAACTTGAGGGGACATTCATTCAGTGTATGTTCATATGTTTTTTTCCTAAAAGAAGTGTTGTGTAAAAAATTCTTTTGACAGCCCGTACTTGCTTAAAACTATATAAGAGCAAGGCACAATGAATTGTTTAAATTCATTGTGAAACCTATTGTGAAAGTCTTACTTTTGGAGTATTTGTATAACAATTTTTATGTAACTCATAATTTTATCAGCCAACAAACTGTTCAAAAATGTACATAATTCTGTAGGGAATTGCTTCAGGTGTACTATTGTAACTTCTTTATTAAAATCTTTGATAAACAAGCTGCAGAACAAATGTGCTGTGTAACTAATTATTATTC
Organism: Podarcis vaucheri; assembly: GCF_965113315.1. Lineage (NCBI taxonomy): Eukaryota > Metazoa > Chordata > Lepidosauria > Squamata > Lacertidae > Podarcis > Podarcis vaucheri. Next base: position 50,374,287 of record NC_138764.1, on the reverse strand, counting down.
AAGGATGCTTCAACAAGTACTGATGAGCTTAATTTTCAAAAGGTTGGAATGCAGTGTTGTGATTTAAGATACTTGCACCTTTTTTTCTCCCAATAGTGTAACCCTGTATGACTAGACAACACCTCTGGGGAATCTTCCCCCACCCCCTAACCAAGAATTAAATGAAAATGATGGCACAATAGAGGGTTAACCCAGAGGTGGCATGAAAAGAGGCAAAGTAGCCATAATAGTGTGAAAACAGTGTCTATGAATCCCATAAGCCTTTGCACTGATCCTTGAGGCCAGTGACGAGTTGGAGTTTGAGCAAGGAGGTTTGGAACAAGTGATTGTGGTCTTTGCAGGCTTTTCAATTGCGTTCCCAATATACGCGATTTCACTTAAATGCTCAGTGCTCTGGAACATAACACTTGCGTAAATGAGGAGTTGTCCATACACTTTTTTTTGTTGGGGACCATGTTCCTTTGGGCACAGATGCTGGCAAGGAATGACTAGTAATCTAATTGCATAAGCATTTCAAAGGGGAAATATCTGAGTTTCACAAGCATGAAGCTTCCTTTACTTTTTTGGATGAATGCTCACCAACACTATATGAAGACTTGTAAAACTTTGTGAAGTTTATATATTTAGATGCCAATTATATGGAGTCCAAGATACTATTTCACCCTGGTCTGCAGTACTTTAAAAAGGCTTAACAGAATCCAGCTGTGTATACTAATGAAAAATTCTACTTATGATTTCTAATTTTGCAATTTTATTTTTTTCCTTTTAAAAAGTTTTTGGCACTACATTGTTCTGTAAAGAAATGACAATCTTTAACACATGAAATCCCTTTCTAATTTCTTTTTAGAACAATAGATATAAAGTCTGAACCAAAGTATGAATAAAGCTAATAGAAAATAAACAACTTAATTTTAAAAACTCTCTTTACAGTTTATCAAGATAAAATAAAACACAGTTCCCCTTAAAAATAGGGTAATAAAATAGATGACATTTGTATCACTTCTTGTGATACTGGTAAAAACTATATTTTATATCTATGTACAAATGATACAGTTAAAAACAGTTTTAAATAATCTCTTATCTAAACACGTTGCAATAAGATTTGAATCCAGAACCTGATTTCTTCCCATCCCCTTAATTAAACTTCATTTTTTCTGCTGAATGAAATTCATGTTCAAGTGTGGGTGTCCTTGGGACAGAAGTGAAAACCGCTGGTTGTTCTGCATCAGTAAGCCAGCTGAAAGAAAATAGGTTACAATTATTTTAGCAGAAATCCAAATGAACATTTAGGTTGAAAGAGAGTTTTTAAATTCCTGCAAGTTTAGCAGCAGAAAGGGGCGCTTATGGAAAAGAAATAGGCTGAAATACTTGTGGACCGAGGCATGACTATCAAGATGGAACAAAAAATGCAAGGGTGAAAGAAGAGTGGTTCTCCAGATACTGTTGGAGGCAAACGCCCATCACCCTCAGCCAACATGGCCAATCATCAAGGGCGATGTGAGTTATGGGGCCACAGGTTTTCCACCTCAAGGTAGGGGCTTCATAAGATGCCCCAAAAGCTTGGTATCTGGGATACAGTGGTGCCCCGCAAGACGAATGCCTCGCAAGACGAAAAACTCGCTAGACGAAAGGGTTTTGCGGTTTCTGAGTTGCTTCACAAGATGAATTTCCCTATGGGCTTGCTTCGCAAGACGAAAACGTCTTGCAAGTTTGTTTCCTTTTTCTTATCACCGTTAATACAGTTGCGACTTGACTTAGAGGAGCAACTCATAGAACACGGTGTGGTAGCCTTTTTTGAGGTTTTTGGTGATTTTTGAAGCTTTTCCAAAACTTTTCCGACACCGTGCTTCGAAGACGAAAAATTCGCTAGACGAAAAAACTCGCGGAACGAATTAAATTTCGTCTTGCGAGGCACCACTGTATCTACTTGCACAAGCAGGTTCACATTTAGTTAAACCAATGAATTCTTTTCCTATTAAACAGGCAGAGAACAGACAGTGCATAGCAAAGAATGGAAGTGGTTGCTATACAGATACGGTAAATTCAGAAGACTGCAGCTTTTTATAGACAAGCAACCTAGAAAAGATCTCGAGTGAGAGCCCAGTATGACATCGCATTAGCACAACAACTGTCCCTAGGAGACCTGTTCTTATCACAACAACTAAAACCAAAACCAATAAAAATAATAGCAGAAAGGTGAGAAAGTTGCTTCATGAAGATACTACCTTGAGGGTAGAAAGGTTTATTCAATGGATAGCTGGCATTTCCCTGCTGCATGTAGTTCGGAGAAATATTGTAAGGCCATGTCCCTCGCAGGAGAGGAAAATGGGCTGGGGTGCCATGGTCCCAAGGAACAGGAGGAGGAGGAGGGTTCGCTTTACCAAACTGTCCTGGGAAGCCCTGATCTAGTTTTCATTCAAAAATGAAAAGGAGAGAAAAGATTACTGTATTTGAAAGCACCAACCTGCAAAGCAAAATGCACAGCAGTAAGAGTATTTTTTAAAATTATGTTTCTCTTTATTTTTGGGCCCTCTGGAACAGCATGGGATGGGATATGGGCAGCTGCACTAGGACAGGGAAATCAGAAGAATTTAGAAGGGCTGCCCTGTGGAAGTGCCTTTCTGCTTGTAAAAGATGATTTTGGACCCAAGGTGCCATGAATAGACTAAAAGTATCCATTGCTGCTGAGCTGCAAGAGCTAATGGTGCTACAATACGTAGTTCCCTTCTGCATGCAGAAAGCAATCTTAAATATGCATACATGGATAAGAAATATGGAAGCAGTTGAAGACCTGTGGGTATAGAGTAGAATATAAATTTAATTAAAAATTAAAATTAAAGAGTCATATAAAACCAATAGGAGACAATCTGCTCCATTTTATATTATTCACTAAGTGATGGTGATACAGCTGCGGTTCTGCAGTGGTAAAGGACAGGTACTCTTACTCAGAGGTGCTTTTATTACCATTCATTTGTTGAGGTCCTACCACTGAAAGCTAGTTTTTGGCCCTGGCTCGACTGAGCCTCAGAAGAGTACACTGATCTTTTAAGGAAAGGTGGTGCAGGGTTTCTAATTAGCTTGGATGCGATCCACAGGGCTGTACTTAATGTTCTGCTCATACACTGAGGTCCTTTTCTTTGACACACACACACACACACACAACCCTCAAGCTGCTCCTGAAGCACAGTATTAAACACAGCACAAGGGGACGCAGCTCAAAAGGAAACTGGGCAGAAGTTCTTTCTGCTGATGCACAGAACTCTTTGAAGCCCATCCCTATTGAAGTTCAGACTCTGATTTGGAATCAAAGTTTCTTGACAGAAAGCTCAAACTATTATCTCGTTAAATAACTTGTCAAATGCTATGAAAACAGCCTTCCAAACCCAACCCACTTTTTATGTAGCCGAAGCAAATACACGGTGATTCATCTTTTTCCTAAAAGGTTCCTCATCTGCACCCCAGAATATACAGCATAGGCAGAATGAACAGGTTCAGAAACGTTAAGCAAAGAAACAGTATTTGTACAAAACAGGAGACAAGAGAGGAGAGTTACCTGAGTTCCCCACCGTGCCATTGTTCACCAGTGAGCTTAGAGTCACAGGGTTGTGCCAGTGTCCCTCATGAGTACTGCTGGGGATTCCTACAGGCCTGGCAGCAGGCTGTGCAAAGATGATACTGGGATCATTCAGGCTTACGCTGCTCTGGTTATTGGGCGGGCTGCTGCTACTGCCAGCCCTCACAGAAAAAGGAACATTTGCCGCGTGAGGAGGATTACCCGGTGCAGAGTGAATAACAGGCCACGAGGTGTTAGGAAGTTGGATTTGGTGGTGGTGGTGATGGTGGTGGTGAGGGTGCATCTGAAATAGTCCCAGGTTAGGCAAGGTGGCATACTGACCTGGGGGAGATTGGGGAAAGTTAAACAAAGGCAGCTGGACCTGGTGGGGTGGTTGTGCCCCTTGCTGGGGCTGCAGAGCATGCTTAGACTGGGATATTGGTTGTGGCTGAGTCTGGTTAATGGAGGTTGGTGGAGAGGAATTCTGAGTAAATTGCTGAGGCTGTGGAGAGTAAGATGACTGACGCGAATCAGACTGGAGAGGGGAAAAAAGGATGTAGTTTGTATTAGTTCATGAGTTAGTTAAGTGTTCCATTTAAGCACTTAATGCTAAAAAGTCTTCACAAAGGAGTCTCTTGAGCTCTAGGTTTACGAAACTACTGTCTTTGAGTTGAGATAGGCTACATATAGGGCTGGACTATCCATTGTGAGGACTTTTTATGAAGAACTAAATTCTTCATGATTGCAAGTTCAGTTAAAGCAGGCTTCCTCAACCTCGGCCCTCCAGCTGTTTTGAGACTACAGTTCCCATCATCCCTGACCACTGGTCCTGCTAGCTAGGGATCATGGGAGTTGTAGGCCAAAAACATCTGGAGGGCCGAGTTTGCGGAAGCCTGAGTTAAAGTATAAGGTTTAACTGACAGCAGATTCACCATATTCACCAGATGACCTTAACTTAATATATGAAACATGAACAAGCTTTGCTGTTTGTTCTTCACTTCATCGGGGGAGCAAACAATCCAGGACATTTTCGTTAACTTCAATTTTACAAAATAAAAAAAATCCTTCCAGTAGCACCTTAGAGACCATCTAAGTTTGTTATTGGTATGAGCTTTACCAATAGCAAACTTAGTTGGTCTCTAAGGTGCTACTGGAAGGATTTTTTTTATTTTGTTTCAACCATGGCAGACCAACACAGCTACCTACCTGTAACTTCAATTTTACAGTTCATCTGAATCAGGGAACTATGGTTACAAACATCAGAACAATCTTAAGATATAGTTTGACGTTGGCTTTATATTTTGACTTGTTCCAAAGCTCTTAACCATAGTTTGCTGGTTCATAAAACCAGAAATTACGTTTAATTTCCTAGCTTGTTTTCTTGGTCATACAAAGGGACTGTGTGGCCAAAGATCTTGTTCCTATATCAGCTTATTAAAGCAAGGTACTATCATCTGAACAAAATCATTCTGTAGAACAAGCCCTACCACTGATAAACAGTCACTTAAACTCTCACTGGAATAAAACATGTAACTTTAAAAATGTCCTACTAATTTTCAGTCACCAATAGCTTCTTAATTCATTGGCTCTTCCATTTGCTCTAAATTGTTGCTTCAATCCTTAAATATGCAAGAATCTGTACTTCTGAACTCTACAGAGGCCTTTTTACAGCAATACACTTCACAAGCATTATTGTTATATTACTTACACAATTGAAATTGATTTCTTATATAAAATTTAATTCAGAAACACTGAATCAAATGAAACTTACACATTCTGATGTCTGTCTAGCACGTAAGGGTCTTTCCACTTGTTGTTGAATTGATCCAGTTACTTGCTGAGAGTTTACAAGGCTTCGGACTAACTGAGTCCCTAAGTGATAAAGCGTAAAGAATGTGTTTAATACAGGTTAAGAAACCAATAGGCTGTGGTCCAAAGCAATAATATGTGCAGACAAAATTATTTATGCAGCCAAAACTTTATTTGCTGTATCTATTGCAACAATGTCCTCTGCCAGAGAGGTCCAAGGAAGGCAATATTGGCTCCTGTGAATAGGGTTAGAGCAGGTACCTTCAACCTTTTCAGACCAAGGACCCACTTTTAACCCAAACATGCATTTTGAGACCCATTTCTTAATATTTTACCACATGGTGGTGTTGCTCCTGTTATGACCCACCTTGGATCAGGCTATGACCCACCAGCTGAAAACCAAAGAGTTAAAGAATAGGAGGCAAATCCTGCATCAGTCAGCAGGAATGCAAACAATTCCACTGACTGGACCATGGGTAGCAAGGCTGGAATAAAGGACAAACAGTGCAGTGCTATGCATATCTACTCAGAAGTAAGCTCCATTACCGAGAGCACCATTGCTTCTTTGTCTTGACTGTTTAAATTCCGGACAATCCCTTCGAACGTGTCCTACATCGCCACAGATAAAACATCTCTTTTCTCTAGTCTCTCTGTCTTCCTCCTTGACTTCCTTTTCATCATCTCTCTCATTCTCCTTTTTCTTCACTCTAAATGGGGACAGGTATGCAAGCATTGCTTAAAAGTATCCTTGAAGCTGTGTGACTTTCAAACAGGCAGCCAAAGCCTTAAGATTCATTTCAATGTCCCTGTGTGGACAAAAAAACTGGGAATCGCATCACCCAAAACATGGTGGTGGCTTTACAGAGCTGCTGCACGTTCCAGCTGGGCAGAAGGTGAGGGGCAGGATAATGGTTGCACCTGTCTGAAGCTGGTGCACACACTGCCCCTGATGGCCCAGGGCTGGCTTGGGTTGCAATGGATTTCTGGCTGGCTTAGCCCAGAACCCAGAAAGAGATGTTTCTGGTCTTTTTGTTAGCTGCCACTGTGAGATCGCATCATAGGGTCTTCCACCTACCTAAGCAGTGGGCAGAAAAGGAAAATGATGTGGGTGTCATTTGGCAGTCAGAATCCAGTGCAGGTCAGCAGGGCCTAATCCAACCCCTTCCCACCCACTGCAGCATGGTGCAAAGGAAGCTTGTACTGCTCAGTAAGCTGAGGAAAGCTGAGATGTACTGTTTGCTGCAATTTCATCCAAAGCCAATGGGACTCAAATGGTCCCTCAAGTTAACCTCAGCTCTGAATTGCCACACATGGTTCCTCCCATACCCTTTGCTTTATCATAGGCAAGTAGCCACTGCACTTACCCTTCAAGGCACAGAACATTTATGGTATTGTTCATGAAAACACAGGAAAAAATACACAAGTGGTAAGTAATTCCCTAGAATACTTAGCACTGTTTTATACCAACACCTCTGCCTACTTAAGAATTCCATCATTGGAAAGATAAAGTGATTTTCTTAAAAACAGTTTTTGAAAGAAAAATTAAAAGAGTAAGATACATTCCTTGAGGCAAAAGAAATTATTTTCTCCTCTTTTCTTGCATTCACCATAAAAAATTTTAAACTAGCCATGAGTTTATTTTCCCAACCTCCTTTTTTTGGGGCAGTCCTTCATGTAATGACCAATTTTGCCACAGACACGGCAGCACCTGTCGTTGGGTGCCAGTTCTCCATCAGTCAATACTTTAGAGTTGAAAAAGTACTCCTACAAGGGGGAAAACAAGCTATTACCTACAAGCTCTCTGTATTCACTTTCTTTGAAGAGAAATGGGGAACAGGGGGGAAAGGAGGGAGAAACAGCAGTTGCATATCTCACTAAGTAAGGCATTCATTAAGAAGAAAAGACAAAAGACAGGGTTGATATTTTCATATTTACAGTCATGTAAAATATATTTGTAATAATACCAGACAGGGTTTTTTATAGCCTTATTTTTCCAAGAAATACAAAGTAAGTGAAACAAGCAATATATTTTACCCTAACAAACCAACTAAATACAAACTTTCAAGTTTTGCAAAACCTAATCATTGTGGTCATTAGGAATTAAGATAGCATTTACTCCACACTATTCTCAACTGTTGACTAGCAGCCTGGGATTGAATGCATGAGTTTTAGCTATTTGTCTGAGGTACATGACTTGAAATTCAAGTGTCTGGAAGGGAGGAAGGGAGGAGCAACAGTTCATTAGAACTGAGCCCAAGAGTAAGACATTCAGTGTATGCTTGCATGTTTATGCAAGATAAGCTGTGAGAAACTGTGTTAAACACAGTCATAAAAGTGGAAGTTCTCATATCCCCCTGTTATTTGTTCAACACCAATACAAACATACACAAAATGTAAGTAATATATCTTGGAAATAAAAGAACCAACTTGATATTTTAGGGTTCTGTTAAGACCTAACTGTTAAGCCTTGAGTTTTCAGTCCTACTGATTAACAATTATGACCAAGATCACTAAACCAATTATGAAATTAAATTACATGTACTCGAAAGGACCCATAGAACTGCAATAAAGGTACTTTGTGACCACAGCAGAAAAGTACAAGTTACAAAATAAGAAAACTTACAGCTTCTCTTCCCAGCACCGGATAGAAAGGAGTACCAAATAATTTTCTCCCATTGATTAATGCCTTCATTATGAAATTGGTCACTATGAAAGGAGAGAAAAAATCAATTAAAGAAGTGTCACTTTAGAAATTTACTAACCCTGAGTAGAACATTTTTCAAGTCTTACTTTTTCTGGATACTCCTGCACCCAGGTTATGATTCAAGTCAAAAGGATCTGAACAGAAGAAATAAAAACAGTATTAAAGGAGCAGGGGGGAAAATTCCAACAGCACTTAACTTTGCTGTTAACAAATATCGCTGGTGTAAGACAGGCAAGTAACATTTTCACTAACATTAACAGAAGTTCACTTATAAGTGAGAAATTCTTTCAGGGGGATATATCCTTTATGTTATGATATGGAATATGTTAGATATTCCATAAGTACCTTCAATGGCGATGCATTTGGACGTCCACTGTTTCTCAAATGTGGTTAACAGCTTCTTCTGACGAATGCTGATGACATATTCTTTGAAGTCAAACTCTTCAGTGTAAAATCGCAGTAACCCTAACCAGAGTTCTCCCAGTGATTCTGTGTTTTCCCCAAGAGAAGGTAAACGGTTTTTCTGTATAAAAGTTATAGCAGATAAAGTATTTTATTGTGAACCTAATACTTTTAACTTTGGGATGGTTCCAAAGTAACACATTGTGAAGTATGTGGCATCTATCTATTGCAAAGCTGGGCCGTCCTGAATGTACATCTATGTGGTAGCAGGAAAAAGGAATAAAAGTATCTTTTACATTCATAGGAAACTCTCTACCTGCGCAAGTTCAGGTAAGGCTACTTCCTCTCTTAATGTGCTCATTGCAGAGGCAGATAATTCACTGGATATAAGAAGCATTGAAAAGAGAAATTCAACCTAAATGGTAGTACAGACTAGTCCACTTCCATTTTGCACTATATGCTGACTGAGCATCTCACTTGCTAGTGATAATCAGGAGTAAATAGGCATGAGAGCATAAGAAAAACCTTGCTGGATCAGACCACAGACATGTGGTCCTATTCTCAGTAGCAAACAGATGTCTATGAAACCAGAACACATAAGCTGGGTACAAGTTAAATGTGTTTGTAGAAGAGTCTTACAAACAGTGTTGCTGAAAATGAATGCTGGGATTGGCAATAAAAATAGCTCTGTGCTATTTCTGTAACCAAAGTGGCACATTTCCTGTTTAACAGTTGCCAAAATGCTAATTCTATAACTTTTTAAAACTGTTGCTGCCACTATCTAATTTTGTGCTTCTGAGACTTTCAGCTCTTCATTTCTTTACCCTTCCCTTGTCCAACAGATTCTGCAGAAAGGTGTTTTGTTTTTCATTTGTGCAATGCCAAATATATTGCTGGTGCTCTTATAAAAAAATAATAATTAAGCATGTATATGTACTTGTGATACAATACTACTACACCTAAGAACTCAATTACTATTCCAGAATTAGAACATTACCAGTTCTTCAGTATCATCAAAGAAGAAAGCATTCCACCCATCAACCATTCTCTGAGGGATCTGTTGTCCATCAAATATCTAAAACATCATGAAGAATAAAGGCAGAAAATGGGGTGGGGTGGGGGAGGAGGGGGTAATGAACAAATCCAAAATCAGACAGTATTCTCTCTTTTGAAAAGGATGAAAATACCACAGAAAATGTTACTAGGGCCCAGATGGATGTATTTGCAAACCATTAACAGTTAGTTTTGAAACAATGCTGGGACACATGCCTTCCTTGACCTGAAATGCCAGATTGTGGGAGTGGGGGCAGGGAGGCAAATGATTACATTACTTAGTGGTGACAGGAATGCAGTCCACATACTTGCACTAAACCTGTTTGTGACACCTCAATTTGGTTAAAGGTTGGGTGGAGTTCAAATCAATAGCTTACCATTTTTAACTTCAAAAATTCAAGATAAAGAACATTTCGTGCACTACTTTGCTTGAGAATGCTCACATTTCCCCTCATTTATAACAGCTTCACAGGTAATAAAAGTTCTGACATAAAAAGTACTTCTCTGTCGGAATTAATATGCTACTCAAGGCACAGCATCAAATACAATGATTGCCCACACATATATTTCACATCTGAAAAGTAAAACAATCTCTTGTGTGCAATTATTATGTATGCTGCTTTTAAACTAATACTGAGGAGCACATTAATTCCTTCTGCAGCAGAATCCTGTGATGTGTGAAGAAGCTGGAAGAGTGGCTCAGTGTGATAAGACAGAACCCATGAAGTGGCATGGGAGATATGCAGTTGCAACTTCAACAACTCTCCAGAAAAACAAGAGTCAAAACTGGCCTCACATACAAAATGAACTGTAAAGAAAGATAATTCTCTAGCCAATCTTCCAAAGCACATTTTCCTGAAAACCTACCTCTTGAAGAACTGGGATTACTGGTGGATCTCTCTGTTGTAAGAAGTATAACACCATTAGGATATAGGCATATGAAGACAGACTTCCTCTGGATGCATCTCCAATATCACAGCGCTGGTCAAATACATTTTGAATATAGTGAGCATTTAACAAGATATAACCATGAAAAAAGAAAAGAAGTGTTTTGTGATGCTGCCGTTTCTGAAAATGATATTGTCAGCCTCTGGCATGCACTAAAACATAACCTAAGTCAAACAGACACAAGGATACTATTTCTGGAAGCGCTTATTTGTGTGACTACTTCCACATGCCCCTGATGACAGTGGACATGCTAAAGCAGCAGTACCCATGTTATATTAGAAACCACTTTTGAAACTCATCAGAGTTCAAATATCATATATGGCATGTTTGTCTGCTCTTCAAGGAAAAAGTTAAAGAAAAAATCCTACTACGGATTAAAGTACAGCTTTAGGTCCTGGTAACTATGGATTTCATTTGGATTAATGGGGCACTAATTTACTATACCTGGTTCTAAAGCCAACATATAAACCCACATTCCATTATTGCAGCTCACGTAATCTGTCAAACAGATATAATCCAACCATCAACAGGGACTTTGAAAACCTAATTTTGTATAGGCCAATATGATTGTATATACTACCAGCAGCTTCTGCAGAAATATCAGACGCTGCTTGAAATCAGAAATTTCATAAGCTTCCAAGAATTGTAACTGTTCAAAAAACCATTTAAAAAACATGTTGTCATCACCTGTTGGGGACAGAAACCACTGAGCACACATGGCAATAAGCTAAAGTTGTACGTTATTTATATATACCTTTGCAAAAACTTTCATTGTGTATCCCAAGTATTGTACTCTCGGATCAATGGCTGCGTATGTTGCAAGCATCCTTGTGTTGTGCTGTGCCTATAAAACAAGTCCAATGGTTTGGGTATCAGGCTTTGGGTATCAGGCACACTTCAATTTACAGACTGAACATAAGAAATGTTGCAAAACAATGCATATCTACATTCCTACAACATTTCAGGCAGGTCACAAACATAGCCAAAAACAAATTCAGAGGAAGAGGTCACACTTCCAAGCAATGTGTGGGATCCCAACAATTGCAGGCCCCTATGCCCTCTGAATAACAGCTCTTGATGAATTTAAAGGAATGAAACATACAGGTGAGCTTCTGACCAAACATCTGGACTTTTACTGAAGATGATACTTGCCAGTGTATTGTATAAGCTGATATCCCCTTCTAAGCCACTTCGTCTGTGCTCAAATTTTACTATAGGCACTTTGGCTGTTGTTATAGGCAGGATATTTCTTAAACCTGGTAAGATAAGGTTTCAAGATGTTAAATACTCCCCATAGCCAAAGAACACACAAAAATGCATATAAGCAGCACAAAGTTCCATACACATACCTGGATGCTTCTTAAGAATTTTTGCCAAATTTTCAATAATTTCCTTACAGTTTAATTTCTAGGAGAAATAAATAAAAAGCCTGTGTTACCTACACATTCCCACAAAGAATTCAGAGTAGCCAAGTACTTTGAACATACATACTACAATAATCTTCCTTCAACTAAATAAAATGTATTTTAAAAAGAACTCCAAAGAGCAGGTTTAAACATCTCAGGAACACAATATCTCAAGGATCACCTCTCCCCTTATGAACCAACTCAGACCCTGCAATCATCATCATCTGAGGCCCTTCTTTGGGTGCCTCCCCCATGAGAGATCTGGAGAGTGGCAGCACAGAAATGGGCCTTTTCTGCAGTGGCTCCCCATTAGTGGAATGCTCTCCCCATGGAGGCTCACCTGGTGCCTTCATTACATTATGTTTAGGCGTCAGGCAAAAAAGCTTATCTATAATCAGGCATTTGGCAGATTCTATGGCCTTTTAAATGTGTCTGTGGGAGAGGGGTTACTGGTTTGTTTCCCTTTTGTTTTTGTTTTACAGTGGTACCTCTAGTTACAAACTTAATTTGTTCCGGAGGTCCGTTCTTAACCTGAAACTGTTCTTAACTAGAGGCGTGCTTTCACTAATGGGGCCTCTTGCTGCTGCCGCTGCACCGCCGGGACATGATTTTCATTCTCATCCTGGGGCAAAGTTCTCAACTCGAGGTAACTCTTCCAGGTTAGCGGAGTTTGTAACCTGAAGCATTTGTAACCTGGGCACTACTGTATTATGTATTTTGTGTTCTCATTTAGTATTTTAATGCTGTAAACTGCCCAGTGATCTTTGGGTGAAGGGCAGTATACAAATTGAATAAATAAAATAAAAGCAACAATAAAATACCTCTGCATTTTCATGCCCTTCTAGTGTCATGCAAATATCCAGGTCACTGTCACGAAATCCAAATCCATTTTTTGAAGAGCCAAACAGGCACAGCCTGGCCTTGTCTGATCAAAAGAAAGAGGGTTTTTTAAATAATAACTTTAGACTCATTCAAAATGTAACAGATTGTACATTGACTTTAAACTTCCACAAAATTCGAGAACAACTGAATTTATATTCCACTACATTTTGTAAGACAAAATAAACAATATGATTCAGATTATTGCAGACCCAGTATAACCACCCAAGTGTCATCTTGCCACATCTGCCAGACACAATAGTTTTTCCAGTGCCCCAAACAAAGCATGTTTTAATGCCCATGTATTCCATCACTTTTCAGTAATAAATAAATTCAAGATGTGAGGAAAAACACATTTCTGATTTCTTTAGACTATTTTTCAAGTTCTATTAATGTACAAATCTTGATTCTTGTTTTAATATTGTTACTCAATATGTTTGTCAGTTCTCTCAATTTCTCATTTGTGGTCATGGGCTTGATGCCAACTCCTTTTCTAACCTTCTTCTCCATACTGAAAACATTTAGAATATCTTCCTAAAGGATGAGGCATAGCAAACTAGATTTTCCTTGGCATCAGCTGGCTGATATACAATCTCAGCCTGCAGATATCAGTCTGCCAGGGAAAGATCCAAGTGTGGAAGGAACTATTGCACATGCACTTAACTTCAAAAATTAATATCTTCTATTAACTTGCTGCCAATATTGATTTTAGATTCTTCTTTTTTAATGCTTCTTTTTTTTGTATTGTTCCTATAATAATATAAAACATTGCTTTGAGTATTAATGTATATAATGTTTTGTTCTCAAGTGCAAGGAAAGATGGTATACAATGTAATAAATAAATACAATTAGAAAATAACTCTCTTGAACAACTGCAAAATAACAAATAAATTGGATGTTTTTAAAAGTTTCCTGTTGCATACCATTATATTCTTTTCGAATAAATCTTTCCAAACTTGCCAGAATCTGTTCTCGGTTTTGTTGCTCTGAGAAAGGAGGCGATAATTCATCTAAACAAACAAAAACCTAAGTGAGCCATTCAGCAACATCCAAGTGTCAGAATTAAATATCCTCAAACATTTCTTTCACTGAATATTTTACTGATCCCTGTAATTCATTAAAGTCATCTGGTGATGGTATTTTACATTTAGGATGCAACCATATCATCTTAAATATCAGACTAAACCCCTGAAAGGAAAGCAAAAGAAGAAACAAACGTATGTGTTGGTCCTGCAAAATCTGTCCATTACTAAAGATACCTTGGTTAACAAAACCATGCAATTCCTTGACGCTTTGGAAACTTACATTTGCCAAACCCACTGCAAAGTCTAAAACATCCTGGTGACTTTACTGTAAACTAGAACATATGAATATATACTACTTCCAATCACATAAGAATGCCTTCTTTCCACTGATTTAAGCAGGGAAAATCCCAGATTAATGTGGTTAGAGTTCAGTACCCTATTATTAACTATTGAAGTAGAACTCACAACCAGGTCAGAATAGCAAAATTTTACTTACCAAAACACCTTTTACATACTAGATCAAGTATTTCTCTAAATCTACTTGTCATTGGTGGTAGTGGTTTTAGATCAATTTTCTTAAAATCCTCCGGGCAGTCATTTTTGGAATGGCCATCCCTTTTGCAGATACTGCATACTATAGTCGGTGGCTATGGAAGAAACGAACAAAAATGTTTTATTTTAAAATATATATTTTTTAAAGTGTTATTTTCCTTAAAGATATGCAGTATGTTCCAACAGCTCCTTCATGGATTTGAGTGTGTCGACCACAGCAAACTATGGCAAGTTCTTAAAGAAATGGGAGTGCCTGATCACCTCATCTGTCTCCTGAGAAATCTCTATGTGGGACAAGAAGCTACAGTTAGAACTGGATATGGAACAACTGATTGGTTCAAAATTGGGAAAGGAGTATGACAAGGATGTATATTGTCTCCCTACTTATTTAACTTATATGCAGCATTCATCTTGCGAAAGGCTGGGCTGGATGAATCCCAAGCTTAAGATTGCCGGAAGAAATATCAACAACCTCAGATATGCAGATGACACAACCTTGATGGCAGAAAGTGAGGAGAAATTAAAGAACCTTTTAATGAGGGTGAAAGAGGAGAGCTCAAAATATGGTCTGAAGCTCAACATAAAAAAAACAAAGATCATGGCCACTGGGCCCATCAGCTCCTGGCAAATAGAAGGGGAAGAAATGGAGGCAGTGAGAGATTTTACTTTCTTGGGTTCCATGATCACTGCAGATGGTGACTGCAGTCACGAAATTAAAAGACGCCTGCTTCTTGGGAGAAAAGCAATGACAAACCTAGACAGCATCTTAAAAAGCAGACATCACCTTACCGACAAAGGTCCGTATGGTTAAAGCTACGGTTTTCCCAGTAGTGATGTATGGAAGTGAGAGCTGGGCCATAAAGAAGGCTGATCACCAAAGAATTGATGCTTTTGAATTAGGGTGCTGGAGGAGACTCTTGAGAGTCCCATGGACTGCAAGAAGATCAAAGCTATCCATTCTTAAGGAAATCAGCCCTGAGTGCTTACTGGAAGGACAGATCCTGAAGCTGAGGCTCCAATACTTTGGCCACCTCATGAGAAGACTCCCTGGAAAAGACCCTGATGTTGGGAAAGATTGAGCGCACAAGGTTAAAAGGACGACAGAGGACGAGATGGTTGGACATGAGTTTGACCAAACTGTGGGAGGCAGTGGAAGACAGGAGTGCCTGGCGTGCTCTGGTCCATGGGGTCACAAAGAGTCGGACACGATTGAACGACTAAACAACAACAACAATGTTCCAACGGGAAAAGTACAAGATGCAAGCAGCAAGCTCACTGGTCGGTTTTAGGGGAGTCACTATCTTTTCAAGCCTGTTTCACATGTTAAGAAGGCAGCAAATTTGCATATATATTTCATATTCCTCAGTTGGTTCAAATAATGCTGCAATTAGTCCCAGGTCCCCTGCCTTGTCCAATGATAAAACTGTTCAATATTTACTACCTCTGCACCCAAACTGCACAAGTTCCTAGCCCAAGAAAGAAGAAACGAATGGGAAAGATGGAGAAAAACCACATGCAGGTTTGAGGGTGGAGTGAAAGACTTACATAGCATTTTGAGTTTTAGTCCTTACTCCATAATAGCTCACAAAAAATCCAGAAACTCTGAATAGTGGTCAAAACGCTAAACGCTGCTACAATACATAAAGGCTTTATCTACTGTGGGTGGTTTTTTAAAACTAGTTCAGGAATGAAACTAGTTCACATGAAAGTGAGATTAAAATATACTTTTTCAAGAAATATGTGCTTTAGAGGTAAGACAGAGGCATTCTCTCTAGCACTATTATGTTTCTCTTTGATTTCATCAAACCAAAGGAAAATACAGAGAATCAATAAAGGGCTCTGCTGTGAATTCAACAACTCTTGGCTTCTGGAAGAATGTTAGAAAGTGGCCCTTCTGCCTCTAAAAGAAGCGCTTTAGTTATCTGAAGAAAGCTGGCCTGGTAGAAAGGACTGAAGCTTTATGAAGGCAGATTCATTCTTCTTTCATCAAGAGATTCCTCACTGTTCTTAGGATTCACTGCAGTGAAGGTTAAGTCAAGTAGGAACAACTTGACACTTAAAAATGTCAAGAGAGATTTGTCTAAATGTCTAAAACTTTTGGAACAAATTGTTCGGACCTATGGCTTTAGCAGATTCATTCTATTCTGCCTTTAGTTAAATAAAAATTGAGAGGACGGCATCATTGCCATATAGCTAGAAAATATCAAGGATCTTCTTCTGGTAATGAGAGTCAATGGAATCAGTCTGCTGACAAAAACATTTCTTTAGCAATGATCTTAAAACACGGTTAGAGAAAACATTTTATTTTAAAAGGTTAAAGTAAGTTTTGAGTCTGCTTTACCTTTCCAGAAGTCAAAATAAATTTATCAAACACATAATGCATATCTTCTGTGGTGACTTCATCTTTACTGTCTTGAATTTCTGCTACTGCTTTGCAGTTGTGCGAGGTAGCTGATGTGCTGGTGCCTGAGCACATACTCTTCTGTGGATACTCCGTTACTGAAATCTGCAGACTTTCAGCATCAGATAATTCACTAACAGAATCTGCATCAAGAGACCTCTGTTCACTAAAAACACAATGTTGGCTTAGCTCCTCTTCATCTGAAGGCTCTTGATCGTTCTTAGCTTTAGATTTTTGTTGTAGTTCACAGCATTCATTAGTACTTAGGGACACAGTTTCCTCTTTGTCTTGAGAGTCTATGTTTTCAATTTCTGGCTTTTTTACCAGTAAACTTTCCAAGTTCTCAGTACATCTCCTGGATGTAGGTTCCATTTCACTACATTCATTAGACTCTTGTATAAAACAAGCATGGCCTGTGTTCTGCTTCTCTGTAATGTTGGCCTGCTGTAGAAGGCAACAGTTGGTTACAGGTTCTCCAGTTTTTTTGCTACCAATTTTCCCCTTTTCCTTCTTCTTGGTATCCAGTTTAGACTTACTCCCATCTTTATTCTGTGGACATGCAAAATATTTATATGCTGTCCTGAACCTTTCCAGGATATACTCAAATACCATCTGGCTGTTCAGGCTCCGTGCAACATTTCTTTTTAGTGCAAAAGGATCTATAAAAAGACAAACCAGTAATACGTTTGCTGCTGTTGTTCAACAGGACCTTCAAGTATGATATCAACATACCATATTTTAAATAGGGCTGCAACATTTTACTTTATTAATCACTTAAAGCGTAAGTATTGAAAACATTTTCATTTTACTAAAAAGGTGTACCTGGTTAATCAGTTGACACCTTTTTTATTTAAAAAAAATTGTAAGCAATTAAAAAAAAACTGCAGGTGGGAACTGCCGTATTAAAAAATGGCATTCCATATGCAAGCAAGTATGCTTCTCAGAATTATTCCTGTTGGACATATGCCTGAATCGTCTTAAAACAAAGAAAGTACCCGCTTTTCAGCTTTCTCCTTCATATTAACTTCTTCTCATTTTTATTTATTTGCAGTATTTCTATCTTGCCTTTTACCCCATGGTTGCAATGCAAACCCTTCAAACTTAATAAATATAAAACATAATAAATATAATTAAATCTGAAAAAACTCAAGTGATTTCATTAATCAAGTCACAACCCTGATCTGAAATTATGTAAATATTATACTGTTATCCATAGATTTTATGCAGAATAACTTCATTTGAATATTACCATTTTTCTTACAGTGTTGAGTATTGTGGTTTGGTTCACACGTATCACTGAGTCAAAGCATGGCTACACATGAACAAGCGAGTGTGAAGATACTTAGAAGAAAAAACAGAGCTGGTTTGCTCCTCCCCAGGTCCTGCTACTGCTGTGCTACCCAGAGCTAAGCTATGGTTTCAGTTAATGTAACATCCAAACTCAGGCGTACCGTTTGTCTTCCCAGGTAAGTGGTAAGCCAAAAACCAACTTTATCTTACAGCTGGTGGTTCATCTATAATGCTAAAGCCAAACCATAGCATAACATTACATAGCAGCAGCAGAACCAGTTTTGGAGCAAACCAGCTGTGATTTTTCCCTCTGAATACCTGCATGCTCACTCACTTTTACCTATGGTTTGGCTTAGCATTGCATATGAACTGGGCCTAATATTAAAAAATACAGGAATAAGAAGGCTATCACTCATTAGCGATTTATCTCCAGCCACAATATTCTGGCATAAAAAAATGAATAAAAGGGAATGGCATGTTTCCTGCCTCAATAGAATTATTGCTTATAGTTCAAGACCAGAAGCTTGAGTCCATTTCTCCTCTAGAAAGACAATATATTTAACTACAGATATATTTGAATACAAATTCAAAGTAAACTTTTTAAAGTAACCTTTCCAAATTATTCTGGGCAGATGAGTGCCAGTCAACAAAGTCAAGTATATGACAGTTATACAAAGAAAAGCTGTATTTTCCACATTTGTAGCTAATGTAGCATAAGACAGTGTTTTATCTACAAAAAGTTAGATAAGTAAGGCAAGAGTTCCCAAAGCCTCTTTACAAAATGCAGTGCCCCACCTTCAATGGCTATTCGCCTTTTAGGCCAGGTTTTGTTCTCTCTGGTTAAAAGTTCTTGTACCCGTATGCTGATAACATATTCTTCCAAAGCAAATTCCAGTGTATAGAACTTCAACAATTCTAACCACAGTTGTCCCAGAGATATCTGGTGTGGTGTATCCAATGCTAAAGGAGACTGAAAGAAGCAGAAAATGGAAGCTTAAATTTCTGGTTCTTTGGTCATTAAATTTTATCAAGAAAAGAGTCAAGAAAGAAAAGAATAATTTCCATTTAAACAGACTCGCTTACCTTGCCATTCTTCTCCTTCGGATTAGTTTGGGTGTCTGTTTCTAAGGATGCTGCACTCTTGTTACCACCTCTGTGCTGTTCACCTTTAGCTTTGCCTTCGACACCATTCAAATTTTTCCCTGCTCCATTGTTTGATGGTTTGTATTCCCACACTATAAATTTTTCATCTTCTATGCCCTTCAGCTGGTAATCATCAGCCTTCTTAGAATCAAAACCTTCAATCTAAACAATGCAAAATAAATAAAACAGAAGCCTTTTCAAAGAACAAGAGCAAGTGTTATACATATAAGACATTCAAATATATAAGCATTTATTTTATGCTATAAATTATGTTTAGATATAAATTGCCAATGGAGTTACAAAAGCTACCGTATTTTTCGCCCTATAGGACGCACATTTCCCCTCCAAAAATGAAGGGGAAATGTGTGTGCGTCCTATGGGGCGAATGCAGGCTTTCCCGGGCTTCCTGCAGCTCTGCGCCACCCTCCGGATCCCGGCGCGAAGCCGCGCGGGGCTCCGGAGGGTGGCGCAGAGCTGCCTGCGCTCCAGGGCTTCCTGCAGCTCTGCGCCACCTTCCCGATCCCGGCGCAAAGCCGAGCGGGGCTCCGGAAGGTGGCGCGGAGCTGCCTGGGCTCCAGGGCTTTTTGCAGCTCTGCGCCACCCTCCCGATCCCGGCGCGAAGCTGCGCGGGGCTCCGGAGGGTGGCGCGGAGCTGCCTGCGCTCCAGGGCTTCCTGCAGCTCTGCGCCACCCTCCGGATCCCGGCGCGAAGCTGCGCGGGGCTCTGGAGGGTGACGCGGAGCTGCCTGCGCTCCAGGGCTTCCTGCAGCTCCGCACCCCCCCCCGCGTATCCCTGCATTCCAAAGCCTGGTGCGCGCTGAAGAGCGCCCCCGGGCTTCGCGCACCTCTCCGCAAGCCTGGGGAGACCGGCGCGGCTCCCTAGGCTTGCAGATAGCAGGCTGTTCTGGGGGCTGGGGTCGGGGGAAGCTCGGGTTTCCCCCGCGCCTGCCCCGTGCCTGGGGAGGGATTTTTTTTTCTTTATCCCCCCCCCAAAAAAAAAATTAGGTGCGTCCTATGGGGCGGTGCGTCCTATGGGGCGAAAAATACGGTACTTTAGATAGATCCTGTGGAAAGTTCTGACTTCCTTATTTGGGTCCACAGAACTAATCACAAATTTATTTGAATCCAGACACTTCACTTGCATTTTTTTTATTTTAAAAAAACCAACTTACCCAGTTGCCTAAATATGATGGTAGTATACGTGGTTCTCTTTGTTGAAGGAAAAATATCACCATTAAGGCAAAAGAATATGAGGGTATCCCGCCTTCTGCCTGGCAGTCAATATGGCACAACTACAAAAAGGGAGAAGAAAGGTCTTCGTTTGGTGCTTTGTATATATTTCCAGCAACACATAGTAGATCTTGCAAATTTTGAATTTAGCCAGCATTTTTTCCAGTCATAGAATAAAGGCCTACATAATACTTCTAATACACATTCACTTCATCAGTTGACCTGGACAACATCCAGAGTTTCCCATTTACATAAACATGGATTACATGGAAGACACACATTAAATCCAGATATTCACAAGTTTTAATTAGAGTCTACTTTGAGTATGAGGGTAACTTTGATATTACCCATTCTTTTCTATGCTTACTCAAGCTATGAACTGCACTACTTCATTCTTTCATCAACTGAATCTTCCCTCAATTCAAGACTTAGCTCATCTTTTCACCTTTGAGATGCTAATTTCCCTCTCAGTATATTGTTTTCCCTATCTGTGGAATTAAATTGTCTACTTCCGGTACAGGTGGTGACCATTTTGCACAGGGGTTTGGTGCCTTGTCCCTGTGCGTGTTGACAGAGCACACATAAGCCCACCCCAGTTCCTCCCTCTTCCGGGTCCAAAACGGCCTGGGCGTTGGCAGTTGTGTGTCAATCAGACACATGCAAAATAGTCACTGCCTGTACAAAAAAAAGATGTAATACAATTTGGATAGGAAAAAAAAGATTCAAATATTCCTCTATGTAGAATGTTCAATAAACATTTCCAGAGCTCCACTTCCAGAGGCAGCTAAAAGGTCCTCTGATATTCCAGTGCATCTTGTAGAGAGTACAAGGAGCTTCAGTGAGAATGGGATGCCTGAGAAGCCCCAAGGCACATCCAGAAGCCTTAAAGTGTACATGGAGGCTCTGTGCTCAGCCTTTTGCATTTTATCCAAATACTGTATTATTTCCGATTCAGAAAAAGAGATATCATTTTAGAATTAATCTAATCTAATCTGTGCAGGTTCATTTCAGCATTGTAAAAGGTTATTGCATGTACATATTAAGTACACATGCAAGGAATAAATATGTTCATTTAAAACTTACTCTAGCCCAGTAACGAAAAGCCAACACCAAAGGAACGAGAACTGGTTCCAGTTTGCCAAGCGCAGCTAGCAGATCAGTTGTAAGGCAGGCCACATCATTTCCAGCACTTACTTTGCAAGTTAAACCACTGAGATTGAAACAAATTTTAAGAAAAGTTGCAAGTTAAACCACTGTCCCTCAGTGAGTGATCAAAAAGAAAAACATGCAGTTCTCAGCATATATGTTTAGTCTTGCATTGGTTTCTTTCCTCATGCTGATTGCTTACCGCAGATACGGAAATCTATTTATCCAGCCAAAACATTATGCATTTTAAGTCTCAACAGTTTCAATGGAAGGGTGGGGGAAATGCTCAAAAGTTTCACTGAAATCAACAGGACTTTGAAAGCGCTTACAATTTTGAGTGAACTGTACTCTTTGTTGTTTCTGTGCTATTTGTAAAAAGCTCCTACACCTGGAAAATGGAGGAAGCAGTTCTGGAGCTAGCTTCAAAGTAAAGAACTACATTCTATCCTTTGTAATCGATTGTAAAATGCCAAACGTAAGATGGTGTCTCATCAATAATCCTTTTAACTTGAACACGTAAAACAAAAGTACACAAACCTCTTAACATCTTTACAAAAAACAACAGGAACTTTGGCATGGAAATCTGATTCCACATCAGAGTAAGAAGCTGTAAGAGGAAAAACAGAAGAGCATATCAGGAAATAAAAGAATCTTCCATAGTTCTCTCAAACTGATTCAAATCTATCTGGGTAATATAAGCAATTAGAAGGTTACTATGTCCTCTGTTAGATACCCAGAATTAATTACAATATTTTTTTATTGTTTCTCATCCCATTATCTATTATTGCTTTTATGGACACTGTTTAGCAATGCAGAAACTTAAGCAGCATATAAACATTTTAAATAAATCTGAATATGAAGTAAGTGAGGAAGAAAGGGGGGGGGGGAGAGCTCTTACCGCTGTTTTTCAAAATATCAAGCACCTGTATCAGAACATCCGGATGACTCATCTAAAATAATGAGGAAGAAGGTTATTTTACCCTCATTTTAATTCTATCAAAAGAAGGAAGGCAATTGTATTATTAATAGTCACAGGTATGATCCAGACCTCTGCTTACCTGCATAACAAGCACAGTACAGGGTCTTTACATGTACCAACAGGGCCCAGAGACCCAGATGTGCTTGCTTCTGGAACCTGAATCTAATCAACAGTTATGTACAATGAAGAGATCCCTAATTATGCTACAGCTATGCCATTGTGAGTGTACCAGTTACTCCTAGTTTAAGCATGCATATGGGTGCGCCCCCAACTCTGTCCAGTTGGGACAGGGCCTATCCTTGGGAATTATCCCTCACTCCCTTATCAACTCATAAATAAACTGGTGGGGAAAAGGTTTCTCATAAGTGAGAAAGAATGGAAGTTATCATGGAACTTTCTGAGAGCGCTCACTTACTAATTCCAGGTCAAGACATCACAGAAAGCTATACTAGTGAGAAATATATTTGAGACCATAGACACAAAACATTTCTAGCATGATAATGTCACAGACATTTCTTCAACTTACCGTGGAGGGAAATTTTATATCAATATTAATATCACTAGTTTTAAAAGCAAATCTAGTTAAACAGGATCCATACATCCTCAATGAGCATTCTGAAAATAAAGAAAGGATTCCATAAGCAATCATGTAGCATTCATAATCATTTCAAAATACTACGGATGCAATCTGAAAGCAAACATACAAGAAATATGTTCTACTGCTACTGACTGTATAAAGAATACCATTTTAATTCTGGTTATAAGGCGTTTTATGATTAGAAAAGCAAAGATTAAATAGTTTGTTCAAATTAATCCCACAAGTGCAAACTGACACAGCATTGACTCAAGCGCCATTACAAGTCTCTTCCAGTCCAGACACACAACAGACACAGATAAAGGCTTTATTCTACCCCCCCCCCCGATAAAGTCATATGCTCTCAGCATTGAATGTTAGCATTGTGTGTAATCATGGGATTACTTCCAAGAAAAAAATGTATTTAATACTAAGGTGTATAAGCATGAACTCCATGCTGCTTAGCAACATGTAGAAAACTTTTATGTATGATGAATGCACACCTACCTATTTAATTGCAGGTAGATGCTACAGGAACCCTTCATTTGCAACATAGACAAATGTATATTCATCCCACATTATAAGATACAACACTGTACACTTGACAGCTTTTGATCTGTCAGTCTACTATATCTCTGTGTTACATTTAACTGCACTGGTATGGAAAGAATACACAATATAAAATGCAATTACCAGACACTGGTATTAGATACAGACAGCTTCATTACTGAAAATGTGATGCTTTCCCATGCAAATGTTGAGGGTATTTTGCTCTCATCAATTCAACTATATGTTCTGGTTTTGTCTCTAACTAGAAGATCTGCAATGGCCAGTGAAAAAATGCTGTTTTTTCCTAATATGAACAAGATACTTAAATTTCTGCTTTTCTAACCATAAAGTACTTTATAACAATGAAAGAAAAATTATTCATTTTATATACTCAGAAGCAAAGCATTTATGCACATCTGAGAAATGTGGGAAATCAGGTTGGGCTTCATCTGCCTGAAAATTTTTACATGAAAACCTCAATTAAAATAATAATCTTCAACAAATCTTTTAATTTTCCATAAAGGAAGAGAAAGTAAAGATACAAGAATGTCAGAAACCACCAATATCACCCTGTACTACAACTTTCCAAAACTGGTATTTTAATGTACAATTGAATACATGGAAGTCAAACTGATTGTAGACCCAAAATGTATTCTCAGCAAACAAGCAAACAATCTCCTTAAAGAAAACTAAGAATTTACATTAGGTACCTGGTAAGTGTTGCTGAATTATCTTCTCCATATCCCATACAATTTCCTGGCGGATTTTGAAATCATTATCCGATATGCCTTGCTCCTTTGCTGCCTCCATCAGCGTAAAACTCAAGGCAGTTACTTGTGCAGGGGAAGGGGGAGGGAGAGCACGGAGTTCGTTTTCTTCTTGCTTTTCCTGAAAATATTATGAGTGGTAACGAATAGTGTTACCACTGGAAGAATTTCCATGTTCAACCCATTTTTATTTGCTTCTTTAAATCCTGTTAATGCCAGCCTATAGCAAAAACTGTCCATGAAAGTGATATAATGTCAACAGGTCATTAAAGATATCTGAGAAACCCCCCAAGATAGGGTTACACAACTTTTGCTCCGGTGCACATCATGAATTATCTTATAGAGATGCTGCAAGGTTCAGTGTTGTCACCCATGTTGTTAGTATTTGGGTATTATAAATGTATTGATGACATTCAGCTCTATTTTTCATTTTGTCTCGAGATGAGGAGGAGCAGCAGTGATGCACTGAAGCAGTTCATGTAAATTAATATTTTATGTGCTTAACATTTTTTATTTGTTTAATAAGATATCTTAAGTGCAACAGATGGGGGCAGGCAGAGGGAGCTAGAGACAGAATTATCTGCACAATAATAGACAATAGGAAAACACCTTTTGCACCATCTACAATATGGGCTTATGATTACAGTGCCTTAACTATTTACTTTGGTTTCAGGCCAATAATTCTTAGAAGTTATATGAAGCAATTAAAGTAAGTATAATTCTGGTAAAAAATTCCAAGCTTTGATCTAAAACTTACCATGATATTCTTTTTATGACGTTTTTCTTTAATATGTTTGTGAGCTCCCTGGATATTTTCAATGTGAACTAAGCAGAGCTTGCATAGGTACTGGCAATTAGAGTACTCTGGAGAGCGCTGTGGAAAAACCACACATTTAAAATTCAGCAGCCAATTAATTATGTCTGTTTTATTTTCCATTGTGACGATAATAAAATGCTACTAAGCAATGAGCATAGTAGATGGGGATTGTCCTTGCTGTTCACACTGGAGTATGAAGAATTTATTCACACATTTCTAAATAGTTTAGACTCATATTTTTCATATTTCCATGACACCACTAACACAGCTCTTCTTGTTTAATGCTAGAAATCATAAAATACCAGAAACCTAGAATCAGCTAAATCTTAACGAAATCTTAACCTGCACTCAATTTTGCTCATTCTGAAGAGAGAGAAAATTCTTGGCAGTTTGAAGAATTGGCAAAAGAAAGATTCAGAGTACCAAGGCTCAGAGACATATATGGAAAGGCAAGTAAAAGGACTTGGGATCATGAGGAGTTCAACAGAAAAGTACTTCCAAAGCTCTGCAACAGTGAGACCTACCCTGGATATGAAGGTGGGAGACTGCTTTGAGCCTCTCCAGCCAAATAGAAAAGGAATAAGCACAGTAAGCCTAAGCCCCATGAAAAAGTAAGGCTTTTTTAAAAAAGGAAAAGGGGCCCAGAGAAGGCAAGGGGCCACAAAAAGCAGATATTTTACTGGCCTTCAGTCTTTTAAAGAAAGAAAAATTCTATTTGCCTTGAAAAAGCCTGTGCATTGACCCACAGAACTTGCCAGAATGGTTATGCACACTGGCTAACATGCACAAAATTCAGCTTTTTACACATCACCCAAAATTGCTCAGAAATAATGTCTCCTGACATGACCCAAAATCAATTAGGCAAGTGGTGGCAAACACACAAATGTTGGCTTGTCATGGACCAACTGCCTTTTCCCCAAGGTTACTATGCACCCAAATTATCATGTGATTAAACCTCAACTGAAATGAAAAGCATATAATCTGTGTTCCCACTGATTATGAGAAAACACAGTACAAATCAACATCTGCTATAAGGGAAAAAAAGCAAAGGATAAGCCTCTGTCTTTTCTAGAAACTGTTTCTACCTCCTTAAAGAGAACCATCTCACACTCCACCGTTATTAAAGAAATTAAGCAGCTAATTAATTTCTTCTGAATTATGTGACATGCTATGGTAAGTGGAAAAAAATCATCACCTAAAAAAGAAAACCGTACAGTTTACTTACTTTTTCCAAGCGAATAATATAATCTCTTTCCAGTCGCTCTTCTGCTTGTTTCAAGCCTAGCTGCTGTTCGGCCGTCAATGTTGATTCATCAATTACAGCAATATTTTCTAAATAATCCGCCTCTGAATTAGCTTCTTTAGCAGAATCTGAATTCTTTATTTTACCTAATGAAAGGAGGAGCAAAGTTGATTATTAACTTGTTTTCTCCAGACTACCTTAAATGTTGAGGGAAAATTAAATAAATTGGAAATCCTAAAATGTGAATATGCTCTCTCCTTGATAATTATGAGAAACTAAGCATAGAAATAAAGCTGAATTTTAAAAAGTAAAACTTTTTTTATTGTTCTCAGCCTCATTAACAAGAATCATACCCTTGAGCTATTAGAATTACCGAGATAACGTAAAAGGTAGAGCAATTCAGAAAGCACTACTGTATATGAAATTATTATTATTATAAACCAATATGCAATGTTTTATTAACTTCAATTGCATGTTGCATGTTATATTTAGGCCTGGTTCACACATCACTTCAAATGAAGACATATAGTTCAGTGCTACAGCATCTGCTCACCCGGGCGATTGGAGGAAATTGATTGCCCAAAGTCTTCATGGACTTATTACCTGCTACTGTATTTATACTGCGTACTGTACTTGTTTTTCAAATTTGTGTGTTGTTTTACTGTTTTACTTTGTTTTTATTGGCTTTAATTAGCATTATTATTATTATTACTATTTTAAAATTACTTTTATTACTTTTAATTAGTATTTTGTAAACTGCCCAGGTATCCTGAATGCATTAAGAGGGATTTAAAATTTGAACAACAAAAAACCAAATAAAGAAATGAATGCTATAGCACACAGAGCCAGCAGTGACATACTTGATCCACACTGGGTCTACACATGTAACAGAATGGGGTGGAAAAACGGACTGCCATGTTTTAGGCGGCATGTGGGAGATACTACATTTGAATTATGCCCCTGATTTGTTCTTTAAAGACTTAGGAGCAAGATTTGACTAGGCCTTCGCCTGGTATGCCAATTTTCTATTTGAATGGAGATGCATGCATATGTATTTTATTTGTTTGCTTTTAACATAGAGGAGTTGAAAATTGTGACCCTACACCTGCCATCTGAAGTGCTGCATTCCATTTTATCACCTCTTCCTGGAGTATGAGTAGGCATACATAGGGGGGGGGGGACACAAGCTATTCTTATATATTAGCTAAAAACTAGGTTCATAATAGCTGCTTAGAAACTATCATAGCAACTTAGAGTGACTGAGCAAAATGCAAGAGAATGTTTTATTTCAGAGCTATAATTATTTCTGCACTGAAACATAGAAAAAATATTTTTGTACTTTTAAAGGTTGTGGGGCAAGCTTACATTACAAAACACATTTTTCTACCACACTTGACAGTATAGATATAACTAACATGCACAAAGCTAAAGCCATTCAAAATGCATTTCAGACCGTTGGATTTTTAAAAATAAAAACTGAATCCAGCACTCACAGGCGTCTTCAGATTTATGTTCCATTGGTCCCAGATCCAAACCACTTTTGACTGAGTCCCCAGGCTGATTAGTATTAATTTTGGATATATCATCTCCAGGTGGATTTTCCAATTCAGAACTCCTTCTCTGGGCAGATGGTAAGCTTTCTGTGCTAGCACCATTCTCTGAAATATGGGAGCTTGAAAGATTTTCAACCATGTGCTGAGCTCTTATCTGTTTCGGATCATCTACTTCTGCTGGTACATTTGGTAACCTTTTTGCTTTACATTGATCTTGAATATTTGACCCCATGTCTTTACATCCAGCAATACAACTATTTGTCTTACATGATTTATTTTCTCCTGACTTCTCAGGACAAACATCATTCTGCTTATTCTTTTTGCAACTGCTCCCACCTGAAGAACTTTTTCCAGCTTCTTTTATAGATTTGTCATTTTTGTTAGTTTTATAATTTTGATTGGTTATAACTCTGACAGCTTTGCTTTCTTCACAGACAATGCGGGCAGATTTTCTTGTGTCATGATTTCCAGTTTTTGAGCTCCTGCCCTCTTCCATTATTGAGAAGACCTGCTTCGTCTATTACTTGAGACTACTTGAAATATAATTTTGCAACAACTGGAGTGGAGCAGAATCCTCTGTTCAGGCAGGGTATCTGGCGGATTGTCTGATGAGAAAAATTGAGAATGAGAACACAAAGAAACCCTTACATTGTTAAACATAGTCCTAAATTAAATTAATATCAAAAATGCTTGCAATGAGAGACTAAAGCTAAGCATGTCGGGGGGAGGGGAGAATAATGGAGGGAACATTCACATGGTGTGATGGAAATATCCTCTATTAGTTTAATAAGAGCACAATCCAAACCCTCCTCCATATTTTGTTGGCTGGGGGTGATTAGGATGGAGTAGAGATTCTCTCCGCCAACCTGCAGGGGAAGAGGGTCAGCTAGCTTTGACCAGGTGGGTGGTAAGCTAGAGTGTAGAGAGCCCCAAAACAAGGTGATACTGAATCCAAAACCCTGGAGATTTTCCAAAGGTTCTGTTCCTATGCCAGCTTGCAGCTTGTGAACCAGCAAAGCTTTGGATGTGGCAGTGCCTCTGCACCTCACAGGCCCTGTGTTAAGCTTGCTCTGCCCATTAATTTTGAAATTTTCCTTTGCCCTTTGTTGGGCAATGCAAGTACTAAAGCAACAGGGGGAGAAATATCCTTCAGCACATTATGCTAGGCATGCTCTTCCTTGAGGCTTCCCAGGGACTTCTACCTAACTGGCCACATTTTAGAGCTCCAAACTCTTACAATTGTTTTGTAGAAATGTTGCCAACTAGTAATGTTTTCACAAACATTTTAAAAAAATTCAGAGCATTCGTACATAGGCCTCTGCTTTACTTATACCTCTACAACTTCCAAAATAAGTTTGCTTTCACTTCAGTTTTTTCATTGTAAGTTCAGAGAGAGATAGAAAAGTGCACTGTATTGCAACAGTGTCAAAACAATGATATGTAACACAAAAAGGACTACTTGAAAGTTGCAATAAAATATATCTTGTAAATATTGCTTTTTAAAATTACCTCAAAGGTTAATAAAAGGGCAACATTGGCTTTAGCAATGAGATAACAATTAATGATTTCAGAATAAAAACTATCCTTCATTTACGTAGTTATTTGTTAATTCGCTTATATTTGTAACCCTAACCCACCTCAACCTGCTCAAAACAGGCAGCAAATTATTATTACGGTATATAAATGCTGACATCAGCTGGGGAAATTGATCAATTGGGGGGGGGGGCTAACCATGTTCACTAACCATTGATACTGCCTTGATAGGAAAGGAATGACAACTACATTGCTACAACAGAAATGCACGGCAGTGTTGGGATTTCTTTATTGTGTTTAAAACATGAATACAAACTTAAGCTACTTAAAATTTTATATAGAGAGAAAGATATTAGCCACCTGGTGCTTAAACCTGAAACTTGCTATGTTTGAGGTTCTATTAATATTATGATTTGACTCAGACAATTGTAGATAAGTTTCACTTTCGTTTCCTGTTGGTTTTTAAGGTTTCATAATCTCATTTATCTTCCACTAGCACTACCAACTGGTTGTAATATCAAGATGTGAATTATTGCAAAACCACATAAACCCAAACCTACTGAACTACAACTTGTACAAAAAGCTTAATAACATTTAATACTAAAGAAGGAACTAAAATATTAGACCTGTCGAGAGCTAAAAGCAAGGATGGGGAACCTGTAGCTCTCCATACAACTACAACTTCCATCAACGCTGATCACTGGCCATGTTGGCTGGGAGCATCAGGGGGACCACAGGTCCCACCCACCTACCCAATTTAAATAATACTAGTTCAATTAAAAAGCATATGATTAATGAAGTTTGCCTATTAACAAACCTAATCTGGTGCAGGAAGGGGGGACCCTTTCTCTCAGTGCTATCTTTCCTAGTTTCAATTCACCCATCCCTAAAAGGTATTTGCCTTGAGAGGGCAGATCCAAGCTTTGGGCAAATGTGGCTATTTTAAAGTGAGAAAAATTGCATGAGGTGTGTGAAGGGGACTATCCCTGCACTGCAGCTCCAACCCAGTACAGTGGCACTTCATTTCTTGGGAGGAAACCTCGGGGGGGGGGGAAGAATGAGTATCAGGACATTTGAATGCTATTTAAACCCATTATTATAGAAGCCCAGAGAAAATGGCCACATTGGGACAATCAAATATCTATTTTGTAAGCTGAGTGGTGAACAAGCTTCATGTATGCAGCTGCTTTGCTCCTCCCTTCACACAAGTGGGGAGATAAGCCAAAGAGCCACAGTTAACCATAACTTCCAAACTGAGAAATGTCTGGACTAGGAAATGGCTTGCAAGTAAGCCAGAATATGAAGCAATTGTTTAAAGCTGGTTTTCACATCCAGGGTTGTTTTGAAAACATTAATCGTAATTTCCCACTTCAAATATAACAAGAAGCTACAGCAAAATTCTAACTTGTGTTTCCACTTGTGTGAAGTGAGGAGCAAAGCAACTGAATGTAGATGCACAAAGTTCATTTTTATCTTAGTTTAGTAAGGCAAAATTTGATTGTCCAAACACATCCAATTTAAGCTGAAGATCAGAAACCAACGCGGGGCAAGAAGACTTCCTTTGAAAAGAAGAATTATTGCCCAAATTCCTCCCTATAGTACCACAGATTCTGGCAAAACGAATGTAAACTGGCAGTAGTAAGCAAAAAAACCCACAAGTAGTTTTTAGCAAATTGCCAAAAATATTTTTCTTTAAATGTGACTTTCTTTAAACACAACACATGATCTCTAAGAAAAATGTGCAGCTTGTCACTAAAAATAGGCTCCCCCCCCCCTTTGAATGCATTCAGGAGGAATTAGAGACCTAACGTCCATACCGGGTTAATTGATAGAAAGCATAAGCAAAGGTACAGTTATACAGATGAAAAAGCCTTGCTGGGGAAGAATCAGCATGGTTTCTACAACAGGAAGTTTGGCCTTACCAATGATTTTGAATTCTTTGAAAGCACAACGAACATGCAGTGATCCAGTAGGTACTGTATCCAAGATTTCAAAAAGCTTTTGGCAAAACACTTTACCAAAAGCTCCTCAGTAAACATAACAGCTGTTGGAAAAGACAACAATTTGATGGCTTTTATGATAAAATGGCCTTCTCTTTTGTAATTGCTATATAGCAATGTCCTCATGTAAATCCAGCCTTGTAGATAAGCCCAAAAAGGTGCTAGTGCCTTCCCTTCTGTAGTTGCCCACTACATTTCTATTATAAGCAGAGAGAAGCAGGCTTCCCTCCTCTGACAGTTTGATTTCTATCATGGGCAGAGAGGAGGGAGGAAGCAGTCCTTCACTCTTTCACCAGCCCTCTCATACATGTGTATGGAATTCTTGGTTGCCTACCACATGAATGTTTAAATACAAGGCAGTATAAATCTGTGATGTGGCCACATTTGGAAAACTGAGTACAGTTCTAGACATGGCATGTGACCTCTGCTCAGAAACTAGTGCCTGAAGAAATGGCATGCAGGGAGATAAGATGTGGAGTGAGGGAAGAGTTCTGCACCCTTCACCCACATGCCTCTTTTGCTTTTAAAATCACTTTCCTTTTCTATGTAATTTGGACAGCTTCATCACAAGGACATCTGGGCTGACATAATGTCATTTATTTTACTAAACATACTGCAAAATGATAGCAAAGTTTTCTTTAGATTTACTCTGCACTCACTGGAGACACTGGAGTGGAATCTGGTGACGGGAGACAGATAACTCTATCTTGCTATTGTTGATCTTATTCCCTGTGGCTGATAGTCACAATAACTATTAAATGTGACATTAACACTCTTGCCTAGCTCAGCCGATTTTGATTCTTTCAGTATTTGGAAATTTCAGTATTTGTGAACTTACTGCAACATGAACTTTAACTTCCTAACAAACATTACCCTGTTCAGGGTTCATTGGCAGCATGCAAGGATCTCCATACAAGACATTTACTGCTTGTAGTCTCTCACATCATAAACTGCACAAACAGCTTCTCAAAATAAGGGTAGTGTATCACACAGCTGTAAACTGGGGTTTTACCCAATTTGCATACTAATGTGCAGAAAGTCTACGTTTGTTACAGAATGGCAATCACCTGCTGCCAGAAAGGCTCTGGTTATGTTTACAGTTAAATCAGGAATGCAGATGGTTTCTGCTTCACTCTCCCTCATGTGAACAGGAGTAACAAAACTTAATTCCTGGCTTGCATCATGTCCAAATGGGATTGTGGTTAGTTCTCCTCCACACAAACCACAATGTAAAGCCAAGATATGTTCTTGACTTATCAATCATGGTTTATTTGGCACAAAACAAACCATAATTCTCAATTCAGACAAAATGCTAAACCAATGAGTTTGGGTTGTTGCCCCAACTCATGGTATTATTATTATTATTATTATCATCATCACCATCACCACAGTGACTCTACAAGTAAAAGAAGAGTGAAGCAGAATCAATCTCCTTGCTAACATAATATTATTAACTATGGTTTACCATGATGTGTAAACCAGATCATTCTTTTAAAACCTAAAAGATAACTTCTACTATGAATCCAAATTTTGAGAAAACATTGGCTAGTATGCTTCTTTCACACTGTAATAATGGAAGAATCTTCCACAATTCTATGCCAGTGATACATGTGAACACCAGCATAAAAATATCAGGTGCCCTTTTAAAAATTGATGTTAGCATAAATGAATTTTACATAGTTTTCAGCTCTTTATTGGACTGGCACCTAAAAAGGTTGATAGTGAACCCAAGCAATATCAAATATTTTTCAACCTTCATGTGGTGAAATCTTACATTCAAAAGGTTATTACAATGTCATAATACTTAAGATGATTACATAGAAGAGAAGCAGGACCATTTAACAACAGGCCCAATAAATATTTTTGTTCTATTTTTGCTCTACTATGAAACTGACCAATTTCACATTTTACAATGGAACTGAATACATACTCAAATCTTCATATCAATCATGGCTTCTCATAGTGTGCTTTTGAAACGTGCAACAACAGCAAAAGCTGTAACTTTAATGTATGCCTGCTTCTGTTACTGAAGCATGAACCCTTGATTTTTCCCATTTGCAAAATGCAGACAACTAATTAGTTTTTTCACCAGATGTTGACCAGAGATCACTTTATAGTGGGAAGGTTCCATGTGAAAGTGGTCCAGTGCTAAGGCAGAAAGCCAGAAGCCTTACCCACCATCACTAAATAGCACAATATGCTCTGCTATTTTTTGGTGCAATCGCCTTAAGGTAGAAACCTATTTGTTGTAGTAGTTACTAAGCTCTTTAAAGTGCCCTGTAGGCTAACGGCGCTGCATAATAATTTACAACAGTGATGACACTGAGCCCACTATTCACCCATTTGCTTTACTGAGAGGCTCCCAAACACCAGAGACACTAAAACCAGCACTTGGGAGCCCCCCCAATTAAAAGCCCCAAGTGTGAAAGGGCTATTCTGTGGCGATCTGTGTCAAGCCCCTCCTCGCAGGAAACCCATCAAGTTGTGTTAACAGCTAAGCCCACTGTCAGAAAAACAGCTCGATTTCCCAAAAACATGCCTCTATAGGCTACGCTCCAACGTCTTTACAGGGCTCCCAAACAACACCCCCTCTTAGCCCTCAGAAGTACACGTGCAGGATCAACTTTTTGGTGTGCCCCCCTCTAAATTACCGAATTAAGCAACCACATCAACACCACCACCCCCCCGCCCACACAAAAACACACACACCAAAACAACTCGCTCTGGGCACAGTCCTCATCCAAGGGCCTCTTTGCCTTAAACTTTCTATTCTTCCCACCCAGACAGGAGAGAAACAAAAGCAGGGAATGGGGAAGTGGGGTCCCAACAAGGACCCTTGCTAGGAGGGCGCCTGGCAGACCCCCACCCACCCAAAAAGAGGCGCTCCGATTAGACTTTTTAAAGTGGGTGCCGGGGAGGGGAGACCGTGGCGGAGGCCAGCGAAGGGCCTTGGTGCAGAGAGCCCCCCCTTCCCCCACCCCCAGGAGGGCAGAAGCCAGGAGCGGGCACGGGAGGAGGGCATAAGAGCGACGCATGGGGGGGGAGGAACGACCCGCTTCCGTCTGCCGCCGCCCTCTCTCTCTCTCTCTCTCTTTCTCGGGGGACTCAAGTACCTGGCTGTCAGCCCAGGGATGTGCCGGCCGCGTCCCCCTCCATGTCCTGCTCCGGCAGTTGGGAGGCCCCGACGCGAGCGCCTCAATCTGGGCCGGCCGCCATGTCAGCCGCGGCGCGCACTGCATTGTGGGGGAGGGGAAAGGAGGCTCGCGCGCGGCGTGGGGGGGGGGCGGGGCGGGGCGGTGTGAGGGAGGGAGGGAGGCGGCGGAGGCTGCTTTCTGCCGACCTGCCTCAAGGCAGCGGCAGCCGTTGCTGTTCTGCCCCCACCCTCCCCACCTATCCACTGTAACTACAATCCCGGTAGCCCCCTCCCTTCCCCGAGGAAAAGCTGAACTCCCTTCTCCTTTGAGGCCTCAAAAAGAAGGAGGCGAAAGGTGTCTTCACGGTGGGGGCTGAAAGTCTTTGGCCGGGCCCGCTGAAGTCACGGCTGACAGTCCCCTCCACGCAAACATATGAAGTAAATAAAATTAAGCCCGGGTTAAAGTCGGTTCTGCGCTGACTGTGAGATTTTGCTGAAAGGAAACCGCGCATCCTAATCATCCAAACATTTTCTCGCGCCAGGACTTTTGCTTTGCCTCCTTGACACAAAACACGGACCTTAAAAACTTGAGGCGTAGAAAGCAAGCAAGCAAGCAAACAAATACGTAGCTGTGGAACAGATCCTCATGATGACGCTCACAAGCAGATTCCGAAAAGAGATTAAGCACAGTCCACCTCCATTGCCAACTATCTGCTTAGTTTTTTAAAATCGTGGGTCGAGAGGGCAATGTAGTATCATGCGATAGATGAGGGATTTGTGGGATCAGCATGCTGAGAGTCATTTCATATGGTGCATCCAATCATGAAGGCCACCCAAACTGTTTCCAAGCTCCAGTGCTTCTCACAAGGGCTGTAATGTTTATAACAGCCTCACCGTACATGTATTTCTTTTGAATTAATGTGTGTATGGAGATCCTGGGCTGCTCAGATGCTAAGACCCAGCTCCTGGCCTCACTGATGTGGTCCAAAGGAAAACAAAGCAATACATTGACACCAGCATAGCTGCAGGAGTTGCAGGAAGGAGGCACGTAAGACGCCATCCAACCATCTTAGGGAGCCTGTTCTGGATTTGTAAACATCAGCACTCCATATATCAGCTCTGGTGACCACACATTTGAGGAGATTTTGCCTACCTAGGTTCCAGCATTACCAGCAACCTTTCAACTGATGCTGGACAAGGGTATTGGCAAGACAGCTACAGCAATGACTTGCCTCTCCAACAGGGTATGGGAGAATGTGATGCTAATGTCCAATACCAATATGAAGATCTATCAGGCCTGCATGTTGAGCATGCTGTTTTCTGGAAGTGAGCAACTTACAACCACCAGGAGCGATGCCAGGAAGATTGGAGGCATCACATAGCAGGACAGAATTGCACTCCTGAGTATGTCTGTGCTGTCTTGGTCATGTCCACAGAATGGAAGATGGCAGGATTTCCAAGGATGTGCTCTACAGGGAGTTGGCTTCAGGCACCAGGCAGACTGGCAGATCAGCTCTGCATGACAAAGATGTCTGCAAACATGACATGAATGCTGGAGGAGCACAGAGAGAAGAAACACCATGGTGCATCTGCAGCCACACAGCCAGATGCCTTCATCTGCCCCAGCTGCCACAAAACATGTCTCTCTCTCCACAGCCACAGCAGGCACTGTAACCTTCCTACAGTTTGACTTCACCCCCAAAGGTGCACTCCTCCATTGTTTCCCAACTGCTGAATTCAGTGACACTTAGTCTCCAGCAAGGGAGCACAGAATTGCAGCACCTGTCCTTCTTTCATTGCCAGTCTCCACTCTACACCAGCAGTCTCCAGGATTTTTCAGGACACTTTCAGTGCGATCAGACCAAGATGCACACTAAAGGCTAACAAATCTTATCTCCTTTCATACACATGCATGCATACTCTTCTTGTCCTTCCTCCATGGAGATTGGTTGCCTATAGGGGGTTACTCTCCTCTCAATAGCCTGGTTAGATAGACTAGGGCAGGCATGGCCAAACTTGGCCCTCCAGCTGTTTGGGACTACAATTCCCATAATCCCTGACCACCGGTCCTGTTAGCTAGGGATGATGGGAGTTGTAGTCCCAAAACAGCAGGAGGGCCAAGTTTGGCCATGCCTGGATTAGGCTGAGAGTTAGTGACTTGTCCAAGACCACCCAAGGAATTTAACAGCTAAATAAGAATTTGAGAGCTGGCACAGGTGACACCCACAGCATTCATTTAAAGCATATACAATACACATCTACAACACATAGTTCCCCTCCCCCCCAAAAAAAAGAATTCTGGGAACTGTAGTTTACTCCTCACAGAGCTGAAATTTCCAGCACCCTTAACTTGAATGTTGGACTTGGAGCAGGAAGATCCTGGTCCAAATCTTCACTTGGCTATGATGAAGCTCACTGACCCACTCACATTCTCAGTTTTACCTACCTTTCAGAATTATTGTGAAGATAAACAGGGGCACAGCTTTCATGCTGTTACGAGTTCCTTGGAAGACGGGGATAAAAATGTTATACAGTCATACCTTATGTTATGTCCGCTTCATGTTACGTTCTTTCAGGTTACGTCCTGCAGCAACCTGGAAGTACCAGAAAGGGTTACTTCCGGGTTTCGCCGTTTGCACATGCGCAGAAGCGCAAAATGACATCACGCGCATGCGCAGAAGCGGCAAATCGCGACCCGCGTGTGTGCAGATGCGCCGCTGCGAGTTGCGCTCTTTTCCTGTTGCAAACGGGCCTCCGGAATAGATCCCGTTCATAACCAGAGGTACCACTGTAAATAAATGTGAGTTCAGCTCTCCTTC
Organism: Podarcis vaucheri; assembly: GCF_965113315.1. NCBI lineage: Eukaryota > Metazoa > Chordata > Lepidosauria > Squamata > Lacertidae > Podarcis > Podarcis vaucheri. Next base: position 50,336,780 of record NC_138764.1, on the reverse strand, counting down.
AAGTCCAACATTCTCTCACTGCACCACTGTTGGATTTATCATGGTCAGTGACTCCACTACATTCTCACTCTTTCATTTTATTTCTAAATAAAACAAGAAAGAAACAGGGAATTCTAACCCCCACCCCACAAAAAATCAGTGCAGTTTTGAAAGCAGTTGTTAAAACCAGTGATTAAAATCAGTTATTTTGAAAGGTTCAGTCTGCTATCTTTATTCAAATGGTGCTCAGTTGTGTCCAAACATAGATTAAAACTTACTTCTTGATCTCAGGAACCATGGTGCAGAATTTGGTTACAATATCTTAAAAGAGGTGTCCAAATGCATGGTGAACTTTCCAAAATATATCGTATATTATATTTTATTATTGCAAACTGCTTTAGGGGTTGGGAAAATACAGATAAAAATCATATCAATATTGCAATAAATAAATCCTGCATACACATATTTATACTGCCTGCTTCATTTATAAAACTAAGAGTGGTTTTAGATGTAGGTGGAACATGAATATGGATAAAACAGGAAATCCCAGTGACCCTAGATACAAGGACAGCTTCTGTCCAAGGATCAAATGCTGTTTCCAGACTGTTGCTTGCTGAGATTCAATCACTTACTGGCAGGTTCAGGTTACACAATTTAAGCTGATTTGAAGCTCTTGCATAACAAACCCTCTTCCTCTTGGAATCAGCCTTTTTACAAAAAGGGACGTGGATAGGAAACTTTCCATTTTATTTTTATCTCCTGCTAAATGCAGAAAAGCAATACCCTCAGTCATGGCCATAGCCAGGATTTATTTTAGGAGGTGGCAGGCTTTATGTTGGGGGGGGGCAGAACCAAGTTATCTGTGATGCAATTGGTCAGTTAGTTATGTATTTTTACTTATTTACTTGATTTAGGGAGGCATCTGCCCTTTCCTGCACCCCCTGGCTACCCCCATGCCCTCGGTGGTGTAATTGGTATTTTATGGTTCACTTAAAATGCATCTTTGGTTTATTGGATTTATGTGTAGAGGTTGTATCAGTCTTGTATACAAGGCCAGAAAGATTACTAGCCTGGAGTTTTTGGGCTTTTTTTTAGTCTGAAAAGAGACTATTAGCCTTAGAGCCCTTTGCAAAACGAAAGGCGTGAACTGCAAATCTCAAATCAGGCATTTGATAGGCGAGATCACTAATAAACTGTTTAGGAGATTCCCTTGGGGGGAAAAAGAGGGAGAGAGAGAGAGAGAGAGAGAGAGAGAGAGAGAGAGAGAGAGAGAGAGAGAGAGAGAGAGAGAGAAGATGTGGATTGCTTTTACACGGAAATAGGAAAAAGTGTTGCAATTTCTTTTTGCAGCAGGCGACGCTTCTTTCCGGCTGTGCTTTGCGATGGTGGAGGACGTCAGTGCCGGGCTTGTGTGCAGTATGTTAGACCCTGAGGGCAGTGTAGAGCACAAAGCGGATCCCTCCTTCCCCAAAGTTTTTCTTATCCCCTTAGCCATGCTGATCGTCATAGGAGCGTTGCTCTTCTTAGCATTTTCCGCCACCGAACCGAAAGAGGACAGTTTTTACTCCTATAAAGTGGTGAACATCAGGGGCAAGCTAGTTTCCCTGGACAAATACAGAGGCTCGGTAAGTTTGCAAGGAGAGCTGCCTCTGCTGCTGCTGCTGCCCCAGCTAACCAGCGAGTCACATCTGCATGCCTGCATGACGGACGGTGCGAGGGGAGATAAAGCATCTTTTAACTGGCCTGACCGGTTTGGGAACGGTCTCGTTTGGGGCGCGTTGCCTGCGGATTGGCGCCCACTGCTCTGCTATAATCTCTATTAAAGCACCAGAAGGTCCCTTTTCTGCTTGTTCTTGCATGAGATGTTCCTTTCCCACAGAGTATTCCGCGTATACGTGGCAGGCAGGCAAGACGCCTTTCATTCACTCGGAATCGCAACGCCTACGTTATTTTCTGGCGATGCCACTTGTTGAAGCACATCATCGGGATCCGTGCGGGTTTCCCTCCTCTCTTTTAAAAATAGTTACAGATTGTCATTGCAATATGTTCGCTGCCTTCTTAAGAAAACTTCATTTTGTTTAACTGGGTGGAAGAAAAAACGGTGGGAGGGAGAGGCCCAGCGCTACAGAGGGATTCAACAGGAAACATCTAATTTGACATTTTATAAGCCTGTCAAACTACCGCTGCTCTTTTAAATTTTAACATTGGTGTTATGTGATGCGGAGGGTTACTTGAAGAAGAGGCACTTAATTTATCTGTTACAGATATTAAAGATGCTATATACAGTATGTTCTTTTTCTAAAGGTCTGAACTAGGTTCTACTCAGAATAAACCCGCTGATATTAATGACGCTAAGTTAGTCATGCCCATTAATTTAGGTGGGGCTACTCTGAGTATGATACACGTTAGATTCAACCCTTAAATTCATATTCTTGAAATGTGCTGCTTAACATAAGCAGTAATGTATATTTGCATATATATATTTTAAAAAAACTGCAATGGAAGCTGAAAAGCCTATCTTTTTCTGCAATACTTAACTTTTTTTTTTTAAAAAAAAAACAACCCTGTTCTAACAGTCTCCAAGACTGCAGGCTGTAGTTCAGCCTTTGCCAACCTGGTGCCCTCTAGATGGTTTGAACAACTCCTGTCAACCACAGTCAGGCTTTGTTGGCTAGGGATGATGGGAATTGTGGTTCAAAACATCTGAAGAGCACTAGACTAGGTTAGCTAAATCATTTCCTCCAGACTTCCCTCTTTCCCACCTCTGTCTATGCTGAAACAGTTTAGGTGGTCAGAACATGTGGTCATCAATGTTCTGACAACTTGAACTATTGTATTTAGGTGTAATTCTTCCCTTTTCTGGGTATAAACAACTGGTACTACATACAAATTAATTGCTTTAGTTTCATCCTCACATAGCTATTGCTCTCTATTTTCTTCACCCACACACCCTTGGACATTTCTGAAAGAGCAAAGTGTGAGGTGCTTGCAGTGGACACTAGATGGCAAACTTGATTCACAGTAATTTTGATATTGTAAGTGCCGGTATATCAGCAGATAATTGCTTTTGCTCTTACCTGCTGTCAGAAGCTAGAAAAGGTCCATTATATCCTGAATTTAGGATGCTTCCAGACGGATTTAATCTTGCATCTTGGTTGCTGAGGTATCACAAATTGATTGTTGGTGACAGTATTTTTTTTTTTAATTACCCGATTTTCCTCTAAATGGGTAATTTTCAATTAAATGGACAAACTAATGCTGGAAATTATGGGTACTGCAAGGAATGATCCCACTGGAAACTCCCTCTAACTCCTAGGGCTCTGAGAATCTGAGCTCTAAGGGACAGAATCAATCCATCTCACAGAGAAAAACTTAGGATTTCCCTTTCTGCCCTGGATGTATATACAGTACATTGTTCAGCATTACAAATAAAGAAGCTGCTAATTTGAACTGGAAATGTATCATCTAGGGACAGAGTGTTTTGCATAGGACATTGCGTTTCTGCAAAACTCACTCCCACACTTGCATTCAGACACTGCCCACAATGTGTTCAGAAACTATATATTCCTTATTCCCCCCCCCCACACAACCCAAGGCAGCAAATACACAAGAGCTTGTTATAGAAAAACTATTGAAAATACCTGGCAGTGTTGACAAAGTCAGTCCTGTTTCTGGCTCAAGAGTGTTTATGCATTCACACTGCCCTTACCAGCATGTCCAAACAAAACATTCTCATGCTCCTAGTCCAGCATTGTAGTCGGCCGTACCCAGATCCTAGAAAGCTATGATATATTGTGGCCATCTGGACACAGACTTCACTGACAAGCCTAGAGCCAGTGTGGCGTAGTGGTTTGAGTGTTGGACTAGGCCCTTGGGAGACCAGGGTTCAAATCCCCACTCACCCATGAAGCTCACAGGGCCAATCACAGTCTCTCAGCCTACCTCACAGAGTTGTTATGAGGATAAAACGTGGAAGAAGAAAACCATGTAGTACGCTACCGTAAGCTCCTTGGACAGGCATAGGCAAACTCCGCCCCTCCAAATGTTTGGGACTACAAATCCCATCATTCCTGACCACTAGTCCTGTCAGCTGGGGTGATGGGAATTGTAGTCCCAAACATCTGGAGGGCTGGAGTTTGCCTATGCCTGTCCTTGGAGGAAAGTTGGGATATAAATGCCAGTAGCCACAACTATAGAAGGCTTCATATTGGCAGGCCATTCCTAACTAACTCTGTGATGGATGTGGAACCTGTAGCCCTCTGGATGTCCCCTCCCATCATCTCCAGCCATTGACTCTATTGATTAGGCTTACGGGAATTGGAGTCCAACATGTGCAGGGCCACAGGTCCCCTCCCTCTGCCCTTTGTGAAGAGATGCTTCCAGTCTGGGGATAGCAAAGCTAGGCTGAAAAGACAGAAGCTCTGGAATTTTTTGTGAGTTTTAAAAGAGAACAAAGAGGCCTGATATCATGCAGATAAATAAATTGCACCACACTGAGAGTAAAAAGCAGTTATTGCAAAGAAGTCATGGGTCACAACAAGGGCGGCACCGGGGGGGGGGACCAGGGGGGCAATGAAGGAGCGAAGTATCTAGGTGGATCTCTCCAAGAACCTGATATCTGCATACATGGGACTCTCAGGAAGTTCTCAGTTCAGCTGTTGTTCAGATCTAGATTTGCTTAGCTTCACAGATGAAACTACATCTCATTGTAAATAGTACATTTATCAATGTCACATTGGTCGCCTGAACGAGAAAATAAGTGTGTGTGAGAGAGAGACACACACACACAAGAATGTTACTTGCACACATGTGCGTGCACACGCATACACATGAGTCCTGCAACAAGAATTTGCACTGCTGAGTACTCCAGTCAGTCCAGTTCACGAATCTTCATCCAGTTTTCTGTTCTCCCATGCCAATAGTCAGCCATCATTCCATGTCCACTGAGGATACCTTTTGGTCTATTTTAGTTTTTTCCCTCCCCACCTTAAATATATTTTATACAGTACTTCGGAAAAATGTGGCAGTTCCCAAGTCTGCTAATGCCTTCCTCTTCAGAACATTGAAAATAGAGGGAAATCTGTGTCATGATGACCTGCACTTCAACATGTGCAACTACATTACTGCTAATTAACTCATACATTTGTGCCAAGGCCGCCTTAAGTGGGCCTGCTTGGGACTTCATGGCCTCCATAACAACCATGAAACTGTCTCTATTTGTCATTGACCTGATGCATAGAGCAGGGCATGTCTTCAATATACCTCTTGCCCCAGGAGATGAAAGAGATAGGTCTGGAAAAGGAGGACTGGAGAAATTCCATTGTCCTTCTCAGACCATTTCCTGGTGAGGTTTGGTCCCAGAGCAGGAGTATTCACCTACAGGGGTAGGGACCCATTAGAATGGTCTGCCCCCTGAGATGTATGGAATCCATGGAATTTCTGAATGCTCTATGGGGAATTTTCTGCAGCTAGGGCTGGGGTTCTAGTTGTTGCCGTAGTCTAACAATATGTATCAGGCAGTCAACAAAATCATTACAGTAGTACCTCGGGTTAAATATGCTTCAGGTTACATACGCTCCAGGTTACAGACTCTGCTAACCCAAAAATAGTGCTTCAGGTTAAGAACTTTGCTTCAGGATGAGATCAGAAATTGTGCTCCGGCGGTGCGGTGGCAGCAGGAGGCCCCATTAGCTAAAGTGGTGCTTCAGGTTAAGAACAGTTTCAGGTTAAGTACGGACCTCCGGAACGAATTAGGTACTTAACCTGAGGTACCACTGTACTGAGTGACCTCTCTGGGGTTGTAGTAGATAGCTCAGTGAAGATGTTGACCCAGTGTGCGGTAGCTGTGAAAAAGGCAAACTCTCTGCTGGGGATCGTAAGGAAATAAATTAAAAATAAACTGCTGGTGTAGTAATGCTGTTCTATAAATCTATGGTGCAACAGCATTTGGAATACTGTGTACCGTTCTGGCCACCTCACCTCAGAAAGGATATTATAGAGTTTGAAAAGGTTCAGAAAAGGACAAGCAAAATGACCAAGGGAATAGAGTGAGTCGAGTCCCCTGTGAAGAAAGCTTGCAGCATTTTGGAGTTTTTAGTTTAGAAAAAGGAAAGCAAGAAGTGGCATGATAGATATTTATAAAATGGTGCACAACATGGAGAACGTGGATCAACAAAGGTTTATCTTCCTCTCTCATAACACTATAACTTGTGGACATTGAATGAAGCTGAATGTTGTAGGACAAACAAAAAGCACCTCTTTATGCAGTACGTAATCAGACTATGAAATTCGTTCCTACAAGAGGTTGCCATAGCCACCAACTCAGATGGGTTTAAAAGAGGATTAAAGAGATTCATGGAGGCCAAGGCCAAGTTATGTGAAGGACCCACCTGTTCACTGAGATCTGCAGAGGCTCTCCTGCTGAAATCAATATTGCAGCAATCTGAGAGAGGGCCTTATCTGTTGTGGCACCCAGCTTATGGAATCACCTCCCCTCTGAAGCAAAGCAAGCATCAACAGGGATGAGTTTTCAATGCCTGCTGAAGGTTCATTTGTTTACTTGGGCATTATCTGGTCATTAATGCCAAGTCTGAAGCTGGGTCTGGCTTACTGTGGACATTGCTGCAAATATTGGTTACTGTATTTTAATGTTTGGATTTTAGTGACAATGTATTTATAGTGTTATGAATTGCCCTGGGTTGTTTTTTTTAATGCAGGGATCTATATCTATCACCTGTCTAGCTATCTATCTAATAAATGAACGAAATAATATGTCCCCTTCTCATTGTTATTTTCCCTTTAGGTAGTCCTAGTTGTCAATGTTGCAAGTGAGTGTGGCTATACAGACAGCCACTACAAAGCCCTTCAACAGCTGCAGAGAGAACTTGGCTCATATCATTTTAACGTGCTGGCATTCCCTTGTAATCAATTTGGACTTCAAGAACCAGGCACCAACAAAGAAATTGAGAGTTTTGCCAGGAAAACATATGGAGTCACCTTTCCCATGTTCAGCAAGATAGCAGTCAAGGGCACCGGGGCAAATCCAGCCTTCAAATATTTAATTGGTGAGTACAGCAGGCATTCTAAAGTGGCTGACATTGAATCTGCTTTGCCCCCAAAGTCGTAGATGATTTATGATAGCGAGCGGTGCCATTTCAGATGGTGGGGGGGGGGAGCGGCAGGGAGGTTGGCAATATTCAGCAAGGTCTAAGGGCCAGTTCTTCAATGCAGTCAAGGTTAAATGGTGAAAAGGCAATCTCTTTCTAGAGCATCTGTTGTGATTATGTTCTATCTTCTTTTTTCTATCTCCCAGGAACTCAACAGGAATGACAGGAATTCAGTTGAGGTTTAATTGCCTTGTCCTTCAAATCAAAGTAGTACAAAAACATTCAAATCACAGGTGTGTGTTCCTGGAAAAGTGTAAATGGCCTCCTCTACAGGTTCCACTTAAACTTTTCCAGATACTGTATCGTTTGTGCAGTCTTCTGAAAGTAAGCAACAGTTGGAGCTTATGCCTCCTGGACTGTGTCCGGATGAACAACTGTTTATTGAACATTTATCCTGATTTATTTACAGGGAGGTTAGACAGCAGTGCATCCCACACTTTCCCCGTCACCTTCCTTATTGCAAAAAAGTCCAATCATTTGGGGAAGTGGATTTATTGCACAGGACTTCCCAATCAACTATAACTGAGCAACCTGAATTGGTTGGTATGTGACTGAATCTCACCCAAGAATAGCGACAGTCTGAAAGCGCCCCTACAAAAATGAGAGTTATAAGATGAGGAAACTCATCCTGCCTCTAGCCTTCTACCAGAAGCAGAATGACTGAAAGGAGCCCTTGTAAGAATTGCTAAGTGATCTCTTCAGCTCAACAGAAAGCAGGATGAGAGAAATCCAGAGATTCCCTAGAAGAAGGCTGATAGCTTGTACCCAGAGAAAGGGTTTGCATGCTCCAGCTCCTGATTATTCGCAGAAGCAGTCAATGAAAATAAAGTTTTGGGCATTAAGGATAAAAATACTAAACCTCAGCATCGTGTCCCACAAGGTTTTCTCTGGGGGGAAGCAGCAATACAAGAGGAAGGGTGGATAAGCCCTTATAGCAGATCAACACCATACATATCCATGGTTGCCCTCAAATAATCCTGGGAACTATTGTTTGTTGAAGATGTTGGATCATGTGCTTTGGAAGCCATGTGATTTAAATCACACGCTCACAGGGGCAAGACAGTTTGATCATATTACACTGATCTTGGCTCAACTGCACTGGCTGCCAATTAGTTTCCAGGGCTAATTCAAAGTGCTGGTTTTGACCTAGAAAGCCTTAAATGGCTCACAACCACAATACCTTAAGGACCGCCTCTCACCATATAAACCTACCTGGACCCTGAAATCATATTCTGGGGCCCTTCTTAATGAGCCTCCTCCACGAGAAGTCCAGAGGGTGGCAACACAAGGGCCTTTTCTGCAGCAGCTCCCCATTTGTGGAATACTCTCTCTAGGGAGGTTCAGCCGGCACCTTGATTATATACCATCATCTGCCAGGTGAAGACATTCCTCTTTAAGCATGCCTTTGGCTGATTGACACGATGCCCTTTTAAATGTGTTTGTGGAAGAAGGGATTATTGATTTGTTTTTGTTCTTATTTTTATGTATGTATTTTGTTTTTTTTTACATATATAGTCATTTTATGTTGTGAACTGCCCTGTGACCTATGGGTATAGGGCAGTATACAAATTTAATAAATAATAATAAGAAAGTAGATTGGATGTTCTTTAAATATGTGGTGTGCCCATAGTTTTTCCTAAAATTTTGCTTAGCCTACATTTTTATTTTGCTTAACTTCTGCATTGATTTTGACAATCAAATCCATCATTAGTATCTTTTTTCTTTATAACTGAATAATAATCAAATTATATGTCATTTCCCCTTCCTATGTAGATTCCACTGGTGAGGAGCCAACCTGGAATTTCTGGAAATACCTTGTAGATCCAAATGGGAAGACGGTAAAGGCTTGGGACTCTACTGTCACTATTGAGGAAATAAAACCTCACATCACTGAACTTGTGAGGAATATCATCCTGAAGAGAAAAGATGAACTGTGATTACACCCACACACCCCACTAATTCTTGAACCTCTGATTATCATTTGGACCATTATTTTCACTCATTCCTAAAAGAAAATGTAATTTTAAAAAATTGTCAATATGAATTCCATCAACATGAGTTAGCTCCATCCTCCGAGTACAATACAGTGGTATCTCAAGTTACATACGCTTCAGGTTACATACACTTCAGGTTACAGACTCCGCTAACCCAGAAATAGTACCTCGGGTTAAGAACTTTGCTTCAGGATGAGAACAGAAATTGTGCTCTGGCGGCGCAGCGGGAGGCCCCATTAGCTAAAGTGGTGCTTCAGCTTAAGAGCAGTTTCAGGTTAAGAACGGACCTCCGGAACAAATTAAGTCCTTAACCCGAGGTACCACTGTACTGTATTTTATTTTTTGGTCTTGCATTCAATCCATTATTTAACCCAGAAGGAACTGGTTCTCTTCTCAGGGGAAACACACCAAAGGTCTGGGATTTATTTCCCATTTCAAGTCACTTATTGATCGTGGTGAGGTGAAGAACCAATTCGGATCTCTCTGTAGGTAAATAACCTCAGCACTCTAGGATTTCCTAGAGAAATATTACTAATAGCTACCCTATCATGAACTTGTTCATCAAGGGCATTTAAGAAATGCAACCCAGAATAGGTGTAATAGATCTTAACCTGCGTGTGGTTTTAAGATGCAGTTTTTATGCTGGGAAACAAGAGCACATTGACACTATCTGTATTTGCTTGCACTCACACCAGTCACATTCATTTATCCCTGAGAATCCATACACTAGGATGGATCTAAGAATCCTGTGGCTGTAGTTCTATTCAATGAAAATGAGATTTTCCCTGCCAATTATTTAAAAAAACAAAAAACCTGTTTGAGAGGATTGTCGGACCCGCTCAAACAGAAAGGAAGACAGTATTGGGGGGGGGGCTACAGTTGGAGGACAAGAATCCTGTTAGCAGGAGCCCCTATTGGACCAAAGTCCCTTTTCTGAATGGAAGGAAACATTTGGACCCATTAATCCCAAACTGTTGCATTCCTGTGTTCTGTCTGTTGTCATCCAGCATTTTGCATGTGCTGATTTATTGTGATTTTTTTTAAAATAATAATAATAATAAGCAACTTCCTTTCAATTGCCGCAAAGTCCTCTTAGGTGTGAACTGAAATTTAGCATTGCTAGAGCAGAGGTGTGGTTGGTGATGTTCTTGATGGCATGTGTTTTTGGTTTCCTACCTTTCTGGCCCTCTCAAGTTCCAGAGGCATCTACCCTTAAAAAAATCATTACTGAAACTGACAAAAGATTTCAATCATCTTTGCAGCTTGCCTTGAGAAGCCTGGTGAAACAGAAACTTTGCCGATGTTGGGAAAAGCTTTCTCAGCTGTGCACATCTACATCTGAGAACAACTTAAGGCTTTCACCCCACTTACACAGGGAGCCTTAGAAAGGGTTGTGAGTTTCACCAAGTTTCTCCAGATTCAGCATGGGATGGGTAGGTGCCACTGAAAGAGCTGCTTCGCCTTCACATAGAACAGGTAACCAACCTGGTGGCATCTGAATGTTGAGGCCTACAGCTTGCCTCATCCCTCACCATTAGTCATGCTAGCTGTGACTGAGGGGAATTGAAGTTCACAACATCTGGAGGCCTCCAAGTTGGCTTCCCATGGGATAGAAACTAGGTAATGCTCAAACAGTGAATTAGAGCTCATATAGGGCTTTAAAAAATATATGTTTGTTGTTGTCTGGAAGCATCCATAGATTTCCTTCAGTTGTAATCCGTGTTGTTGGAATTAAGTGACTTGACGCAGAAAAGGAAGTGCATATGTCAGTTTATAACCACTGGTGAAAGGAATGGAGAATTTTTGTTGACTGAACCAGAATAAAAGGAGATTCCTACATCATTTTAACAGATGTTTGCGAACTTCCATACATTACACAGAGTTTGCTTGAATGTGATCCATTAGAATCTTAAAAGAATCAAGCACCTTGAAGAGAGAGACCAAGTTTTTTCATAATAGCTTGGCCCATAATAACTTGTTGCCTAGTAACAGAGTTGAAAGTGACCATTATTCATTGATCCTGCTGATTAATACTTTGGACACTCCTCCCTTACTCCCTCCACAAAATATTACAGAGGGTACAAAAAATGGTGAAAGACAAATCTGCAACCTGCCTACTCTCTATAACTGAATTACTTGTCAGGAACCCTTTGACAGTGGACCCTGCTATTTTATGATTTTACCCTTTTGAATAAGCGCCCCCCCTCAAAATAAAATAC